>NC_068282.1:4085943-4700943 GCF_025860055.1 Xyrauchen texanus
ATTATAAGCTTCACATTTCTGCCTTTAACCCTCCAAAAATTGGCCCCATTCACTTCCATTGTAAACACCTCACTTTAACATCGATTTCTGTTTTTGTTTTTTAAGAAAAGGTGGGATGAGTCAAAATAATTATTGTGGTAATCAACATTATGCCACAAATGCTGTCGACTGAGCTTAACTTGTATTGAACCCGGAATATTCCTTTAAAAAAATAAAAAATAAAAAATAAAAAATAAATAAATGGTCAGCAACTTCAAAGAAATGCTGAACAGTAATAGCATTAAAAAAAAAAAAAATTTTACAGATATATGCAAAGGGTCCAAAATGTCTGAGACCAAATGGAAAAACTGGCATTCAAATATCTATTTAAAACTTGGAAATAAATAAAAGTTTTCAAATTTTGGTAAAACTAATAATACTAATAATAATAATATTAAAGCAAATAAACATTGTGAAGAGAAAATGTTACTAATCGTCTCAGACTTTTAAACCCCAAAGTGTGTGTGTGTGTGTGTGTGTGTCTGTATATACCTAAAATCTTTATGTAAAAAAACAAGTTCATTGACATGTTATTTGTGAACTAACCAAATATCCCAGTTATATTTGCAGCCAGATTTAGCCAAAAGTATGTGCAAGTTTGTCTGGCTTGAAAGTTATGCCAAGTGACAATCACAATTGTTGCAAAATGAAGACGCTCAAGTTATTGATCAATCCACTTAAACAGACAGTTCTGTAAATGTTTAAACATGCTCGATAAATCTGGTCATTAACTGAGAATGAGTAATGCACTTTTTCTGATGGACACGCCTAGTGCTCAAACTGTCCTTGAGGGATTTTCAACGTTTGAGCATCAATAAATAACAACAGGAAAAAAGACAACATTAAATCATAAATGCCATGCCAACGTTCTTCACCCAAACTTAAACAGAAAATATTTAGTTATGATTTGAAGAATGGCTTTACCTTAATTCTGAACTTACTGAACATCACGCAACGTCTGAATCATTATTACAGTAGTGGATTTAAACGGCAGGCATACCTGGTTATATGGAGTCCCTGCATCAACACAGTTGTTCATGTAGCCCATGAGCGAGTCGATAAGACCTTTGCAGTTGCGCATGACTTGCCGGTTCACAAGTTTGGATGAGCTCAGGTTTCTGTCATCAAACAAGCGAAACAGACGATCAGATCATATCAGTTTTCAGCTTTGGCTTCATCCCAGAATTCATCAAAGCCTGACAAACAAACACTGACTGAGATTAAATGTGCTGCAAGCGATTTTATTCGGGGAAAAGATGCAAAAACATTCCCACTCCCTTTAAGATATTAATTAAATAAGCTTCGTGAGATATCTCACTGGTCTCTGTGACAGCTCTAGACTCTGTGAACAGCAAACAAAAATGTGTCCACGGGCTGCTGTCTCTGACGCTTTTGACCCGTCAATCATTTTCCACGTTCTTATAGTGTTGTACTTTCAGCGAATTATTGAGGCTTACTGCCATTTTTATGCCATGTTGTTCATAACAGCTGTCAGTTGGGGGCGCTATTTTGCTGTTGTTGTTTTTAACATCCGTTTCTGCATGATGTCGGTCTCAATAAAGCTCATTAGGAGGGGGCCTGTGTAGCTCAGCCAGTAAAGACGTTGACTACCACATCATGAGTTCATTGTGGCGTCCTGAGTGACTCCAGTCAGGCTTCCTAAGCAACCAATTGGACCGGTTGCTAGGGTATGTAGGGTCACATTGGGGTAACCTCCTCGTGGTCGCTATAATGTTGTTCTCGCTCTCGGTGGGGCACGTGGTGAGTTGTGCGTAGATGCCGCGGAGAATAGCGTGAAGACACCACGCATGCTAGGTCTCCGCGGGAATGCGCTCAACAAGCCACGTGATAAAATGTGCAGATTGACGCTCTCAGACACGGAGGCAACTGAGATTCTTCCTTCACCCAGATTGAGGCGAGTCACTACACCACCACGAGGGCAGAGGTAATTGGGCAGAAAATGGTAGAAAATCCTTAAAATAAAAACAATAAAAAAACAAAGTTCATTTGGTATCTTTAGAGTTCGGGGTTTTGGAAAGAGGGGGCGTGGCTAATTCAACAGCTCAGTCTCGTGGAAGCAGAACGGCTAAAATCGCTTACAGCACATTTAACATGCTGTCTAACATCTCCTTTTGTGTTCCACGGAAGGAAGAATGTCATATGAGTTTGGAACAACATGAGGGTGAGCAAATGACAGAATCTTCTATTTGGGTGAACTTTCCTATCCTATACTATTTAAGGGCAAATTCCAGTGTCTGCTCTGCCCAACTTATGGTCCTATGATGCAATATAAATAAACACTAGGCGAGTCAATATATTCCTAGCTAAAATATTTGTACAGCTTTCATTTCCTGGTTAAGAGAGAAGTCAAATAGGCCTCTCTGGGTCAAGCAATAACGTACTGACTTTTGCCTGATTATGTATCACACTTTCATTCACATACAGTACCGGTCAAAGGTCAGCACACGCCTACTCATTCTTGTATATTATTCTATTTACATTTGAAGCTTTTTAAACAATTATAAAGGAGTTCCAATGGATATTGAATCTGCTATTTTCCGTTATAAACAGCCCCTCTTTACTTAAATGGGGAAAAAACGAAATCTCCAAAATGTTGGTAAAAAATATCAGCAGTAATCAGCAATAAAATCAGTATCTGATACAATTTACCCATTTCAAAATATACATATAGGTGTTTCTTCAGCTTCAGGCACTGTTAACCCTGTTGACTTTAGAAAGTAAAGTCTCGTTAAAACATTTTTTAAACTGTTTCTCCTTTAAATGTGTCTGCTAACAATGTCTAACAGTGTATGCACCTGCACCAGGGGAGATTTATATAATTTTATATATTTTTTTTAAATTCATGAAAATTCTCTGTGATTAAATGATGCAGATTGAACTGATATTTTTAATGTTTTTGAAATAAAATGGAGACCACTTTGACTAGCCAAGGCTGATTTCATAGCAAAAAAATTCTGTATCTTAAATACACAAAATTACTTGATTGGAAAACTTGATTGGAAATTACACCCAATAAAAATATTCAGCTCACCTTTTTTATTATTATTTTTTTTTTTTTTAATTATTATAGTTTAAAAGATGTCATAATTTAAACCTATATAGTGTAATTTCATAGTTTAAATTTGTGACAAGGTTAACACTGTAAAATCATTTCTATCGGGAAGACACGCAGGCTTGAGTGAAGTTTGAGATGCCATTTATTTGATAAATGTAAAACAGGAAGTAATGTCTCTCTCTTTGGCGTAGGCCCCGTCCGGCAGTCCGAGGTAGTTGTACCCGGAACCGTCATGTCCTGCCGGAGATAGGAGGCAGGGGCGAGGAGCCTACCCCCCGCGGGACAGGGCTCAACTGGTGGTGGTGGGGAGGTGGAGGTTGCCGTGTTAGCACACCGAAACAGCAATGTGATAGATTGTGAGCGGACTTATAAAGCAATGGCTTACGTGCGATTGGCTAAGAGTTACCCAGCTAATGATGTGATGTACACCTGCTGGTCTTCCCGCTAGAACTACGCTCCACTTCCATTTATCAAGTACCAAACATATATGATGAAGGCCTGGTAAAATGTTTACAATTCAGTTTTAATATGACCTTCATATATAAAAAATTACTTTTTTTTTTTTTTTTATCTGTTTGTTTTAATAAAATTAACCCCTGCGATATGAGTTAAAGAAACACGGATATGCCACTCAGAACCGTATTCACTTATAACAATGTAACCATTCCTTACCGTAGGCATGCCGTGGCATTGTTGAAGATGTCTAGTGCCAGGCTTGTGTTATCATTGTTGTCTTTACTGGCTAAAAAAGGCTCTATAACCTTCTTGTTGAGCGCAGGCAGAGCTGAGTGGAGCAGATCTGGTTTAAGACTGTCTGTGGATGACAGATTCCACAGGAAACCTGGCAAAGAAGAAAACCACAGAAGAATCAATATAATAATTTAATTTAAGAGTGCTTTCATGCCCTTGGAATATTACAAAGCACCCATGATGAAATTTGAGATTTTATCTGTCTGATTAGGAAGACTAGCACCAAATAATGAATACATTCCTGTGGTTAGTGTCTTTTAAAGGTTTAGACTTTATAAACAAAGATCAACTCTTTGGCATAAAAGTGTTGGCACTGCAAAAACAAATTATACTTTTAAATGAGAATTTTTGTGTTGTTTTCCAGTAAAAATATCTAAACATACTTAAAACACAATGCATTTACCGCTTATGATATTAAGTCTTGCTTTCAAAGAATATTTACCATTTATTTTTCTTATCCCATTGGCAAATTGTTTTATTAAGTGAGTTTGTGTAAAACAATAATTAAAAAAAAAAAACGATTTACCAGTAGGGTATGAGAAATAAATGTAATGCATATTCTTTTAAAACGAGTCAAATGATATTACCCAGTTTTGCTTCTGAAGTATTTTTGTTTAAAAGTTGTTTAGATATTTTTACTAGAAAACAAGGTGTGCCAAAAAACAGCGGAGGCTTAATCTGCCGTTGACATACTCATCTTATCAGTGCATGTGAGTGAGATGTATATGACACAAACTGGGAAGCAAGGTCACCTGTCAAGTGTTTCTTCATCTCAGAATTGGTGTCTCCGAGCAGCTGCACGGCCGGTGTGATTCCTCCGCAGCGCTGAACTTCCTCTTTATTAGGTTGGTTTTTGAACACCACGTTACGCAGGGCAGCAGCCACTGTCTCCTGGATCTGAGGACTGGGGCTGTTCAACAGGTTAACCAGCTGAGGAATGCCCTTCAGGGTCAGCACCTGTGGCACCAGGCAGAGATAACATGCTATTATGTCCAAAAAAAATATTACACTTACAAAAATTACAACGATACTACCTATACTACGATGTTTTTTGTATGATGGCATTGTCTAAAGTACCTTGGAGTACCAGGTAAATATCATGGTACATGAATATTAGTACCATGGTATAGATTACCATCACCTACTTTGATAGGTCTTATTGAGTACCATTCATATTTCACAGTATTTAAATCGCATTCTAAAGAATACCATGGTATTACCATGGTGCATATTTATAAAAACTAAACATAGTCACACCATAGAACTTTATAGTGCTTTGTAACTGACAGTTCAGGCTTAATTACAAATCCACACCTCTTGCTTGGCCTTGTCGTCTTTGAAGGTGGTGTGCTGGATGTAGGCAGAGCCACACAGCTGATACTTTTCATCTGGACTGAACAGATAATCCACTGCATCCTTCATCGTCAAATCAGCCATCAGCTTCTCGGTGTTCATCCTGAGGACAAATGAGTGAGAGTGATACCAGTTAATGCAACACGTTGTACTAACAACTGATCCTTACAGGACAAACAAATGCTAATACTAAAGACTAAAACTAATATTTCAAGAAATAATTCTACTTCTAACGCCAACTTTAATACTAAAACAAAACTAACACTTCCATAAAAAAACACTAACTGTAATACTAACAATAGTACGAATACCAACTCTAATACTAGCTAACTAAATAACCAACTTAATAAATAAATAAATGACTTACTAACTCATTTTCTAACTAACACTAATAGAACGACAACCATTATAAAAATACTATTACTATATTTTACTATTACTTACAGTAAAAAAACACTAAGTCTAGTACTAACACTAATACAAACAAAAAAAATTAACACTAACTAACTAACTGGCCTACAACCAGTATAAATAATACTAACACAAACCGTAATACTACAAAAACAAATATTAACAGTAAAAAATAAGATTAACACCATCTGTAATACCAACTAAACTAACTAAATGAGTGACTGACTAACTAAATTTAATAGGCCTCAAAACAGCATAAATAATATGAACACCAACTCTAATAATAATAATAGTATTAACTACTAACTAATTAACTAACAGGTAAAAAGAATACCAACACCAACTCTAATTCTAACAACTAAAACTTATACAAACAGTTAATAGTAATACAACACCAACTCTAATACTAATACTAACAAACAAAACAAATATTAATGGTAACAACAACTTTAATATGAATACTAGTACTAACTAAATTAATAAATCTATAACTAACTAACTAACAGTCCCACTTAAAATCAAGAAATAGTATTAAAACTAACACCAACTCTATAACTAATACTAACAAAACAAATATCAACAGTAAAAATGTATATTAACAACAACTTGAATATGAATACTAGTACTAACTAAATAACTAACTCTGTAACTAACTAACAGGCACACTTAAAATCAAGAAATAATACTAAAACTAACACCAACTCTATTACTAACAAACAAAACAAATATTAACAGTAAAAAATAATATTAACAACAACTTTAATATGAATACTAGTACCAACTAACTAACTAGCTCCATAACTAACTGAGTGACTGACTAACTAAATTTAATAGGCATTAAAACAGCATAAATAATATGAACACCAACTCTAATAATAGTACTAACTAATTAATTAACTAACAGTAAAAAGAATACTAACACCAACTCTAATTCTAACAACTAAAACTTATACAAACAGTTAATAGTAACATAACACCAACTCTAATACTAATACTAACAAACAAAACAAATATTAATGGTAACAACAACTTTAATATGAATACTAGTACTAACTAACTAACTAACTAACAGGCCCACTTAAAATCAAGAAATAGTATTAAAACTAACACCAACTCTACAACTAATACTGACAAAACAAATATCAACAGTAAAAATGTATATTAACAACAACTTGAATATGAATACTAGTACTAACTAAATAACTAACTCTGTAACTAACTAACAGGCACACTTAAAATCAAGAAATAATACTAAAACTAACACCAACTCTATTACTAACAAACAAAACAAATATTAACAGTAAAAAATAATATTAACAACAACTTTAATATGAATACTAGTACCAACTAACTAACTAGCTCCATAACTAACTGAGTGACTGACTAACTAAATTTAATAGGCATTAAAACAGCATAAATAATATGAACACCAACTCTAATAATAGTACTAACTAATTAATTAAGTAACAGTAAAAAGAATACTAACACCAACTCTAATTCTAACAACTAAAACTTATACAAACAGTTAATAGTAACATAACACCAACTCTAATACTAATACTAACAAACAAAACAAATATTAATGGTAACAACAACTTTAATATGAATACTAGTACTAACTAACTAACTAACTAACTAACTAACAGGCCCACTTAAAATCAAGAAATAGTATTAAAACTAACACCAACTCTACAACTAATACTGACAAAACAAATATCAACAGTAAAAATGTATATTAACAACAACTTGAATATGAATACTAGTACTAACTAAATAACTAACTCTGTAACTAACTAACAGGCACACTTAAAATCAAGAAATAATACTAAAACTAACACCAACTCTATTACTAACAAACAAAACAAATATCAACAGTAAAAAATAATATTAACAACAACTTTAATATGAATACTAGTTCTAACTAACTTAATAAATCTATAACTAACTAACAGGCCCACTTAAAATCAAGAAATAGTATTAAAACTAACACCAACTCTACAACTAATACTGACAAAACAAATATCAACAGTAAAAAATAATATTAACAACAACTTTAAAATGAATACTAGTACCAACTAACTAACTAGCTAACTGAGTGACTGACTAACTAACTTTAATAGGCATTAAAACAGCATAAATAATACGAACACCAACTCTAATACTAATAATAGTACTAACTAACTAATTAATTAACTAACAGTAAAAAGAATACTAACACCAACTCTAATTCTAACAACTAAAACTTATACAAACAGTTAATAGTAATATAACACCAACTCTAATACTAATACTAACAAACAAAACAAATATTAATGGTAACAACAACTTTAATATGAATACTAGCACTAACTAACTTAATAAATCTATAACTAACTAACTAACTAACTAACTAACTAACTAACAGGCCCACTTAAAATCAAGAAATAATACTAAAACTAACACCAACTCTATTACTAACAAACAAAACAAATATTAACAGTAAAAAATAATATTAACAACAACTTTAATATGAATACTAGTACTAACTAACTAACTCCGTAACTAACTCAGTAACTAACTAACAGGCCCACTTAAAATCAAGAAATAGTATTAAAACTAACACCAACTCTACAACTAATACTAACAGTAAATAAAGTATTAATACCAACACAAACATTAATATTAATACTAACAGTAAAAGTAAAAAATACACTTCAAATACAACCACTTCAACAAAAATATGAATCACTAACACTAATATTAAAAAAATATTACTTTTACTATAATAATGAACAAACAACAGAGCACCTGAACTTCATAAAGCGGTAAAGGTGTAAGTTAGTTCTACTCACTCAGAGACATTGGCTTGCCCAGTCTTGCCCTGTCTTGGCATCTTGGAGTCTCCATTGGACTGGATGGAAGATGGTCGTCTGTTGACAGCTGGAACATTGTACACCTGACTACTGTTAGCAACCCTCACACTAGTGCCATAACCAAGAGGTAGATTAGTGCCGTTCAGTACAGGATGACTGAAGATCCTCTCCGTCCTGTGAAAGGTCTGTCTGCTGGCTTGGCCTTGTTGGTGGGCGGTGCCGCCATTTGTTATGGTTTGGAAGCCAAGGTCTGGAGCACTGTGGGTGACTTTGGTGCAGAAAGGTTGAGTGATGGGTCTGGGCTGGGTGGCGGGAGTGTTTGTAAAAGTGTAGTATGACTGATCTTTCCAGCTGGCGGTGCTTGTTGTCCTTTGAGTGCTGCGATGTCGAGAGTTCATGGACTTGCGAACAAAGCTCTGCCGCTGCTTAGCCTGGACATAGAAACAGTGATGGGATGATTTAAAGTAGTTCAGTCCCTCCACACTGTATACTAAATGGCCCTTATATTCAGGCGTGGACTGGGAAGAGAAATCGACCTGGGATTTTATATAGAAACTGGCCCAAACGTTATGCCCGATATGGCAAATAGCGGCGCCGTTTTGTGGCCCATTCTGCATAACGTGGCGGCACATTTTAGCTTATCGTGGCCCATTCGGCCCATTTCGCGGCTGGCCAACCGGCCCGCCCGGTTCTCCCGATGGCCAGTCCGCCCCTGATCGGCCCCTGAGGAAAATGCCCGGTATGCCAGATTACCAATTCAGCCCTGTTTATATTCAAAATTAAGAATCACTTTATGAGCGATTGACTAATAATAACCATGTTGATACAAAAACGTAGCATAACATAGCATCATTTTTGGTCACTACATAATATCCATACTACAATTTGGGATATTACATAGTTTTGAAGACTTTACTATTATTCTAAAATGTGGAAAATAGTAACAATAAAGAATGAGTAGGTGTGTCCAAACTTTTATCCCATCCATAATGTTAAAAGAGGGTATTAAGCGCTAAGACAACATGACGCAAAACGTCTTCTGACACAATGCATGCAGCATTATATGCGCCACTGAAACCAAACAAGTCACTTAACAGCACAGATGGCATTAGGTTCCAGCAAATACACCCTAACGCAAAGAAGTTTGGAAATTAAATAATAGGGTGAGTCATAAAAAGTAAAGGTGAGGAGCGGTTTGGATTCATCATGGTTTTTTCTCTTAAACAAAAATGTGAACAAGCCTGTCAGTGGCTAAAGCATAACAGTGTAGTGTTCGGTGAATTTATATACATGCTGTGAATACTGTAGATTATTAGTACAATGTAAAATCACGTACAGATGGTCTTCGCTTTTCTTCCATCGACCAGAGAGCTTACATAGATGAATTGCATAATTTATTCAATGGTCCTTTTGTTTTTATGTTAAAAAAGCATTTCAACTTGAGAAAAATGTATATTCACAGTGGTTATTTGTTGCAAACTAAAACCCATTTGACACTTAACATCATTTCTAATGTTATCTGAATAGATGACTCAGTGTTAAACCAACTGTAAAAAGAAAAATATGCTTTACCTGCCCAACTGTGAGAAACTTCTCTTGAAATGCTTTAAACTATTTAGTTCTGCATCAATAAATTACAAAGGGATGTGTGATAAACTGTTAAGAAAAAAGCATAATATATACTGGAGCAAATACATGATTGATGAAGAAACATTTGATGTTGATTTGATGTTTACCCCATTTGTCATGGTTCCTCCTCTGTCTCCTCTGTTGAATGAAGGTCCACTGAGAGCCACAGTAGGAGAGAACTTGAAGTCAAAAAACACAGCGTCACTCTCTGGACCTGCAGTTGAAGAAAATAACATATTTTCGGCACGTTTTTACATTTACAAGGTACAGTAGCACCATAATGCTCATGAAGAATATGCACTCAAAACAACAGCTGTTTGACTAAACTTGATGCAGGCATGAAAACTGATTCCATGTTTTTGAGTTTTCTTCACTTAAAATTACAATGCAATTCCAACACAAACATTTTGAGTAAAAATAACTTAATTGAAATGGGTAAACCCAACAAAATCAGATGTGTCAATGATACTCAAATAAACAGTTTTTTCTTCTTCATGTACTAACTAGTAAAAGTGAATGTTAGCATACTAGCATGCTGGTTGGTAGCACTACAGAGTGTTGTTTAGTAGCTATGCTATAGTTAGCACAACAATTGCAATCAATTGGGGGAAATCAGTCCTTCCATACTGTATACTAAATGGCCCTTATATTCAGGGGTGGACTGGGAAGAGAAATCGACCTGGGATTTTATATAGAAACTGGCCCAAAAGTTATGCCCCCTTTGGCAAATAGCGGCGCGTTTTGTGGCCCATTCTGCATAACGTGGCGGCTCATTTTAGCTTATCGTGTCCCATTCGGCCCACTTCACTCTTCACCGTAATGGTAATCCCCAAAAATCCAACATAACAGAAACACTTCTAAATCTCAACAAACATTAAACACTATCAAGCATCCCCCTTTAGCTTGCAAAAAACATAAAATAACACAAATTTAACATTTACTCTTTACGAGTCCCGTGCAATGCATGCTGGGAAATGGAAATCCCCTGCCCGGTTTCATCAATGCTACATTAACACAATAAAAAGTATTTATGTAGTCCCAACTCAAATGGATTAAGTAAACTTCCATTTAAAAACTTTAAATGGATAGAAAACAAGTTATAACAAAATGTATGTAGTCTTTAGTTTATTTTAATTAAGTAAATTGAACAAGCAGCAAAAATCACTTTCTTTAAATGTGTAGTGTATTTTAATTCCTAATGAATCCCTATAAATGCTATCCGTAAATTATATTAAGGTGTGTGGAAGGTTTTACAAATTTTCGCATTTCATATGTAGCATACTAACTGATTTTATTGACTGAATTAACCTGACAGCATCAGGTCATACCAACTAAAGTCATTTTTATCAATATAGCATATGTTCATTTCTTTACAGTGTTGTATTTTCTATAGACAATTTATAGATAGTAGATGTACAGTATATAGATCTCATCATTAACTAGATCTATCTGTACATATAAAACATTTACTTTTTTAGTTAAGGTAAATTTAGCAGTTTGACCACTAATAATATACTTTATATTAAGAGTGAATTCAAATTATATGGTGTTTTATAGGTTAACATTTTTTTATATTTTCCGTATCCTTTTCTGATCCCCGGGGACAACATCAAGAGACATGATTTGAAACTCTTGTACACAAATGTAGAACCAGTAAGCAAATTTTGAGGAGTTGTTTACCTAGTGGCTATGCAGAGTGAGTGACCATGAAGTACAACAGCACCCAGACAAGGCACATTTAAGAAACATTGCTATAATAAACAGATCCGACTTTCACTGGCTTGAAAATCATCCTAAAACATTTGATGCATCTCTTATATATTTTTCAAAATGGACAGAAATATAATATCATCATGGCAAATATACAAATAAATAAATAAAATAAAATATAAAACCATAGTACATAAACAAAAACATAGTAAGTTTTACATGATATTATCATGTAAAATGGCAAAAAAAAAAAAACATGATATTATGACAGAAAAAATAAAACATGATATTACCACGGTACATGTTCAAAAAAAATGAAAACTTGGTATTACCATTGGTACTTCACTAAATAAAGAAAAATACTTTTAAATGCAAATCCTTTTAATTTCCACAAATGGCCAGAAATATAATATTATCATGTGCAAAAAAAAAAAAGATTACACCATAGTACGTAAACACGTAAGAAGTCAACCATGCTATTATCATGTTAAGTGGCCAAAATAAATAAATAAACACACACACACACACACACACACGTTGTGTTTCCATGTTTTATGGGGACTTTCCATAGACATAATGGTTTTTATACTGTACAAACTTTATATTCTATCCCCTAAACCTAACCCTACCCCTAAACCTAACCCTCACAGAAAACTTTCTGCATTTTTACATTTTCAAAAAACATAATTTAGTATGATTTATAAGCTGTTTTCCTCATGGGGACCAACAAAATGTCCCCACAAGGTCAAAAATTTCGGGTTTTACTATCCTTATGGGGACATTTGGTCCCCACAAAGTGATAAATACACGCTCACACACACACATGATATTACCATGGTACGTGTCCAAAAGCCATGATTTCACCATGTGCAAAAAAAAAATAAAAAAATAAATAAATAATTTTGTGAGTGACCACGTGCCACGATTTCACCATAAAATATATAGCCTACCATCGAAAAATATGCCGAGTAAAATATCTCTGTTTCCAAATATAACTGTTAAATTAACTCACTGGTAGGTGAAGTCAATGTAGACACACTTTTACCGGTGTATTTGGATTTGCTCCTCTTGATGGTGTGAACCTGCTCAAGAACTCTCTGTTGCGCAGATCTGAGACCGCGATCCGACGGCAGCGCGAGCGACGTTTCCTCCGAGTCTTTTAACGACAGAGCCGATTTGAAAGGTTCGGGCATCATTCTGCTCAACTAAAGTGCTTTAATCTCCGTTCCAGAGAGAGGCGAGGTCCAATTCGTAAAAAGATCCAACTATCAGCTCCGTGAAGCTGGTGTGTTAAATGAAGGGTTTCACTCACATGAACCCGCCCTGATTCACGCCCAACAGGTAAAATCATCAGCTGAGACAAGCTCTTCTGCTCTCAGACAGCGACAATTACAATTACACTTGATAAACTTGATGAAGTGTGACAGTGTCATCGATTTTAATAAGAGCAGCAGACATGTTTAATAAGTGTCTGGATTGTTAAATGAATACATTAATACTTTTTTATTTATTTATTTATTGAAAATAATGTAGAGAACTTTATGGAGAACGCGTTCTTGCGCTAAAAATAAATAAATAAATAAATAAATAAAATTGATTTTGTGGTGAAGTAAATATGGCATAAATTATGAAGCACTTTCACATTGAAAATATTAAATACATTCAGACATGTAAAAATGAACGGTCTAAGCTTATAAATAAATGTTGTTTATAATTGTTTATCTTTGCCATGCGTCATCATATGTTGATCCAAAATGGCTTATATATATTTTCATGTTTATTTGCTCATTTGAGTGAATTTCACTGGTAAATAAAATAAGTACATTTTACTCCAGTATTCCAAGCAGGTGTTCCCAGGCTTGAATAATTAATGAGCTTGCACAGTTTCACTATTTGCAATTTTATTTAAATGCATTTTTATTGTTAATTTTGTTGTTACGTTTGTTTTGTGCAGTCTGAAGGTTATTTATACTCACAATTAGTACGTAATATAATGTGTTCAGTTAAATTTGACTTAAGTACCATGCAGGGTCGTATGGGGTGAAAGGTGGTAATGATTCTAGGGGCCCACAGGTCCAGGGGGCCCCTCCAAAAAATGTAAACTGTATATTTTCATAAGAAAGGGGCCCAGAGCAATAAACAGTCAGGGGTCCCAGAATTCCTTGCTACGGCCCTGGTACCATGTATATCATATTTGTAAGTAAAATGTACTTTATTTACTATAATGTATAAGTTATGTTTACTCACTCACTTTAATAAAATTGATCATTAAGTTAATTAGATTAAAATCGTATACCATTAAGATATACTTAGAAAAACTCTGTGCAAAAACTTTCTAATTAAATATGAACCGAACCTGACTAGTAAATTTACTAGGGTGGCATCAACTTTTAAAACATCTTGGGCACGAGGAAAATCATGGGGGCAATGTCCCTCTGTGAATATTGTCACGACTAAGGGTGTTGTTGGAAATGATGCACAGGGTGGCTTTATTCACAATATAAAACATTTACTACATTATAAAATATTATGTACAACATTTCTTATAAAAAAATAATTTCAGAAAGCAAATTCAAGGATTTAAGTGCCATACTTCTGCTATAAGATATAGTCCCTGACATGTAAGGCCTATGGGGGTTTGGTGCTGTGATGTATAGCCTACACGGTACAGATGAACAGGTGTTTATTTACCAATCATCATCCAGGATCAGAACTTCATCCTTTTATAAAAGCAATTTCATGAGTTAAATGAGATATAAATACATTTATTATCTTTATTTAATTGACTATAGAAAGCATGTGTCAACAACCACTAGTACGGCAACTATTGCAATAAATTAACTAGGGTGATCATATGTCCTCTTTTAAACCTTAAAAAAGTGTCCAGCCGGGATTTTTTTAATTTACAAAATTGTGCGGGATTCGGCTTTAGTTGCATTATGATGTGCATCTGGTCTAATACTTTATTATGTGTGTGCGCATATTTTCTTTGTTTTAACCCCTCTTGTAAGTCCCGCCTTCTCGCACACCAATTGGTCGATTATAAGAGACTTGCAGCAACTATGGGCCAAATTCCTGCCTGTCAATCTCTCCAGGAAGTGCTGTTGTGTTGTGCTTGACAATAGCAGCAAATGAGTGGAAACAATGCCCAAACGGAAGTGCAAATGTACAGATTTGCACCAAAAATTCCCAATGCTTTCATCAAGGTCGAGATCCGTAGGAAGCAGAATGTATGACATGTAAAGCTGCACTTCTGTGTCAGCTGCTAATAAAGGTGCAGGTGATTTAGAAGCACACATTAGCTATGCGAAGCATAAAGGGTCAGCAAAAGGTGAAAGTTCATCAGACTACTTTTTGCAACAAGGTAAGATTGTTTTCACGTTGCTTCATTTTCCATGGCCATTCAAAATAATAGTAATAGTAAATGAAGGTACACTCATGACATCAAATATTTTATTTTAATACATGGACATTCAAAAGTATGTTGGAAATGTTTATTTATTTATATATATTTATGCTATGCTAATAGAGTTTCTTAAAGTTTGTTTTCATAGTAACACTGTTTTGAACCCTATTCAATACTCATCCAACTTTCAGATGTCAGCCCTGCAGACTGTATTACTCACAGCAGCACATTTGTAGACATTACAGGTTCAACCACACCCATGACAGGACTGTGCGGTACTCATCTGTACGGGCAGGTCTCACTCGAGCAACGTGTCATCTTTAATGTCAGACGACTGTCTGTATTTTGAGTCAGTGAAGGGGCAAGCCAGCTGATTTGTCCTATACTTAACTGAGAAGAAAAGACGAGGAGAGGAGGTTACTTTCTCTTGTTTTACCTAAAGGAATAGTTCACCCAAAAAATGAAAAGTCTGTCATCATTTACTCACCCTCATGCTGCTCCAAACACTAATGACTTTTTTTTTTTCTTCCGTGGAAGACAAAAGATGTTTGGCCAAAATATTCTTAGCCTTAGTCACCATTTCACAACTCCGATGTGTGGAAAAATGATAATGGGACTATTTTTCTTATTTATTTAATTATTGCCACAAACACACACACACACACACACACACACACACACACATACACACACACACACTTGTTGTGTTTCCATGTTTTATGGGGACTTTCCATAGACATAATGGTTTTTATACTGTACAAACTTTATATTCTATCCCCTAAACCTAACCCTACCCCTAAACCTAACCCTCACAGAAAACTTTCTGCATTTTTACATTTTCAAAAAACATAATTTAGTATGATTTATAAGCTGTTTTCCTCATGGGGACCGACAAAATGTCCCCACAAGGTCAAAAATTTCGGGTTTTACTATCCTTATGGGGACATTTGGTCCCCACAAAGTGATAAATACACGCACACACACACATACACACACACACACACACACACACACACACACACACACACACACACACACTATAAATAAATACATATATATATTAATATACATACAGTATATGTACATGTTGATGTATATAAATATACATATTATATACTGTATACATATATACTGTATATATATATATATATATATATATATAATACACACACATATATATATATAAATACATTCTACAGTACACACACACACACACACACATATATATATATATATATATATATATATATATATATATATATATATAGTATATATTAGTGCTGCCAGTCGATTAATTTTTTATTCAGCGATTAATTGCATCATTTTCTTGTAGTTAATCGCGATTAATTGCTTATTTTATTGCAGAAAGTGCTGAAATTTCACACTATATATAGTTCTTTTCTTGTCAAAATGTATTTATTTCCATCTTAGGAAATAAAACAAAACAATACATAGCAATAAAATGCTTTATTAACATTTTCCAGACAAAACCTTCCACAACATAAAGGCAATGCACTAAAATTTCCCCAATTCAAGTAACATTAAACATTTCCCAAAGTCTAAGTGGGAGTTTGACTAATTGTAAGAACTAGTCCTCACATAGGTTGCATATTCATTGCAATGGGCATTAAATCTCTTAAACTCTCATCCTCCACAATATTAATTTACCAGCAGACTGTAGCTATCAGCTTTCCTACAGCAATCGTGAAGCTGCGTTTATGATTCGTGCCAGAGCGTCGCTGCCAGCGCTACTTTGAAGTCACCATGAACAGCGCCTGCAAACAAACAAGTTTTGATGATAATTAAGATTTGGTGTGCTTCTGTGGTAATAAAAATATGCCTAACATAGGCAGAAAAATACTAGATTTCTATCACAAGTCCCGTCTGGGCTTGTTTTGTACAACGAATAGCTTGAAGAGCCCATTTGTCCATCATTATATTGTATGTTTGGGTAATAACAATCTCCGTAGAAACCATTATTCTTTTTTTAACCTCTGAATGAGTGAAAAAGTGTATACTTACTTAAAATAACCAACACTGCACCCTTGTGGCATGTAGGCATTTACATAAGGAAAATTGGTAGATGCTTTTATCAGTATACATACTCCCTGGGAATTGTACCCATGACCTTGCCATTGCAAGTGCCATGCTCTACTAGTTGAGCTACAGTGATAAAAGGAACACAATGTCTGTGTATTGTTTATTTATTTTATAAAATATACAGTTATGTAAAGTGTTAAATCAGAAATAAATATGGTTGTTGACAGGTTAGACGAAAAGGACAACCCCATTATACAGTTATGGAGTGGTTTGACAAAGTAACTATTGACAGCACCACCTACAGTTAAACAGTCCTCTGCTTCATTATCCAAGACATAAACTGTAAAATATCTGAAGACATGGGGTTGTTTTTAGTATCAGTTCCCAAAATGGATATGTAATCTCGATAGAAGTACATAAACTCATAATAGCTGAGGACTGGAAAGATTTAACATAAAAAAGAACGGAGACACCTGCCCAGCAGGTCTCGGTTTACAAAAGTTAACGTGACAATACTGAGTAAACAAAAGGATAGAATCATAAAGCCTCTGTGACAAGCAATAATGAGCTGCTACATATGTGATTAATTGTGGTCCATTCTTCTACGACTAAGTGGATTTCCTTGGAATTATTTTGACTGACTTTCCTGTGGTTTTCTTATAAGTTACTCAACCGTTTGGAATCATGAAGACATTCAAAATAATGCTTCTGATCACCAATGTAGGATTTAATTGATCAAAAATACAATAAGAACCTGTGATATTGTAAATGACTATACGGTTTGAAATAGCAGTTTTCTATTTTGCTATTTTTGTATATTTGCTATTCAAATTTTACCTTTTTATTTATAAAATTTTTTTATACACGTGCTGGCAAAGCCCAATTTTTAGAGGCCATTCCTTCAATTCCTTCAGTCTACTATTAACACATTGTTACATAATCGTTACGAAATATTTCTGGTGTGCCTTAGTTCAAATCGGTTGCGCTTCTTAAAGGAATATTCCGGGTTCAATACAAGTTAAGCTCAATTGAAAGCATTTGTGGTATAATGTTGATTACAACAAAAATAAAAAAAAAATCGACTCTCTTTTTCTTTAAAAAAAGCAAAAATCTGGGCTACAGTGAGGCACGTACAATGGAAGTCAATGGGGACAATCTGTAAATGTTAAAATAATCACGATTGCAAAAGTATGGCCACAAAATGTAAACAATATATGCGTTAACATAATTTTACGTAACATAACTTTTCTGTGCAGTTAAATCCAATTTTACAACTTCGTTGCCACAAACACATAAACGTCCATACAAATGACGATTTAAACTTTACAGCTCAAATAATACACAAGAAGAATTGCAAGTGCTTTTATAAAATTAAAAGATTCACATTTCTGCCTTTAAAATTTTTTTCTGAAAAAATAAAATAAAATAAAAGTGCCTGACCTTGATTTTTGCTCTTTTTTTTTTTTTTTTTTTTAAAGAAAAGTAGGCACATACCAAACCAGTAATATACATTGAAGAAATTTGTAAATATAAATAGTCATTTATCAAATATCTATACTGTCATTTTTTTTTTCAATTTAATGCATCCTTGGTGAAAAAAAAAATATATAAATTTCTTTAAAATACATGAATAATTCATAGTGATTCCAAACTTTTGAACAGTAAAAAAATGTCTGGTCAAACCAAAAGCCCTCAAATAGTACGTAAAAGTATGCAAAAGTAATAAAACAAGAGGAGCTCTCAGTTAAGACATCCTAAAATAGTGACCCAGACAATTTCCTCTCCCAAACACAACATTGTGTTCAGTTATCTGGCTCCAAAGTAGCGGGATCGTCTGGTGGATTTTGAAAAAGGTCCGAGGACAGAACCTTGGGGGACACCTTAAGACTTTCCTGAAGGCTACGCAATGACAATCTCATCTGGTCCTCAGCTCCTTGCAATGCCTTCACCTCCATACTGTAGAAGATGTACAGCAGCAATGTGGAGAGTAGGATGGCAAAGCAAAGTGCCCCCAAGAGGTAAAAGGAGGCTTTAGGGAATGGCTGTTCAGCTCCCAGAGCAAATAATGGCACAGCAGCGATGGCAAGCTCAAGTAGTAACAAAACAAGACCCATGATGCCTGTACGAGACGTGGTGTGACGCATGCGCTCAGCACAGTGTAGACCCACCTTCACTTCAGTACGAGCTTCGTTTACCATATTTACCAGGTCGGGAATCTTATCTGAGAGAAAGAAAATACAAAATGTAGCATAAATAAAAATAATAATAATAATAACAATTAAAAAAAAGAATTTTTACCCCATTGTCATGCCTTTGTTATGTTGTTTTCAACTTTGAGTGAGCTAATATTTAAGAGTGTCTTGCATATCCAAAAACATTTATGTAAATTTAAGCAGTCATTATATTTGGGCACCAATTTGCAGAGTATTAGTTTATCGGTGAGATGCTTTCCCAGGCACTGGGAAAACCACAAATCATTTGTGTGTAATTAATATTTGAAAACCTAAAAACTAAAGCACAAATACCTGCAACACAGCCAAATTCTCTCTCTGAACATCCATAGCCCTTTTTAGTGGGAGTTAGCAGCAATTCGGCAGTAAGAGCCTCGTGGTCAGAGTAAGGGAAGGGTTGCCCAGGAACAGGACCCTTGGTAGTGGACAAAGACTCACAACTTGCATCTACTTGCCCAGATCCCTGCCAACAAACAGAATTTAGCATTCAGAATGGAAATAAGTCAAGAAAGTAGACTGTAGTCTCTTAATTTAGATAACATTTTTCAATAAATGTTAATTAACGTTAATTAAATTATGCATATTAATTAATTACTTCTATTATATCTAAATTAACATTTGTTTCAATTAATATTAAATGATTCATGAATTCAATTGGTTGAATGAATTTTAAATAATTGCAAAAAGCTTCAATGGCCAAAAAAATGAACTTTATCACAAAAACCCAAATGGTCCTGGCACAAAATGACCAGCTAACATCATTTCACTAATCATATCAGCAGCACCAGGGAAAGTGTGAATGATTCTGATTGGATTATAAGAGCAGACTGATTGCTATAAAAGGAGGGAAGAAGTGTTTCCAATCATTGTGTTCTTGTTAGCATTGGTTACCTCTAAAGAAAGACGTGCAACCATCATCGCTTTGCATCAAAATGGCCTCACATGCAAGGAAATTGCTGCAAAGAATATTGCACCTGAAAGAACCATTTACCGGATCATCAAGAACTTCAAGGAGAGAGGTTCAACTGCAGTGAGGAAGGCTTCAGCACGTCCCAGAGTGTCCAGCAAGCGCCAGGACAGTCTCCTCCTGAGGAGTCTGCTACAGAATCGTGTCACCACCAGTGCAGTGCTTGCTCAATATTGGCAGCAGGTTGGTGTGAGTGAATCTGCATGCACAGTGAGGCGAAGACTTTTGGATAATGGACTGATGTCAAGAAGGGCAGCAAAGAAGCCACTTCTCTCCAAGAAAAACATCAAGGACAGACTGAAATTCTGCAGGAAGTACAAGGATTGGACAGTAGAACACTGGTGCAAAGATATTTTCTCTGATGAAGCCCCCTTCCCACTGTTTGGGACATCTGGAAAATAGATAGTCCAGAGAAGAAAAGGTGATCGCTACCATGAGTCCTGTGTCTTGCCAACAGTGAAGCATCCTGAGACCATCTGTGTGTGTGGTTGCTTTTCATCACAGGGAGTGGGATCTCTCACAATTCTGCCCAAAACACTGCTATGAATAAAGAATGGTATCAAAACGTCCTGCAAGAGCAACTTCTCCCAACAATCAAGGAGCAATTTGGTGATGATCCGTGCATTTTCCAGCATGATGGAGCACCATGTCACAAGGCAAGAGTGATAATGAAGTAGCTCGGAGAACATTACATTGAAATTTTGGATCCGTGGCCAGGCAACTCCCCGGATCTTAATCCCATAGAGAACCTGTGGTCAATCCTCAAAAGGCGAGTGGACAAGCAGAAGCCCACAAATTGTGATCAACTCTGCACTAATAAGGCAAGAATGGATCGCCATCGGTCAGCATTAAATTAAATGACGTACAACAGACACTACCATTATATACTCTATACTTGCCATTGTACTTTACAAATGTCCTTTAAAATGTAAATAAAAGGCTTTAATGAGGATGACATTTTTGTGCATTACAGTAGGCTACTGAAAATTGGGTCTCAAATCCCAAAACCTTTATGGTCTTAAAAATAGGCTTCATTTTCTTGTGGTGATTTTGTTTTTGTTCATGAGATTCACCCATAAATCAAAATGTTTGCTGTTGTTGCTATAATTTTATTAAACTACAATATTTACCTTGAAAAGGATGTAGTCTATCCGAATTCCTCCCTCATATGGAATGAGCTCATCCGTGTTTGTGAAAGGATTCTCAGTTATGTGTGTGTTTCCCCCCTCACATCCCTGGTATTAATGACGGGCATAATCACAACTTTAGATCGCACATTGCTATTTCAAGATTTCAGGAAATATCAAGCTGCAATACAAACATCAAAGCTGGTGGCCTCAGTGAAACAATCCAGTAGTCCGGTGCAGTTACGCAACAGTCTGGTACCGAGATCGTCCGGATGCATGTTTAAATCTCCGCCCAGGATCACCACATCCGCTCCAGCACTAGTATGCCTTCAAAGAAAACGCTTTTAGTAGTGAGCAATGTAAATAGAAATCTGAAAATGTCGGTAGACACCCATGGCCACGATCATAGAATTTAGAAGAAAGTTTAGGTTTATATGAGAATGTTTGAGACTCAGTTAAGTTAGTACAGTTTTAATTCACTACTTTTCAAAGGACCAAATAAAGAGTGTTTTAATACCTTATGAACTGTTGTAGCTCCCATGTCTGCACCACTCTGTGCGGTAGATACGAGTCTCTCTCTCTGCAGTACTCTGCATGCAACTGCGGGAAAAACAAACAGCTTGCAACTCCACAACACAACCATATGTGTATACACATATTTTGGAAGAACTTACATGAGTGACGAAGACATGAACTGTCAGTCCACTGATGTTGAGCAAGACCTTGCCGACAGCCTTGCCACCGAACCAGTCTCCATGTTGGGCCTGATGTAAGAAGGATAGATTAGAGGTGCATTTAAAACATTGCTCTGTTTGTTTGAGCAACCTGACACGGCAACACTGACTCAATCAATGGAGTGAGGTTGGGGCGGGACCTTCCGTTTGGAAACAGTCATTATGTTGGCTTGACAAAGCCATTCTAAAGACATGTTTTTTTTCAAAGACCAAAATTTCAGACTGTAACTCCTCCTACAGCTTTCAAGCTACATCCAACAAACTTGGCACAGACCTTCAGACTGTTCTGACACGGGTTGCTTTGACTTATCGAACTGTTCAGAATTATATTTTTTGCACAGCAGGCGATCACATATCCTTAAAATCCCATAGACTTGCATTAACGGAATGTTTAAATGGGTCAAGACAATTCAAACTTCATCGTCAAATTGAAATTCAAAAATTCAAATGTAAACAAGACCTTTAAACTGTCTCTCTCTCTCTCTTGCCCTGTTTTCTTTCTTTCTCTCTATACAAAATTTTGTCAAGCTAACATCAATGTTTACCTGATGACCGAGAACATCTCAAAATACTTTTTATCTTAATTTACAAAAGTATATCTATTCTAAATATGATTTATCATACATTTCAAACATATTTAAATTCTTTTTCTGAAATATTTAAGTGTGTTAATACTTAAGTGTGATTTAAGTGTCCAAATACATGCTACTATGTTCAATTTTTTTCTTTCTTTTTTCTCTTTCTTTCTTTCTTTTCATGTAAAGTAGAACATCAGCATAGTTTAGGATGTTTGTGCTTGAATGGTGCAGACCCACCATGTAAGGATAGCCATTTAATGAGTATCTGTACAGGAAAGCATCATGGATTCTGTGTTTGGAGAATACGGCCAGACCGCTTCCTATAAAACCACTAAGGAAGAAATTGATTAGTAGAAAATACTTGGCTAACCCCTCTTCTTTTGTGTATGAACTTGTACATTGCACAAACTACTTTTTTGGGACAAAGAAAATGCCTATCAAATGTTGTCACATGCCATTTCTATGCATTCAAAACTCAATACTTACCTTTTAAAGTAATGTGAATATGGATAAACATTGCCAAGTTTCTTCTTTAGAAAGAGAAAGTCTTTCTCACACCACACCTGTAAAACATCATGAATTTTACATTGATGTAATCTTACATCAAAACACAAAACAAATTATAATGTTTAATAATTTATCAGGGTAAAATTGTATATTTTTCTTATTTTCTGATTTTACATTATGTATCTCAGGGTGTAAATAAGGTGGCTCCGAAAAACTGCTTTTGTTTCATTCTGAATCATGTCAAATGTATCTGATAGAACTTTTGTGTTGATACGACAAAGCAATCAAAAGTTATAGCATAACAAACAAAACATTATCATAGTGTCCAAAAGCCTCTCCAAACAAATAAAACATAATAAACATAAGAACAAATTACACAAGCAATAACAATAATGACAAAAGGTCTGTATAGCATGCAGACATGATTTTAGTAATTAGTTTTTATTCTGTGCCATTTGAGTCATCATTAAGTCTGTATCATGTATTTGGCGCCATCTCCTGGTGGCCATATGTAACATTGTGCTTCATGTGGATTATCTAATGATCTATGAATCCAATTACCTTGTTTGTGGGCTTGTTTTAAAGATAATCAGCTCCTCAAAGTAATGGTAGGTGATATGTATATATATATATATATATATATATATAGCCACATTTTGTAAATCTGGAATGGGGTCTTTTAGAAAACTTTTGACTGTTGTTGCTCAATATTATTCATGCATCCATGTTTGTAAACATCTGTTTGTGTGCTTGTTTATTTGTTTGACCTCTTGCAGTAATGCGATATCAAGCTCCTCTTTATTCAGCAGGTCTCCGATCAAAACGAAACGCTCTACGCAGTGCTTACTGACGTACCTGATCCCCCTAAATCAATCACAACAAACACAATTAAACCATATTGGTATACAGGAAATACACTCACAATTGACTTAATTTACACTATTAGCTAACATTCATGAATATTTCTTAATTTATTATTCATCATTTCAATGCAATTACAGGAGTTGTTGGTTTTTATAGAGATCAATCAAATAAGAGATCTATTAAATAAGCTCTGTTTATCCAATAGGATCTTATATGATTATTAAAGGGTGTTTACACGACCAGTTATTTGCAAAGCGACTGAAGTTTAATTTTCAATTTTCAATTCTTCTTTATTGTTTTGGGAATCATAATAGTCCAATCGGGAACTATGTAAATCCTGTAAAAAATGTTTTACCTTGCAATATTCTAGCAATGACTCTAAATGATGATATAAATGTGATATGATATATTTCTTATTTCTTATTTTAGGACGTGTGTACAATGTGAAGTGTGAACTCACCAGCAGTTGAGAGAGAAGACACGTAATCTGATTGGTGCAGATGTTGGCATGGCGATGAGTGTGGGGTCTTTTTGGATGGTATGAGCCAGTCTGTTGTGACAGGGGAAAGAATTCCGATTGTTAGTGGAACCTGTTCAGCTCAAACTAGTGCCAAAACAACACCGAGTATTGATATGATTCAGATATGCATTTTCTCAATCTAATCAGGGCTTAAACATTTTTTACATTTACACAAAATAATGCACAGAAAACCTTTGACCAGATAACCTTTGTAAAGCTGCTTGGAACAACATACATAGTAAAAGAACTATTCAAATAAATAGAGACAAATTAAATACAACAATAGACATGTTTTAATCAGCAAACAGATTGCAACTACCACCTCATTATCACACAAAGCAAATAACCCAAAGACACATTACAAGTGTAAAACTACATTTACATTACATTTACCTTGCTTGGCTAGGACATTTATCTCCACTAAACCATGACCTGCAGAACTGTTATACGTTAGTCCTTATTTTGCCTACAGAATACAGCCTACAAGCAACTTCAGAGAGTGTACGAGCAATTGAAATACCTTGGAACAAGAGTAAATCCACAGAGAAAAGTCGTTGATACAATGGACAGCTTTGAAAGGCTTGTCTGACAAACAGATGCTCATAAATCATAGAGCCTGGCGCCCAACAATTCTGCTGGATATGTTAATGGCTCCACCTCTATCCTGAGAGGTCAAAGGTCCCTTTACAGAACTTGCTGTGTCAACACTGTACACAATAACCCTGACAGACTGCAACAGGAACTGAACAGCAACTTTTAAATAATTCATTTGAAAGAAGAAAAGATACGTTTTATTTCTTAATTTTCTTTAGAATAGTTTATTTATTTTTTTATTTGCATTTTTTTTTATTTTGATTGTATTTTATTGTCTACTCTTTTGGGTTTTTAAGTATTTTTAAGACATAAAAAAAACATTTAATGTATATTTAAGTCTATATATTGATTATTTGATCATTCTTTATAATTTATTATTATTGTACGTATTTTTAATAAAAAATATTTTTAAATGTTAAATGTTAATATTTTATTGTATTCAAATATTTTTAAATGTTCATATTGTATTTTTAAATAATGTTTTTATTATTTTATTGTATATATTTTTATTGTATTGTATTTTTAATTTTCAAATATTTTTAAAATGTTACTGTTAATATTGTTTTGTATTTTTATTATACATTTAAGCCTACATATAATTTGTTTTATATAATTTTATTGTATTATTGTATGTATTTGTATTTTATTTTATTTTATTTTTTAAATTATTTTAAACATTAATTTTAATATTGCATTATATTTTATAAATATATTTAAGACTATAGATTTATTCATTTATATCTTTTATATATTAATAAAAAATATTTTTAAATGTTACTATTGTATAGTATTTGTAATTATATTTTAGCCTATGTATTTTTATTTTTTTTATTGTATTTTTAACTTCTTAAATCATAAAATATTTTATTGTATTCTACAGTATATTTATAATTTATCCTACATATTTATAATTTGTATTCTATATTTATTATAAGTGATTATATATTATTTTTATTTTTCTTGTGTGTGAATATTTTATATATTTTTCTTGTTGTGAATTTTCTCACATTGTCAAATGGTTAAAATCCAAAGTCATGTTTTATACCAGCTTATCAAAACACCCATGATAATGTTTTTGGTCAGATAGAGGTGTTGAAAGTAAAGACACTTAAAAAGGCATCCAGACATACTGTGAAAATGCCAGCCATGATGGAGGAATACCAGAAAACATCCAGCTTATTAACACGATTTATTACAATGTTTTCCTTTCTGAAGTATTCTGACTGGCCATTTCATATAAACAAACCTTTATTTGAATTTCTTCTGAAAGCCGCAAAGTGCCTTCCAGCTTGTACGTAACTTTCCAGCAATTTATACATAAACATATTTCAGAAACTGAATCTCAGTGGACACAATAAAGTCAACATATGCGTGTGATGACAGTGAAAACAAGCCTGTATTCATTTTCAAACAGGACGAATCAGCATCGCTCGTACGTTCTGATCATCCAGGAACTGTAAACACAGACACAGCAGCTGCGCTCAAGCACCATAGAGGCACCAGTGATCCACACTTACTGCTTAATATAAAGATATTACACAAGTGACTAGGACTGTGCCAAGTATAATGTATAAAGTATCATGGTACTAACATGGTTTCTTGGCATCATGGCTGTACTGTACTAGTACTGTAATGGAGAATGACCAAAATCTCTTAAACGTTTGGTCAAGATTACGATCAAAAGAACAGATTTCAAATCAACAACACTGGCATCATAATTGTGATTCTTTACCTCATATTATGCTAATAAAACACATTGTCGAGTTTATTGACAGGCAATGTCTGTATTTAAAATATAATTGGCTCTTTTACTTGTAAGGCGGGACTTCCTTTCTACACCCGTTCACTGTTGGCTGCCGTTGGGCGTTCCAATTTCTCCCATTTATTTTTATAGTAGTGGCCCGTCTCTGCTAAATAATCTCTGGTAGAATTCATATTAAGAGCATTAGTTTTGTGGTGTTCTGCATGTGCCACAATTCTGCAGGCGCAGATAATTTTTGTGTGCTCAGAATTTAATCTTGCACATGCAAAATTATATTTTGAGAGCACAAAACATTTCTGCGTGTGCAGAATTGTGGCACATGCAGAACACCACAAAACTAATGCTCTTAATATGAATTTTGAATTCATATTAAGAGCATTTTGAATTCAATTTCGTGTAAGATGAAATTGAGCGCGCAAAAATGTTCTGCGCGTGCAAGATGAAATTGAGCGCGCAAAAATGTTCTGCGCGTGCAAGATGAAATTGAGCGCACAAAAATGTTCTGCGCGTGCAAGATGAAATTGAGCGCGCAAAAATGTTCTGCGCGTGCAAGATGAAATTGAGCGTGCAAAAATGTTCTGCGCGTGCAAGATGAAATTGAGCGCACAAAAATGTTCTCGCTGCGTGCAAGATGAAATTGAGCATGCAAAAATGTTCTGCTGCGTGCAAGATGAAATTGAGCGTGCAAAAATGTTCTCTGCGCGTGCAAGATGAAATTGAGCGCTAAAAATGTTCTCGCGCGTGCAAGATGAAATTGAGCCGCAAAAAATGTTCTGCTGCGTGCAAGATGAAATTGAGCGTGCAAAAATGTTCTCTGGCGTGCAAGATGAAATTGAGCGCACAAAAATGTTCTGCGCGTGCAAGATGAAATTGAGCACGCAAAAATGTTCTGCTTGCGTGCAAGATGAAATTGAGCGTGCAAAAAATGCTCATGCGCGTGCAAGATGAAATTGAGCTGCAAAAATGTTCTGCTGCGTGCAAGATGAAATTGAGCTGCAAAAATGTTCTGCGCATGCAAGATGAAATTGAGCGTGCAAAAATGTTCTGCTGCGTGCAAGATGAAATTGAGCTGCAAAAAATGTTCTGCTGCGTGCAAGATGAAATTGAGCGCACAAAAATTTTCTACACATGCAAGATGAAATGAAACTCAAAAATGTTCTGCGCGTGCAAGATGAAATTGAGCATGCAAAAAATGCTCTGCTGCGTGCAAGATGAAATTGAGCTACAAAAATGTTCTCTGGCGTGCAGCAAGATGAAATTGAGCGTCAAAAATGTTCTCGTGCGTGCAAGATGAAATTGAGCATGCAAAAATGTTCTGCTGCGTGCAAGATGAAATTGAGCGTGCAAAAATGTTCTGCGCGTGCAAGATGAAATTGAGCGCGCAAAAATGTTCTGCGCGTGCAAGATGAAATTGAGCGTGCAAAAATGTTCTGCGCGTGCAAGATGAAATTGAGCGCACAAAAATGTTCTACACATGCAAGATGAAATGAAACTCAAAAATGTTCTGCGCGTGCAAGATGAAATTGAGCGTGCAAAAAAGTTCTCTGCGCGTGCAAGATGAAATTGAGCGTGCAAAAATGTTCTCTTGGCGTGCAAGATGAAATTGAGCGTGCAAAAAATGTTCTGCGTGTCCAAGATGAAATTGAGCACACAAAAATTTTCTACACAAGCAAGATGAAATGAAACTCAAAAATGTTCTGCGCGTGCAAGATGAAATTGAGCGTGCAAAAATGTTCTGCGCGTGCAAGATGAAATTGAGCGTGCAAAAATGCTCTGCGCGTGCAAGATGAAATTGAGCGTGCAAAAATGTTCTGTGCGTGCAAGATGAAATTGAGCATGCAAAAATGTTCTGCGCGTGCAAGATGAAATTGAGCGTGCAAAAATGTTCTGCGCGTGCAAGATGAAATTGAGCGTGCAAAAATGTTCTGCGCGTGCAAGATGAAATTGAGCGCGCAAAAATGTTCTGCGCGTGCAAGATGAAATTGAGCGCGCAAAAATGTTCTACACATGCAAGATGAAATGAAACTCAAAAATGTTCTGCGCGTGCAAGATGAAATTGAGCGTGCAAAAATGTTCTGCGCGTGCAAGATGAAATTGAGCGCGCAAAAATGTTCTGCGCGTGCAAGATGAAATTGAGCGTGCAAAAATGCTGCGCGTGCAAGATGAAATTGAGCGCGCAAACATTCTGCGCGTGCAAGATGAAATTGAGCGTGCAAAAATGTTCTGCGCGTGCAAGATGAAATTGAGCGTGCAAAAATGCTGCGCGTGCAAGATGAAATTGAGTGTCATGCTGATGGAAAAATCCAAATTGAAACATTGTTATTTGGAGTGAGATTTACTTGGGAAGAAAGAGAGCGTGAGACAGAGCCTGAAAGCGTGTCTTACGCCAAATGAGTGAGAGTTGGCAACCCTGATTTTGACACTTTATGTTGATCAAATGCAGTGTTGGGTAAGTTACTCTAAAAAAGTAATTAGTTTCTACTACATCTACAGTGTAATTAGATTACTAATTACTCTGTCTGAAATGTAACTGCATTACTTATTAATTACTTTCTAAAACCCTTATCAACCATGACCAGGTGAAAAATACAAGGATAGACATGAAACTGATCTTTTAATCCTTTCAAATAAATCATATCAAATCAAATAAATTATTCATGAACTGACCAAAGAATTTAAGAAGGCTGCGTTAAATTAGACAACATACATTTTAAACATTAATTTCGATTTAAAATTCACTCTTGTTTTATATAGAATTGTTCTAGAAGTCTATACAGTATTTAACACATTTACATCAGAAGTAATTACATTAAGAGTAAACCTTACTTTACTTTTATGAAAAAGTAATTGGATTAAAGTAATTAATTACTTAGTAATGCACTAATATTATTGTATCTAATGCAATGGCGTTTTAAGTGTGACTTAAGTGTTCAAATACTTCTTAGTGCCACTGTAAACAAGCATGGGCCCAAGTCAACGCTAGAGAAGTAAAACGACTTGCTCGATGTAAATAATGTAAACATATATAACGTGGACAATATCTGATGTCGTACAGTTGATCTTACCTTGCATTGATATTTGAAATAATGTTGCGTACAAAACCATCCAAATCTATTTCACTCCGCGTGCAAACTGCGTTATAAACGGTGTAATAAACGAACTTTAAGGAACACACTGCGAGCTATTTCGTGTCCATTGGTTAGAAGAGTCCACTACTTCCTCATCTGCCAGTGACCTGGATGTCGTTCAATACAAACGTGTTAATGTATTGAGCTTTATGCATTTTTTTTTTTTACTTTGTTAACTTGAAACCTTTAAAGATTGCTAAATGACCAAACATGTCCATCTAAAAGCTGACGACATTAATGTGAAAAATAAAACTTGATCAACACACTGAAATTGGCGTGCATGATTTTCTATAATTTATACGTAATGCATCGAAACAGTATCCCTCCGCAACTACTATTAATCAAGTTTTGCTTTAACTAAAAAGCGCCACCTTCCAACACTTTGCTGAAAGCCTGCAGCATGCAAGTTACGTACATACGTAACGGCAACGTCATTAACAACGCTGCTGTGGAATGTTGGGAAATGGAGTTTTCTCTTGCAATGGCATAGTGGGCGGGTTTGATTGGGGTGTTCAGGTTGATACAACTGATAATGTATCACAACGGAGCATGCATGCATTACAATATTACTACAGAATTCATTAACAAGAGATAATTCATCCATGACAAAGGACTTCTTATCTGATAAACCTTTTTCAAATGATTATTTCTTAAATTAACCTTACAGGCCGCACCAAACATCAGTCCTGACGGATCTCCTTAAACTTTGTGCTACCTTCAGGACATTTTTATCTTCTTGATCATTTTGACTGTTAATGCCAACGGCATAGATTTAGCCAAAGGTATTTTTTGGGGAGTTTTGATATTTCAACCTCAGTTCCTATAATACATCAATAATACAATGTGTACCCTAAATAGTTACACTCATGGCCTTCAGGACAAATATTTCCCCATTGAAACCCATTAAACCTGCAATATTTGATCCCAGTGCCATTAAAGCATCAAATTATGAATTCTATGATATAATCCTTTCATTAAGGAAGAGCCCTGCCTTCAAAATAAAACAAATTCCTCCAGAGGGCGCCATTATTTTCATGTTTAGACTATGGAGCAAATCCATGCTTTTTTTTCCTATTTTCTGTTTGCCGTATTAAATAGCACTGTAGACCAGTTGAATTAAAAGGGTTAAAATGGGAAATAATATTAATATATAATGTTATTATGGCAGTTTTTTGAAGCTGACATTTTTGTCCTCTAAGTAACTTTTTAAATTGATGCAGAAGGGATAAGTCACTAATAAACTAATAATATAATGTTAACACTTTATAATTCCATTTGACATTAACAAAAATATACTGTAGGCATGACTAATTATTAACAGATTAGTAGCTAGTTCATCAACATTTAAATATTTAAAATCAAACTTTCATGACATTCTCTGGGTCATGTTGATGTTAAGCGTTGTATCAGGGACGGATTACCGACCGGGCCAATGGGGCCAGTGCCCAGGGGCCCTCGACCACCAGGGGGCCCTTGACTGCCCGGGGCTTTAAGGCTGCACAATCTAGTTTGGCGATCCCCCAGCTTGAAAACCCTTTTGACCAAGAACAACGAACACCCCCTTACCGTTATCGTGCATATTATGGATTCACACATTTGAATTTGACACGCTATTTTTTTTTCTGAATCTCGTGTGAGCACTAGATTAATCTGTCTTTATTTAAAACACCCTACGTAATTGACACATAAAAAACAAGAAACTCTGCTTAAACCATCTTCACATGGTATATCTCTCCCTCAGTCTCTGTGTGCACTTAAAAAAGAGAGAGCGGGAAAGGACAGCGCACGTGGCTGCGCTTCATGTTTGTTTTATGTTGAGTATTGTCATTAAAACTTTGATTGTCATTAAAAAAGTTTGCTACATTTACATTGTTAAAGGTGGTGGAAACACATAACAGGTCTTTGAAAACGGTCCATAGAGCTGTTCAGCCTTGACATTAATTTGTAGACAAACCTGGAATAGGGATTTTAGAATTACGAGTATAATAAGATATGTGGTGAAAATTTGTTATATCACAGTCATACATCAGTAGTGGATTTTGAAGCCGTTGTGTGTTTTAAAAATGCATGTTGCTGTTGTTAAACAAGGAATACAATAATGGTCCATAAAACATGCATCTCACACGCTGATGGTAGTTGTAGTCCTTAATTAGCACATGCATTTTTAAAAATATAGTAGCTTAAAAAATTACGTTTTGAGGTATGACTGTACCATGTTAAATTTTCATTCTAAAAACCCATTGGAAATTCCAGAGGGAACCTATGGCTCGAAAAAGTGTGACGATGACAACATTTTTGCAAAACGAAATTCCATGCATTATTACAAGCTTGGCTGCCGTTTCCCAGTGGGGGGCGCCAAAAGCGAGTGAAATGGTGTCATAATCAGACAAGGTTTTTTAGATGAAAGTTCGATGAACGTTTTAATGAGACTAAACATGTGTAAATATTTGTATGAACATAAAAAGATTCAACAACTAAGACATAAACTTAAGTTTCACAGATATGTGACTAACAGAAATGGAATAATGTGTCCCTGAACGGGGGGGCAGTCAGTATCTGGTGTTGCCATCACGACTGCATTATGTACTGCAGTGCATCTCCTCCTCATGGACTGCACAGGATTTGCCAGTTCTTGTTACCCCACACTTCCACCAAGGCACTTGCAAGTTCCCAGACATTTCTGGGGGGAATGGCCCTAGCCCTCACCCTCCGATTCAAACAGGTCCCAAACGTGAGATCTGGGCTCTTCGCTGGCCATGGCAGAACACTGGCATTCCTGTCTTGCAGGAAATCGTGCACAAAACAAGCAGTATGCACAATCCCTCCATATGACTGGTGGCATTGTCATGCTGAGGGTCATGTCAGGATGAGCCTGCAGGAAGGGCACCACATGAGGGAGGAGGATGTCTTCCCTGTAATGCACAGCGTTGAGATTGCCTGGAATAACAACAAGCTCAGCCCGATGATGCTGTGACACACCGCCCCAGACCATGACGGACCCTCCGCCTCCAAATCGATCCCGCTCCAGAGTATAGGCCTCAGGAATGCTCATTCTTTTGATGATAAACGCGAGTCCTACCGTCATCCCTGGTGAGACAAAACCTTGTCAGTCAAGAGCACTTTTTGCTAGTCCTGTCTGGTCCAGCAAAGGTGGGTTTGTGCCAATAGGCGACGTGGTTACCGTTGATATCTGTAAGGATCTTATTTACAACAGGCCTACAAGCCCTCAGTCCAACCTCTCTCAGCCTATCAGTCTGAGCACTGATGGAGGGATTGTGCATTCCTGGTTTAACTCGGGAAGTTGTTGCCATCCTGTACCTCCCCCGCAGGTGTGATATTTGGATGTACCGATCCTGTGCAGGTGTTGTTACACGTGGTCTGCCACTGCGAGGATGATCAGCTGTCCTTCCTGTCTCCCTGTAGCACTGTCTTAGGTGTCTCGCAGTACGGACATTGCAATTTATTGCCCTGACCACATCTGCAGTCTAAGGCACATTCACACGGATGAGCAGGGACCCTGGGCATCTTTCTTTTCGTGTTATTCAGAGTCAGTAGAAAGGTCTCTTTAGTGTCCTAAGTGTTTATAACTGTGACCTTAATTGCCTACCGTCTGTAAGCTATTAGTGTCTTAACGACCGTTCCACAGCTGCATGTTCATTAATTGTTTATGGTAAATGGTCTGCACTTACATAGTGCTTTTTTTAACCTTAGTGGTTTTCAAAGCGTTTACACTGTGACTCACCTATTCGCACACACACTCACACACCAATGACGGCAGAGCTGCCATGCAAGGGCTTGTCTGCCATTGGGAAGAAATGAGGATTCAGTGTCTTGCAGGCCATAAGGGGCCAGGAATCAAACCGACAAGCCTGCTATTAATGGCCAACCTGCTCTACCACCTGAGCCACAGCCAACACAAAATGACATTTACATTTTTGGCCTTTCAAAAATATTCAGTGACCAATACAGCCACCATTCTTTTCAATAACTACCATGAGCCTTCCATCCATAGAGTTTCTTGATCCCGATCAACTTCTACTGAAGCAGCAACCACAGCCTCCCAAATGCTGTTCAAAGAGGTGTATTGTCTTCCCTCACTGTAAATCTCACATCTGAGAAGGGCCCACAAGTTAACAATAGGATTCAAGTCAGTTGAGGAAGGGGGCCAAATCATTATTTGGGCATCTTTGAGGCCCTTACTGGCTAGCCAAGCAGTGGAGTACTTGGATGCATGTGATAGAGCATTGTCCTGCATAAAGATCCTGGCCTTCTTGAATTCGGAGGACTACTTCCTGAACCACTACTTCAAGAAAGTACTTTCCAGAAACTGGCAGTAGGTTTGAGAGTTGAGTTTCAGTCCATCTTCAACTCGAAAGGGTCCAACTACCACATCCTTAATGATAGCAGCTCATACCAGTACCCCTCCTCCACCTTGCTGGTGCCTGACTCGAAGTGGTGCCCTGTGTCCATTAGTGATCCAGCCACGGGCCCGTCCATCTGGTCCATCAAGAGTCACTCTCATTTCATCTGTCTTGATGTATTTCTTTGCCCAATCATGACGAATAAGTTGATTGCCCAATCAACTTATGAATCTTATTCAGCGGTGGTCGTGTTTCAGCCTTCTTGACCTTGGCCAAGTCTCTGAGCACTTGACACCTTGTACTTCAGACACTCCAGGTAGGTTGCAGTTCTGGAATATGGTAGCACTGCAGTTAATTTGCAACTTTTCTATTTTTTCATAAAATTATTTTGCACCCCAGTTGACTATTCACAACAAAACGTTTGATTGTCCGGTGGTCACGCCTCAATAGTTTAGCCATTTCAAGAGTGTTGCATCCGTCTAAAAGGCATTTTACAATATTTGACTCATCAGTGTCAGTTAAATCTCTTTTTTGCCCATTTTACCTGAGGTAATGAAGCTGCCTAATAATTAAGCACACCTTGATATAAGGTCATTATACAAATAATACCACATGAAAATGATTGAATCCAATAAGCATTAGAGTTCATATGGTTTGGAGTTGAAAAATGTGCATGGAAATAATGATAAGATCAGAATACTCCCTTGCCTAATAATTGTGCACGCAGTGAATGACCACATTTTTATTTAGATTTCCTGAAGTCAACCCAAGCATGCACACTTTATAAAAGAAACATTTTTAAAAAAGAAAAGAAAAAAAAAAAGAGACACTTTTACAAAGTTGTAAATGTGTTTTAAGAAATAAGGATCCAAGAAGACCCATGCCATTTTATTGGTATTGCTATACATTGTTTTGATTATATTGTACAAACCCCTAACATCGAAGATATTCAATACATAACTGCAATGCACAATCGGTATCCAAGGCCACAATGAACTGTTAAAAAACGGGGGAAAGCTTTTGCCAACACCACTTAGATTATGGCATAAAATAACAAAAGTAACACACAAATTTCAATGTATGCATACAGCATCTATCGAAAGTCAAAGAGCAAACATAAAATTAGTAATTATAATAATAATTATAAAAAGTACAAACAAGAGCCTGTAAGAAAAATTACAATTGAGGAAACTGTCGTCATTGAAGTTAAAACAAAAATGTAGGTTAAGGCTGTACCAATATACATAACATATCTGCTTTTAATGTGTACTCAAGATTTAGCAGTACCTTCAGAAATTTAACTAAACTATAAAATTGATGTTTGGACTTTTAAACTGTATCAGCGAGCACCATCTCCTGTCTAGAGAACATCTCATAAACAAGTGCTGCCTTCAGTACATTTTAGGGGATTGTGGAATAGAAACACTGCGTGGCATCTTTAGAGGCAGGCGTTGAAAACATCGAATTTGATCTGAATATTTACAAATTCAAGTTTTTAATGACCTTTCCAGTAGTATCAAAGGATACCAATGATCTAATTAAAAAAAGTTGTTTAAATGGCATTAGATGTTAATGCAAAAATGCACACATAACGTGGTGCACGAAGACTGAATTTTGACCCCAAATGTACATCCAAAGAGAGCAACAAAATAAAAAATAACCAAACCATACGAACAATAACAAACACCTTAAATTATTGACTTTCCCTTTTAGACTTTAACATCAGGAACATTAAAAATAATTGTTGGTTTGGCAGCAACAGGTACATTTATGAGAAATGAACTTGTTGAATGCACAATGCAGGGAAGTCGTGAAAGTGGGGGGAAAATCGATAAAATGCAAACATTCGGATTGAGGATTTAAAGCAACAGAGTATGACAACAATGCAACATCTTCCATTTAAAAACACTTAAAAACACTGTCAAGCAATTGTTTCATTTATTAAACTTGTAAAATATGTATCGATGGGCAGCAACGGTGAAACTCTATTCTTTGCATTAGGCTGACAACTGAATATATGCTCAGTCACGTTTGACCTTTTTTAGTTAACGCATCTTGAGGAAGCTTCAATGAACATCCGAGTTAAATATTTGTCATGTTGTAGTTTCAGGAATTGTGTTACCTATCCTTACTGTTCTAGTCAAGAGGTAGTCAAAAGGCACTTCAGAGTATCAATCAACTTAGTGTTCTTTGAGAGAGAGAGAGAGAGAGAGAGAGAGAGAGAAGGCACTCGCATTTGGGGCAACTTCTCAAAATCTCTTCGTACCTACAAAATGGTTTCCTACACCTCGTTTGTTGTTCAAAGGACAGGAAAGGTTGTTTTATTTCTAATCTGAGAATTGAACTGCAGAATGTTTTGTGTATCTGTCCTTTATAACAGCTGACATCAATCTTCCATTAGGAGATCTAGTTCTGGTTTATAAATGAAAGAATCTCATGAAAACTGACAAGAAAATGTCCATATCATATCTAGTCACCAAAAAAACATTTTAATTTCCGTAATGGGAAAAATAGTGTTCATTTATTATTATTATTTTAAAGTACTTGTACATCATAGTAGTTTTTGTTATAGTGAATTTAACTGATTTTAATTGATACATTGTTTATTTATAATATGTCCAGAAAAGTAATGACTGTATAACAGTAAATAGAACATTATTTTTTTGCATTATATTTGCAAAATGTGATTAATTGTCCTGTAAATGTTTAAAATTGCAAAAACAAATAAAAAAACAACGTAATTATCTTAAAATAGGCTTAATTTTATGGGGGTATGATCTGGACAGTTCTTCATGAGATTCACCCTTGGATATCACTGTAAATTCTGTATGTACTGCTCTGGTTATAGATAGCACATGTCGTCTTCCACGATTCAAAGACATTCATTTCCATCAACACATTCCCATTCCCCCAATGGAGACGAAACAGTTTAAAAGGCATTATTACGTGACCCATTTTGTATTGAAGGCATTTAAAAACAAATACAAAAAAATATTATTTTTTTTACAGAGTAAATCTATATATTTTTTACGTCCTCAAAGACTCTCCGCACCAGGATCAGAACAGAAGCGAAAAATTTGGTTGTTTGTAACATTTTGGCGTATTCCTCCAATGTTTGGGCAATTTGGCATCTTCCTCCATATGTTTGTCGGAGGGACTGTGCAAAGCAATGGAAGTCTGTTGACAGAACTGCTTGTAGAGACCCTAGTCCTTAATGAGCCTATAGACGTGGTATTGTGCCCCGTGTTCGCTTGTCGACACTTCAAATACAAACGCTATACACAGTAGAGTCTCCTGGGTTTCCCTGTTGGTCACCACCTGTAGTGTGTTAAACAGAAAAAGACAAAAATACGTAATTAGGGGTGCTTATCTTAAATCTGTGATCATGCCTAGAATCAGAGGATAAAGAGGCTGCTAACGGGTGTAAAAAACGAATTAAACAACAAAAAACATGCAAATACAAATCTAAGCACACGTGATGTAATGCGATTGGACGCTGTGTGGAGCGACTGACTGTTTGAGCCATCATGAGCGGTTTTAGCTTTACTCTCTTTAACATGAGCGCTCTCATGTCAATCAAACAAGCGCTCTCAATGTCTCATCATCAGTCACTCATCCCAGCACTATTCTGTGAGGATCCCAATTTAAATTAGATTAATGTTGGTCACAATACCACTAAGAACAGATGTACTGTTTAACCTTCAATAACGGCACCGCGTCTTCACGCATTTGTTAATAATTAGCGATTAGTGTTACAACAAGACACCAAAGACAGTAAACAAATGATTGATACATTTCTCTTATTTCTGAAAATATCTCTGCTGTGTGTGATGCTCTCATGGTTTTAGGTTGCCAGTATGTCACAATGGCCTTTTGATATTGGCCGCAGAACTATTTATAACCGTTTTCAATACAAATAAATGCTAGCAACTCACAATGAAATGTAATTTTAATGTAATTTTGGTAAAAATAAAAAGGTTTAATTTCTTTAACATTAGTTAACGCATTAGGTATCATGAACAAACAATGAACAATATATGTTTACAGCATTTATTAATCATAATGTTAGTTAATAAAAATACAATTGTTCATTGTTAGTTCATTGTGCATTAATGTGCATGAACTAATACAACTTTTGCTTTAAAAAAATGTTGTAACTAACATTAAGTTCATTAGTTCATGTTAACTACAGTAATGTTGTTAAATAATGTCAACAAATGGAACCGTTTTTTGTAAACAAACTGCAGCATATAACTTGCAAAAGTGTGGCAAAGGGCACTTTAAGAAAACATCAGCATCGGCCGACCGTAGTGTTAAAAAAATCTATTAAAAAAAAATCAGAGATTGTATCGGGCTCAAATTTCCTGATCGGTGCACCACTATAGGGAATGTCTACTGCATACTCTTAAAAATATTATACATGCTTTTTTTATTTACTATTGGGCCCTTCAGAGGACAAGGAGGGAATTGTCGTTTTTTTTACGGTCCCTCACAATTATTTTGGTTTCCCTCGCAATAGATTTATACATCCGTTACGAAAACTGACCATGTTTATACTACAGAAACTATAGCTGAAATATGATATTTACATATAGTAAATGGTTTTACTATAGTGACCATATTTTAACTATGATATTCCAGGTAATATTCCATAGTAATATTACAGGAAAATCAAACTCATGGTAATAAATAAAAAATCATTATACCACTATGGTTAATTTGTCATATATGTATCATGGTTTTTAAAACAATGTTTCTTACTGCTAAAATATTTACTACAGTCATGCAAAGTGCAGTTTTACTATAGTAAATATGGTTAATTTTCTTAAGTGCATTAATTATTTATTTATTTTTTTGGTGGAAACCAGTTATTAAACAAACATGGTACTTGTACTGTAAATTAATCATGGTATTACTATTGTAAAATTTTTGTTATTATTATTATTATTATTATTTTATTAACACAGTTTTGGTTTTCCTGTATTATTAATATGGGTTTACTATAAAATCATGGTTAAAATGCGGTTACTGTAATAAAACAATGGTACATTTTGTGGTTACAATAAGGGCTGCAACTAATGATTATTTTTATAATCGATTATATCTATGATTAATCAATTAATCAGATATTTTTATAAAATACAGGAAATAATATAAAATTATGATTTTTCCAAAAACGTAAATGGTACGATTTACATACTGAATTAACGATTCTTTTCTCACAAAAATTTGAACAAAGCCTGAATCATAAAAAGTTACGTTTAAATGTATTATTATACTTACTTTCAGGACTTATGCAAAACAGTTGCTTAACTTGTAAAACTTAAGAAAAAATTATCATCATTAAAGAGTAAAACGATCCATTGATCATGGAGTGGGACAAAAGATCAGCCCAGCAGAGGGCAATACTGACACGAGAACAGAAATGTTAATAATTCTGCCCAACTGAAAAATACATAATTATGTTAGATACACCAGTATGCTTGTACACTATCACTGATTATATATACATTTAATTATTTTAATATTAAAGTTTTTAAAATAGCATTTTCACTGATTACATCTAAACTATATGTGTTTTTTATACAGTAAAATCATGTTTACCATTGTATGAATTTACTAGTGAAATCAGACATTACATGATCTGGCATTATCAGGAGGACTTTCAAATATCAGGGCCCTTAGAATTACTATACATTATATTCAGCATTATATACAGTTTAATATAGTACAATCATCTGTAAAACCCTGTGCATATTCACTCTCACGTTGAAAAGTCTCATCCTGGTGCTCACTGTATTACATGCGCTTACATGAGCTGGAGAAGACACTGTGAAAACCGGCTCACCTTGACTGCTGAGACTTCAGTCTGGTATTCATGAAAGCTGCACAATTGAATACACTGAAACTGAAATTGTGGTATGATGGAGAGTTTAATCAGAATGACTGCGCTCCCTTTCTCCATTGCTCCTTAGTCTAACAGAGACTCGCTTGAGGTAAACATGGGTTGAGTTTTTTCCACTACAACTTTCCAAACGTGTTTTATCATGCAACACATTTTTCACTGGGCTGTGAAGTGATGTCACTGACAGGGCTTCTCCGCGCTCGCGGCATATATCCAACTAATCGATAATGAAATTAGTTGTTGATGATTTCCATTATCGATTTTAATCGCTTAGTTGTTGCAGCCCTAGTTAGAATGTTTTTACTACACATACCATTGTTGATGGTTTTACTCCAAATACCATGGTTCAACTACACTCACCTAAAGGATTATTAGGAACACCTGTTCAATTTCTCATTAATGCAATGATCTAATCAACCAATCACATGGCAGTTGCTTCAATGCATTTAGGGGTGTGGTCCTGGTCAAGACAATCTCCTGAACTCCAAACTGAATGTCAGAATGGGAAAGAAAGGTGATTTAAGCAATTTTGAGCGTGGCATGGTTGTTGGTGCCAGACGGGCCGGTCTGAGTATTTCACAATCTGCTCAGTTACTGGGATTTTCACGCACAACTATTTCTAGGGTTTACAAAGAATGGTGTGAAAAGGAAAAACATCCAGTATGCGGCAGTCCTGTGGGCTGAAAATGCCTTGTTGATGCTAGAGGTCAGAGGAGAATGGGCCGACTGATTCAAGCTGATAGAAGAGCAACTTTGCCTGAAATAACCACTCGTTACAACCGAGGTATGCAGCAAAGCATTTGTGAAGCCACAACACGCACAACCTTGAGGCGGATGGGCTACAACAGCAGAAGACCCCACCGGGTACCACTCATCTCCACTACAAATAGGAAAAAGAGGCTACAATTTGCAAGAGCTCACCAAAATTGGACAGTTGAAGACTGGAAAAATGTTGCCTGGTCTGATGAGTCTCGATTTCTGTTGAGACATTCAGATGGTAGAGTCAGAATTTGGCGTAAACAGAATGAGAACATGGATCCATCATGCCTTGTTACCGCTGTGCAGGCTGGTGGTGGTGGTGGTGTAATGGTGTGGGGGATGTTTTCTTGGCACACTTTAGGCCCCTTAGTGCCAATTGGGCATCGTTTAAATGCCACGGCCTACCTGAGCATTGTTTCTGACCATGTCCATCCCTTTATGGCCACCATGTACCCATCCTCTGATGGCTACTTCCAGCAGGATAATGCACCATGTCACAAAGCTCGAATCATTTCAAATTGGTTTCTTGAACATGACAATGAGTTCACTGTATTAAAATGGCCCCCACAGTCACCAGGTCTCAACCCAATAGAGCATCTTTGGGATGTGGTGGAACAGGAGCTTCGTGCCCTGGATGTGCATCCCACAAATCTCCATCAACTGCAAGATGCTATCCTATCAATATGGGCCAACATTTCTAAAGAATGCTTTCAGCACCTTGTTGAATCAATGCCACGTAGGATTAAGGCAGTTCTGAAGGCGAAAGGGCGTCAAACACAGTATTAGTATGTGTTCCTAATAATCCTTTAGGTGAGTGTATATTAACCTTAGTAAAACCATGATAAATATTGTGGTTACTATGGTTTTACGATAAATACATTTACATTTATGCATTTGGCAGACGCTTTTATCCAAAGCGACTTACAGAGCCCTTATTATAGGGACAATCCCCCCGGAGCAACCTGGAGTTAAGTGCCTTGCTCAACGACACAATGGTGGTGGCTGTGGGGATCAAACCAGCGACCTTCTGATTACCAGTTTACCAGTTATGTGGTTTAGACCACTACACCATCACCACTCCAGTCCAAATACCAGTTGATGGTTTTACTAGCATAGTTGAACTATGCTTACTGCAGTGAAACCATGGTAATATTTATGGTTACTATGGTTTTACTACAACTGCCATGGTTCAAAATAACCTTTCATAAGGCATGGATAAAGCTACTGCAAGTAAACCCAAAAGAATGGCAAGGAAATGCAAAAAAAAAATAATTATATATAAATAAATAAATATAATGACCCTCCCTGTCCTCTAAATTTTTCAACCCATTACCAACATTTGGGACATGAATACGGTTTAAAACCTTGATTTGTGTAATTGTTATATTTCAAGCAAGAACATCGTCTAAAGAACATTTTACCTGTAAGATGGTGAAGTTTTCTAATACGCTGTTCATCATGTATTTCTCAGGCAGGAGCTTGAGCTTATGGATGAAGTTGATCATATATTCACACATAGGAGAACGATGGATGCGATACAAACACTTCCCGCCCTCCACACGAGCGTACTCAGTCTGTAAATCGTAAAAACATGGGCAGATAATGTTTTGAAACCACTTAAGCCACTCAAATGTGAGCAGAAGTTCTGCAATGAAGCTTCACAGTCATTTGAAATGTTGACGAATCGTGTTGGAGAAAACACTCACCTCCACTTTCTCGACCACCTGCTTGCCGAAGGAGCAGACTTTGGTTGAGACTGTGATGGTCATGTTCTCTGAGCTGCTATATTGGCTGCTGACTCCGTAGAAAGAGCCCGGTCCATCCTGAATGCCACCATTATTAAGATCCGCCTGAGACAGAGAAATAATCTCAGTTCTGCTGCTTAGAGACGCTACAACCAGTTAAAGAGATCATAGTTGGCTGGATGGTTATGGATAATACCAAACCATAACATAAGACTGTACAGTGTGCTTAAAACTAAGTTGCATTTAAAAAGAGCGAAAAGCCAGGCCATAATACAAATTCAACCAAAACTTATAAGGGAGACATGGCAGGAACTTTGGTTCGTGGAATTGGTTTCCTTGTTTGGTCGTCAGTGTTCTTGAGAGTGCAATACCTTAACCAAAGGGGCTTTGTGAATCTGACAATATCAACTCTTCTTTACATTATTATTAATCAATAAATACACATTAACTTTCATTACATTACTGCTCTTATGGCTTTTCCCCCCAAAAGAAGTACCATAGTACAACCACACATAACATAGGGTTGAGTATGGATACAGATAACCCATTTGATTCGATTCTGATTCACAAGCTCTCGATTTGATACGATTGATTCGGTTGAGTATATTTCAGTTTTTATGTCCATTCTGCTTACATATGAAAGAAATTCTCTCACAAATACTGGGAACATTCTAGGGCCATGTCCACACTACTACGGAATGATTTTGCTACACTTAAAAAACCTAACAAGCTGACTTAACTCAATTGATTGAGTTAAACTCTTTCCCTCAACTGAACTGAGTAAATGGCATCTCTCAAACGTGTGTAATAAAGTTCACTCAAAGGATTAGCTCACCCAAAAATGTAAATTCAATCATTGTTTACTCACCTCTGTGTTGTTATAACCCTATATGACTGACTTTCTTTTTCTTAACACAACGGGAGAAATTGCGAAAAAAAAATTGTGCTCAGTGATGTCATACAATGGCAGTTTATGGTGACCACCTCTTCAAGCTTCAATAGAATGCAAAAGTATCATTCAGAACTCTAATAAATTATTCCATGAGACTCATGATAGTTATGAAAGCATAATCATAATTTTTGGGTGAACTAATCCTTTATCTTAGTGATAATATAGAATTATCTTATCTTTTTAAGTTAAGGTAACTAGATGCAAGTTCACTTAACTTAGAACTGCTTGTTATGCTGATAAATCCACCACACAGAAAACCAATTTATTGCTTATTTTGGTGAGGCAAGTGTCTTATTTTGGGCTTATTTTTCCAGACAGGTGTCTTGTTTCTGTTGAGTGATCTGGCAGTACTACAATTGGTAATTCACGCACTCATGAGCACACAGTACTGTCACTTTAAAAAGAACGTTACTAACGATTCTTTTATTTTGTTCTATCCGGTTACCATTTGGAAAAGAGGCCGCAGAACTTCTGACCGAACGAAAAAATACAGTTTTTGCTCAGAACGAACCGAAATGAAAAACATTTAGTTTTAGTCCCTGGTTTACAGCGTACATTTACGCCTCTAATCCACACTGGAACAGCATTTGTTCTCCACCGAATACAGAGACTTTCGAAAACACTCTTCTTAACTATATTTTAGAAAACAAGTATGTAAGAAAACTGAAAACAGAGGTTTTAATCTTAAACCGATGAATGCAGACGTGGCCCAACTTAAAAATTTTAATTTTAAACATTAACAACAGGGCCCAAACAATACATTTCACTAACTATTTATTTAACAATAATGAACAAAAACAAAACTAAAGTAAACTTTAAAGTAAAAGATCGGTCTTGGGATTTTGAGATTATTGAGAATGTTCAAATGAGAATCGTGATTAATTGAAAAATCCATATCTTTACAGAGTCCTAAAGAAACATGTTTTTGGACACTACCTTGCTGGTAATACTATGGCTTTCTTTGAAATACCTTACAGTACTTATAATACCAATGGCAAAGTATATGAATATACTAATCAGCCAGTACTGTTATAAATCAAAGCACTATGGTATTACCATTACTTCACCACAGTCCCACTACAGTAGATTCAGATAAGCGATATATAGCTAAAGTACACGCACCCAGAATTTGACCAGGAAGAAAGCGTTTTGAGGGCCTTTCTCATACAGATCCTTGAGTCCTCCCTTCTTCTCAGGAAACTTGTCGTAAATCTGTCTGATGTCCACGGCCTCCAGGAGAGGATCGCTATAGGATGGGTTCGTCTGGCCAATGTGAACAAACAGATGCTTGCTGTACTGCAAAAAAAAAAAGTTAAAAATAGTGCTATTAATGTTTAAATTAAGAGCCATTTTTATAAGAATTTAAAACAGGTCAATAAAAAAATTAATGAATATATTAGTGGACTGCAATAATCTGTCAGCCCACTTCTAATATGTAACATCCCAAGATTTGGGGGATTTTGAGAAGTGAATGTTGAGCAGCTATTGCGCGAATATAAATGTCCACATTTAATTTTAGCATATGTAAGAAATGCGTATGTTTCATTTGCTGGTCTGCATTATATCAGCCAGTCGGGCTGCACAATAATGACAAAAATGATAAGTGCGCACGACAGTGCTCGCCCACTTTTTCAGTCATCTTATTTTCAGAAGTGTTTTTCCCCCATTCATTGGGGGAAAAATTATGTTGGATTTATGTTGGATTTTATAAAATCCAACATTTTAAATTAAATTTTTATAAAGTTTTATAAAATCCAACATAAGAGTTCTAAGCCATGAACCAAACAAACCAGCACTGAGGTGAATCACAACATTACAAAAGTTGCTTAGAAGTATTTGAAAATCAAACAAAAAGACAAACGTACAAGGCTGTGTACTTGACGACAAAATGAACCACAATCCCATGAAGCATCGCGAATGACACTCAAATGACATGCGAATGACACTCAAATGACACGCGAATGACATAAAACTAGTGATTTAGTTGTTGATTTTAAATATACAAGTCATTTGGTAGTGTAGGTATATTAACGTGAGGTCACTGCAGAGCTCTTTTGATGCAATTTGTTGGCCGTGATTCTCTGATTGGTGAGTTTTCCCCCTCAGGATCATGGGTAGTGTAGTTCTTCACCAGAAATGAGCAGTACTTCACCGCTATTAATAGGGCTGGGTATCGAGTTCGATACATTTTAGGCACTGACCGAATTGCCTCTAAACTATCGAGTATCAAAAAATGTCTTGTTGTTCGGTACCAAATTTCGATACCAAAGGGATTTATCAAATCAATGTCAGTGTTAAGCATGTAGCATGCTAGATGTGCCCAAATCTAAAAGTGCCGGTGACTGGCTGTGTTTAGGCATCAAGGATAAACACTAGTTTACGCCGGTTACGCCCAGAGATGCGGCTTACATGTGAGGCTGTAGTGTGTATGTGTCTCAACCCCCATACATGTGATAGATGTGGAAAAGATCAAAAGTGTGGCTACATTTCTCTAGGCTCCAATGCCAACAGCGCGATGCAATATTTGCGACAAGATAATTGCTGCCAAGACCGGCAATACGAATCGGCTAACTTGTTGTGGTACATGCTTGTGTACTTGTTAAATTAACGTTTCTGTGCGCGGTGACATAGTCCTATAAACTGGGACCTACGTAACGTTAGATATTGTTTGGATGTATGGTTATAGACAGCTAGCTAAATCGTTGCTAAAAATGCTTTAAGGTTGACGGTAACTGATCAAGTTTAACTTGCATTAAACTAGATATCTTGTTAAACCGTACTTATCCTTAGGGTTGGCTGAATTAACAGTTTAGCTTTTTCTTGTTGTTTGTTTTTTGTTTTCCCTCTTCACATTAATGTCATAGCCTCTGCCCTTGCCGACCCTGGCATAAGGAGACCAGAAGGCTCAGGAGATGAGTCTTTGAGTCTTTTAAAAAAAAAAAAAGTCAACAAACTGAACAAAATAAAACCAAAAGGATGGATTTCATAAAATTGGTATCAAAAAAGTATTGTATAGGAACGGGTATCGAAGATATCGGCATATGTATCGGTATCGAAATTTTTGGAACGATACCCAGCCCTAGCTATTAAACATGGTTTAAAAAAATATGAAGTTGATATAACACAGATTGATAGCTTCAACAGAAGCATATACCATTGATTAACAACCCGTGAACTCAAGGTAGGTCTGTCTTTAAAGGTTTGTAAGTTAGCGTTAATAATCTATTCCCCTATGGAGAGAATATATGGGATTTTTACTTCCGGAATCAGACTGTTGCACTCTGCTGGTAATTATTAATTTCCTTGTCTATGCTGTATCAAAGTGTTTCCAAATTGTTGCTTTATTGCATAGTAGTCAATCTACAATGACTCAAATGGGACTGTTCTAGTTCTTTTACCAAAGGTTGCTTGCTTGCGGTTTAGACTTGATGTTACAACATACAGTGTGGTGTCAGCAATGTGACATTGACTGAATTCAAAATAATTCCAAATTACTGATGTTGCTTTTCACTTCGTACTAAAGCTTCTTTTTGAGGTACAGGTAACGCTTATCCAGTACTCATTTCCATTGACCATTAAAAAGCAAGGCACTTAACTCCAGGTTGCTCCAGGGGGATTGTCCCTGTAATAAGTGGATAAAAGCGTCTGCCAAATGCGTAAATGTAAATGTAAAAACAATACAAATCAGTCGGTCTCTAGTCTGTACTCACAGAGTCCTGATCCTGTGGGACCTCCATGAAGGCGGAGTACTCCAGCAAACGCAGTTTTGAGGAGGCAATGGTGCGATCCTGCCACACGGGCACTGCGGTGGCAGCCGGGGGGAGAGGAGGCGCCAGAGGCTCATATGCTGGATGAGGACGAACACAAGGGGGCGCTAGTGAGACACAGCCAAGGAAGTAGAAGGGGAAAAAAAGAAAGTGGAGATTGCAGTTTTCTTTTAACGCCATGCAAGCTTTTATGGTTATTTTCATGACGAAATAAGGTTAAAATATAATAATTAATTAAAAACAACTAAAACCCCATATATAATGTTTAGTAAAACTAGGAGAAAAAAATCCTCCAAAAACTTATTTTAAAAATGAGCACTATGCATAAACGGCAACATCTAGATTAAAAAATGACATGGACATTCACACTCGCATATATAATCATACATTTCATGTGTTCTGAAGTGCTACAATCACTTTAATTAATGACAATTATAATTTATTTGGGTGAACTATTCCTTAAACAACATCATGTATCTTGAGCACCAACCAATGCATTGAGTTGTAACAGCAAGATTTAGGTGAGAATAGCGGTAGGGCTCTGACCATCACCGTGACAACCGCCCCACCACGGCGGTAGAGTGCCACCGGCAGTAATCCACGTTACATAAACATATCAACTAACGCACACCACAACTAGGTGTAAAAACTACACGTCCATTCGTCCTCGACTTAAGTTACAATCTTATTTTCACGCATGATTTGTCCACCACAGAGTCCTGACCTTAACCCCAATGAAAATCTTTGGGATGTATTGTAGAAGACTGGTTCGACTGTCCCGTCATCAATACAAGATCTCAGCCAAAAATGTATCCAACTCTGGCCGGAAATAAATGTTGTGATGTTGCATAAAGTTGTCGAAACAATCCCACAACGAATGCACACCGTCATCAAAGCTAAAGGCGGTCCAACGAAATATAATAGTAATATATATATATATATATATATATATAAAAATAATTTGCATGTTTAATAATTGTTTTATTTAAATGTTGCAAAGGCACATCCAAAAATCTAAATTACAATATTCAAAGTGTTTATAATAGTCAAATACTTAAAGCTGAACGAGTACTCGATTACTTCAGTCATCACACTGAAAATAGAAGGTCAAGTTGAGGAAAAACCTGCATACAAGTAGTTTTGTAGTATGCCATTTTGAACTGATGGTCAGTATAGGATACTTACATGGTAAAGGGGGCTGAACAGGTCCTGACAGGTTTGGGTAATGGGCTTGTGCAAATGGCTTGATGCTGTAAAAGTGTTCAGGATTTGTTAGAATCGACTGTAAGCCTGTCACAAATAGACTTAAATAGACCGACTCTGCTTATTTACTTTGTCAGATGTTCTCTTAAGCACTTGTGCCACCTTCCAATCAAAAAAGAAAAATGAGAGGTGTATTATTTCACACATGAACACTTCACTTATCACACAACCATTCTTGTTAGCTGTATTAGCTCAGCACAAGTTCACCTACTTCAGAATCGTAGTGAAATATGACATGTGTGTAATAAGTCATGTGCGTTGGCTCATGTCTAATAACAGACAATCAAGTGAGGGGTTTAAAAACAAAACAAAAAAAAAAAGGAGATCTGAGCAGAGGGTGAGGGGGAATGTTGTTGAGAGGAATTAGCAGGTTGCCAATAAGTAGGGTTGAGAATTGTGAAGTGATTCTTAGTCAAATATAGAAACTAAATGATAGGGCTGCCCCCGACCAAAGATTTTCCTAGTCGACTAGTAGTCGTTAGTTTAAGCCATTAGTCGACTAGTTGTCGCACGTTTATGATATTGATTTAATTACTTAAATATATATTTTTGCGTGGCATCAGAAAATGGTTTGAGGCTGAGAAAGAATGTTATAAGTAACATTTCTAACACTGTTCTACATTATTCATCAGAGAAATACTAAAGCGTAATAATGAGACTTTAAAATATACATTTTATAAGCACGCACTCGATACACATCGAGCCGCAGCGACACCGGTAATGATTCTGAATGTGTTGGAAAAACCAGCAAGAGACTGTCTGAACATTTTTGTTAATTTATAGAGAGAAGAGCACATTAGGATTTTGCCAACAGACGAAGATCTCAGGGATCGACGATGTTCAGGGTGATCACCAATAGCTGATGCCTTTGACGATGTCAAGTTGATTTTTGCCTCGTTTTCCCATGTATTAAATTATTATTATTATTATTATTATTAGGCTTTTATTATCAAATTAATATTACAAATAATTTGCCCGTAGAGACACAGACACACGCTTTAAGAAACACGTTGTTTGTACGGAGGCGTGCAGTCTCGAGGAACACACGTATGTAAAAGTTTCTCACTCTTTCTTCGTTTCTGTCTTCTGAATTTTTTTTTGTTGCATGAACAGGATCATTTATGAGTGCTGTAAATGACCTCAGACATCTCAGCTCAGGAGGTTAGTAATTTTTCACCTGCATGTTTAGATGGATTCTTCCTATGGATGGTAAAAGGAAAGCGAGGTTCATTATATATACACAACAGTTAGTTCCGGTCCTCGAATCTGATTGGACGAGAGACATTCCATGAGCACTGATGGTCTCACACCATCAGCACTCGGATGCTTCACTGTGTGTGTAGCACTCCGCTTGTGTTCATGCCGTTCTAAACTAAAGTGTAACAGCAGTGCAGATGTGTTAAGAGCGACTGTATGTGTTTCACTTTAATTGTATTTTTTTGACATTACATATGTTAGCCAGCAGGTGGAGGCAAAAGATAATTTTTGTGTGTAATATGAGCCAGTTAGGTGATGTAAAGTGATGCATCAGCCAGTGTTTACATAAAACAGCCCTTCGTGATCGCTTGTATTACTTCTACACTATTAAAGCTAGGAAATGGCTTTAAAAGAACAACTTCATCATTACGGCTCCCTCTCTCTCTTACAAACACACACATCCTTGTTTATCCAATAACTTGTTAGGAACAGCACAAGCCTTGATACTATTTCTGAAGTGACATTTTTGAATTACTAACAAAGGCTTGGTTGCATCATTTGGTTTGAACCAGCAATGGCAGATTCTGATCAGTTGCATAAGAAAGTAGTTCCATGCACAAATGCGTTTTTATGGCCGTACTTTTTTCCTATTTTTAAAAAATGTACTACTTTGAACTGTTGTATATAAGCAATATCACACTCGCAATCGTGCTATATGACCCTACATCAACAGTGCTGTAATTACCTACAGCACTCGAATCACAGCAGTGCTGATGTAGGGCCATATCGCACTCTTGCTCGTGTGATAGTGCTTAAATATATTTAATTATATATTTTTTGATCACTTCATTATTTTAATTGCTTTTTCGTTTCTCTTGGAGTGCAATTTGAATTTAGAAATCTATTTGATTTAAGTTTTTTTTAAATAAATACAATTTTCAATGCAAAATCACTAAAGCAAGAATATTCACCGATCCATCAGCCGGGGGGTTGCCGATGTAATTGGATATTGCAACACACACACACACACACACACACACACACACACACACACACACACAAACGCACATTTGGAATACCGTACAGATTTTGCTGTTTCACGTGAGTGTACTGACTGGCACATGTTCAAGGAGGCTGCAACATATGGAGACTCAACCAACTCGGAGGAATACACAGCTACACCAGCAAGTGCATTAATCATGTCACCTTCTCCAAGACCATCACCACACGCTCCAACCAGAAGCCGCGGAGGTGCGTGCGCTGATGAGGACCTGAGACGCTTTCAGAGCAAGCGACAAGGCTGCCCTAAGAACAGCGAGGGCCAAACTGTCCCGGGCCATCAGAGAGGCAAAGCACGCACACGCCCAGAGAATCCACAGTCACTTCTAGGACATCGGCAACACGCGGCAGGGCATCCAGGCCATCACCAACTACAGGACAACATCAGTTACCTGTGACAAAGATGCCTCCCTTCCAGATGCGCAGAACGACATCTACCCTAGGTTTGAAGCACAGAACAGTCTGGTGGTGAGGAAGACCACCCCTCCTCCCAACAACCAGGTGCTCTGTCTTACCACGGCTGATGTGATGAAAACTCATGTAGAGTCAACCCACAGAAGGCTGCAGGACCAGACAACATTCCTGGCAGAGTGCTCAGAGGATGTGCAGACTAGCTGGCAGATGTTCTTACCGACAACTTCAACATCTCTCCGAGCAGCGCCGTTGTTCCAACGCGCTTCAAGGCCACCACTTTCGTCCCCATGCCAAATAAGTCTTCAATGTCCTGCCTCAACGACTACCGTCCCATCGCACTCACACCTATCATCATGAAGTGCTTCGAGAAGCTCGTCACCAGGCACATTAAGACCAAGCTGCCCCCACACTAGACCCACTGCAGTTCGCGTATCGTCCAAACCGTTCAACAGAGGACGCCATCGCCACCACCCTCCATCTGGCCCTAACCCACCTAGATAAAAATGACACAATGAATGCGGTTCATAGACTTCAGCTCAGCATTCAACACAATCATTCCTCAGTACCTGATTGGAAAGCTGAACCTGCTGGGCCTGGACACCTCCCTCTGCAACTGGGGCCTGGACACCTCCCTCTGTAACTGGATCCTGGACTTCCTGACTGGGAGACCTCAGTCTGTCTGGATCGGGAACAGCATCTCCACCACCACCACACTGAGCACTCAGGCCCTCCAGGGCTGTGTGCTCAGTCCACTGCTGTTCACTCCACTGACTCACGACTGTGCAGCAATGCACAGCTCGAACCACATCATTAAGTTCGCCGATGACACGACCGTGGTGGGTCTCATCAGCAAGAACGACGAGTCAGCCTACAGAGAGCTAACGGACTGGTGTAGAGCCAACAACCTGTCTCTGAATGTGGACAATACAAAAGAGATGGTTGTTGACTTTAGGAGAGCACAGAGTGACCACTCTCTGCTGAACATCGACGGCTCCTCTGTGGAGATCGTCAAGAGCACCAAATTCCTTGGTGTTCACCTGGCGGAGAACCTCACCTGGTCCCTCAACACCAGCTCTATTACCAAGAAAGCCCAGCAGCGTCACTACTTTCTTCAAAGGCTGATGAAAGCACATCTCCCACCCCCCATCCTCACTACATTCTATAGAGGGACTATTGAGAGAGCATCCTGAGCAGCTGCATCACTGCCTGGTTTGGGACTTGCACCGTTTCGGACTGCAAAGCCCTGCAGAGTACAGTGAGGACAGCTGAGAAGATCATCGGTCTATCTCTGCCCTCAATTAAAGACATTTACAAAAAACACTGCATCCGCAAAGCAACCAGCATTGTGGATGACCCCACACACCCCTCACACAAACTCTTCACCCTCCTGCCGTCTGGCAAGAGGTACCAAAGCATTAGGGCCCTCAAGGCCAGACTGTGTAACAGCTTCTTCCCCCAAGCCATCAGACTCCTCAATACTCAGAGACTGGACTGACACACACACACACGTGTCCTGAGTTGCACTTTAATTATTGTCATTTTATACCTGGCTGCTACCTCAATAACTGCTATGTGCATAGAACACCTGCATCTCATAGTCTGTTATGTTTACATTTGGCATTTTTAGAAACTGTCATTTCTGCACTACTGTGTACTGGCCGGCGCTGCAATTTTTAGTAATTTATTGTACTGTCCCATACCGTTTGCACGTGCACTTTATATAGGTATGTTATTTAGTCTGTGTAGTCTCATGTGGTTCTGTGTTTGTCCTATGTTGTTTTATGTAGCACCATGGTCCTGGAGGAACGTTGTCTCGTTTCACTGTGTACTGTACTAACTGTATATGGTTGAACGACAATAAAAACCACTTGACAAGGATCTGCAAAGCTGTCAATGCTGCACGTGGAGGAATTTTTTATGAGAACAATTTGAAGTAGTTAAAGAAGTTCTGATTTTTTTTTTTTTCAAATTGTAATAGTAATTTTTCACATTATTAATGTCCTGACTATACATTGTGATCAGTTGAATGCCACTTAGGTGAATAAAAGTACCAATTTCTTTCCATAAGAGCAAAATCTGTACATTATTCCAAACATTTGGCTGCCAGTGCATATATATATATATATATATATATTTTGAAAAAGGAAACAAAACAAATTTATTGACACACATTTTCCCAGACAACGAAATACTCGACTGATAGAAAATGCCAACTTTCAACAACACGCATCTTAATTTAAATACTTTTTCCAGTTTCATGTGAATTTTTTGTTAAAATAAATAAAAATAAAAGGTGTCTTGCCTTATTGTGCAGGCTTAACCCTAATCCTGCTTAACGTAAATGACCCCATAGTACCACCTAGCGTCCAACCAGTGGTAATACCGGTATTCTTCGGTTTGAATATCACCAACCGACCAATCAAAACTTGGTAGACCAAGACTCATCTCATCGACTAACATTTGGTCGACTATTAGGGGGCAGCCCTACTAAATGATTTCCATAGTTTCAGTTCTGCTAACAGTACTTAAACATCTCCATTTGTTTTGTAATTATTCAGATATTCAAAGACACATATTCAGAATATGAGTGTTGTTGTAATAAATATACTTAACTACATTAAATATTACTCACTCCTGAGAGGGTCCAGGTTGACCTAGGATGGGGGTCGGCCAGAACTGCAAAACAGAGGAGTGAATGAATCAATTAAATGACATAATTGAGTAATTGGTTCATTCATCTCTATAAACAGTATCTATAGCCTGATGTTGATTGCAGGGATATACAAAACAACTTTATTTATTTTGAACTACTAGTCCATCTCAATTAAGCTGTACAATTAGGCAGGTTTAGGGTCATATCCACAACATCAGAGCAAATGCATTTTTTGGACAATATATGGATAAGTACAGCCCTTCAATTGGATAACTGACAATTAAACAAATATATAGGCTAAATAACTATAACATGTTATTGCACAAAACTACCATAGTCCTCACAAAACAACAGATCTACAGATTGTACAAAAACAGGCACTTGCTCGTAGCAGACGTTTTGAAGTCTTACATTAAATGTATTAATAGTAATGAAAAATAATTTGATTTCATGTTTACTAATGTTGAATGAAAGAAGTGAACATTTGTACTTAATACAATTAAAACTACTAATCCAAAAGTAATTAGATCAGATTACATTACCGATGACAATCACATAATTTTAATCAGTACCAGATTACATTTCAGAAGTAATCCAACAAACACTGTAGTTTGTTTATGATGTTTTTTTTAACTGACAGACAAAAGCGAATTATTTTCTATTGTAACTGACAGCATGTCGGCTACAGCAAGACAGGTCTGGCTGTGTTTAAATCTCACCCGTGCACTAGGGGGGTAAGGGGACTGCGGCAGAGTTGGAAGAGGCGGCGTCTTCATGAGACGCGGAGACACGATCTGAGCCGAAGAGAGCGCCGCCATGTTCTGGAGAGCCTTGTCTTTGGATGCTTGATCCTGAGGAGATGACGGAGACAGGTGAGAAAAATGTTTCGGAACCAGGTACACAGACAAAGCAAAGCAACAAATAGTGTTACTGATTGTTCAAAGTAATGCGAAGCAGCCGGCTGGTTCATTATAAGGCAAAAGATACAAGCAGAGGAAGTGAAAATGAGTAAAAAAAAAACAAAAAAACAAAAAAAAAAAGAAACCAGAGAGCATCCAATGGATCACAGAAACGTATGTAATTATTCTAATAAGCAGTAATTACGTAATTGGATGTTGAACATGTTAAGTTTGTCCATCCATCCATCCATCATCAACCGCTTATCCTGTGTACAGGGTCGCGGGGGGCTGGAGCCTATCCCAGCTAACATTGGGCGAAAGGCGGGGGACACCCTGGACAGGTCGCCAGTCCATCGCAGGGCATGTTAAGTTTGTCTTATTTATAAAATAATAATAATGTAACAATTAAAAAAAAACACACAAAGCAAACTACATTGGAAAATGTGCCATGTATGAATCTCTGGTTTTTCAGTTGAATAAAAACAGGAAAAATTAAAAGCAGTAAAGGAGTCCAAATGATACCAATTATTTGATAGCGAACACCCCTGATATAAACTTCAGTAGCAAAAATTGTGTAAGAGCTGATACAGGCAAGTTTGATTAAACGAATCAATACAGAACTCTGATTGGAACGACTTGCATAATCACTTAAACATGTTCACGGAGGCTGCCACATTGGCATTTTACATGTATTAAAATGTTTTAATAACAGAATGTCAATATTGTTGTTTATTACTTTGTTTTGTTATGTCAGTGCGTATAAATTATAATGATTAAAGATCACTGTGAAAAACATGACTTGGATTGTTTGTAACATTATTATTTTTATGAGTGACTCCAGTCAGGTCTCCTAAGCAACCAAATTGGCCTGGTTGAAATGGAAGGTAGAGTCACATGGGGTAACCTCCTCGTGGTCGCTATAATGTGGTTCTCGCTCTCGGTGGGGCAAGCGGTGAGATGCGTGTGGACGCCACGGAGAATAGCGTGAAGCTTCCACAAACGCTACGTCTCCATGGTAACACGCTCAACAAGCCACGTAATAAGATGTGTGGATTGACGGTCTCAGACACGGAGGCAACTGAGATTCGTCCTCCGGCACCCGGATTGAGGCGAGTCACTACGCCACCACGAGGACTTAAAGCGCATTGGGAATTGGGCATTCAAAAGTGGGGAGACAAAGGGGTGAGAAGAAAAAAAAACATTGCATTAAACATACAGAATCTATATGGCAACAATGGCTGTTCGTTTGAAATTATGGTTTCTCTGATTGAAAAAGGAAAAAAAAAAAAAACTGGACCCACTTGATATTAGGTGTCTTTAACTACTATGTACTTAAGCATTTGATACAATGTACTTATTATGTACATACATGTTGTGGCATTGTACTTACATTTAAAGTATCTGCATTTAATTACATCTGTTGTAACCCTAACCTTACCTTTAAACCTACCCGTGTCTCAACCTCATTAGCAGCAAATGTGAATCTTGTGAGAATTTTGCAGAACAACATGTAGTTACACAATAAGTACATTGTATTGTAATATAAAGCAGGACCAAAATATATATAATATTGTCGAAGTTTGAAAAAAATAAATAAGCATATATGTTATAATTAGGGATGTAATTACATGATATGCCGATTAATTAATCCAATTAATCACATATATAAAAATTGGCAGAGAAAGACTATTAAATAAAAATAATTCAATATATAATGATTCAATTATAAATAGTTATGTTTAAATAATTGTAAAAATAATATACAGTATATCACAAATGTGAGTACACCTGTTTTTCACTTAGGGGTGTACTCACTTTTGTTGCCAGCGGTTTAGACATTAATGGCTGTGTGTTGAGTTATTTTGAGGGGACAGCAAATTTACACTGTTATACAAGCTGCTACACTCACTACTTTACATTGTAGCAAAGTGTCATTTCTTCAGTGTTGTCACATGAAAAGATATAATCACATATTTACAAAAATGTGAGGGGTGTACTCACTTTTGTGGGATACTGTACATCATAACTATAATAATTCAGATAATTAAAATGCACTACATTATTGTGGCAGATGAGTAAAGCAATGATACAAATTTTAAAAGTGGTTTTATAAACATTTTTATTTATTTTTAATTATGCAATGTTTAACTAAATTAATTTAACTTAATCAACTTAAAATATTTAGGTTTTTATTTGTACTTTATTTTGTTAAAGATTCAATTAGATTTTGTTTTTGAAATTTTAATTTATTATGTAAATTATGATTAATTATTTTGAGTGTAGACCGCAATATACTGTTTCTTTAATACTGAACATAAGCCTATCAATGGCCTACAGTCCACAACAATCCATTTTGCAATTGAATTAGTCAAATTTGACAATCTGTCCAAAATAGTTTTATTATAAGGTGTATTTCAAGGATGCGTTAATGTACACATTCACAAGTAAGTGCACCGAGTAAACTCATGAAATCAACAACCCTAGTTATTATCTTATCATTAGTATCGGTTTATATAATAATAAACCTATAATTGGCAAGCCCTAATACTGGACTGACATTCTTCAAACAAAAATCTTTTACCTTCATCCACAAGTACACTAGCCAACCCGGACCGATGATTCAATGAACACATGGCCAAGATCCTTCTTAAAAGGTATGGATGCCCCATGAAAAACACCCCAGAAACGAAAGCTGAATTTAACCAAATGTTCTGAATGACATTCCAGTTTTCCAGAGGCTGAGCATGTAACATATAGTTGACCTCCACATACATTATAAACTAAAGGAGGGACAACATGGAAACTTCAGAAACCAAAACGCCCATTATTGGCATAAGAATTATGAGCAATTATGCACACCGCAGGTCAAGAAAAAGAGGGATTTATAATGGCAGTGCTGGATGTAAAGCTGGTCCTGTGCGGGACAGCCAAGCAAAGCGAAGCGGAAATAAAAATGTGCACAATTCAAATCCACACTTACCAAGTTCATAGCCTGAATCAAAAGAAAGAGAGACTATTAGAGCAATATTTTGATGAGAATTATTAAACCTATCTTCTAAATGACATTACATTTTACGGATGTACGTAAAACATATGAACTAGTCACAGTCAAAAAGTATTCAAAATTAGCCTTTTAACAGTTTATTGGGCAAAAATCGCAATAGTTACACATACGCAAGAACCATGCGGTGTCTAATCATGTACCTAACCCAACATAGACTTATCCTCTAATAAGCTTATGAAAATCATGCGAACTTTCTACAGTGCATTTTATGCAGTATACACAGGCAGGGGGCGCCATACATAAGGAGTTATACTTGTGCCACAATTCTGCATGCACAAAATTATATTTTGAGCGCACAAAAAAGTTTCTGCGTGTGCGAGATGATATTTTGAGCAAGCAAAAAGTTATTTTGCATGCAGAGTGAGTAGGAGGAGATTTAAAATTCAAATAAACTTTATGCAAGCGCAAAATTGATTTTCGTTTGCTCAAAATGAATTAATCTTTGCAAAAGATACATTGCTTTACAAAACTGAGTTCAAGTGCATGCAAAATAACTTGTGTGCTCAAAATATAATTTTGCACGTGTAGAATTGTGGCACATATATAACTCCATATATACACTACCATATAAAATGCAACAGGGTTAAACATCACCTGGCTGTGGATTTCCAAAACACAGAATGGCAGAGGAAGACTCGTTTATATTTACGGGGAAAGCTCTACCTGGTTGGTTAGGGTTAGGGATGGTTTATTGCTTCTCAGACCTAACAGGTTGCACTTATTTTTCTTTCAATCAGGTATGGCTTTCTTCATGAATATAAATGACTCTTGATCTAGCATCCTATGTTTCAGAAATGTGCTGGTCGGCCATAAATGCAAACGCTAAATCTTATGTCCAGAATTTGTTTGATTAAAATAGTCCAATATTTTTCCAAGACATATATAAAATCACTTTATAGATAATTTAAAATATTTTTAAAGTACGGTAAAGTCAGAAAAACAAAGATTCTCAGGATTGATAGACTGGCCTTTTACTGGTCAGCCAGGCCTTTTTATGGGCTTATATTTGGAAATGATAATAAGTAAGTGTTTTCAAATCACCCACACAGATTAAGCGAAGTTCAGTCTAAACAATCAAAACAAGATTACAACATGTTTAAAACTACTAGAATCTAAGCAAAGAGTGAAATAAACATTAACCCTTTTAATACTTATTGTGTGAAAATTATTTCGATCAATTGCTTTATGACTGTCCTACAGTTGTGCCATCATTTCCACCACACCAATACATTTTCCCCAGAATAAAGTTATCAAAAGTGTTAGTGTACTTGTTAACCAAGTCAACAACAGTGTCAGTGAAGAGCATGCTTGAGATGAAATATGAATATCAAGTAATGTTTGAAGAAACAATGAAAATTCAAGGTAAATATCACTTCTGAACAGAATATATTTATTGGCCGTAATTTCCAGTTAAGATGTAATTTTGTCGAATTACACAAAAAGTAGCGGCGTAACAAGTCACCCATTTTCTTGATGCAACGATTACAAATCCTGCCGATCTATATGCATCGATTTTGAAATATGATTTTTGAATCAAGAATCGTCAGTGTTGGTCAATAATCGATTTAAAATGCTAAACATCAAATGAATTGCGCTTCGATAAATCAGTGTACAATATTTAAAAAAATATATAAATATTTCATTAGTTGCATCTGGAATTAACGGAGACATGTGCGGGACGTTCTCTAGCACACCTCGGAGCGTGCACACTCATAGCTCTCCCCCTCAGAGCCGCGCGCTGCACTCTTCTGTTGCCCTACACAGGATCACACCCGCTCTCAGTGCCGTCCGTAACTCGCATTGAAAAATGTTCTAAACAGACCATCTCTCCTTAGGATGGCCATTGACTTTCACATGAGCAATTGAAAGCTAGCGCTCCGGTCTCAAGTGAAATGGGTTCAAAGAATTGCACAGCTACCAACTCATTGGCTGCGTCCAAAAACTTGAAAACTGGTGCCTTTAGAGGTTGTATACAGAGATGGGATGAAAATAAGATGTGTTTCAATCTGCTCTGAGACCAGTTTCTTTAAAAGTTCATTCAAAACCTCTGTCAATTAAGCCATTAACTGGTTAGGCAGCAAGTCAGCTGCCTATGTTGAAATAAACTAGTCATTGCGGTGAAACTTGTTGACTAATTGATATTGCTTTTCTCTTTTTATTAATATAGTCATATGATGTTACTTTAATACTGTAATATTTTGAGACTGATTCAGGGTTGCCATGGTCATGGAAAACCTGGAAATATTATGGAATTGTATAACGGTGTTCTCCAGGCCTGGAAAAGCCATGCAAATAAATAAAATCTTTAAAAAAAAAAAAAAACACGACCACGTTCCCTTTCGGAGTATACTTTTCTGACCGGAAACTAATAGAAATGTGTTCGATGCATGCACAGGCTATGCGCATAGACGAGGACCACGTGCACGAGTCAACAAAATCTAGGCAGCGCACGGTCAAGCTGTGCAACTTGTCGGATGACGCAGTTTGCGTTACACATTCTGTGCCCGGAGGGATCCACAATGCAGACACCCGAAGTATACTTTAAAGAAACATTTGAAAAATTCTGAATCGAATTTCATTGTGAATCAAATCGTTCTGAATTTGCAAAGAAAAGATAAAAAACCGAAATGAACACCTATGAATCGTTAATCAAATCAATTCACTATAGACCAAAAGATTCACAAACCTAGCAAAAAAGTGTGAAATCATTATATAATCATGTGTATTTAGGATACAAAATATGTTAGGCATGAAATTAGCCTTAACACGGAGGAGTCGGACATTCTTTTTTAAATTTTTTTAAAATTGTAATTTCCATGATCAAAAAACATTTTTTGCCTAATATTTTTTTTTCAAAACTCAGTGTACTTGTTAACCAAGTTAACAAAAGTGTCAGTGAAGAGCATGCATGAGATTAAATATGAGACAAGTGATTTTTAAGAAAAGTAAATATCACTTGTGAGCAGAATATCTATAGTGGGCGTCATTTCCAATCAAGCTGTAAAAGTGTAAAAATATGATTTAATTGTGAGTATTTCGGATACATCAAATGTTAGCTATGAAATTAGCCTTAGCAAGTCAAAGGAGTTGCCTATTTTATAAAAAAAATGCTAAAATAAAGTAATTGCCATCAATGTCATTTCCACCACAGAATTATATTAAACACAATACAGAATTTGAGATGTGCTGGAAATGTGAATGTGGTGGGAGGGGCCTAGGTAGATCAACGAGTATTGATGCTGACTACCACTCCTGGAGTCACAAGTTTGAATCTAGGGTGTGCTGAGTGACTCCAGCAAGGTCTCCTAAGCAACCAAATTGGCACAGTTGCTAGGGAGGGTAGAGTGACATGGGGTAACCTTCTTGTGGTCACGATTATGGGTTCTTGCTCTCAATGTGGCGGGTGGTAAGTTGTGTATGGATCGCGGAGTGTAGCTTGAGCCTCCACATGCTGTAAGTCTCCGTGGTGTCATGCACAACTTGTGCAGCTTGACTATCTCAGAAGCGGAAGCAACTGAGACTTGTCCTCCGCCAACCAGATTGAGGTGAGTAACCGGGCCACCACGAGGACCTACTAAGTAGTGGGAATTGGGCATTCCAGATTGGGAGAAAAGGGGATAAAAATAAATAAATTAAAAAATTAAACTTTCTAGAAGTCTATAGTGCTAAAAGTGCCCAGTCGATCACAAATGTTTAGTATTGTTACCCAGCATTTCATTAGGCAGATTTCATAGAAGAGAACTGAACAGTGGTGACAAACACACAGAGTTTGGTTGTAAGAAAAGAAGACTGAAGAAATAGTGAGCATCAGGAAAGCCAACAGAAAAAGAGCTCAGATCTACAGCACGGCCAATCGTGCACCTATAGCCTTTATAACAAACACTAGCACAAAAAGCCAAGCACTGCACTACACAAACAAGTTTGGATATACTTAGCACTTCAAACTTAGACCTTTTCAAGATTTTTTTCAGCCACTGGAACTTTTCATGATCTCTCATTGGTTTGTGCATAGGCAAATGCCGTTAAGCCCCACACCCACCCGCAGAAAAGCGCATACCTTCAGCTTTGACTGTATGTCGCGAGATTTTCTCCGGGCAAGAACCTGCAAATGGCTAGAAACCTGCAGAACAGAAAAGCGAAAGAGGAGGGACAGAAAAAGAGGAGGAAGAGAGAGAAGCTGTAACCAAAGAGAAAGAGCCCTGTTGTGTTTTCAACCTACCTTTATACCTGCTTGATACTCTCGAACTTTCTTCCGTGCTAACACCTGTATGTGACTAGATACCTGAAGAATTTCAAGACAGTTTAACAAATACACATATATACACAACACACACCATTTGCTTAGTTCAAACACAACACAATTACAATGAAATTACAAAGTAAAGTGAACCCTTTACGTGTAAGTTTACCCAAAAGAGAAAATTCTGATCGACTAAAAAGCTACATTTCTATACAAATCACATTTGCTCATTGTGGTAAGCTAGGGAGTGGTAAATCATTGCTCCTTTTCTTTACTAAAATAAAACAGTAGCCTAAAAAAGTGGGCTGGGTAGCTCAGCGAGTATTGATGCAGACTACCACCCCTGGAGTCAAATCCAGGGCATGCTGAGTGACTCCAGCCAGGTCTCCTAAGCAACCAAATTGGCCCGGTTGCTAAGCAGGGTAGAGTTACATGGGGTATCCTCCTCGTGGTCGCAATTATGTGGCTCTCGCTCTCAATGGGGCGCGTGGTAAATGTGTGTGTGGATCGCAGAGAATAGCATGAGACTCCACACGCTGTGACCTCCGCGGTGTCATGCAAAATGAGCCACGTGATAAGATGCATGGACTGACTGTCTCAGAAGCGGAGGCAACTGAGACTTGTCCTCCGCCACCCGAATTGAGGTGAGTAACCGTGCCACCACGACTACCTACTAAGTGGTGGGAATTGGGCTTTCCAAATTGGGAGAAACGGGGTTTAAAAGCTGAAATGTGAAGCATATAATTTTATAAAAGCCATAACATTAATTCTTCTGTTAAAACTTCTGTATTATTTGAGCTGTAATGTTGTTGAAATCATAATTTTTAGGATCATTTTGGAATCGTAGGGCTTACGTCGTTACGTCATCATTGTAGCGAAGTTGTAAAATTGGATATAACTGTACAGAGTGAAGGTTAGCATGTCATTTTATAGTAGGAGTGGTGGTGGTGGTGTAGTGGCTAAAGCACAGGGCTGTTAATCAGAAGGTCACAGGTTCTAACCCCACGGCCACCACCATTGTGTCCTTGAGCAAGGTTGCTCCGGGGGGATTGTCCCTGTAATAAGTGCACCGTAAGTCGCTTTTTCAGACTGTATGAAGTTGCAAACATTAGATATCTTGCTATCGATTAGGCAACGCCAGTCACCGTGATTTGGGCCTGGACCCCGTATTGACTCCATCCGGACAGCAAGACATCATGACGAAGGTTGCGCCATCTCTTCGCCTCTAGTGAGCAGCGCGACAATACAACAGTGCTGTGTACACAGAAATTTCTCTAGAGCTGAACACGCTCCATTTATGCCCTGTCCCGCTCTGCACGTGTTGCCTCTTTTCCCCACATGCTAGTACACATGAGGCGTCCCATAAGTTAACGTGGTTTCAGAGCGCCTTCAGACCAATTTTTTTCTGATTTTGCTGATTAATTTTGCTTTATTAATCAGCATTTTACGAGCATTTAATAATAAACAAACAGATTTCTGAACTAATTTTGTGAAATTAATCAGATGTCATCATCTCTGGCATGGATGACAACGAAAGACAAAATTACTAGTTTGTAGCCTACTTCAGTCTCTCTCATTTTTATGAAAATATAAAAATCGTCCATTCAGACTTTAACATTTTCTCTCAGGGGATACTCCTGAACCCCCATACAGCATCATTCCTCAGTCACAATCCCTCAGACCCACTGCTTTGGCAGTCTCTGGGCCCCCAATGCAGTTTTGTAGAGACTATTTTGACTGTCTCCTTTTCTTATGCCAACTTGAAAATATAATAAAAAAGTGCAATGTGCAAATGTGAATGTATATAGTGATAAATATCGATATCGAACAATATAAAATATATTGTGATAATATTTTTGGCCATATTGCCCAGCCCTAGTTAACACGCATAAATCAACATTATGTAATCAACATTATGCCACAAATGCCATCGATTGAGCTTAACTTGTATTTATTTACAATGCAATTTCAAGTAATATTCCCAGATAGTGGCACACATTTAACATTTGAATGCACAGTTTTAACATTCAAATGTGCATTATAATCTTAAATTTGACAAATACTATAATTTGTATTTGACAGCCTTATATAGCCTAAAAGATGTACGAAAACAAACATTGTGCAATCATTAGATATTAAATAAATGTTAAGATACTTTAGATACTAAATACCTGTTTTCTTGTGCGGGTTTTGCCTGTCCTCAGCTTGATGTATCTGGCAATAAGCTCATTGCGACCTGAGAAGGAAATAGAGAGGATGTGTATTAGACAGTTTCAGTAGTAAACAGATGTGACCAAAAGGTGGCATCATAAGAGAGCAATAAAACAACTCTGAACAACATTTATAGACCTGAGGAGATGAGTTAGCACAAATAGAAACAAAGTAGCCCACAAACAAATGGATCAAATTGGACCATTTTTTAATGGTTATTTAGTCTATTGTGTTTTTAAGTAGCTTTATATGAGTAAAACTTTTAATAACTGGTATAATTTATACAAATGCTTTAAAATTACAAGATTCCCAACAAAGTTCAAGTGGTCAACAAATGAACATTTATTCCAATGCGTGTCTCTTTATGTCTGCTATTCTTCCATTCTCTGGTTATTTATTGCACATTGACTGGATTCTGGAAGCTCCTGTGGTCAAGATATGATATAGCCTCTATACCCACATCAGCGATTGAAGAACACTATTCTGTTGTACCATCAGGTGGCAGTAGATGGGATGTGTCGCATGAGCAAACTTTTGCCAAAGACAAAGACAAGACTGCTTCTCTAGCTCTCTCTTGAAGGTTATACTAGCAGATCAGTTTTTGATCAGTCTTTATTCAACAATAAAAACAGATTTAAACAAATACACCTGCTCCACAAAAATAAAAAAATTATATATATATATATATATATATATATAGGAATCATGTACAGATTTTGCTCTTATGCAAAGAAACTGGTACTTTTATTCACCAACGTGATATTCAACTGATCACAATGTATAGTCAGGACATCAATAGCGTGAAGAATTACTATTACAATTTTTAAAAAAATGTCAGAACTTCTTAAACTACTTCAAAGAGTTCTCATCATAAAATCCTCCACGTGCAGCAATGACAGCTTTGCAGATCTTTGACATTCTAGCTGTCAGTTTGTCCAGATAATCAGGTGACCTTTCACCCCACACTTCCTGTAGCACTTGCCATAGATGTGTCTGTCTTGTCGGGCACTTCTCACGCACCTTACGGTCTAGCTGATCCCACAAAAGCTCAATGGGGTTAAGATCCGTAACACTCTTTTCCAATTATCTGTTGTCCAATGTCTGTGTTTCTTTGCCCACTCTCTCATTTTCTTTATGTTTTCTGTTTCAAAAGTGTCTTTCTTTGCAATTCTTCCCATAAGTCCTCCTGAGTCTTCTCTTTACTGTTGTACATGAAACTGGTGTTTAGCGGGTAGAATTCAATGAAGCTGTCAGCGGAGGACATGTGAGGCGTCTATTTCTCAAACTAGAGACTCTGGTGTACTTATCCTCTTGTTTAGTTGTACATCTGGTCTTCCACATCTCTTTCTGTCCTTGCTAGAGACAGTTGTGCAGTTGTGTAATTTCAAGCATTGTATAGCCTTCGTTCCTCAAAACAATGATTGACTGATGAGTTTCTACAGAAATCTGTTTCTTTTTTGCCATTTTTGACCTAATATTGATCTTAAGACATGCCAGTCTATTGCATACTGTGGCAACTCAAAAACAAACACAAAGACAATGTTCAGCTTCATTTAATGAACCAAATATCTTTCAACTGTGTTTGATATAATGGCAAGTGATTTTTTTTAGTACCAAATGATCAATTTAGCATGATTACTCAAGGATAAGGTGTTGGACCGATAGCTGCTGTCTAGATTTGATCAAAAATTACTTTTTTCAAATAGTGATGGTGCTGTTTTTTCAATCAGTAATGTCCTGACTATACTTTGTGATCAGTTGAATGCCACTTTGGTGAATTAAAGTACCAATTTCCTACCGAAACAGCTAAATCTGCACATTATTCCAAACTTTTGTATGTGTGTGTGTGTGTGTGTGTGTGTGTGTGTGTGTATACAGGTCCTTCTCAAAAAATTAGCATATTGTGATAAAGTTCATTATTTTCCATAATGTAATGATAAAAATTAAACTTTCATATATTTTAGATTCATTGCACACCAACTTAAATATTTCAGGTCTTTTATTGTTTTAATACTGATGATTTTGGCATACAGCTCATGAAAACCCAAAATTCAAAAAATTAGCATATCATGAAAAGGGTCTCTAAACGAGCTATTAACCTAATCATCTGAATCAACTAATTAACTCTAAACACCTGCAAAAGATTCCTGAGGCTTTTAAAAACTCCCAGCCTGTTTCATTACTCAAAACCGCAATCATGGGTAAGACTGCCGACCTGACTGCTGTCCAGAAGGCCATCATTGACACCCTCAAGCAAGAGGGTAAGACACAGAAAGACATTTCTGAACAAATAGGCTGTTCCCAGAGTGCTGTATCAAGGCACCTCAGTGGGAAGTCTGTGGGAAGGAAAAAGTGTGGCAAAAAACGCTGCACAACGAGAAGAGGTGACCGGACCCTGAGGAAGATTGTGGAGAAGGACCGATTCCAGACCTTGGGGGACCTGCGGAAGCAGTGGACTGAGTCTGGAGTAGAAACATCCAGAGCCACCGTGCACAAGCGTGTGCAGGAAATGGGCTACAGAGAAGCAGCACTGGACTGTTGCTCAGTGGTCAAAAGTACTTTTTTCGGATGAAAGCTAATTTTGCATGTCATTTGGAAATCAAGGTGCCAGAGTCTGGAGGAAGACTGGGGAGAAGGAAATGCCAAAATGCCTGAAGTCCAGTGTCAAGTACCCACAGTCAGTGATGGTCTGGGGTGCCATGTCAGCTGCTGGTGTTGGTCCACTGTGTTTTATCAAGGGCAGGGTCAATGCAGCTAGCTATCAGGAGATTTTGGAGCACTTCATGCTTCCATCTGCTGAAAAGCTTTATGGAGATGAAGATTTAATTTTTCAGCACGACCTGGCACCTGCTCACAGTGCCAAAACCACTGGTAAATGGTTTACTGACCATGGTATTACTGTGCTCAATTGGCCTGCCAACTCTCCTGACCTGAACCCCATACAGAATCTGTGGGATATTGTGAAGAGAAAGTTGAGAGACGCAAGACCCAACACTCTGGATGAGCTTAAGGCCACTATCGAAGCATCCTGGGCCTCCATAACATCTCAGCAGTGCCACAGGCTGATTGCCTCCATGCCACGCCGCATTGAAGCAGTCATTTCTGCAAAAGGATTCCCGACCAAGTATTGAGTGCATAACTGAACATAATTATTTGAAGGTTGACTTTTTTTGTATTAAAAACACTTCTTTTATTGGTCGGATGAAATATGCTAATTTTTTGAGATAGGAATTTTGGGTATGCCAAAATCATCAGTATTAAAACAATAAAAGACCTGAAATATTTCAGTTGGTGTGCAATGAATCTAAAATATATGAAACTTTAATTTTTATCATTACATTATGGAAAATAATGAACTTCATCACAATAAGCTAATTTTTTGAGAAGGACCTGTATATACAGGTGAAACTCGAAAAATTAGAATATCGTGCAAAAGTTCATTAATTTCAGTAATTCAATTTAAAAGGTGAAACTAATATATTATATAGACTCATTACAAGCAAAGTAAGATATTTCAAGCCTTTATTTGATATAATTTTGATGATTATGGCTTACAGCTTATGAAAACCCCAAATTCAGAATCTCAGAAAATTAGAATATTGCATGAAATCAATAAAAAAAAGGATTTTAAATACAGAAATGTCGGCCCTCTGAAAAGTATAATCATGCATATGTACTCAGTACTTGGTTTGGGCCCCTTTTGCATTAATTACTGCCTCAATGCGGCGTGGCATGGATGCTATCAGCCTGTGGCACTGCTGAGGTGTTATGGAAGACCAAGATGCTTCAATAGCGGCCTTCAGCTCTTCTGCATTGTTTGGTCTCATGTCTCTCATCTTTCTCTTGGCAATGCCCCATAGATTCTCTATGGGGTTCAGGTCAGGCGAGTTTGCTGGCCAATCAAGCACAGTAATACCATGGTCATTGAACCAGGTTTTGGTACTTTTGGCAGTGTGGGCAGGTGCCAAGTCCTGCTGGAAAATGAAGTCAGCATCTCCATAAAGCTTGTCTGCTGAAGGAAGCATGAAGTGCTCTAAAATGTCCCGGTAGACGGCTGCCTTGACTCTGGACTTAATAAAAGCACAGTGGACCAACACCAGCCGATGCCATGGCTTCCCAAACCAACACAGACTGTGGAAACTTCACACGGGACTTCAAGCATCTTGGATTGTGTGCCTCTCCATTCTTCCTCCAGACTCTGGGACCTTGGTTTCCAAATGAGATGCAAAATTTGCTCTCATCAGAAAAGAGGACTTTGGACCACTGAGCAACAGACCAGTTCTTTTTTTCTTAAGCCCAGGTAAGACGTTTGACATTTGAAGCCCATGTCCAGGACCCGTCTGTGTGTGGTGGCTCTTGATGCAGTAACTCCAGCCTCAGTCCACTCCTTGTGAAGCTCCCCCACACATTTGAATGGCCTTTTCCTGACAATCCTCTCCAGGCTACGGTCATCCCTGCTGCTTGAGCACCTTTTTCTTCCACACTTTTCCCTTCCACTTAACTTTCTATTAATGTGCTTTGATACAGTACTTTGAGAACATCCAACTTCTTTTGCAATTACCTTTTGAGGCTTTCCCTTCTTGTGGAGGGTGTCAATGATGGTTTTCTGCACAACTGTCAGGTCAGCAGTCTTCCCCATGATTGTGAATTCAACTGAACCAGACTGAGAGACCATTTAAAGGCTCAGGAACCCTTTGCAGGTGTTTAGCTGATTAGAGAGTGACACTTAGAGCCTACAATACTGAACCTTTTCACAATATTCAAATTTTCTGAGATTCTGAATTTAAGCTGTAAGCCATAATCATCAAAATTATATCAAATAAAGGCTTGAAATATCTTACTTTGCTTGTAATGAGTCTATATAATATATTAGTTTCACTTTTTAAGTTGAATTACTGAAATTAATGAACTTTTGCACGATATTCTAATTTTTCGAGTTTCACCTGTATAATTTCTGTTTGCTTTATAGTAATTAAAAGCAGTTGACGTGAATTGCTAGCAGAGCTTCCCTGAAATCTTGACTTACAAGGAAAAATTCAAGTTAAGTCGAAAAATCTTTTATTTTAATGTTCTGGATATTGCGATCTCTTGTCTATAATGTTGATTTAAGCGTAGTTCACATATTGACAATGATGCAAAACAAACCATTCACACGGACTAATATCAACACACACACACACACACACACACACACACACACACACACACACACACACACACACACACACACACACACACACACACACACACACACACCACACACACACACACACACATATATACACACACCACACACACACACACACACACACACACACACACAGTCAGCAACCCTAAAATCTGCCTGTCTGATGCTTCATCATAGAAATACAGTAAATGCATAGATTTATAAATTACTTGAAACATGGGATCACAAAAACTGTTGAAATGAACTGAAATGTCTTGCCCAAAATCAAAAGATAAAACAATTCTATTAGAACAAAAATAAACTCATAACCCTTCCCCAATTACGAACAGCCTACATTTTAAGGTAGAAAAACAATGAAATTACTGTTCTGATCACAGGATGATTACAGTTATTATAAATAGAGGTAGACCGATATATCGGTTTTACCAATTAATCTGTGCCGATCTATGCAGAGATCGTTCTTTTATTCCTCCATGTTCCTCTGTGGCCTTTGCTATTTTTATTAGATAATCAAGTAATCAAAATTGAACAAGGGCATGCAAAGTCAAATGAGAGTACTTCATATCTTGTCAATAAGAACAAAGACTTTCTAGCAAGTCAGTCCACAGTCGGCGATATTTGGAACGCTCTCGGGAGGCTATTTTCAGTCATGCAAGTGTAGCTCCTATCGACTTGAATGGAGAAAGACCAAAATCTCAAGAATGGTTGGTCAAGATTACAATCAAAGTACATATTTCAAATCAGCAATAAAATCTGACAGTACTGGTATCATAAATTGTGTTTTACACCTCATATTACATTAAAAAAACGCAACTATCCCAGCTTGTATAGCTAATGCGCATGCACGTTCTAGAGTTGATTGACAGGTGATGTCTGGATCTAAAAGCCGATTGGCTCTTTTAACAAAAGACGGGACTTCCTTTCTACATCCGTTGACCCCTCAGAGCTGTTTGGTTGAGCGTTCTCCCATTCGTTTAAATACAAGTGACCCATCTCTGCTAAATAATCTCTGATAATAAAAAAACTTTTTATAAAAAGCTTAATTTGGTAAATACTTCAATCTAGATCACTGTAACAAAGCCAAATCTCCATTATTTCAAAACGAGAGCTTCTTTTGCGTTTCGGGCTTGTTTACAGATAAAAGCTCCAAATTATGCACAAAATCGTATTTTTTTTTCTTCTGGTTATTATTGTGAATTTGGTTGAATAATTTTGGACTCTTTGATGTGTAATTAAATGTAAAGCATTTTAATGGTCCCTAACGTAGGTTTAATTATCCTTCTGCAATTATTTTCCCCCCTATTGATTTTGGGGGTTATTACTAGGGTATAATCAATCTAATTAATAATGGAGATTACAATTACAGCTACCACAATTAACTAATCAGGATAAGTTAGAGCATTTCATTTAGGTCTACTCACATTGCGTCAAAATGTTCTATTTAAAGCATGCTTTTTTTTGCAGTGCTTGAGCATGACATTCATGTCCTTTGATCACTTTCTCTGTATAATTTATTCAGTTTTGGAATAAGCTTGTTTTACATGCTGCTAAGAGGGTCAATTAAGTTTGCAGTTTAAGCAGCAGTTAGTGGGGCACCTAAATAAGGAATATGACATGCATATGTCCCCAACATAAAAATAATATATAAAATCGCAAATAAAATATTAAGGAAAATAATTGACTTTATTTTTACCATTTTGGTTGCATTTGTAATTATTACCCAGACATTTCTTCATGAATTTCACCCGCCAGCACCCTTACAAACATGTTTGCAGTTTTGAGTGAGAGTAGAGACCACTGAACAGAGTTGAGTTTTGTTTCTGCACACCCTTCCCCAGTCACACCCTCCCTCTCTCTGCCTCCGCATTCCTCACATTCCACTCCGCCTGTGACATCTGCACCACACAACTTGATTTGATGAGGGCAACAGCCAGGAGCTCTCATTGAGAGAGTGAGAGGGGGAGAGAATGACAAAAAGAGAGAGAGACAGAAACACAAAGGGCTTTGCTGTTTCTGCCAACAATTGGCAGCTGAAGCTCACCCTGTCCTCCCCAACGGACACCCACACCTGCCATGGACAGTCCTGCAAGTGGCAAAGAATAACACTGACCCCTTTGTGCCCAATATTGTGACCCTCCATCTCTTGTTCCCTCTTCAAATTTCTTCTCAATGTTTGCTCTCAGACCATGTCAGCAAGTGGGAGACATGTGCACTCGATGTGTATGAATATCCATGGTTCTCCAGTTCAGGAGTACGTGTCTACTCATGACACCCTCAAGGGCTGATTTGGTGTAGTGGTTAAAGCTAGGGAGTGGTAACCGGAAGGGTTCTGGCGCAACAGTCTGGTTCCGGAAGTAAATATTTTTTTACGATAACTTACAATCCTTTGAAGACAGACCAACCGAGTGCACAGAGCTTGTTAAGCAATGTTACCCATTGAATATATTGAATATGAAATATACTGCTTCCATATTTATAACTACTTCAAATCGATAGTTGTATATTTTTTAGGGCTGGGACAACGTGTCGACGTCATCGATGACGTCGACGCAAAAAATACGTTGACGCAAAATATGCGCGTCGATTCGTCAGACCCAAAACAAAGATGGCGGCGCCCGAGAGTAGTAGCAACACGAGTGGCTCCTCAGACTATCAGAAGTGCAAGGCACTCGTTCCTCTAAAGTATGGGAATTCTTTTACATTAAAGGAAACAATTCCGTGATATGTCGATCTTTGCAAAATGGAGATAGCCTTCCATTCTAGCACCACGGCAATGCACCAGCACCTGAAGAGGCGCCATGCACTACACACAGTATTCTTAAGGTGAAAGGAAAGTGTCAGAGTGTAAGTTGCTATTTGCATGTGAATGAAGATGCTTTTTTTCAGTATGTTCAACATAAATGTTGAATTCTGTATGTTTATTTTCATTATTTATTTTTTGTTGGAAAAGCACTTTCTGTATTAGCTTTAAGCCCCCAAGTTTACAATAGTTACTGTATTCTTTCAATAGCTCTAAGAAAGGGTGGCTGGGTGACCTTTTTATTTTTTTATTGAATGCTAGACATCAGAATGCATTATTTTGCTCTTGTACACTTTTACTTGAATTTTATTTTTGAGTTTAAGAAAAAGGTGAGTGGCAGAGTGTATTACTACTATATGTTGTTGTTATTTTTATGTGAATGAATAATTAAAAGGTACACTTTTTTCAGTAAGCTAGGACTATGTGTTTTCAACATAAATGTTCAATTCTGTTGGTTCAGGAAGGACGCCATGACAGGCTGCTGGCTCCCACTGTCGCTGTTAATTTTTATTTATTTTTTGTTGGAAAAGCACTTCTGTATTAGCTTAAAGCCCTCAAGTTTATATTGGTTACTGTATTCTTTCAATTGCTCTAAACAAGTATTTTGGGTGACCTTTTTATTTTTTTATTGAATGCTAGACATCAAGTTGTTGTTATTTTAATCTGAAAGAAGAATTACAAGATGCACTTTTTCAGTAAGCTAGGCCTATGTGTTTTCAAGGCGTCAAGGTTTTATTGAATGCCACTTCTGACTAAGAATGCATTACTTTGCACTTGTATAGTCTTTTATTTTGGAATTTTAAGAGCAATAAACATATATTGCAATGTTAAGGAATTAATTTTTTTTCATTGAGATATGTAAATCAACATGTATAAATTGCTATTAGTAAATTAATGGGGAGATAATCGAAATCGAATCGGACTGGAAAAATGAATCGTTAGATTAATTGCTCTTTGTCTGATTTCTAAATGCTGTTTTGCTTCAGTTCAAAAAGTTTGTAATATTGTGATTCACATCAAAGATTGTTGGTTGGGTTCATGGTTTTATGAAGGTTTTTTTTTTTTAATCCCTATGGAAAAAAATGAATGGGGAAAACACTTCCGGAAGCAAGATGAATGGAAAAAGGGTCTCGTATTTAGATGAGCCATTTATTAATTGAACTATAAGAAAAACCGAGGCTGTGAGGGATAAAAATACAGTAGGTTAAATATGTTGTACCATTCAGCCAACAATACATGGAAAAATTTAAAATGTTTGCATACTTGAATTTTTTGGAAAGATGCAATTACAAAATATGGCCAGTGTAATTACTGCCGACATGACTTTGAATATACTCAACATTTGAATATACTCATTTGTATTGATTGTTAAATATGACCAGGGTTTTTGCTTCATAGAGAATTACTAAGCGGCCGCCTATGTCAAAATTCCGTGCCGCATCCGGCTGTCTACACATCTCTGGAGGGTGTCTTCATGGAAAACACTAACAAGCGTTGCACTCAGTGGATTTGCAACTGCAAATCTCGGCAATAATAATAAAAACAATCTGTTGTCGAATAGTCGCTTGATGTAATTTAACGTAACTTGAGATCAAACGAACTATAATGATGACCGCGAGACAAGAGGAGCGCTCCAGCTCGAGTGTCTGATCGAAACACAGATCACAGCTTGGCGATATATCTTTATTTCATCCTTAATTAAAGTTCATATAATACGGGAGTGTGACATGTAAATAAACACAAACTCCAAAACTGTCATTCTCTGTGCGGTCAGATCCGCTTCAAGTTGCGGAAGAGACCCGGGATTCGAGACTGGGAGCGATTTAAAGTTTGCTGTCTGATGCGCACTCTAACACGGAGACGCTCGTCTCACCCCCGCTGTCTGCAGCTCGCAACGTCATCATCATGATGATCATCATGATAAGATCAATCTTATGTGAAAAATAACACAACATAAAAACAACAATAAAATGTGTGAGATATATATATATATATATATATATATATATATATATATATATATATATATATATATATATATATATATGTTTTGGATGGACTAGATTGAAAAATGCTCATCAATAATACTCTAAAAATGTTTACAGTTTTCATTGACTAAAACTACATTAAAATGCCCAGACTTTGTCAACTAAAACTAAAAAAGGACATTTGATACAGGACTATTGGGGCTTTTCCACTGCACTGCACAACTCAACTCAACTCTGCTCACTTTTTTGGGGTTTTCCACTGTGGATAGTACCTGGTACCTGAGTTTTAGTACCACCATTGTCGAGGGTCCAAGCGAGCCAACTCGATACTAAATGTGACGTCAAAATCCTGCAGATCACTGATTGGACAGAGAGAATCGCTCACTACCAGCGTCACTGGATTTCCGACACGTGACATCAACCCGTTAGTTTTAAAGTTAGCAACAGCGATAACGGTATCATTTGTTCACGTGACTTTCGAATTGTGAAAAAAGAAATGGCTGTGAGCAAAACCACGCCGTGGTGCAGACGTGGTGCCACGCCAAACAAGGTGCAGACGGTCCACTGGCTAGCGTTGAGTGAAACGAGAAAGTCTCTCAGGAAGTGTCTCAACTGTTGGCCACACACAGCTACCACCGGACCTATCAACAGTGTAGGGAAAAGTCAAAAAAATAAAAAATAAAAAAAACTTAAGTGACTACAGAACCATCAAGGAAAAGTGGAAGTGGTTAGACAAAATGGCGCTATCTAAACCGGCGAGCAATGGGAGGGAGAGTGCCCAGGACTCAGCCACGATGGAGGATGGTACATTTTTTACATTAACTCTATACTCTGACTGCAAGCTTCACTTTATTTAGTTGACCAACTACTGGAAAGCTTCTAAAACAAGCAGGCCAATTTAACTGTTGCACTTGTGTAAAATCACAATGCAAGAACTGTTTTATGCAGAACAATGAGCTAACAGCTAGCGGTCGTGTTATTGTTTTGTTCAGTTGGTGTCGAGATTAAGATGATGTCACGGCAGTAGAGGCGGCGCAACTTTGACGATCAGCCTATAATCCCACCCACATTGAGATGGCACTAAAATGCTGTGGAAATGTAAGCTCAGATTTCGTAAAGCGAGTAAGTTGAGGTTGAGTCGAACTGTAACGTGCAGTAGAAATGTGCCATAAGACTAAATTAAAAAACAGATGACAAAATTAACACTATTTATTCAGATGCCAGGTCATTAGGAGTGTAGTTTAACGTCACTTTTTTGATCAGTATGTTACCAACTCCACCTCATTTTGAGCCAAGAAAACCCTTGATGACTACTTTGATTAAGGTCTATAGCTCTTAAGTTCTTTTTCCTTTTCCCCAATGAATCCTCTTTAAGGTTATATTTCCTTTAGAACAAAGACTTGAATGGTAATGCCTGTGATTCCTCTTCCTCTACTTTTGATTCATTTCAAGTGCTTAATGGGTAACGAATCAAACCTCTATAAAAAGATACAACATGGCAAAGCTTGGCAAGCCTTTTCCTTCTGGCCACATCAGAGTCACCTTATCTGACAAACTTGCATGCCCTTCAAATGCCTTTCATACTCTGCTGAAACTATTATCCTTGATAAACATGCTGCTGAGCAAAATGGACACCTAAGGAGGGTGAACCATCCTGAAGCCAAGGGCACATTGCAAGCTTCTCCTCCCAAAGTTGAAACACAGGTGGAAAATATCTTGACACTTTAATAGCAATGAAACCAGACAGACGGCATTTCTGTCATTCAACTGGGTTGTGAATCACTGGGCAAACCAAGATTAAGGAAGGCTGTTTTGGCTCAGTCGGTCCACGTCAGAGGTTGTGTAAAATCACATAAGCTGGTTTGTGATTTTGTGTATGACACGCACCGGTGTCGGTAAAGAGGTTACACCAGTGGCCAAGGAGATCAAGGGAGTCCAGAAAACATAAGTTCACCTTGACTCCAATAAACAACAAAAGAGTGCTTAAATCTAGAGTATACTTTGCCATTCCATCTCGCACACAATCGAGTGTTCATCCTACCAAAATACACTTTTTGACTGTGAGCCCATTAGGGCTGTGTAATGATACAGATTTCCCAATTTGATTCGGATTCAAAAGCTTTCGATTCAATTTGATTGAGATTCGATATCAATTAATATGGGTGTTATGTCCCTTTTGCTTACAAATTATACAGGGGACTGGAGTGGTATACAGTACCACTGGAGTGGTGGTGGCGTAGTGGCTAAAGCACAGGGCTGTTAATCAGATGGTCGCTGGTTCTAACCCCATGGCCACCACCATTGTGTCCTTGAGCAAGGCACTTAACTCCAGGTTGTTCCGGGGGGATTGTCCCTGTAATAAGTGCACTGTAAGTCACTTTGGATAAAAGCGTCTGCCAAATGCATAAATGTAAATGGACCTTCTAACTAGGTACATTACAATAATATTACTTTTACAAATTATATTTGATTTGTTTATCATCATTTGACAAATTGTAGCTTTTTAAAAATGAACAAATCCATGTATTCTATCAATAATTATGATATTATATTGCATATTAAAATAGTTTTGTGACCGTTTAATTGCATAATTTGTTCTTTACATTGATTTGTTGAACATGTGCTAAAAACTGGTACTGTCCCTTTGAGAAAAACGTTATTTCTGTAAAGAGTGTTTGTAAATGAGCGCAAGTTAACGAGAGAGGATTCTAATGGCTTTATTTCATCTGTGCTATGTGTGAATACAATTAAATGTTTGTTTTGTTTGTTGTTTTTAAAGAACAGAAATGGTGCTAAAAGAGAACTATTCAATGACAAATGGTTGCGTGGATCTAGTCTTTAGACATGCATTAGTCTGAACAAATTTTACTCTGAAAACACAGTGAAAGTTCTCGCTGCTGAATACTCCACCACTATACTAAACCAGCGGTGAGTGAAATCTGAACATTTACCAGCTAGTTGCCAAATATATATGTCTTAGTCGCATAGTGTAAAAGTTGGTTGGAGATGCTTGCGATTTCCTCTCATTATAGTAGAGGGTTGCACATCGAGTTAAAATTTAGATCTTAGGATTTCAGAGATTGTTGATCAGAAAAAAAAAACAAAAAAAAGTTACCCACCCCTATGCATGCACACTACGACTGCTTTGTGATCCTCGTAGTACATTCAACGGCTGGTGCATGCACAGAAAGCGCACACTGATGCGGACTGTCTAGAAATACTGGGTTGCACAAGCATGATCTTCACGAACTTTGCTCATCGGCCCTATAGCCGATGCATCTAAAACCTTCAGTATCGGAGCCAATATTGATATTCTCAAATATTAAGTCAAATGAGGGGGCTAAACACTTCCCTTGAATGGTGGTGGTGTAGTGGTCTAAACCACATAACTGATAAACTGGTAATCAGAAGGACGCTGGTTCGATTCCCACAACCACCACCATTGTGTCCTTGAGCAAGGCACTTAACTCCAGGTTGCTCCGGGGGGATTGTCCCTGTAAGAAGGGCTTTGGATAAATGTACATAAATGTAAATGTATGTAGGGTAGCACTATTCCCAGATAGCAGTGGTATTCGGCTGAACTCTGTGGTGAAGTGGCTCAGACCGAACACAACTGAACATGAGGATCTCGAAAAACACATTCCCAAGTTGAACAAAAAAACCTCATTGCTTAATTATAGAACACTTATAAGAGAGCAAGACACAACGGCCAAAGACCTCCACCTACTGTAAGGGGCCGTTCACACCGAACGCTTTTGCAACCATCCATTTGTTTTTCTTTATAAATGCATTCTAGACGAACGTCTTTGTTGCTTTTGTTAATTCAGCTTCTCGTGCAGAAGCACTGTTTTTCGCTACCATGTCTAATTAAAAATTACTTTTAAAAGTATCTCGAGACACCTGCTTTCTGTTAAACAGTATTTGTTGTGCAATGTCAAGCCTTTTCTTAGCGCAAGAATGCGGTCCATCTGAAGCAATCATCAGTGTTAACTAGGGCTGGGTATCGTTAAAAAAATTCCGATATCGATCCCGATATTCTATACAGGTTCCTAAACTATTTTTTGATAACAATTTTATGAAATCCTTCCTTTGGTTTTATTTTTTCAGTTTGTTGAATTTTTTTACAGACGGCTCAAAGACTCATCTCCTGAGCCTTCTGGTCTCCTTATGCCAGGGTCGACAAGGACAGAGGCTATGACATTAATGTGAAAAGGGAAAACAAAAAAAACAAGAAAGCTAATTTGTTAATTCAGCCAACCCTAAGGATAAGTACGGTTTAACAAGATAACTAGTTTAATGCAAGTTAAACTTGATCAGTTACCGTCAACCTTAAAGCATTTTTAGCATCGATTTAGCTAGCTGTCTATAACCATACATCCAAACAATATCTAACGTTACATAGGTCCCAGTTTATAGGACTATGTCACCGCGCAGAAACGTTAATTTAACAAGTACACAAGCATGTACCACAACAAGTTTTGTTTGTTGGTTCGTTTGCTAAACGTTAACCTTACCTGTCGGAGTTCTAGTCTTAGCGCTGCTGCATTCATCAGTAGATTTGGAGGAGGACTCGTGTAGTGGGCATGTCCAAGGAAGCTCTGTGGCAGGAGGACGCTGAGAGGATGACTGCACCGGCTCGATCTTCTTGCAGTCAAAGACGGGGCAACTTTTTGCTCTTAAGTTTATTCCGTGCACTGTCAAGTGCTCATCAGATTTGTCGTATTGCAATTATCCTGTCGCAAATAGCATCAAGCCTGGTGAAATGTAGCCACACTTTTGATATTTTCCACATCTAAGGGACTTGGGACGCATTCACACTATATGGAATTACGATTGTGTCAATAATAATGAATGTAACTTTACAAAACTGAACGTAACTTTATAAAACTGAACGTAACTTTTTCAGAAACTATCAAAAATATTCCATTACAAAAGAAGAAATACACAATTAAAATGAAAAAAATGAACTCAGTCGCACGAATTTAACAGGCTCTTCAAATATGCTTCATTTTTTGTTAATGTTTTTCAAAGATTCGTTTTGCAAATCGTGGATTCTGAATACATTGCCAAAGATTTACGCTTACGCTTCGCAGTTTTTCGTTTGCTGTTTTGAGACAAACCTCTCGTGGGGGTGGGCTTAACAGTGATCTACTCTGATTGGATAGTGAGCTTTTGATGGACAGGTGCTCTCTGACCCGGATGTACAGACGTCACTCAGTGGCGCGCATATTGGAAAGCTCTCGCGGTGATTTGTAGTTATGCAATACGTCGTGCTTTGTTGTATTACTTACTAACAATATGTAAATAATATTTGACCTATAATTATATAAGAATTAATATTTAATAATTAATTATATAATTATATAATTTAATATTATATGAGACCTTCGATCGTCAAGGCAGCTTGAAGTAAGTTTGTGTTACTGAAGTAACCAATAACATCGATAAAAGTTTTATTCATGTAACGTTACAGTGTGCAACAGTTCTGGCTTTATTTCGCAAATTTATTGTTTAAAAAACTTTATTTATCAAGATACCATGCATAGATATAAATATAAAATATAAATAATATGTTTGCCTAATCTTCCTTTCTTTTAATGCTAACGTTACTTGTCAGGACCAAAGACAAATTTCACTTTTCCAGGTAGGCACTGAATGATAAACAATGTTACATGAATAAAACTTTTATCGATGTTATCTCTTGACGTAACCGGCGTAAACTAGTGTTTTTCCTTGATGCCTAAACACAGCCAATCACCGGCACTTTTAGATTTGGACCCATCTAGCATGCTATATTCTAATCACTGACATTGATGAAATTAACCCCTTTGGTATCGAAATTTGAAGACATTTTTTGATACTCGATTGTTTAGAGGCAATTCGGTCAGTGCCTAAAATGTATTGAACTTGATACCCAGCCCTAGTGATAACAGGGCCGTAGCAGTTGGCGTTCCCAAAGCCTCACGTAAGTGGTGGTATTATGATACATCTTCCTTGTGAGTGGGCTTTTTCAGTGGCAGAGCTCAGGCCCTGCCAATTAACCCTCAGATGACTAAATGTAAATGGAGAAGGTGTTTACAGTTGCAGGAAAGAGCAGGTACTCCATGAGGCCAACATGCACTTTCCTAACAGCTCACCAGTCAGCAGTGAGAGCAAAAGTGTCAACGACATGCTAGTGAAGCTGGTTGTTGTAAAAATCTCAAAACTCTACCACAAATCTGCATTAAATGATACATTAAATCTAATGTGAAGGAATCAAGAACATCATATGGCAATGACATTTCAAGATTTGGTCAAGGGAATCCCTCAACAAAAATCACAGGCATAAACTTGCAGAAAATGCCAACAATGCCCTATCAACAATGTCATTATTCCAGTATTTTCTTATCAGCCAGTCCCAAAGTCTGTAATACAGACCAGTGGGGAGTGTCCTTCCAACTAAATAGTGAGTCAGTAAATATGTTTATTTTTAACAGCAACAGGGAGGATAAAGCCTGGATGATGTAACCTCAGACTATGCTGAAGTCTCGGACTCTGTTCCAAAATCTAGAGAGCTGCCTCACTTTTTACATAGGCAGCTACCTTCTAAAGCAGCACCCTAAATGAAATAGAACCTCAAAAGTGACTGAATGAATTTGTCACTCACACAAGGCACACCAATAGTAATTCTCACGGGACAGTTGGATAGATACTGAGGTTTAGCATCGTATTCTGTAAGGGGAAGGTTTCCACTTTTCCTCAACAACACTGGGTTCAGAACACTTCCTGTCATTGTGCCGTGCATTCTCCAAGTCTGGTTTACATCTCTAGGCTGGGCTGGCTAATTGAAACCAGCACTTGGTTTTGTCTTGTCTGTTTCTCTCAAGAGAGGAAGAGAGAACAGAGAGGAGGAGGAAACCAGTGCCAAACACCTGGGCCCTTCCAATTCAGCCAAACTAGACCATCCATCTGCCGTTATTAGCCTTACATTTTCTAAAAATTTAATAAATTCATCATCTTAGAAGTGTTCGGGGAAAAAACAAACAAACATACTCTGCAATAGTACACAAACACAAATGTTTGACCAATGCATTGCAAGAGCATAATCTGTTCTTGAGGTACTATGGTGGTAACAACCTCAGTGCTAAATGGGGCAATCATCTGTGCCAATAAACTGGACATGTTATCATTCAGGTAGCTGTACTATAACCTTAACTGACACTATTCTCTTTGAACTGCTGCTCCACAACAACAGTAGTTAAACTGAAAGGAAATATTGGCCATAGAAGATGTTTACGCATACAAGAAGTTAACGCTAATGCCCACAGACCATGTAGAGTCATTCGTTTTTTATTTGATTAAAAAACAATAATTATAAAGGCACAGTCACATATACCTTTGCACTGCAAAATTCTGTGGGCGAAATACTTTTTCCAAGTAAATAAGAATCCGTGTGATCAGGAATTTGCCTTGATGGAACTTCCGATGGGTGAAAATTGTCCTATGCAAATTTCTATTGGGGTTCATGTTTGGAGAACTTTGAGCCACAAATTTGCAACGTTGACCAATAGGAAGTTGCTTGGTCTGGCAGGGACCTCTGTGTGCTTCAAACATAGCTACGCAAAATATTCACAATGGACGAAGAAATAATTTTAGCAGTGAGTTTTTTTTTTTGCAGGAGTAGAAAGTACAGCATAAAAAAAGAGAAACCGAGTTGATTTAAAAAAATATATATTTTTTTTTTATAAATTAATAAATAGATTCTGTAAATAATTTTTTAAAGGGGTTATGAAATGGATAATCACACTCATTTGTATTTACATTTCCTACAACATGCGTCATCGCACCCTTGGCCCTGCCTACTGGCGCGCAGTTCAAGTCAAGAGAACAGGCCTTCGGTGGCTTACTATTCCTAACGTAACACCTAAGGGGACCCAAATTATTTTATATATGAACATGAACTACACAGAGTCTTTGACCACTGCCATGTATCTCACAGCTTTTAAAAGATGCAGTATAAAGTTACAACTCTAAAAGGAAGAAGCAATTCCCTCATTCAGCTGCTGCCCTCTTGTTGTTTTGAGCACAGATGTGTCATGGACTAATTTTTCGCCCACCTGCACTTTTTCATTGTTGGTGTACGTAAACAGACACATTTGACAATGGACGTCTGTGACTGTTTCGGTGTATTTCTGGTGATTTCAGTGCACCTACAGTATATGCTTGTCATTTAACCGTTCTTTAGACTATGATGCGTTCGTTTTTTTCGGCTCATGTCAGCGTTGATTGTTTGTGAACAGCCATAATATGATTCATGCTTTGCAAAGGAACTGTTATTGAAGGATGGGGTGGTTAAAAATACTTCAAAAACACATGTAAACAGTTTATTCATGAATATTTCAAATGTTGTGACCGTTTGATATTTTATGGTGCTGAGTGTTGCTTGAGATGAACAGTTTAATATTTTCAGATGCAACGTGTTGCATGTGCGTTGTGTGTAAACCCTGCCATTTTGTTTTATAATTTTGAGGGGCTTGTTCATACCCTTCCGATTTGGTTTGCTGAATTTGAGTGGGTGTTTATGTTGAAGTTTTAAGGAGGTGCCAAAACAGAGCATTTCAGACAGAGGGCCAAAAAAGGTTTTGAAAATGATCATATATTACTAAACTGTGACTGTTTTGGTGCAAAAAATATTTTACAACATTATCATTGGACCTAGCACTTAATGGCCCCTTTAAACAAAACGAACAAACAAAGTTTTTGCTAAGTTCTTTTAAAATTAAACTAAGCCTTCAAAGACTATTTTTTTCGAAATTGAAAAAAGTGAACCCAACGTACACGGACCATCCACTATAACGGCCAAAGCGGCAACACTGAGAATGCAAAAAGCTTGCGTAGTTTGAACATTTGCTTTGTACAACAAAGCTGCATATTCTTTTTATACCCATTAGCAAAAAAAAAAAACTAGAGAAATTGATTCGATTTGTTAATTTTTCAGTTTCTTAAACAATTCCGTTTAGAATTTAGCCTATTCTTTTAAAAATAAGTACCATTATTATTAATTTTTTTAATTTTAAAACCAAAAATGAATGAAACGCATATGGACCACCCACTATTGTAGCCAATGTGCCAACACCTTGCATTACGTATTGCATTCGGGGACATTTCTGAACGCAAAACGTCAAATAAATCTTGCACAGCTAGAAGCATTACTTGCATGGAGTATATTTCGGGTCTTCTACAAATTGTTGTTCTAATGCTGTTCAATCTAATGAGAGTACAATACAAAACTTGGGATACTTCTTTGCACCTGGAGTTATTAAAGTGCTCTGTCTCGAGGCAGACTTACCACATTTAGAAGGAAGAACTAGAAAGTAAAAAAGAGAGAATGTCAACGGAGGAGGAAGGGTAAGAGTGTGATATTGTGGGGGAACAAACCTTGATTGAGCAAGACAAACAGAGCTGGTTTTGCCACTTTTTTAACTGGGTGAGAGGGAGGGAAAAAGGAAAATAAACAGCAATCTTCGCATGACTGGAAACGAGTTGCTAATGATCAGAGATGATAAATAAAACCAGTTTGAGGCTTAGGGCAAACTGGGGAGTAAAAAAGACAAAGAGGAGGGGGCAACAAGCAGAGGCAGAGCACGAAACACAATACGAGAGAGGTGTTCTTGAGAAAACTGTTGGCTGCTTGGCTCATAGTCCCCCACCCTACTCTATGACAAGTTCAGGCCTGTTTTATACGCTGTTCTGAGTTCTGAAAACCTCAACTGCTGGCTAAGCAGTGCGTGTATGTGTGTTTGTGAAGATGCATGCGTGGGAGTTGAGTGAGCACATGTTTAAGTACATGATAAAGAGCCTTTTCCATTTCATTTTCAAACTAGAAGCTTCTTTCATCAAATAAAATTGGACATATACATCATAAGAAGCCATTGATGATGACTGCTATTGAACCGTCTCTCTCCTAGAGAGAGGGAGGGACACTTCATGAAGGTTTATGAATGAGCAAATGACACGTGTGCATGGATTCAGCTACTGGTATGCAAGATATCATGTGTTAACTGACAATTCTCTGCGGACACTTAAGTGGATCACAATCCCTCTCCATCGGTCCATTATCTCCCTCTCTCTTATCTATTCTCTAGTTTCCATCCCTGCTTGTCCTCGCCCCTACCATTACCCATTCTATCCAGAAACACTTGTCTTGCAACCAGCAAAGACACAAAGCCCTCTCTATCTCAAAACCAGTAGTGCAGAGATGTAATCAAAAAGGCATTGCAGCTAATCACATTCTCATTGATCAAAGTGAAAACTGGGTGTTTCTTCAACTTCACTGTGGACTTCTAGAAAGTGAAGTCTCATTAAAACATTTTTCCTCACAATTGTTTCTTTTGATTTGTGTATTAGCAATATATGTACATGCATCACAGGAGACTTGTCATTTTCTGAAAGTCATGAAAAGTCCCACCACAGTATCATTTCCAGCACATCTCAAATTCTTTATTGTGTTTAATAGAATTCTGTCGTGGAAATGACGATTATGGAAAGTACATTTTTGTTTTAGAAATGGTTTATTTCAATTTTTTTTTTAAACATTTTATTAGGGATGCACCAATATATTGTCTGCCGATATTTATTGGCCAATTATTGGTCATATTAAAACCCTCTGTATATCGAATACAAGCATGAAATATGAAAAACCGATGGTTTATCTATAATTAATAACAGACTTTGTAAAAACATTCAAACGCATAATCAAGAAATAATAATAGCTATGATATGTGCGAAAGCATTGGCGTTCCTACGAACATGCTATATTTAATTATTATTCTCTCCTTCTTATGCTAGTGCAGAACAACTGCCATAAACGGACGTGACAGTTGTGAAAGCGGTACTTACCTATAGGCTACATGATGAGCGAAATCATCCAAAATGCTTTGAAACCAGCAGACTTTGACTTCTGAGATATCTGTATGATATCCATTAATGCTGCATGATTGTTTGAATTACGACTGAAATCACAATATGGCCTTGCGCGATAACTAAACCTTAGAGAGCTTATTTACATGTTACATTTATGCATTTATGCATTTATGCATTTGGCATATGCTTTTATCCAAAGCGACTTAGAGCCCTTATTACAGGGACAATCCCCCCGGAGCAACCTGGAGTTAAGTGCCTTGCTCAAGGACACAATGGTGGTGGCCATGGGGTTCGAACCAGCGACCTTCTGATTAACCACTAAATTAATTTGTCATTTTTTAAGCTTATTATGTTTTTTCAAATATTACCTTTCATGTAGTGTGTGATATAGCTGTTTGTGAATGTAAAAAAATTCTACAAAGTTTCAAAAATCAAAGTGCACAACAAACAGAGTTATTGACTTCCAAAAGAAAGAACCGATTCCGAACACCTGAAAGGAGTCGTTAGTAATTCCAGAATTATTTCCTGTACTAACCTACGTAATTTGGTAACAAAAACCCGCCTCTGGTCTTCATTGGCTGCTCGCGAACCGCTTTGACCCACCCACAAACACTAGACTACACAGTGGTAGACCAATCGTAACAGACTGGGGCATCTGACCAATCAGAGCAGAGTAGGATCTCTGAAAGGAGGAGTTTAAAATGAATCCTTTAGAACGGTTCTTTGAACAAGCCATTTTTAACACTGGGAAAAAAAAGGTCATGCTGCAATTTAAATTGAGCAAATTTAAGTGTTTTTGACCTTGGATTCATTAAATCTATTGTGTGAGACCTTTAAAACATAATCAGGCACGTTTCAAAACCATAATAGGTGCACTTTAAAAGGCGGCATTTCTGAGTTCAGCGCTGTGTGAGAAAGCGGCACCCTCTAGTGGTCTGGATGGCAAGATCAATTATCTATTATACCACTATAACACAGTACCCCCAAAAAGGTGTATTGTTCCTCTGGAATACACATTTTATTTTGTCATAAATAAAATCTTTTTTATTTGAACTGCAAAAACAGAAGTGCACAAATGTTATAGAAGTATATATAAAAAAAAAAAAAATTATATCAATCATCATGTTATTATATTTAAATGGTCTGGTAAATGGTCTGCACTTATATAGTGCCTTCTTAACCTTAACAGTATTCAAAGCGCTTTACACTGTGACTCATTCACCCATTCATACACACATTCATACACCAATGGCGGCAGAGCTGCCATACAAGGCGCTAGCCTGCCATTGGGAGCAACTTGGGGTTCAGTGTCTTGCCCAAGGACACTTCGGCATGTGGAGTCATGTGGGCCTGTGATTAGTGACCGACCCGCTCTACCAACTGAGCCACAAAAAATGTCATGTGTTTAACAGATTCAATCCATGTTCAATAGATCTAACCCTAACCTAACTATAACAGAATCCCTGATTTTCATAGTTTAGAAGTGTGGGTCTGGGATATTAAGCATAATGTGATGCACAATGTGAACCACGTTAATGTGGAAGAGATTTATCACTTGATGCTTTATTACATCACACTCTTTTTAGGTCATAACATAATGTGTTTCAAACTTTTTAACAGCAAGCTGTCCTGTAAACTCAAGCTCACTTACCATACATCTTTCCCTCGTCCGAGAGGATGATTTTGCGCCGACCACAGGGCGGGTAGATCGCCAGCGCCTCCTGAAAGCTCTGTTCAATGTCTGGGCTCCATACGCCCTCGGCGTCTCCGTCCATTGCCTTGTCCAGCTCATCACTCCCATCCTCCAGCCCCTGCTCCGGGCTGCCGTTTGCACTCCACTTGTTGGACGCAATGGTGTCGGCTCCTACCGGGCCCTGCCACGAGCCCCAACACTATGCAATTACTGAAAAAATAGAAAGAGAGGCCGAGAGGCAGAAAGAGATTACCAATCATAATCATTATACTGTGGTCATAGAGATCAAGTCAATTATTCTGAGAAAATCCTCTCATTTCTTTTAATGGAAACAATCCACCCCATTCACATCGACATCACTCACTTAATTTAGAACTGCTCACCCACAAATCTGAAGCTTAAACTTAATTCCCTCCACAACTAATGAAGACAACAGCAATTGTAACTCTTATTATGGTTTCCTTTCCTCTAGCATTCGCAAAATGACAAATGAATTTTTGACATTATAAAAATCCCATTTGAAAGGATTAGATAATTAGGACTGGCCTACAAAAATACCTGTGGTTAGGAACGAGCAGCCCAATGTGGCCGTCTTAAGCGTCTGAAAATGGTTAAGAGATCTTAAGCGTTTTTCAGGCTGCCTCTTTTTCGCATGGTATTGTTCATGAGGATTGGGTCCCTGGAGTCACTATCATGCCAACATATTTCATTCTTTTATTTCATTTTCTGCTGATGTTGACAAAAAAACGCAGCTTGGGTAAATACGACTGACTCCGATTGCGACCTTCCTTTGGGGATATTCAAACGCTCTGGTTACACACACGCTGAAAGAATAAGCTTGACATGGCAGCCTGGAGACATAGAATGAGCAAACAACGGCATGGAGACTACTGGAATATGTGAGCAGTCAAATTAATTTTCAACATTGCGGACCCAGGCCTCAATCCAAAGCCAGAGAGTAAATAATTAGCGATTCAATACGTTTCCAAATTGCATTTGCTTCTCAAGGGATGACAAACAATGTTTACTCTGATCAGGATGGTTGCAGTCACTGTATGTTCGACATAAGAGTTACAGAACCTCAGAATGTTTTGAGAATAAATGTCAAACAAAAGTGAAGGAGATTACATTCTCTGATAGAAGAACCAATAATTAGTGCAATGGGCTTATCTCAAATGGAGAAGGCCAGTCCTGTTCAGGGGCTCAATGTTTAAAGTGGAAACACAAACTCATTCACACTCACTAGTCCTTATGGGCTTGACTGCACAGAGGTCAAAAACCATAAACCCTTTACATCTAACAAACTTGAGAACCATTTAACAAGGGTTTAAATAGTAAAAAGGGTCCACCTTATGATATTCTGTGTAGGATTTACCTTTACTGATCCAATAAGCAGCCCTTAATTTTTTATTTGAATAAATGTATTTCCACAAATACATAAAAAAATAAATAAAAAAAAAGGTAAAAATAATAAATAGTATATGTAAATAACATTCAGGAACTGTACTCTAAGGGCAATTCCAGCATTATGGATGTGACATATGTAGTGAAGATGTAGCTTCATATACAAAGTACTCACAAGGAATATATCAAAAAATGCTATGTATAATCATAGACCACTAAGAGTCCAGACATTGGAAAAGTTTTTTTTTTTTTTCTTCAGTTTAAATCAGGAAATGAGATTGTGTTATGGATGTGATAAAAATGGACACCCACGTTTTTGGGAGACCACAGACTTTGTAAAAACTCTGTGAATTGAAATGCACATTATTATAATAGCCACAGAATGTAGAGGTTTTGGCACTCCTAAGAACATGCAATATTTTTATATTTATTGTCGTTTTCACATAAATGGGGAAAAACAGGCATTAAGGATGTGACATTTCTTTGTTAAGTTACAGTTGTGAAAACAGCACTTACATCATGAGAGGAAACCATCCAAAACGCTTAGAAATCTTAAATCTATGAACCAGGAACATTCATACAGTATATTCGATTAAAATTCCCTTATTTGGGCATTAAAATATGATTGGAATTTGAATGCCCAATAATCGCGGTTGTCTCAAATAACTGCGGTTAGATCAAATAACCACGATTAGATGGTTATTTAATAAATCGCGACAGGCCTAATAGCTAGCAAGATAAGTCAGCGTTGACAACTCACCGACTGTAACTGCCATGGTGTCCCGAGTGGTCTCTCCACTAACAAAGGGACAATGTCCCAGCACGCCGTCCATGATCTCTAACCATGTTCTTTGGGCACCTCTTTGCCCCCCTCTTTGTGTTTTAATGGATTTGTACAGTGCCTGCCATTTTTTTTTATTTTTCCCGAACCTGTACCATTGTGTGCTGGATACACAACCTGCAAGCTCAGTGATCTTGGTGCTGAAACCTCTGACCAGACACAGCGAAACTTCACCTTTGACATCGACCCTGCCTCAATCCCCAGTTGGCTTTCTTTGAAATTGGCGGGCCAAAGGCCATTGGCCCCGAGGATTGAAGCCACAGAAGTGACAGTGTAATTAATGATGAATGCGGCAACTAGAAAAACTTCTGTGAAGACAGCACCTCACAAATGTGAGTTGAAAGCTTTACAATCAATGTGTAAATATGCACATTATTAGAGATACATGTGTTGAACTGAGTTTTGCTAACATGCTAAAGCTAGCAGCAACGAATCACATGCGTTTGAAACGCCATACCTGTCAGCTCAAAAACAGCGAATGCTTCCGTACATGAAAAAAAAAAAAACCTTTCCATTCGGGACGATACTATACTTTGAAAATTCATACACTACATGGCTGGATGCATAGTGCATATTACAAGCGCACAGTATGTCTTCTCAACAATATGCACGATTTGGGTATCATGCATGTCTGTCGCACAAATGATGCGCATCAAGATACACACTGTGGGGTTTGTCTTTTTCAATCACCATTAATTATATAGCACACCCTACACGTTTTTAGAATAAACTAATGTGGAATGCATTCTGCAATGTTACCACATAAAATCACCTTATGGCATTGCACGAGGTAACATACGGTATATGATTTGCTTACTCTATGAACAAGACATGGCTGTATTTTCCAATTTAGAAAAAACTATCTATGCATTTTGTGCATATATGTACTGGAGAAGAGGGTGAGAGATGGGCATGTGTATGGGGAGTGCAGAGAAGCCACTCTATTGGAGAGTTGGGCTTAAATTCCAGACATGTCCTTATTAAGGAAGTGCGGCTTGAGTTCTTTCTCTCTCGCGCTTATGTCAACCAAGCCCCCTCTCGCTCTACCCTCTTCCCCAACCTGCACTCCCAAACACTCTGCCCAAATAAGGAGAGGAGAGTAAAGGATGAGGGGAGGGAAGAGGGAGGCGTGCTGTAGTCTATGGGTGGGTTTGGGGTTTGAGACAAAGCTGTAGGGACGGGAGGGGAGGACTGACCAATTTAGACATCCACTTCGGAGTCTGAAAAACAGTGGGATTGTTTTGGACAAAATGCAACATCAGCACACCCAGGGACCTGAACATTCTCGGTGCTCCAAATAAAGCGAGAGCTAGTAGTGCTGCTAACTGCAGGCCAACTCTGCTTGGACATGGCTTGTTCTTACACAAAATAGGCCTAGTACCAAGAAGAACCGTGGTTTTTGGACATCTACCATTGTAGCACCATGGTATTCTTGGAATGACCTTGGAATCCCATTTAAATAACATGGTGCAATAATTCCAGTACCATGGTACCCAGTGTTATTATTGTTAACTAAAATGTATTCGTAAACTAAAGGAAAAACTGCCATGCTTGGAAAAAATTACAACTAAAATACATTTTCATAACTCGAAAACTGACAAAAATGAGATAATGTGATAAAAATGCTGAAAAGCTAATATTAAAACATATATTTTTAAAATTCATACATTTCATAACGTACCTAGTTAGAAGGTCCCCATCATAATTGAAAGCATTAGATGGGGGAGAAATTAATATTAAAAGGTAAATCAGAAGCTTGAGAATTGGAATCAAATCAAGAAATCTGTATCAATACCAAGCCCTAGCTGTCATGGTAGTGTCCAAAAGTCATGGCATTAGCATACATTTAAGTAAAATGGCACTTTAACATAATGGTATGGTTTGATTAACATGGCATGCTTTACATGCTACTTTTTTGTAAGGTTAATAGCAAATAGTGAGATTTAAAGTTGAAATTACCAAGACAGTGTCCTGGAAGAACAACAGCTGCGCACAATACATTGATCCAAAGCCAAAGTAGATTTCTGATGCTAAGTGCAACTCACATCTGGCAGTGCGTTCTTTTGATCTTACCCTTTGATCTTGAAGCAGATTTCAGAAAAATCAACTTAGCACATTTCTTTCAAAAAGAGACATGGCAAATAAGAACAAGAATAAGTTTAGACAGAGTCAATAGCATTATATCTTTCTCACAACAAACGAGCTCTTCAAATATGTTTCTGCAACTTTAAAGTCCATTGAGCGCTACGTGATGCAGCAAGCTGGCAATTATCAGGAAAGATTGTTAAAAAACAGGCACAAATGCCTAATTTTCCCATCAGGCAGCTAGGACGTCACGACTCTTGATTCAATGACATGGCACACACAGATTTTCGCTGAAGTCGTTCCCAATGTCTCTCGAGAACCAAACAGAGCTCTTATTCAGTATATAATGCTGAAGAATTTCCATGTGGTGCAGGAATGTAAATAATGCAGTGAAATCCACTCGGCTCACACATTCATTGAGACGCCCATTGAATAAAAACACCCGTCCCTGCCCACTATCTCACAGAGCTCCAACACAGTACGTATTGTTGTCGAGTGCAGCATTGAGTTGCTGACAGAACTGCTTCTCTTGAGGTTACAAGATTGCTAACAGTCAGTACATTTACATGCACAGTTATTATCAAGCTACAGTGGGTTTTTGCATAGTCACGCTATAAGTATATATTAGATTAATTGCAATCTTCATTTGAACGATTCAGATGGCAGTTCTTAAAATCCCAAGATTGATCTTTTATATTTGCTTTCAAATTTACCTCTACTTTGTCAAGTTGATTATTATATATAACTAGACAAACATTCTCAGTAATATCCAAATTGATGCCTATCCTTGCATCTGAAATCATAATTTTTAAGTGCATGTAAAATTACTGAATAACTTTGTATTATGGTACTAGTTTAGAATTTATATCTGTATCATAAAGTCCAGAGAAACTTCAAAAAGTATGATCAACTATAGAGCATCGCTTTAAAACTAGTGGACTCTGAGATAATTCCTAACAAATGGGATACAGCGTGGAATACTGGAGGTGTTCGGAGGGACTGAAGTTGCCAGAATGTTCTTACCAAAATCACAAAGGCTTAGTCACAGGGCCATTCCAGGAACGGGGCAATGATTGAGGCTTACATTGTTGACTCTTCGGATTTTCCTCTCAGAGAGGCTGTTTATGACTCAGTCAGACACTGTGGTCATGCATAAGAGGTATTTCATATGCAAAGACATTAAGCAAAATAAGGCCAAACTAGAACTGTATTGAGCCTTTACAACACATCAATAATACAGCTAATATAGATGTGTTCTTAGTAATTATGTTGACTAAGATCTAAAAGTATAACACACATTTTACAGAAAGAAAAGTAACTGTAGCACCCTTGAGTACAGCGCTGAAGACGAAGTTGTTTCAGAGAAACCTCGCCGATACTTTTAGCAGATGCTTTTATCCAAAGCGACTTGCAGAATGCTTACCACTAATAACCTGGGGTTAAAGGAATATTCCAGATTCAATAGAAGTTATGCTCAATCGACAGCACTTGTGGCATAATGTTAAAATAATTTTGGCTTGTCCCTCCTTTTATTTGGGGCAGTGGTGGCTCAAAGGTTAAGGCTCTGGGTTACTGACCAGAAGGTTGGGGGTTCAAGCCACAGAACCGCCAAGATGCCACTGTTGGGCCCTTGAGCAAGGCCCAACAGTCAAGGCTCCAGAGGCACCATATCATGGCTGACCCTGCACTCTGACCCCAGCTTAGCTGGGATACAGTGGGTACGGAAAGTATTCAGACCCCCTTACATTTTTCACTCTTTGTTATATTGCAGCCATTTGCTAAAATCATTCAAGTTCATTTTTTTTCCTCATTATTGTACACACAGCACCCCATATTGACAGAAAAACACAGAATTGTTGACATTTTTGCACATTTATTAAAAAAGAAAAACTGAAATATCACACGGTCCTAAGTATTCAGACCCTTTGCTGTGACACTCATATATTTAACTCAGGTGCTGTCCATTTGTTCTGATCATCCTTGAGATGGTTCTACACCTTCAATTGAGTCCAGCTGTGTTTGATTATACTGATTGGACTTGATTAGGAAAGCCACACACCTGTCTATATAAGACCTTACAGCTCACAGTGCATGTCAGAGCAAATGAGAATCAAGAGGTCAAAGGAACTGCCTGAAGAGCTCAGAGACAGAATTGTGGCAAGGCACAGATCTGGCCAAGGTTACAAAACAAATTCTGCTGCCCTTAAGGTTCATAAGAGCACAGTGGCCTCCATAATCCTTAAATGGAAGACGTTTGGGACGACCAGAACCCTTCCTAGAGCTGGCCGTCCGGCCAAACTGAGCTATCGGGGGAGAAGAGCCTTGGTGAGAGAGGTAAAGAAGAACCCAAAGATCACTGTGGCTGAGCTCCAGAGATGTAGTCGGGAGATGGGAGAAAGTTGTAGTAAGTCAACCATCACTGCAGCCATCCACCAGTCGGGGCTTTATGGCAGAGTGGCCCGACGGAAGCCTCTCCTCAGTGCAAGACACAAAAAACACCTGAATGACTCCAAGATGGTGATAAATAAGATTCTTATCAAGAATCTTATAAGATTCCCACTGTATGTGAAAACAATAAAATTTCACTGTATATATGCAAAAATGTATAATGTGCGACCAAAATAAAGGTTTCTATTCTATTCTATTTAACAAAATAAACAAAAAAATCAAGGTTGCAGTGAGGCACTTACAATGGTAGTTCATAGAGTCAATTATTTGGAAGGTTTAAAAGGCAGAAATTTGAAGCTTATAAAAACACTTACATAAATTTTTCTGTAAGAGAGTGTATTTGAGATATAAAGTTGTTTCAAATGTAATTTTAGGGTTTACAGCATTACATCGTCATGGCAATGAAGATGCAAAATTGGATTCAACTTTACACAAAAAAAGGTTAGCATGTGATTTTATCACACTAAAATCCTGCTAACACTCATGTTGCTTTCGTCCATTGGCTATACTTTTAAAACAGTGAGCCTTTTTAACATTTTAGGATTGGCCGCATTCACTTCCATTGTAAGTGCCTTGCTGTAACCTCGATTTAGCTTTTTTTTTTCAGTAATAGGGGATAATTTTTGTGGTAATCAATATTATGCCACAAATGCCATCGATTGAGCTTAACTTGTATTGAACACGGAAAAGTGTCTCCGCTAAAGAGGAAAAAAGGTGATCGATCGCCTCAAGTGCGATTCAAACAGACAATCCAATTACTTCAGTCTTTAACAAAGGTGCCACACCAACAGCGGTGTACTGAATGACACCTTCATATGAAAATCTGAACTTCAACTGACCGAAGAACAAGCTGAAAAAGTAGGTGGCACTGTTTTGCTCTATTTTGGTCTGATTAACGTGTATCATTTCTGCATGAAACTGAGCTACAGGTCTGAAAACGCAATCTGACTAGTTTACATAAAATTTAAAAAAGACAAATTATTGTTTCAGTCCAACTGAAATCAAGCTTTTAAAATGCATGTAAACATACTGACTATCGTAGATGATTGTTTGCTATATTTCATAAGGAAGCATCTTGCATATCCAAGTATTGCTTTTAGTCTCAATAAGTAATCTTCCTAGATTTCAGGGACTCCACGAACTGTCAAAGGAGCGGAGGGACTTTCCAGTGCAAACACACGAATACAGCCTCTCAGAGCAAGTGCTGGAGTCCATCTGCGAGTTAGTCATCCCAGGAGGACTTTTTGGCGGGAAAGAACCAAGTGGAGGATCCGGTCCAGGAGGGAGGTCTTCACGCCATCCAGCCAGTAAAAGAAGAGATGCGGGGGTGGAACCGAGAGAGTTAACGGTAGCTTGGCAAGGAGCCAAACCTGCAAGCTAGAGGGTCTAGCCAAAACTAGGACCTAGAATTGAAGCAACCACACTATGACAAGACACAGCTACAATTCCCTTTTTTAATATTGGAACTAATGCATGGATCTCTCTCTACAGTCGTCCTCCCAACTGTTAAACGCTGCTCAGAATGTGAGATTTGTTAGGACACTGTTGCAGCTGGAACACTTGTTGGCAATAGTACCCCTAGGGAGTATATCCCTCCGGGGAAGCTTCGACAGCACACCCGCCCTTCAACTCAAGCAAGAGAGTATTCTTCAGTATATTTTGCTCTCTCAAACACACCCACACACACACACACACAAAAAAAAACAGTCAGCAGAGAGAAAACAACAGGGCTGGACAAGTGTAGCAGCAGCTGCTGGATGGGTTCAGATTACAGATAAAGACGTATAGAGTCTGAAGGCAAAGTCTCTCCTCTCTTTTCCTCATTCTCCAGCACAGATTTCCAACTATGGCAAAAACCGCATCAAGACTCTTCAGCCCCCTGGTCATGGCAAAAACAAAATGGCATGTGCTTTCTACTGGTTGTGATCTTCCAGATAGGAAACGGACTCCCTAATGGGTAATTCATACAAGACCATTCCTTACACGGTTTAGGAGGCTATTTTTCGTTATAATGTACAGGCCAAATTATACTACACTTTTCCACGTTCGCATTGCATCTCATTGTTGTTCCAGTGACTCGCATATCCAATATTATTGGCTGTTCTAATGTAATCTCTAACGATACGTATATAATCACAATATAATGCATATTAATTTGTCATTATGTGAAGACTCGCAGGCCAATTCCATGAAAGAATGCTCAAAGTGCATCTCTTTGCTCTTCCTTCAAGATAATGTAATCATCTAAATAAATCCGCAACCCTGTTTTCATCATGGCTAGCTGAGCAGTGTATTTTCAAACCATGGTTTGCTTGACTGGAATACTTGCCCGTTAAAATTTCCACTTGTCCTGGACAAGCATTAATAACGAGCCCAGTTACATCTTTGACCAACAAACTGATACGTGAACTAAAAGAGTGACAAAAAAAACGGTAAACCTGCCATTCACTTGCGTGTTTTTATGTTTGTTTGTTTTTTAGCTCATTGGCTTTGATGGTCTGCCTTTTAAAACAACAGTGTTTAAGGTTTTTCGACCAAAGGCCACACACCAGGAACTGGCCACCATAAAGCCATTGGGTGGCCAAATGGAAGAACAAACATCTTCGTAACAGCTCAGAAAAATCTAGTTTGACCAACACAGAGAATTGTTCTGACACCACATGCATTTCATCACATTCTTAATATGTAGCAAGTCAACAGATTTTTAAAACACGCAGTGCTAAGTGAATGTTCCCTTTGTTTTACTGAAAAAGCCAGGAAAAATAATTATGCAATAAACATCAGCATAAGGCTAATATGCAATGATATATTAAGGTCCAAAAATTTGACTGTGAGCTCTGGGCTTCATGATCTCATAAGCTCAATATAGCATCTGTTGGACGCTAATATCATCTAATACAAATAAAGAAATGGATTTAGGCCAGAAACATACTCTGCAAATTCTTCGCCAATGCACTGCAAGAATGCAGTCCCGTTGTGCACACTTAAAATGCGTTCTTGCATTCAAGTGGCAGTAACAAACCTCAGTACTCAAGGGGGCGGTGGATGTTTTATTATTCAGGCAGCTAGCTGTAAACATGTTGTTGACAGTAAGTAACTTTAAATTGCTCAGCAAGATTCTGTTCCAACTATTGCTCCGCCATGACTGTAGTTGATCTGAAAGAGAAAACTGACTTTACAAGAAGACATATGCTGATTCTCCTCTTGTGCCAACTGTGAGAATGCTAAATATTTGAGCGCTGCTTTATGAATTGTGCTAAAACACATATCGGAATGCGATGTATGATTTGATCTTGCATTAGGGCTGCACAATTAATCAAATAAACAATTGCGATTACAATCACAGCAAATAGGCTAACTATTCGTGATTCTATTTAGGTTCAGTTGCGTGTTCTATTTACCGATTAATTGAAATTTTCATTTGAACAGATCCAGATTTAGATTCCTAAAATCCCAAGATCGATCATTTAGTCAACTCTATGCACTACGCTTTACAATGGGAGTAAATCACACACATATATGCAATTTCATGCTATGTGACAGAAAATGTCTGTGATTTGCAGTATAGTGGCGGAGAAGTTAAGCTCCGAGATCCTTTCACTGGCCACGTTTACTTGCACTTAAGAAAGCAATTTATTCAAGGGTTTTGCCAGAACGCGGCATTCTGAAACATCATGTAAACGAGAATGCGGATTTCCTCATGTCGCTTAATGGATTAAGAGAAAGTGGTTTATCACATCCAGGTTTCTCCTCTAGAACGTGGCTTAATATGGTCATGTATATGCATAAGCGGCGTTCTGATGGGTGTTTAAAGTATCCGTATGTGTGTCAACAGACCGGATAACAAAAGTCATAGGATGCAGCTCAATAACAAGTCAACACAGTGGAAAGAATTCAACATTTCTCAGAGTACAGTAGGAAAAGCACATACACTATAATGTGTAACCATTTATACACGGCAAAAATATCGACTGTCCCTCATGTTTGCGTATATGTGCTGTACATTGGGGGAATCCCAGAGTTTTATATAAGAGGGAAACCCCACTATTGCAGCGCAATTCTGCTGTAGTTTGTGATGAAAAGTTAAGGAAACAAAAATTGGAACAAATCTGAAATATCTGGAAATAAACGAAGCAACGGAGAAGCGACATATTCCACTGATATCTTTGTTTGTTATGTAACAAGCGTTGTGGGGAAATTACGTTGCTGTGGAAAGTTGCTTTCCTCACAATAAGCCGCTTTCTGGTATCCATGTTAACGCAGTCACTGCATGTTAAGAGTAAATGCATTATGAGAATTTCTTATATATGCAGGCAAAATTGACATTTTAACCCAAATGAATCAGAATTGAAAGCTTCTGAAATCGAAACGAATCGGGAGATCGGTGTCAGTTACTAGCCCTATTCTTTTAAATCGTGATCAAGTGAAATAATTGACAATTATTTTTGTCAGAATTGTGCAGCCTTCACTTGCATGGCTAGAAGAGTTTGTGCTCACATGTTTCTGGCCTCACATGTGATGTTAATCAAGTTTGATGGGTTTTAATCAAGACGTTCCAGAGAGATGCAGGTTAAGCTGAGCTCTGCCTTCAAGCAAACATGGACAGCAGCTTAAGATTCAAATATTCCAAAGAGTTTTGTTTAAAAGCAATCTTCTTGGTTAGAGACATCTCCTCGTCTAGGACTATTAGCTTGTCTGAGAGGAGAAACACTTCGCGTTCTCTCGTTCCACATAACTTGCATTTTGCCTCTCTGTCACTCCACCTCCTTTATCGTGCTCATTTAGTCTCTCGCTTTTCTTCCAGTCTCTCAGTTTAGCTCTAATAAATTCTACACTACTTCTCCAATAACTTCCTCTAACTTCCTCTCTGGCTCGGCAATCAGGAAACAATCAGAGCATTTGAAGAGACTGAAAGAGAGAGTGTGAGCTGCTGAACTGCTAGATAGACAAGAAAGGGTCAAAATGACATTCTTACATTCAACATTCTTACTCAACAAAGAACACTAAACGTCTGAACATTGCCGTTTGATCAGTAACACTCTCCCACATGAATCTCAGGGACATTAACAGCTTATGATTTCTGGGTTTTCACATTATCCGTCAAGGTGAATTTCTTGGACACCAACTGCTTTCAGATCTGGCCATATGGTTAAATCGAGTTCTGAATCAGTCGGCAGAGGAAAGATTGACACAAAGCGTGGCGTGTGTGCCAGAGGACTCACTCTCTAAAGTCTGATTCAGCACTTTCCTCGGAAAATCTTCAGGCAAATTTGTCAAGTACGGCTCATGCCTGACTTGGTCATTTAGTGGCTAAGGCAGAGGCTGGTGCCAAACCCCATGAAAACGGAAAAGACATGCATAGAGAGACAAATGCAAACACAGGACTCTTGGGACGGCAATAAGAACGAGGCCCCATGTACTGAACTCAGCAGAGAGATAGACAAAGAGAGAAACATCGATACCATCTACTAAATTCCATATAAATCATATTTACAAAATGACTTCTTAAGTAATAAGATGACTCACTAAAGGTTAGATTACAGATTTCCAGAACAAATACAGTATGTTTAAGCAGATATATGACTTGTACAGCAACATTCATTAGTAAAATTTAAATTCTAAAAAAGGGAAATTGCCTTTCATATCAAAACTAAACTCGCTTTTACATTCTCTGAAAAAATGGGACTAGTTCTTGAGTAGGGAATGTTGGGTGGTCATCAAGGATTTGCTATACGATTTGCGTGCCGATGCATCTCACGCATAGTGCACAACACAAATTTCGTCACCAGCACAGCACGTGTGGACTGTCCGCATGCAGCTGCTTTTTCTAGATAAGCAGACAGTCTTCATCTTTGCACATCGCCGGTGGATGCGCCCAGCATAAACTGTGCTAAAAGAGCATCAAAGCAGTCAAAGTGCATATGCGTTGATTTGGATCGATGCATCGATCAAATCACCAATGATACAATGGCATTGATTCAACAGATAAGGATCACTTTATATATTTTTAAGATGCACTTTTATTTTTAAATTCTCTTGCCAGCCACATCTGTATGCATTTCCATCAGGCGATGCAACAAACTTATGATATTCATCTTGCTTTATAAGCACAAGATATGCTTCTCATGTGGCCACACGGATGTGCACGGAGTGATTGAAGCATGAAGTTGCGCCCATCGACAGGGCAGTGAACTCCGGTTCCAGGATAGCGCAGAGCGGCTCACATGTGCATTTAAATCATGCATCCCTCGATATTGTGGCGCATAAAACACATTTGAATTCTACATGAGAATTTTATTTTCTAAAAAGCTGTGATATTCTGAACAGTGCTAAAGAGGCAAAGTGAAAACGCCTGCCCTGCCCCAACATCAATTACAAGACTTTTCACATCTACAAATAAACAAACTTACTAACATTTATTTTAATAAACTAACAGAATTTACACTTTTTGCATTTTTTAGATAATAAATGTAATTGATTTGGTAAAATATAGCACATAAATCGCAGGCCCCTGAATCGAATTGTGGCAGACTTTGAAATAACGGCAAACATCGGCTTGCTGTCTAAGAGAATTTATATAAGATTGTATTGCGATGAAACTTGCGATTTATACCCCTAACGGTATACCAGAGCCATTAGGTGTTCTGGATGATTGCTAGGAAGTTGTAGGTGGTTTCTATGGCGTTGCTAGGGTTTTCTGGGTGCTTACCACACTGAGTCCCTAAATATAGTTGGTTTCCTCTTTGAAAGCAAGTCTTTTGAGTTTTGTTCGTCCATTTTATCGTCTGACTAAATAAAAAATACCTGGTATTATTTTATTCCAAAATCAAAATAAACAATTCATATATTTAATTTTGCATGTAGAAAATTAAGCCTATTTTTAGGGCCATTAATACGTTTTTGTTTTTTTCATTGCACCAATATTTTTATGACAGTTACGCACAGTTTCCCCGTAGATCATTATGATATTCTTATTACTGCGATGTTAACAAAGTGATATATTATTTAAAATGTTCAATATTCAAATGAGTGTTACAGTAATGAAAATCATCATTGAAAACCATGGGAATAGTAAAAGTAAAATGTCCAGAAGCGTTGTGGTAATGAGAATTGGGAAATGTGCTTAAGTATCCTGAAAATAATGTCACGATACAAAAAATCTTAATGGTCCTATAACAGGCTTCATTTTCTTTATGCAAAACAGCATTTCATATATATTTTTGTATTGATTTAGGGTTAAATAAGACAAGAAGATTTTCTTGAGAAACACCCAACACTATTCATCGTAACAATTTGTTGACTCCAATAATAATCAAAGGATCTTCTAGGTTAACAATAACAAATAAACAGCAAGAAAAATTAGAAGAACGAATACAACCCACCACAAAACAGGACTAAAAATAATCTAGGTCTACTTGTTTTTCCAAATGGGGATATTAGATTAGACCTCAGGTGCATGTGTGTATGGAGCGTAGCTGACTGCTCTGTGAACTGGCTGCCACAAACAGTTGGTTTCAAGAACAACTGGAAAATTTTGCAACTTCAGACAGACAGAAACAAAGGCGATACTGTTCTAGCCCATAGCTCGCCCCTCCCACAAGTTGAAAGACCACAGAGAAGCCAAAAATCTTATCTGCCAATGCCTCACGCAGGAAATATATGTAAACAAGTGTCTCGAAAGCAGGCATTCATTTTCAGCGCAATATAAACACCGTTTCATAGGCAGCCTCTACATCATAATTAATAAAGCATAGCGACACATTGTGTGTGTTTTGGCTTACGCCTCGCTACAGGCTCCTTCAACCGCGACGTAGGAAAAAAGCCTTTAATTTAAAAGGGAAAAATTTAATTTGGGGAACTGAAGACCACATAAAATGTTTCTTTTTACAAATACAGGGCGGTAAAGAGGCAAAACAGCAGCGCATCAAACGGTATGTGAAATTCACATTATAAGAGTAAAAATCTCTCGTTTCCCACAAATGCTCAAACACACAGAGCAAGATATTTGTTCAGAGCTCTGTTGACAGACAGGTAAGTGGTCACCATTTGGAGAGCCACTTCTGCGGCGGGTGCTAAAAGAGCGCTTCAGTCTGCACAAATGGATAGAGGCTCATTACTCTCTCAGCTGGACTCTTAACACAAACCAGCTAAAGGAACTGTCAACTGGCCAGCAACATAAACACAAATGGCACAAACAATCCCTCCAATCACACACGCTTGCTCTTTAAAGAGGATATGCCTGCAAACTGGGGTGAAAAAAGGAAAATTCTTTCATTATTTCTTCATCTAGAACAATGCGGGTGCGAGCAATTTTCTATATTAAATGAGTGGAGAGGATGATTGCAAACCTCAGGACTGGTTTGGGTGCTGGGAGTGAAATCTCAGCGCAAAAACAAACAAATCATTAAAACACGCGAGCACAGGAGAGCAAAAGCAGACGTTGAAATGCCGTATCCCCATCTGACAAAGCCTGACAACGGATGGAGTTTGTGGTTGGTTGTGATGTCTGAAAATGAGAACAGCAAATTTGCAGCTGAACAACAAACGCAGTCCATTGAAGAAACCAACCAAAAGGCGATATGTGGCATCTGTTAAAAATCACAAAAAAAAAAATTACGTTTACAGACATTACAACAGCACTGCGATGCACAGATGTGTTGCGCTCAAATCAATCTCAATATGAGGGATTTTCACCCCGTTTTGATAAATCACCATAAATAAAACTTCAATAAAAGAACAACAGTAAATATTTACTTTAATTAACCATTCATCTCGCACATGAATCCACACCAACCCTTTTTTATTTGCCAAACTATGCGATAAAAAGAGCATTTTTGAAGCACTCTGTTTTCAGTGGCGGAAAACGTCAATCTAGTGTGGTAACAAAATCACTGGGCTTCATTCACGAAAAGAAATTGTGTAAAACTTTAAAAAAAGTCACTTTGACCCAAATTCTCGGATTTACGAAAGCTTTCGTATGTTCAAAACGTTAGTTGGTAAGAGCAAATTTGACACCTGCTCCCAACCACCTGTAAACTGTGTGTAAACCATTCTAATGTTTTGTGTTCTTTTTGACATACTGCCATGACTACATTTTGATACATAAAATTAAATAAGTAATGAAAAAAAAGAACTAATAATTACATTTGTGAAATTAAGCTTAAAAAAAATAACTAATTGGGGTGGGGGCATCTGCTACCCCTCCAAGTCAGCTAGCTCCCCCTATTGAGCCCCTGCAGTCAAACTATAGGAGGAAAGAAGGTCCCTCGTTCCCTGATCTCACTAGGGAGGATGAAAGCCAGAACATGATGTTAAAGATGGCCCTATCCAACTTGTTACCACATCTTATTGGAGTGGTGGTGGTGTAGTGGCTAAAGCACAGGGCTGTTAATCAGAAGGTCTCTGCTTCGAACCCCACAGCCACCACCATTGTGTCCTTGAGCAAGACACTTAACTCCAGGTTGCTCCGGGGGGATTGTCCCTGTAATAATTGCACTGTAAGTCGCTTTGCATAAAAGCGTCTGCCAAATGCATAAATGTTATTGGATCTAAAAGGTAGACCAGGCGGGGAGACTTGAATTGGCTTATGTTCATGCCCCAGTTCCTTATACTCAAGCTATATGGGCTCTAGATGAGAGTTATGGTCAACTTAGAAAGCTTGCTTTGAAGGAGCTCTGAGCTATAATGGAGATGCCAGCTATCTGCATAGGTGATGGTAGAGGTTTAGACCAATTTGCCCTCAGAGTTCAGGTATTAGTGGGCCTCCTTCAATCCATGGGCCCTGAGGGTCTCGCTGAGCTTACTTGTGGTAAACAGCAGCTTTTAGAGAAGCATCCCCATGAGCAGTTCAGCCCGTTTAAGAGGAATACGAGATTGAATAGACCAGGTCCCCTTTCTGATAAACTCCTAGATTTTTCCAACTGGCTACAACAAGCCCGCTGCCAGCCCAGATGGCAAAGATTACCTCAGCCTATCCATCAGAGGCCATCACCCTCTCACCCATTAAGAGGTACAGCCATAGTCCATGGTGCTAAAACCTCCTCACATGTGACCTCTCCTAAAGCCCAAGCCGCCCCACTTAAAGTTACCTCTCCCCAACACTTCTCACATTCACAATCTGAATGCTGTCCAGTGTGCACCTATTGTAACTCTAACAAACATCATGTTAGTAAATGTTATTGCTTCCTCCAGCTCACAAAAGAACAGACCACTTTGCCACCCAGTGTGACCTGAAGGGACGCTACCTCAGCCTATCCATCAGAGGCCATCACCCTCTCACCCATTAAGAGGTACAGCCATAGTCCATGGTGCTAAAACCTCCTCACATGTGACCTCTCCTAAAGCCCAAGCCGCCCCACTTAAAGTTACCTCTCCCCAACACTTCTCACATTCACAATCTGAATGCTGTCCAGTGTGCACCTATTGTAACTCTAACAAACATCATGTTAGTAAATGTTATTGCTTCCTCCAGCTCACAAAAGAACAGACCACTTTGCCACCCAGTGTGACCTGAAGGGACGCTACAGCCAGTGCAATGGGAAACATTTACATGTTCTATGCAATATCAACCAGAGGCAAGTGCATAACCTCTCTCTATCTTGACGACCCTATTGACTTCAATAAAGTGCTGCTGAAGGTAGTTGAAGTGACCCTGCGTAATGGAAACAGATACTTAAACACTTATGCCATACTGGATGATGGGTATGAAAGAACAATCCTCCTGCACCCTGCTGCCCAGACAGACCCGCTACTCCTAACTCCGTCAGCTTCCTCTCAAACAGCTTAATAAAGTAAGACCCCTGCTCCTACTAGGGGTTGATCATACACGCCTTATTACCCCAACACAACCTGTGAAATTAGGTCCTCCTGGAGCCTCTCTGGCAATCAAGACCCAACTTGGCTGGACACTGTAGTGCCCTGCAAGAGATCTCGTTAGCTCTCCCACTGCATTTTTTTCACTAAATCTCCTTTAAATGCCCACCTGATGACATCCACCATAATGTACAGAAACTGTGGCAGCTGGATGCACTACCTCAGAGAAGCATGAAAGCTGTGGTTTGTTCTAAACAGAATCAAGAAGAAATGCACCAGCTTGAGACAGAAACCATTAGAACACCTGTTGATGGTGTCCTACGGTATGCCACACCTCTTCTCTGTACAGACCACTGCCCCCGAAGGCTCCTAAAGAGGCAGTTATGCCCGGTCTTCGCAGATGTGAGAAGCAACTCCTTCAAAAGCCACAACAGGCCGAGACCTATACCAGAGAGATCCAGAAATTAGTTAACGCTGGGTATGTCAAGAAGTTGTCCTCATCTGAAATAGAAGATGCCCCTGAGTCCTGGTACATACCTCACCACATTGTGCATCATAATGGTAAAGACCGCATTGAATTTGATTGATTTTGGGAGGAGAAGGAACAATGTCTGAACTCACAGTTGCTTCCTGGACCAACCCTTGAGCCTTCCCTCCTTGGAGTTTTGCTCTGTTTTAGGCAGCACAAGATTACAATCAGTGGAGAAATTAAATCAATATTCCACCAGGTGCGCCGGTTACCTCGGGATAGACCTCTCCTGCACTTCCTCTGGCATGATCTGGACTGCAGATCTCCTCCAACTGTGTATGAATGGCAGGTTTTCCTCTTTAGAACGACCTCAAGCCCTTGCTTTGCCATTTACGCATTACCCATTCCATACTCAATTGCTTCTAAAATGTATAACTGCCTGCAAATTCTCCCAACACCGGAGGATGCCAGAGACCTTCTTCACAGCTTGCGCACTACCCTCTCCTCTGGTGGCTTTGAAATCAGACAATGGGCCAGCAACAAACCTAGGGTAATCTGTGACCTACCTCCAGAAGCCAGGTCAAATCAAATGGAACTCTGGCTGTCACACCATCCTTCCCTTGATCCCCTTGGGGTCTACCCTAGGTCTCTACTGGAACTGCCATGCAGACACCCTCAGATACAGGCACAGAGCCATTGAATCTAACACTCCAACTATGCGCCATATTTACAGAGTTCTTGCTAGCCAGTATGATCCTCCCTTACACAACAAGTGCCAATATCATCGTCCAGCACTTATGGGGAAAGGCACGAGAATGGGATGACCCAAACCTCACCCATGATCTTCTAGAAGCCTGACTTTCGTGGGAAAAAAACTCCATAACCTCTCCACCATCACCTTGCCTCACACCTCAGTCAGTAGACATAGACACCGTCCATCCAAGACCTTCACATCTTCTGTGATGCATCAAAGCAGTCCTATGTTGCGGTTGCCAACATGCACACAGAAGATGGTCAGCAGCAAGTCTTTCCTCATGGCAAGGTCCCATGTTGCTCCCATAAATCAGCTATCCATTCCATGACTTCAATTATGTGCAGCGCTCATATGAGCTCAGCTATTCAGTCTCCTCCAAACAGCGCTCACCCTCCATATCAGAAAGACTACTCTGTGGACTGACTCTACCAATGTTCTCTATTGGCTTTTCTCTGACTCTTGCCACTATTAAGTCTTTGTCGGAACCAGGGTAGCTGAGATTCAGGAGCTCACTGAAGGCCAGGAGTGGTGCTATGTTGATTCTCAGAACAACCCAGCGGACGACCTAACTAGAGAAAAGCACCTGGCTGATCTTGGTAGGCTCTGCAGGTGGAACCAAGGACCTGCCTTCCTGTTTCTATCCTCTGAGCTGTGGCCCACTAACCCTGTTATAGATCTGTCTGATGACCCTGTAGAGCTGCGTAAGCCCAGTTTCTGTGGTACCGTATCCCTCAGTCAATGCCCCTCCATCCCTGATCCCAACCAATTTGCCACCATTCTAACAATTTCACTGAAGATCGTTCCGATTGCAAGTATATTACTATTACAATATTAATTTACCCGAGAAGTTTCTCCAACGATTCTGGCGATGTGCTCAATTGAACCAGAGAAGGTTAACGCTGGTGGACATCCTCCTGTAGGCATGAACTTACGTGAAGTGTAAATTTTCTTGCACTAAAGCTTCATGTCAAACCATTTTTATTGACCTCTTTGACCGTTTAATTCACAAAAGAAATTCTGATGACAGCAAAAGCATGTGAAGATAAATCCTTTTTTATATATATATATATTTTTCGATGTGAATCGAAGAAGCCTTACTTATTTGGCGTTTTCATGGGCATGGATACTTTTTTATGGTAATTGTGAATGAACATGCTTGCACACCCCATTTACAAATGTTTGGAATTTACTAACACAAGTTTTACCAAGAAATTTGAGGTGTATGCAGCATTAGTGAATCCAGAGGAATGTTTTCATGAAGCTCCATTTTACAGGTAAATGACTTCTAATTCACTCACATATTTACGAAATTTATGAATGAGGCCCAATGCGTTTTGAAATGAAAACGCATTAGTGTGGACATGGCCTTATATTTGCTCTATAACACCAATTTTAGGGAGCTAATCTTGCCTGTTCAAATAAGTGTATCCTAAGACCGAACAAATGGTGAAACTTCTATATATAGGTTTAAACAGACACTTTCTTCTTCTTATTATTATTAGAACTTTAATACTGCAGGGCAAATTAATGTAGGGCTGCAGCAGTGCTTCACACAACAACATAATAACTAAACAAGAATACAGCATACCAGATCACACATTGAGAATAAATATTAAAAATAAATAAAAATACAATAATAATTATAAGAAACTTTGATCATCAGCCATTACATAGTCGAATAGCCACAGGCACAAAGGTAAATTTATATCAATTTATAAGGCACCTTACACCATGTAGATGCCTCCCAAGGGGCAAAAGCTTAAACTGAGGGTGCAAGGGATGCGTTTCATCTCCCATGATGCTATAAGCCCTTCTTATCACCTGTTGCTCATAAAATACAGTTAAACTATGGCTTGAAGGCAGTTTTTGATAGACAGTGAGGAAACTGTTTATATGAAAGATAAACACAAAATACTATATGAACTATAAAAATTTATGAGAATAGACCTTTGAACACTGAAGGAGTTCAATTTCCTCAGCACATGTAGTCTTTGCTGTGACGTTTTAATAATCGCCTCAGTGTCCGTTCAGACTTACACTTTTTATCAAAAATGTTCCCCAAGTGCTTGTTTTCTTGCAGTAGTGACTTACAATAAAGTGCACATATCACGTAAGTGGCAAATACCAGGACAGGTAGCTGAGATCACCTATCACAAACTAGGCTATAAACTTCCCATAGCTGACAAAGACAAGACATTTTCAGTATCTCTCTATTCTAGTGTTAGCAAATTGGGCAAACATGACCATTGAATATTCTAAACAAAATACAGCAATAAAATCCTGCAAAACAAGCACATGCTAAACCAAAAGCTAAAACAAGGAGTTTCAGTGTGTCTGTGGCAAAAATAAGTGCGTGGCCTTCGAATATATGAGGTCTTAGTGTCCCATATAGTTCATTTCAACTTTAATAAGCCAAACACATTGGGCGAACTAGGGTGATCTGAGACGTTGGGTAATGTGGGAGTGTGGGACATCTTATTCCTGGTGCTCCATCACAAACAAGTCTTTGCTAATATGACCATATTTTAACTACTTTGTCATATGACTGACAAGGTTCCCACACCTTTCAACCAATGAATTTACATAGCATTTCCATTACTTTTCCAGTCATTAGTGATTACTGGATTGCACACACAAATTGCAACTTATTTCTTAAACAATATAGAACAGAGCATATGTATATTCACTATAAAAACTCCATGACATTTCCAGGCCTAGAAATCACAATTACAATAGTCCTTGATATTTCCAAGTTTTCCATGAATGAACCTTGGATTGAGGTCTCACTAGTTGGTGATCAAGTGTTGGTGTAACACTACAGCTAATTACATATCTTAATATAAAAAATAAATAAATACAAATTACTCACACTAATTCACGCACACGCATGGCATCTGTTTTAGGACCCATGAGAAAGAAAGTTAAAAAAAGTTTAAAAAAAAACGATTTTGCTCTAACTTAAACAATTATGGCTAAGTCATGTAAAACAAAAATTCCATTATTACAAAACAACACCTAATGGATTGTCTCACCAACGCTCTGCAAAATGTTCCCAATCAATGAGCGCATCAACATGCACTTTAAAACTTCGATTTCAGTTGGATTAAAGCAATAACAATCATTTAAGTAATGTAAACAAGTTATTCCGAATTAAATCGCACCAGTCCAGTTTTTGCGAAATCAAACTAACAGACCTAGATAATGCGATTGTAGATTGGTTCTGTCTAGCATTTTTACATGTCAATCTGTGATCAATTCTTAAGCCATTCCTGCATACTACAGTCTCTATAACTCAAAGAGATTCAACATACATTTCCAACAGTCATTATATCATAATACAAATTGAAACACTATTTAACCTGGAAACCACTTGAACTTCATCTAGCTGAATTTTGACCTTTTTTGAGAGGCTTTAAAAGCTAAGAACCAAAAGGCCCAACCTTGCTTAAAGGAGGTAGATTATAAGACAGGCAGCAGAACTTGAAGAGGCAGTTTGTACTGAACTGTTGAGGTCGAACCTGAAGTACAGCATTTCTTTTCAACCTGCCCATTAATAGTAAGTCTGGTGAACAATGACAATTTGAATACCATAATGTAACACACTTGCATATTTGTGGGGCAAGCTAAAACAGCATTTACATATTTTTGGGAACAAACAACTATAAACACTTAGGTCTTACCCAGAAAGAATAACTGTTAAATGTAAATTAACACACTAAATATAGGGTCATTTTAGCTTAATCAAGGTGGGAATTCATTAATATTCAAATACTAAATCTGAGGGAATATCACTGTATGGGCGGGAAGAACAATCAATGTCACACAATGGTTTAACTGATGAAAATGGACTGTTTTTAATGGTAAAAATCTAAATACATCTACATTATTTTTTGTTGATGCTGTTTTCAAGTATAACCAGCAGTTTACAGACAAAAACACACATAAAGAAAATCACTTAAAATTCTGAGCAAATTCACATTCATAGAAACTTTATTCAAGTGCAAAATTGATTGAAATTTGCTCAAAATGAATTTATCTTTGTAAGAAGATACACTGCTTTACAAAACTAATTTAAATAACTATTAGTGTGCTCAAAATATCATCTAGTGTGCAGAAAATGTTTTGTGCGCTCAAAATATCATAATTGCACGTGCAGAAAATGTTTGTGCACTCAAAATACCATCTTGTGCGTTCAGAATTTTTTTTGGGTGCTCAAAATATCATCTTGTGCGTGCAGAAAATGTTTTGAGCGCTCAAAATATCATATTGCGAGTGCAAAATAAATGTGACAATAAAAAATTTGCATAATATGCAAATTTTGCATTAAATATAATCTCGCGTGTGCATAATTATTTTTTTACATTTTTTTTTGCACTTAAAATATCATCTTGCCCATGCAAAATAATTCTATGTGCTCTTAATTTGATCTAGTGCGTGCATTCAAACATTCGAACATTCAAAACATAATTTTATGACTGCAGAATTGTGGCATATATATAACTCCATAATATTAGTGTCATTAACGTTCACTTCACATGTACCTCAAATTTGTAAATAAAATAAGGAAATGTTGCATATTTTATTTAAATCAATTTCTCTATTTCATGTCAACATCAATGTGAAAGGAATAATTAAAACATTAAATGAGCCTGTTACATTTGGTCCACGAGACTTACCTTTTAACGTATAAAGAAAGGAGTGATCGATCTCTCCAAACACGACTCTCGCTTCTTTCTCGTCAATTCTCTGGAAAAATAAAATCTCTTACTTTCAAGCTAAAGTGTTTGTAAAATCCTGTTATCATAGTCAAAATAAGCTGCTTGTGCTGGAAAGCATGACATTTTCAACGCAACTTGCAACGTGCAACAATGGCCGTGATAGATGAAATAATGTTTTAAACTTTAAAGTCTAATCAATGTTTAGGAGAAAAGTTCGCGGCTATCAACCTAAAGTAGCCTTCTTTACTTCCACACATGCACAATCACAATCCACCCGGAATCGTGTCCCTCATCCCACCCAAAGCAGGGAGTTCCGAGGAAAAATGCGAAATATGACAAAGATCCGAAAACTTCGCAAGAGCGGCATGAAATCCGCGACAAAAATGCAAACAGACAAAGGGAACGAGTGAATCTAGGAAAACTCACCTTTATTGGGAAACCCCTCTACCGATAGGAAAGGACGATGTTTATTTCTTTAAAGTTATATTTATCTTGGTGCTATTGTTTTCAGTCATATATTTCTCCGGGTTTGACAGTAAAGGTGGAATGCGAAGTATGGGTTTGGTATGAAATTCACGCACTTCAGTGGAAAACGAAGGAGGGAAAAAAAGTTTAGGGAGGGGCCATTGTGGAGCGTCAATCAACAGGGTTGGGGGCGGGACTTCTCCAAACGCCCCGCCTCTTTGAGCGAGAGAAAATTAAGAAAATAAGCTTCACTTGGGCTGCATGGAAAAGTTACAAACGCACAACCACTGTTTGTAATTTTTATGTGATTATATCTTGGCAATGAAATGTCTATGTTATGATAAAGTGGAGAACCACGCAAACCAGTTTAAATTAATATTGTTAATTAAAACAGGTTAATATTGTTATACTGAACTAAAAAGATAAAAATAATAATTTATGAATGTTTCTAAATAGTGCCCCTATCACTGTTTCACTGCTCTCTGTTTTTTAGTCTACCAGTTAAACATGTGTTTCTATAATATAATAATATAATGTTTGGGCAAACATATATATGTTTATGTTATATATACATATATTATATGAATGTCATAAATCTTTCCCTTTAATGTGTATAACTTGTGTGTGTGTGTGTGTGTGTGTGGGGGGGGTGGGTAGGTTTAGTTAACTATTATTTTCATTAATTGTGTTTTTAAAGCATTTTATTTCAGTAAAGATTAAAATAGTTTATCACTGCATTTAAAGCTATTTGCAACAGAAGGTGAATTTTGCTTTACTACTGTATGTTTATATAACATACTATAATATACTAATATACTCATACATACTGAAAAAACAAATATACTATTATAACATTTTGGGCAAACAAGAAAAAATATGGAATAGTTCATAAATATTTCCTTTATGTTACTTGCAGTGTTTATAGTCAGTTTAATTTTAATAAAAACATATTTTGATTAAATTGTTTTTCAACTGCAATTTAGAACTTCTTTATAATTTAGTAAATATTTAAATAGATTTTTATTATATTAAATACTATAAAAAATACTAATAAAAAAGTATATAATTATATACTCATATACTCATATATACTATATATATATAGAAAAGTTGGGGCAAACAAGATTAAACAAGAATTCTGAGTAATTCATAAAAGTATCCTTATATGTTTGTAACTTATAGTGTTTTTAGTTATTTTGTTTTAGTCAAGTATTATTTTTATTAAAAAAATTCAATAGCATTTTAAAACGTTTGTATAATTTGGTAAATATTTAAATATTTTATTATTGCATTTTTAAAAATTTTAAAAAGTAAGTGAATTTCGTTCTACTATGTGTTTATGAAATATACTAATAAAAATGTATATACTAATATGCTCATATATTCTAAAAAATAACTGATATACTATTAGAAATGTTGGGTTGGAGTAATTCATAAAAGTTTTCTTTTATGTTTGTAACTTCTAGTATTTTAGTCAGTTTAATTTTAGTCAACTATTATTTTCATATTATAGTTTTATTAAATTGCATATTTAAATGCAATATAATTCAGAAAATTATTTAAAGAATTTACAACTGCATTTAAAACTATTTGAAACCAAAAGTGAATTTCATTCTACTACTAGACAGTATGTTTATATAATATAATAATATACTCAATTATGCCAAAACAGTACTAATAATAGAAATGTTTGGGCAAACAAAATTAATTCAAGAATAATTCAGAAAACTATCCTTTATGTAACTTGTAATGTTTTTAGTCAGTTTAGTTTTAGTCAACTATTATTATTTTTTAATCTTGTTTTTTTTCAAAGTATTTAAAAAATTCTTCATAATAAGATACAATAAGATTTAAATAGTTTATAACCACATTTAAATCTATTTGAAACAGTAAGTGAATTTTCGTTCTATTACTTCTAATTAACTACGTGGTTCTGAGACACTTGGAAGGCCATCGCCATCTTCATCATCATCCTCATCGACCAGGAATTCTAATAGAATCCATTCAACATTCCAGAGCGATGAGTGTGAACTGCGAAACCTCTTCACCACCACTCGTCTCAGGAGAGCAAAACAGTCAAAGTGAGTGATGTAACTCTGGAAGCAAGCCTAAGATTATAATGCTCAATCTGTGAACTTCTTTTTCATATACTGCTTTAACATACAAATTTACAGGCACAGAGCTCCGTCTGTATATGTCAAACAGGAAATGTGTGATTACATTGTAGAGTAAAATCAACTAAGCCAAGTTCAAATATTACAAAAAAGCTATGGGGACAATTCAGAGAAGGAACTGAAACTAAAACATCAATCACAGCAACTCTTCGTGGTAAACTTTCTGAGATCTACAAGTTTGGACAACCAACCGAACAGGTTGAGACAGATCAGATCGATGGTCTGGCCTGGGGCTGCTGGTACAAAGAACGATCTCAGTGTAATATCACAGCTAAAGCTGACTTGGTGAGTGGTGGTGGTGTAGTGGTCTAAGCACATAACTGGTAATCTGGTAATCAGAAGGATGCTGGTTCGAGCCCCACAGCCACCTCCATTGTGTCCTTGAGCAAGGCACTTAACTCCAGGTTGTTCCGGGGGGATTGTCCCTGCAATAAGGCCTCTGTAAGTCGCTTTGGATAAAAGCGTCTGCCAAATGCATAAATGTAAATGTAATATGATAATGACTCCAGAGAGACTTTAATTCTGTTGCATTATCCATTCATTAATTTGACTAGACTTGATTTGAATAGAAAACCCTTTTGTTTGGCAGTCCCTTGTAAAATAATTTCCTGAACATTTTTAAAAACACTTTTATTTCATTTCAAAGTATTGCATTTTTCTACATTAACATACTGGATTTATGTCTCCATGCCATAAGACAACTATGAGTTTACATCAAATACATTTTATTGTGTTATACAAGTAATCTGTGTTACAAGAAAACTAAAATGACATATAAAAGGCCAAACAAAACAAGTATACACCAAATGCCTGACACTCACACACACACACACACACACACACACACACACACACACTGCATCAGTGATGTCAAGAAAATGTCCTATTTTACTCCAAATATAAAATAAACAAATATGAAATTATATTTTGTAAATAGAAAATAAAGCATAGTTTTTTTTTTTTAAATTGTTACATTATTTTTGTGACAGTTATGGCAGATTTTACCTCCCAATTCTCATTACAGCAGTGCCAACAAGAAAAAGATATTGATCAAAATATCAATAACTACAGTCTTGACCAACATAAAATACATTTTAAAGCTTAGATGCTCTAGTTTACAATGCATGTAGGCATTATGAACAAAATGGAAAAAGTGCTTCGAAATTTGTAGACAAATCAGAAGTGTTCAGTTTTGATCATTTATTAACAATTTTGCACTGTACATATACAATCGTTGTAATCATTGAATGTTGTTGGAAAGCTCTCAAAGTTTAGAATACAACCATTCTAGAAGTTATAAGCAAAAACACGGCTTATAAGCAACACACGTTTACTTTTAATTTGTATTACTCAAAGAAAAATATGTAACGAGTAATAGCTAAGTATATGTCTTTGACATACAAATTAAAAGTAAACATGTGTTGCTTATAAGCCGTGTTTTTGCTTATAACTTCTAGAATAATAAACATAATGTACAATATCACATAGCATTACTTAGAGGAGGGGATTCCCGTTAAAACGAGCCCACACATGACATTGGATGCAGAGATTATTAGATAATCCACAATGTGCACCCAGCACATAATGTGCTATCTGGCTAAAAACACGTTAGCTTTACTTGATCAGCTAACGTCATCAGAAATTATGTAGTACATTGTCCAGCATCATGGCACACTAAATCAATTGTATTAGGATTCAGATCGCGGCAACCAGAGATGGAAGTCATCCAAATATGGGCAGAGAGGATTTTTCACTCTAATTACATATAGCCTACATATACAGTAGTACCTGACACAGACTCAATGATGGCTCAAATGACACAGAATGGAACTGAATGAGATCTCGTTACTCATGCCTGCATTCTTTGGAGAGAGAGCATACCTTGAGTCATTGTTGTGTTTACGTGTGTAATTATTTCTTATGTACAATTATTATGTTTTATTTATTTGGAGAGGCTTTTGGGCACTTGGAGACGTGTTTGGACACAAGGATAAATAATTTTTGTAATGCTATACATTTTAATTACGTTGTCGAATCAACACACAATTTGAAAGAGTTACGAGTTGCACCATTGCTAACAAAACAAAAGCAGTTTTTCCCTTTTTTTATTTACACTCTGAGATATATAATGTCAAATTATAAAAATAAGAAAATAAAGTGTATTTTTGGCTAAAATATTTTTAGTTTTTTTTCAGCAGGCTGAGAGACATCATTTATCATAATCTATATTAATAAAAACTTTTTTTTTTAGTTTTCTTTAAAATGATATCAAACAATGTAGAGTTATAAGCCTTTAGTTTTATTCATGCTACTGATACAGGACATCTTTAAAAACACCCTCACAGCTTAAATGGTTAATATGGTATTCTGCTTACCACAATGTAAAAAAGATATACTGCATGGTATTTAAATTGTATTGCATTTAAACATTATAGTTCAGCAGTCCTCCCTTGGCACGGCCTTTCATATTTGCAGATTTCAATAAAAGATAATTGTACAAAAGTATGCTTTTTACTCTGAAACAATAAAAAATGATGGAGTTATGGTAATTAGAATCATCATTGAAAACAACAAGAAAAAAACTTTCAGACGCATTACATTAATGAGAATTTGGCGGTAAAATCTGCTTAAGTGTTCTGAATCTCTTAATGGTCCTAAAAGTTGGCTTCATTTTCTTTATGCAAAATATATTTTCATATTTTTTGTTGTTGAACTGTGGTTAAATATGGCCAGGGCATTTTCTTGACAGGCTTCGAAAGAATCACCCCTATACATCTTGATGTGGAATTCTTTTGTAATGACACTTATTATGCATCTGTAAAAGAGATTTACAAGTCATTTTTGCTTGAGTAAGCAAGAAACGGCATGAGCGGTTGAGATGCTTGACATACTCCATGCGAGAGATACTGCATGCACAAAAATCTGAATTTTACTATCTGCTTTGATAAATCAAGACCTTGCTGTAATCTGAAGCTTTCAGAACACAACAAGCAATCTCTTTCTCTCTCACTCACTCTTTTATAAGCATTCTTCCACAAATTATTAACACTTAAGGGGTCGTATAAAACTATCTTGCGACCCCTGTGCTATGGTAATAATGCTGATTTCTGGTTTGAAACGTAAAACAGACCATACTAACATACATTACATTTAATTAACCTGTATAGATCGTCTAAACATAAAATAATACAATTTCTGGTGACAACATTCAACCATACATTTTCTCCAGTTTGAGCTCTTACTGAAGTCCGATCAAGCACATACAGAGTGTAATATGTCCTCCTCTCCACCAGGGGGCATTTTCACACTCTCAAATCAAACATCAACACACCCTATCCTTCCACCAGTACACCTATTATTTGATTGTAGCACATTTTACACAATTTTTGAGTGGATAGAACCACTCAGGACGGTCTAGAACCTCAGCAGGTCTCTGTATGGCAAGTAAAATCATGTAACCCCAGAGGCTACAATATCATTTTCAGGTTCATGACTTTTGGTCGTTTCGTAGTGTATTACAAGGAGCTGATGCTGAGTGACGTTTCCCATTTGTTGCATGTGACAAAATCACAAAAAGATATCAGGTAGACGTCTTGGATCTTTTACTCGCAGGCGATTTTGCCGTCAAAGCTGGAAAGCGCGATAGCAAACGCCTGTACGGCACACAGAGGATACTTATAGTCCAGAGTAAAGGCGTCATCGGCAATTCTCCCAAACTGCATCACAATGTAGTCCTCTGAAATATAAAAATACAGTGATTTAATAATCATTGATAATTTGATTATTCCTTTCTAATATATTGATTACTTTCATGTCATTAGCTAAATTGAACAATAGTTCCGCTTACTACACAGTATATACTGTATACTGCTTACTACGTGAATAAAATAGTATGTGAAACAGAACAATTTGAAACAATAAACCTTTGAATTTAAAATATGTTTGTGGCAGGGCGGAGGGCGGGGCCGGGTCGTGATTATACACACCCAGTCCCTTATCGGGCTAATTGAGCCTCGGAGAGGGATAAAGGCCGATTACGGACGGTGGTGTGGGAGAGAGAGATCGTTTACGGACATGTCCGTCATGTGTGTGTTTGTGTCTTTTGTTTTAGTTTATCATTAAAATATTATTTATATTGCCAAGCCAGTTCTCGCCTCCTCCTTTCCATTGAACTGCATTACACTGGTGCTGAAATCCGGGAAGAAGGATGGATACGCCGTAGTGGAGTTCTCGCCACTACCGTCCACCCCAACGGAGCAGCCATGGCCGTCTGCCGGGGGAAGAGGAGCCTGGTCGCCTGGAAGCGGAGGAATGGCCGCCGACCGCGAGGGGAGAAGGGGCTCCTAACCGACCGCCTGGAGCGGTCAGGGCCGCCGCCAGAGGCGGAGGAGTCCCCTACCAGCCATTGAAGTACGGCGGGGTCTGAGACCGACGACCGCGAGCGGGGAGGGGTGTCGCTGCCGACCGCCTGGAGCAGGAGAACCGCTGTCAGGGGCGGGGGAGACCCCTTTTGTTCCCCGATAACGTGGCGGGACGTTCCGTCCACAAGGGGCTGGAGGACTGCCTCCAATCCGCTCGGGGATGCGCGGCTATCGTCCGTTTGAGGGTGGAGGAGTGGCCGGGGACCAAACTAAGGCGTATCGGAGAACTGGCGAGTAAGTGTTTTTTTTTTTTTTTTATAATCTCTCTCTCCTCTCTCTCTCACTGCCGCTCTGCCTTGGCCTTTTCCCTCTCGTTACATCATGCCGGGTGCTCCCCAGCCTGAGAGAACGAGGGAAGAATGTGACAGGGCGGAGGGCAGGGCCGGGTCATGATTATACACACCCGGTCCCTTATCGGGCTAATTCAGCCTCGGAGAGGGATAAAGGCTGATTACGGACGGTGGTGCGGGAGAGAGAGATCGTTTACGGACATGTCCATCATGTGTGTGTTTGTGTCTTTTGTTTAAGTTTAGCATTAAAATATAATTTACATTGTCAAGCCGATTCTCGCCTCCTCCTTTCCATTGAACTGCGTTACAATGCTACATTATGTTCAAATGACCTCGTTTTATTGTATGTTTAATGCCAAATGTAGTACTGGTAGGTCATCTGTGTATTTTATGTATTCAGAAAATGTGCATACGTTGCACACTATTTATAATGCATGCTATTCCGTATGCTATTCTGAACATAGCTCTATGTTAAGAGACAGAGAGTGTTGCTTACGGTCTTTGTTATGGACAATCTGGAAGTTTTTGATGGAGGCCTGTGTCACTCTGCCGTTGAAGTTTAACACGTGTGACGCCGTATCTTCGTTCCACACTGGCGTCTTATTGCGCAGCTCTATCAAGTTCTCCATATTTCTGTTTTGATGTCTCATGAGGAGACCGTCATTGTCCTGTAGGAAAGGAGTACATTCAGTCTGCATTTGTAATAATAAGACATTATATTTTGCATGAAGAAAAAGAGGCCTTTTTTTTAGGACTATTTAATATTTATTTAATTATTTGAATCAGCATATTAAAGCAAGTCCAAGAAATTATGCATACATACTTATTATCATTTATTTTGCATTACATTAGTAGTGCTTGGGGGAGTGCTTATGAAAGAAATGTCATAATGCAAATCATCTAAATGGCCCAAAATATTTGATTCTTTTAATTGTAGGGCATGTTCTAAAGGTTATACATGAGATTAAGCCCAGTAAATTTATAGATTATTACAAAGCCTAATAATACTGTACATTAAATAGTACACTTTACATCACTGTGCATTTCAGGTTATTCTGTGAGATGTACAACCATCAATGACTATTGAATATTTCTGTTTCTTTGCTTTACTCACACTTCGTGGCTGTATGGGCACTCGTTCACCGTCTTTGTTCATGCCGGGGATAACTATAATCATTCGTCTCGGCCCTTTCATGCCCAAAACATTGGTTTCCTTGAATCAGAAAACAAGGTAAAGCTGATAAATGAAATGTCACATGTAACTTGAATGATACGGTTTAGTGCTTCTCAACCAGAACTGCATCGGTTAGTGGATTTTGCCTTACATAGATAATGGCCGCTAATTCCTGTCGTGCGTTGGACATGTCAGGGAGGGCTCTGTCCGGATGTAGTGCATTATCAAACACTGTGAATTTAGTTCCCATTAGATTGGACCTAAAAACATAAATGCAAACAATAATGATGTGTGGTATGTGTGTGTGTGTTTGTAGACTTATCAAAGTGTTAAACACGTTGTGCAGCCACAATAGTGGCATGTAGAATCTATATATTCATACAAAATCATAACTGATTTTAATCAAATGTATATCAAAATAGAATAAGCCAATGAAAGAGCCAAACCCAGCAGTATAAATTCCTCATACCTCAACTTCCCGATAAAGTTTTCTCCTCCTCTCGAGAGGTCAGTTGGGTTGATGGAGATCAGGTAGTTTGAGGTTGTGCTTTTCTTCCTCTTCCTCCCCGCTAACAAAAACACCTGAATATAAAATATAAAAATGCTAAAATTATTCGTTTCAATTAAGAGGTTGACCGATAGTGGATTTTGCCGGTACCGATAACTAACGTGGTGGAAAAGGCAGATAGCCGATTAATCGGCCGATAGTTTTTAAAATCAATGTATAATATAAAATTTTAAATGTAAGTGTTTTGTTACTGTGATGGGCACAGACACAGAGGCTACAAGAGTCCAAAATGAATTAAATCCAAGATTCAGTTTATTGTTCAACCAAAATCCTGGCCAATTTTGGCCCTTCTCAATCATGACCTTTTAATAATCCCCTTTCATGAATTGGCTCCATCACTCTACTCTCTCCTCTCCACCAATAGCTGGTGTGTGCGAGCATACTGGTGAACTATGGCTGCCGTCGCATCATCCAGGTGGATGCTGCACACTTGTGGTGGTTGAGGAGAGTCCCTGTTCACTGTGTGAAGCACTTTGAGTGTAGTGTCAGAAAAGCACTATATTATATATAACATTCATTCATTCAAAACTAACAACAAAAAACTTAGACATGGTGCATAATGTGGGACTTTTAACCATAAACAAGCACAAAACACACAAGGAACTCTTATTATATAGCCTATATAATCAGCAGATGAGTTTATATGAGGAATAAAGGTAATGATTATTAACCAGTTTTGAAGTTGGAGATATGATGTGCTGATGGGGCACATTTTCATATACACATTTCGTCTTTGCATGCTCTCGTTTTAATTTAGAACACTTGATTACCCAATCAAAATAACAAACTATGCATTGAAGTGAGGATAAAAATATGGATGAACATTGTCAATAACGAACGATTTATGTACAGCAAATTCCCATGTGATTTAGTTTTTATTTCACCACTAGAGGTCGCTGTTATTCTGTAGATTAAAGTTGTTCTAAATGTAAAATCATCCAACGCCAGCCAAAGTGAAACATGACAGGATATAAAACAATCCTATCGGCAACTATCGGCATCGATTTTTGCACATAAACTATAGTTCCAAAAAGCAAATATCGGCAGTGATTAATCACTAAAACTGATATATCGGACCGATATATATGTCTCACTTTAGTTTTGAACACCTGATTATCTAATCAAATAACCAAAATATGCATTGAAGTGAGAACAAAAATATGGATGACTATTGTCAATAATGAAAGTATCAGATACAGCAAATTCCCACATTTTTATTTCACCTCTAAAGGCCACTGTTAAACTGTCTAACAAATTCGTTCTAACTGTTGAATCATCTAGTGGCGGCCAAAGAGGAACATGAAGGAATAATACAAATAAAAAAACCATTGGCAACTATCGAAATACATTTTTCGGATAACCGATAGTTCCAAAAAGCAACTATCTGCACTGATTGATCGGTAAAACCGATATATCGGTCTACTTCTAATTTCAATTTGTGTAACTAAAAATTTGGGATGGGACAACATATTGGCAAGACTATTTTGTCTGCCGATATTTTACCATTTTTCCGATGATCATTTTCTATATGGCAATCTCAGCATCGGTATGCTAAAAGAAGCTAAAACTTTTAATAATTAAAATAGAATAAATGAATATAATAATACAATTATTTAAAAAATCCATCAAACCTAAAAATGAATAAATGTCATTGCTTTACAAACTATTAAACCATGTGTCATTTATTTTATAGATACTACATAGCACAAGCATTTCACCAAAAATATGTTTGATAGGTTTAAAATGATAAAACACATTTTTGATAGGGATATAAGTGTCCAAATACTTAATGGGGCCACCATGTCTAATTTTACCAGTTTTAACTGACCCTAAAAATACAAGTTTTCCACACCACGAGGAACTCAATAGACAAATGCAAACAATCACAATAGATTACTTACTTTTTTCGCATTGTCCAGGTGCAGGTAGTATGTTGGATAAAGGCCTTTGTCCATTCCTCTCTTGTCACGGGTCACTTTACACTTTACGGTGACACCTTGTTGAGCAGGTTGAAGTACAAACTCTTCCAGATTGTCAAACTCGATGATGGGAGAAGGTGCCCTTTCCTCCTTTACAGGAATAACAGAGATTAAAGGATTAGATTAAACAATTACCTTGGTTACCATTCAGATACTACAGTATTTTACGGTTACTGCACAGCCAATGCCACTAAGTGTTAATTTTGTGGTGAATAATATTGCGTTTCACGGTTTTTTGTAGTAACAAAAAGTATAGTAATTATGGTATTTGGACTGTATTTACCATTTTACAGTAGATATTTGTTGGTGAACACAGCCTTTGTCATTGGATTTAACATACAGTAAATTATAAAGTTTCAGCAGGTGTGTTTTAAAATGTATTACTCAGAAGGGATGTCTAGACATTTAGATCTGTTTCAATTTTTAAATACTTTTAAAACAGTCATGGACACATTATAATGATATTTATGATATGTATAGATTAACAATCATAATGCTAAGCTAATGTCAATTAATTATTTATATATATACACAGGTATATATATATATATATATATATATATATATATATATATATATATATGATGATATAGATATATATATATATATATATATATATATATATATATATATATATATATACATATACACAATATCCAATTAAATGTTTATTTTTTTAATTATGTATTTAATTTAATTTCATAACAAAATTCCATCAAATTAATTGGGTAATCTTTAATAATATAAATAAATAAAAAATTATAATAAAAATAAAAATATATAAAAAATAATAATAATTTTCTTGGATATTGTGTATATATATATATATATATATATATACACAATATCCAAGAAATTGTTTAATTTTTTTAATTTTTTATTATGTATTTAATTTAATTTCATAACAAAATTCCATCAAATTCATCGAGTAATCTTTAATAATAAATTTTTTTATAAAAATATAAAAAATATATATATATATTTAATATTTTATTATTTAAGTTTTATTAGTAATTTTTATTTATTTTTTTACATATTATACAATTCAATTAAATGGAATTTTGTTATGAAATTGAAATGCATAAATATTTTTTTTTAAATTATATTATATATATATAAAAAAATGTTTTTTTTAAAAATGTTAATACTTTTTATATATTTAATGCTTTCTAGAGGCATATAATTCTGCCTTATGTTACCAAATAAACCAGAGTGTTCCAAACATATTTTTGTATTTTTGTTTTAAAATACACAATTCTTTAAAGTAAAATAAACACACCTTCTTGACTTTTTTCCCTTTTCCCTTTTTCTTCTTCTGTGTCACTTCTGAATCTGATTCTTCACTCTCTTCTGTTTTAGCAGGACCTGAGCAGAAGCAACAATCAATTAGACATCGAAACAAACACGTGCAGCCAGCGCATTTTATAACAATCAGTTCAAATAGACACGGATATAAGAAAATCACAGATAACAACAATCAATTAAATATTCAAGTACCCAGTTAAAAAGATTTAGCTCTTGAATATTTTAGTTTGTCAGCTGTAAAAGATTTACAACAGGACTTACTTTTGGACTTTTTGGTCTTTTTGTCCTTGTCTTTGTCTCCTCCGGTCTGGAACATGGACGCTGGGTTTGAGCTGCTTTTCTTCTTCGTCTTGCTGCTTTTGGTTTCTGGTTCGCTCTCGTCTTCACTCTTTGATTTGGCGGCTGTGTCAAACAACAATAATATGTATAGTTAATGTAGAAATTAAACATTGGTAGTTACATTTTCAGCAGTGTCTTGCAATGTGACATGCTGTAATTAAATACAATAAACTTGTTTTTTCCAATTCTTCTATAATTATTATTGGCAAAATGTAGTTTTAGGACCTTATATTAACTGAGAGACTCTCTATATATATACACATACAGGTATACGTTAAAAAATTCATTTGTTACACCGCAGGGCCATTTAAAATGAAGTAGTGGAGACAAAAAAAATAATAAATGGTGAAAATGATATGAAAAAAAAATTATCTATCCACTTTCTCACATATATACACATATAATGTATTTATATTGTAAATAAAATCTTAAATGTATAGAAACAATTTATAGAAAAGCTATCTTAAACCATTACATTTCATCCCTTACATGGCTTGAATTTAGCAGAGACAAGGCAATAAAGTCTCAGATATGAATTAAATAATAACAATATGTATGATGGCACTTTCCTTAACCTACCTTTCTTTTTACTCTTGGTTTCTGGCTTGTCTCCATTTATCTGAAACATAGAGGCTGGTTCCTTCTTCTTGCCTTTGGATTTTAATTTACTGTCTGTGTCTTCTTTAGCGTCTTCATTAAAGAAGCAAAACCGTAAACAAATCAATAAACAGATAAATAGGGAGCAGTTACAGTATTGAGACTGGCAGCTGCTCCTTTAATAAACATGTTTAATGACCCCATGAAATGTTGGTATGTAATCGGTATGGGGGGTGAATGTCGCTGTCCTTTTCTGCATATTGTTGCCCCCTTCGGCATATCGCCGTGCTGTTTTGTGACTTGTTCTGCATAACGCGGCGGCTCATTTCAGCATAGTCCCGGCTCTACCAATGGCCAGTCCGCCCCTGATCGGCACCAAATGCCCGGTATGCCAGATTACCAATCCAGTCCTGACAGCCACAAAACTCCAGATTATATTTCATGGGGTCTTTCAGAACGTTTAATAAATGAATCTGAATGGAGATATATTGCAGCTATGATTTGGGTCAAGCTTACCTTTAGATTTGGACTTTTTGTCTTTGTCTTTGTCCTTTTCTTTATCTCTTTCTTTTTCTTTTCCATCAGAAGTTTCCTTTGAAGTCTTTTTTTTCGTCTTCTTCTGAGGCGTGCTCTCCCCGTCATCCTCTTCATCATCATCATCATCCTCTTCTGTAGAGCCTGTTTTATAACAAACACATTTTAGTGCTCAGATACAGTAATCAATCAGTATCAAACCATGAACTTTTTTTCCCTCCCCAATAGGGTATGCCCAATTCTCAATGCGCTCTAAGTCCTCGTGGTGGGGTAGTGACTCGCCTCAATCCGGGTGGTGGTGGACGATTCTCAGTTGCCTCCACGTCTAAGACCTTCAATCCGCGCATCTTATCACGTGGCTTGTTGAGCGCGTTACCGCGGAGACGTAGCGTGTGTTGAGGCTTCACTCTATTCCCTGCGGCATCCGCGCACAACTCACCACGCACCCACCGAGAGCGAGAACCACGTTATAGCGATCATGAGGCGGTTAACCCAACGTGACTCTACCCTCCCTAGCAACCGGGCCAATTGGTTGCTTAGGAAGCCTGACTGGATTCACTCAGCACACCCTGGATTCGAACTTGCGACTCCTGGTGTGGTTCTCAGCATCTTTACTCGCAGAGCTACCCAGGCCCCACTGAAGGTGGACATTATGTTTGTATCATTTAATAATATAAACAGTAGTGAACCATAAACTATACAGGCAGGTCACAGCTGCTGCTATTTTACTGTAAATTTAATGGATTTTATTTTTACATTAAGACTAAATGATCTGTGCTTTGCTATTCACATCAATTGAATAGCTCTATACTCTTACTGAATGTCAACAATTGTCTCAACTGCCTCTTTATTTCCTTTTATACTTGACAATACTGTACAGTAATAACTGACAACTCTGAGATCACTATATAGCAGGGCTGGACTGGTAATCTGGTGGGCCGACGCACTCTGGGGCCGATCAGGGGCGGACTAGCCATCGCGAAAACCGAGCAGGCCGGTGGGTCGGCCGCGTTATGCAGAACGGACCACAAAACGGCGCTGCGATATGCAGAAAAGGACAGCGAACAACACCCGCTCAACTTTTAGGCCAGTTGCTATGTAAAATCCCGGGCCGACTTCTCTTCCCAGTCCAGCCCTGCTACATAGGATTTAAAATCTGCCACTAGGTGTGAAATGAAAAAAGTCCACTTACTCTTCTTTTTCTTTGGAGCGCTTTTAGCTTTCTTTTTGGGTTCTTTCTCCTTCTCTGGCGATTCCTTCTCTTTCTCTACTTTCTTCTTCTTCACTTTCTCTCCATCTGTGAGGGAGTTTAGTAAATAACTTTTTGTGAGAGCTGTAAATACATCTGACAGAACTCAGTGATGTAAATCACAGTCCCGTATGAACTCTAGCATACTTTGAGTGGCTGGGCTGCTCTCGGCCGATAAATCTCCACTCTTCTTAGACTTCGTCTTTTTAGGTTTGGCTTCGGTTGCATTGGTTTCTGCTGTAGAAGACTCTGGCTTCTTCTTTTTGGGCTTCTAAAATAATCTGATACGCACATTCATAAAATTGCATTATGTTAATAATCTGAGCATCTGAATAGACGTTTAAAATGGATTAAATGAAGACATGAAGGAGAGTAACTATGAAAAATGGCAGGAAACTAACACTGAAACTGATTGAATTATACATTGAAATGGAAAGACAAAAGTTAGAACTCACCACCAGGTATGCAAGCCAAAGGAACAAAGAATAAAGATCAGCATATCTGAATATATGTTTTAATATAAATTAATTTAAGTGAAATGCTGCTTATGTGCTGTATTGTAATATTTCTTTTTGCTTTCAAACTAAATTGGATACAGCATGATATGTTGCTAAAAAATCACAACACAACTAAAAACGTATACTATTTTCATTCAGTTTCTTCATAGTAAACCATAAAATATATGGGAGTGAAATCTAAAACACAAAACTAACACCATTTTAGAGATTCCAGGTGTAATTTCATCCAAAACACAAATTGGGCAATGCTTTCCATGAAGCTTTAATAATTATAAGCTGTAATAATAAGCATTATAGATGCACTATAATAAAGAATACCTTTGTAATGCATTGCATATGAAGAGTTCACAGAAAGTGTTACTACAAACAGAAAGGTTAGGCTGATGGCTAAAGTAGCAGTTTACAAGATGCATAAACTACATTATGCAACTTGCCCTGGCTCGGACTGAAGTGTTTAGGTGAAGAAGTCAGTTCTGAAAACACATTGCGTCACCAAACAAAATGTATAAACACACGCAGGCCACATTTAGGCATCCATCCATCCATCCATGGGTTGGTCTAAGTTGGCATTTTACATTTGGCAGACACTTTTATCCAAAGCGACTTACAGTGCACTTATTACAGGGACAATCCCCCCGGAGCAACCTGGAGTTAAGTGCCTTGCTCAAGGGCCCAACAGTGGCATCTGGGTGGTGCTGGGGCTTGAACCCCTGACCTTCTGGTCAGTAACCCTGAGCCTCAACCACTGAGCCACCACTGCCCCATGTCTGTAACCTTTTATTCTATGTATGTTTGAGATCAGAATTATGTTGCATAATTATGTTCAGACTCCTAACGGATGGTGTTCACTCAACATGATTTCTACTTCTTGCTCAATTCACTTATTTAAATTGAGCTAATGTAGCACAATTCTTTAGCATTTGGCCTCGACTTAATTTCATTTTAACAAATCAAATTTAAGTGTAGGGTAACTCAATTAATTTAGGGTGTCAGTACTCAAAATACTTGAGTAGAGCCAACATTTTAATTTCATATCATATCATACTCATTTTCTGTGTGTGGAACCAATGTCCACAAATAAATTAAGTTAAACCTATTTGTTGTCTATATACCAACTTAATAGTATCCACCTGCCTTTCCACCCTCTTGTCTTTGAAAAGCGAGGCACTGTGTCGGCTATAAGAGTCTCTGTCTGTGTGTGTGTGCATGCATGATCCAATCAGAATTAGACTGCGTCTTAATTAGGTTATTTATACCATCACCTCAGACAATCCCTATCAGCAGGTGTGCTGAAAAACACAGACAATTATTTAACCACGCTTCCATGAAATAAACAAAGAGATAAACATTTATAAAAGACACATTTCCAGCCACAGATAATCTGTTAAATAAAACAAATGAAATATAATTGCACTGTAAAAATGTACTTGTTATATTGTGCATTTATAAAATCTTTTTAGTGCTCTCAAAAATACTGCTTTGAAGAATATACAGTATATATATATATATATATATATATATATATATATATATATACACACATACATACATACATACACACACACACACACACACACACACACACACACACACACACACACACACACACACACAGATCATCCACAATATTAAAACCATCTGCCTAATATTGTGTAGGACCCCATCGTGCTGCCAAAACAGCGCCATCCCGAAGATGATATTCTCACCACAATTGTACAGAGCGGTTATCTGAGTTACCGTAGACTTTGTCAGTTTTAACCAGTCTGGTCATTCTCTGTTGACCTCTCTCATCAACAATGTGCTTCCATCCATTGAACTGTCGCTCACTGTTTTTTGTTTTTGGCACCATTTGGAGTACATTTTAGAGACTGTTGTGTGTGAAAATCTCAGAAATACTAAAACCATCTGTGGCAGGGCGGAGGGCGGGGCCGGGTCGTGATCCTACACACCCAGTCCCGTATTAGGCTAATTATGCCTCTGTGCAGTTTAAAGGCTGACTGCAGAGGGCCGTGCGGGAGAGAGAGATTGTTTACGGACATGTCCGTCATGTGTGTGTTTGTGTCTTCTTTTAAGTTTATCATTAAACTATTATTTATATTGAAAAGCCGGTTCTCACCTCCTACATTCCATTGAATACCTTTACACTGTAAATTATATTATATATGTAAATTAGCCTAATACGGGACCGGGTGTGTAGGATCACGACCCGGCCCCGCCCTCCGCCCTGCCACACCATCCCATCTGGCACCAACAATCATGTCACTGAGATCAAATTTTTTCCCCATTCTGGTGGTTGATGTGAACATTAACTGAAGCTCCTGACCCTTATCTGCATGATTTTATGCAAGGCACTTCTGCCACACGATTGGCTGATTAGATAATCGCATGGATGATTGTTGGTGCCAGATGGGCTGGTTTGAGTATTTCTGGGATTTTCACACACAACAGTCTCTAAAGTTTACTCCGAATGGTGCCAAAAACAAAAGACATCCAGTGAGTGGCAGTTCTGTGGACGGAAACACCTTTTTGATGAGAGAGGTCAACAGAGAATGACTAGACTGGTTTGAACCAAAGTCTACGATAATCTCAGAATAGCATTCTGGGGCACGAGGTGGACCCACACAATATTAGGCAGGTGGTTTTAATGTTGTGGCTGATCAGTGTACAGATATATATATATATATATTTCCAAACAGCATTTTAAGTGGCAAAAAATCTAACAAGGGACAACTGAAGTCTTGTTTTGTTTCCATATTTTTTGCATTATAGTTCTAAATAATATTCTATAATCAATAACACAATAAAACAAATGTACAGCAACATCTAAATATCTCATCGGTATTTTGCATTTGAATCACATGCAACCAAACAAACTGGTAAACCAGTGATTGAAATTCAGGGCTCAAAAAACGTATTTTTTCTCTCAATAATGTGCATGTGTGGCTGTAATACGATTTGCATTATTCATCAGTGATCTTTCTTGTACAACTATAAATGACCTGACGATTCCTCTCAAATCTAGACAACATGTGACATGAACCAACAATGTGCTTACAGACCGTATATGTTTTTAAACTATTAATTCTAAATATATATCTATTCTGAGAACATAGCCTTTCTAATATAAATACAAATGAATACATAAAAACGTGTGCTTCTGTTGCAGGATCATTATTGTTATTTTTTTCCTAAATAAATTAAACTACTAATGAATTCGACTCATTTAGAAGAGAATGATTCAAAGGGGAAAAAATAACAAAATGATCCTGCAACAGTAGCACAAGTATTCACATCAACAAAACTATCTGTCAGCTTTACATTAGGTAACAGGTAAACAAACTCACCTTTTCAGAAGACATGTCTTATGAGCTGCTATTCTATGATATGCAAAGCCACAGAGGCCAGACACTGAAGGTGCTGCAGTTCTAATGAGAAAGTGTGCAGCTTTACTCAATGAATCGCAATAAGCAGAAAGTTGCTAAGAGGATTTTCCCACTGCCCCATCTGTCACAGGAGGAACAAGTCAACCGGAAGTGACAGGGCATGAGTGATGATGGGGAAGAGTGTTGAGATCTATAGGATTGGAATGGGGATTATCTCTCTAAATGTGCTCTATGGTCAGGTGGAGTGATGGTCTTTTATGTAGATTAATCAGAGGACTTTTTGATCAGTTAGTTCATGTAAGGATAGATCAAAGTATGTTCGCGTGAGACGCTGAGCTACACCTCAATAAACCAAGTCAAATTAATTATGAAATCGAATTGATGCGAAAACTGTGATTTCTTATATTTAAAATGGATTGGTGTTGCTGATGAATGTATAACACACCCGGTGCTGTTTTACTGAGAGAATCCGCTAAATTGAGCAATTTAGTTCAATGAGTCATTGTTAAATATGAGTTGAATGAGTCATTGTAAAATGTGTGGTGTTGACACTCACCCTACTGACACATTTCAGAAACATTTGCATTCTACATTTATGTTGCTTTACCAATGTAGATATAATTATGAGAAAAAGTATTTATGATACCATGGAGTACTTCACAATACTTTGGAGTACCAATGTAAATACCATTGTGCATAAATATGGTAATCATTCAGTGCCATGGTGCTGAATGATTACCGTATACACACACACATATATATATATATATATAATGTGGTTTGCTCTCAGTGGGGTGCTTGGTGAGTTGTACGTGGATGCTGCAGAGAGTAGCATGAGCCTCCACAAGCACTAGGTCTCCACGGTAACACGCTCAACAAGCCACGTGATAAGACGTGTGGGTTGACGGTCTCAGAAGAGGAGGCAACTGAGATTCGTCCTCCGCCACCCGGATTGAGGTGAGTCACTACCCCACCATGAGGACTTAGAGTGCATTGGGAATTTGGCATGCCAAATTGGGGAGAAAGGGGAGCAAAAAAAAAAAAAAGAATAAAAAAAAAAGTAATTTCCACCACAGTATTCTGTTAAACACAATGGGAACTTTCATGGTGTTCAGCCAAAAAATTTAAAAAATTATGCATGTACTTACAATGCTGGAGCTTGATACAAAATTATTTAAAAGAGTGTGAAAATTGTTTATAATGGGACTTTACCTTATAGAAGTCCACAGGTCTGAAAGCTGAAGCTGAAACACCCAAATACGTCTCTGGAATCTTTCTTCCCATTTTATCATCGCTTAAAAAAGTAATTCATACCTCTCCTCAATAAGCCGAAACAATTTGAGGTTTCCTTCATGTCTGTAGCACAATTGGTGCAGGACGAGTTACGCATCAACTATTTTACTTTAGAGGTTTGCTTAAATCCCTAACACCAAGTACCCCAAGAGCAATAACAATAGCAAAGCTTGATAGCTGGCCGAATATGATGCCAGCTACTGTTATGTTGTAAGGTCACCACTGAAAGTACATTTTGGAGCACTGAAGCAGATTTAGGCCACACTATCTGTCAGGCACAGGATTTTTAACAGCCTGATCTCACATAAAAATTGGCAAGTGTGTACCGATTTTTCTTTAGCTGAAATCGGTATACGTTGACCGAATTTGAAAACACTGCCTCCAGAGGCTAAAGTGGTAAGTGTTTCAAAGCATAAACAAGTGTGACATCCATTTTTATCACCAGAGATCACCAGAAGTCAGCTGAACGGTGTAAAACAGTGAATTGAATCTACCCCTCAACCAAAACCCAAATCTAACCTTAACCATTAGTAGAGAAACAAATGCAATTATAGGGATAAAAATGCAACCTCTTTATCATGCTCGTGAATGTTTACACAAATGTGATTACTTCCTCGTTTGATTGGGGACTGAACTGTAGTCTCCCACGCAACTGACGCAATGCGCTACCAGTCGTGCTACGACGGAGAGTAATTGTTGTTGAGCCGTTATGTCCGATGGGAGCTACAGGCACTCCCTCTTTGGAAATACAAAGTACAAAATAATGGGTTTCTCACTAAATATTCATCTAAGGCATTAAGTATTCTGGCTTTCATCATCATATACAGGTATGTGTATCTACCTTCAGGAAATCACTTTCATTTGGATGTTTCTGAAATATGCTTGAATTGACATGGAATAACTGATATAACTCTTGAGCTAAAGCTTACTGGACTTTACATGGACAAAAGTGTTTCTAAAATATAAAAAAAACCCTCTCAAAAAATCATAATCGGTAACACTTTACAATAAAGTTCCATTCATTAACATTGGATAATGCATTAGGGATCATGAACTAACAATGAACAATATATTTTTTACAATGTTTATTAATGTTTGTTAATGGTATTAAATAGAAAGTTCGTTGTAAGTACATGGTAGTTCATAGTGCATTAACTAATGTTTTTATACGGCAGCCTGGAATACTTGATGCTGATTGGTCAATGGTGCCATCTAGCAGTCTGTTATTGCTCTGTAACCACCGCAGCTCAACGTATCAGATCGCTCATCCGTCTCTCTGCTTTTTTGATCACTGTGCGATCTCTTGAAGTAAGGTAATGAAATATTGCAACTCAAATGTTTCATGTCCATTTATTTGTTTATTTGGGAAGTAGTCTTTTAATAGCCTGAATAATGAGGAGGCAGATGGCCATTTTTGCAAATAAACACCAAACAGAAAACTCTGATGCAAGGTTGTTTTCAGTTGTTCAGCGATTTATTTCTTCTTAAATTACATTATTTCAATGCAAATTCATATTTTATGTCCATGTATTCATTTAGTTGGTTAGTAGCTGTGTAATAAGATGGATAATGTACAGTCAGCCGGTTGTTCTCGCACAATAAACCCCTAAAGGGTGATCAGGACCCCGACGTGAACCAACATTATCCGTTGCTTAACATATACAACTTTTTATATAAAAAAAAATGTATTACTGTGTGTTGAAATTAACATTAACCAAGATTAATAAATGCTGTAAAATTATTGTTTATTGTAAGTTCATGTTAACAAAGTTGAACAAATGGAACCTTATTGTAAAGTGTTGTTTTTTTGTAAAGTGTTAAATATTATGTCTTATATTTTAGCTTATAAATTGTCTAAAGATAAGCTTCTCTTTTCATGAATCACTTTATATTTGTGTATATATTGATAAATATCCCTTTCCTTTACACTTGGTGGGAATACAGTTATGCAAAATCCACACTGAAACTGGCCCAGAACAAATGATCTGTGATCAAATGAAGCCATTTGGACTACAATGCTTTATGCAAAAGCAAGATGGTGCTGTTCTCTCTTCAGATTGTTCTCTTGACTATAGGCCCCCGTGTACAGATCATGAGCTCTAACTAGAGTAGTGCAGTGTTTGGCTGAGCGCCTGAAGGGGCCAGTGAACTCAGGGAAGTTAAGAGGCAGGACTCAAACTCTTAAAGAGACAGTGTACTTACTCTATCTATCTATCTATCTATCTATCTGTCTGTCTGTCTGTCTGTCTGTCTGTCTGTCTGTCTGTCTGTCTGTCTGTCTGTCTGTCTATCTATCTATCTGTCTGTCTGTCTGTCTGTCTATCTATCTATCTATCTGTCTGCAGTATCTATCTATCTGTCTATCTATCTATCTATCTATCTATCTATCTATCTATCTATCTATCTATCTATCTATCTATCTATCTATCTATCTATCTATCTATCTGTCTGTCTGTCTGTCTGTCTGTCTGTCTGTCTGTCTGTCTGTCTGTCTATCTATCTATCTGTCTGTCTGTCTATCTATCTATCTATCTATCTATCTATCTATCTATCGGTCTGTCTAATACAAAAATTAAACACTAATCCATATTCCAAAAGTAGTGCACAGTGGAATGCTGAAGTAACAAGTCTTTAAAGTAGACCATATATAAATATGGTAGAGTTTAATATAGTTTTGTGCAATATAGTATATTACTATGTGGTATAGTATAGTATAGTATAGTATAGTATAGTATAGTTTTGTTCAGTATAGTATATAGCTACATATAACATTCAGAAGTGAAGCTAAATTTAAATTATAGTATAGACTAGTATGGTATGATATATTATAGTACAGTATATATAGTATAGTAAAGGGTAGTATATTGTAGTTTGATATAGTACAGCACTATATAGTATATCATATTATTCTACACATTACTGTAGTATCATACTGTACTATCCTATCCTATACCATACTACACTATACTAGACTATATGATATTTAAAAATGGTCTACTTTATATATAGACTAGTATGGTATTATATAATATAGTATAGTATGTATACTATACTATAGTATGGTATTGTATAGTATAGGCAGGGATGGGGAGTAACGGAATACATGTAACGGGATTACATATTTAAAATACAAAATATAATTAACTGTATTCCACTACAGTTACAATTTAAATCATTGGTAATTAGAATACAGTTACATTCTAAAAGTATTTTGATTACTGAAGAGATAATTTGCATTTTATTGTAATTTGTTTCATTTAATATTTAGTCCTTTCAGATGGAAAACATTTATACATATAAATGATGCGATCCAAAATGCATTTGAACAGCGGTGAAACACTTTCTTATGATGTGTTACATTCATACGAGCAGACAGAGAAGTATGTTTGAAGTAAGTTTGGAGCAGAAGAAATAGAAATAAACCGTGTGTAAATTGTTAGCTTTACGCTAAGCTAAAATGCTATTTCTAGCCATTTTACATGCACATGTTACCAGACACGATCATATTTCTTATCAAGATCTTAATTTCTTTTTCTCTAGTTAGACCTTTGATATTTGGGCAAAAATCATATTGTTTTATTGTTTTCCTGTAAAAATATCTAAAAATCCTTAAAACAAGATCAGTTTGATTTAGCTTGTTTTAGAAGCAACACTGCATCAGATATTTGGGTTTTTCAGAGAACGTATTTTTAACATGTATTTTGTCTTACTGTACTGGCAGAGTTTTTATAGTCAAAACAAGTGAAAAAATCTACCAGTACTGAAGAAGTAATCCAAAGTATTTAGAATACATTACTGTCCTTAAGTAATCTAACGGAATCCATTACAAATTACATTTTACAGCATGTATTCTTTAATCTATGTAGTGGAATACATTTCAAAAGTAATCCTATAGGATAAGATAGTGTTGAATAGTATGATATAGAATACTATAGTATGGTACCGCTACACTATACTATACAACAATACTATCCAAAACAATACCATACTACACTGTCCTATACCATACTATACTAAAAACTGTATATCATATTTAGAAATGGTCAACTTTTAATTACAGTATAGACTAGAATGTTATGATATACTGTATAGTATGGTATAGTATAGTGTAGTATAGTATGATATGATATACTGAAATTGGTAAGAATAAATAGTGCAAAGCTATAGTAAAATTACAGAGAGTATGGACACACACACACACAGAGAGAGAGAGAGAGAAAAACGGGATCAGTATCAGGGAAAGAGCGACTGACGTTTGACTGCACAATGAATGCTCAAACTGCATGACATCACTACAATGATTTTATCACTCACACACTCACAGTTCTATCTTAAGAATCACAAACAATGAGGACAACCCATAAAGATGTGGGTCGAAGGATTGCACATGCTCCTGAGGGACCTGTGTGTGTGTGAATCAAAGAAAACAGACAAAGGTAGCAGGATACTGTAAAATAGATACAGTAAGTCAAGGATACATCAGTAGGTGAACAAAAACAGTATGACTGTGTCCCCCTGACCTGCTTTCAGAGTGTTTGAGTGATCCCATGATGTTACATGCCATTGTCAGAACTCTGGATGATAACATAGTAAGGTTTAAAGACCATGTTAAACTGAAATATGACCAGCATAAAAAGGTAAGAGCCCTTCAATATGTTCCGACCAAAACTCTGGTTTAATTGGGAAATCTATCAACACACAGGACAAAAACTGTGTTAATCAACTGTGCATGTTTTAGCAAACATCACTAATACTTGCAGGGTTCTCCACTGTGCTTGTCAGTTTGTGAGAGTGTGTGTTTGAATGTGTGTGTGTGTGTGTGTGTGTGTGTGTGTATAAATACTTAACTATAGCTTGGGGACAGATAGTTAATCTGACAAGCCCTTCCACTGAAGACATTTAGAAACGATCCATCCATAAATTAATAATAATATCAATACAAAAAAATATTTGGAGTTAAGGTTAGTCTATTGTAAATAAAATAGCTTTCTATTAAAACAATACAGGTTAGGGTTAAAGTCTATCCCATTTAGATAGCTAAGTAATTGTGTGTGCATGCATATGGCACAGTCTGGGCAACACATGCCACCCGGGCGAGTGGTGAGGTCATTATGTCTTAGACAGCTGAGCATCTGGTAAGAGCCATTTGAATGCAGTAAGAGTGTCATTGTGATGCAGTTTACTGAAACACTGATTTGCCAATTGACTCAAAATGCTCCTGATAAAACAGCATCATAGTACTGATCTGGGATCAGATTTCTCCATCAATATATTGACCTTGGCTACAATATGTTAATAGACAAAACGGATCCAATGTCTTGGTGGAAAAGCTTAAGGAGCAAAAATAAATAATAATAAAAAAAAAACGGCTGTTCTGGGTGGTAACATGATTTGGTACTTGCTTAAAAGTCTTTTTTGATAGATAGAATCAATAGAATGGTAGAACGATAGATAGATAGAGTGTACCATCAATGATAGATAGAATTATAGAAAGATAGATATATAGTGAAAAACGTCTAAATAAGAAGAGGGCTATTGAAGAACCATCATTTTAAGAGTGTCCTGGAGTTCACAGTGTTGCTCTTTCTACTCTGAATCATGCACCCTGTGTGAACTCCCAGAGCAGCTGCCGTTGGCACATTTGCCACCACCGCCAACCCCCATCTTACCCTGACCTACTGTCCGCACCTCCACCCCCTCATGGGTACCAGGCCGACCCCTTTCTATGCAAGCCTATCTCCCTTTGAGAGAGTCACTGGGTACTTTAGAAGCAGCCAGATCTCTTCTTGAACCGCTGCCAATAGATGCTGGCCCTAAACGTCCCAGCTGAAAGTTTTACTGCTGCTCTAGTTTGGAGGGCAGGAAGATATAGTGAGATATTCACAAAGGCAGCCTTTTTATATCTGTTCACTTGCTCTCTTTCCCTTTATTTACATCCCTGCATTGTCCCTCTCTATATAGATTTTCCAAATAGCCACTGCCTCTCTATGAGAAACAGTTAAAAATACTTTATATTTGGTGGGGTTTTTTTTTGGACAAACATGGTTACATATAAAAATAAACTGGTTCTGTTTATGTGCTGTGTTGTTTGTCAAACATGTGATGAGAAATCAAAAAAAGCATTTCTGTTTATTTGCGGGTCGTTCCTTGGACCAACTTAGGGAGATATGGACGAAACTGTTATTTAATTTGGCGGCATGTTTATTTTGGTGGTGATATATCGGGAAGAAAATTGGTTTATTTGGCTAATTGCTTTTTCGGACAACAGTGACGCTCCTGTTCTTCCCGCTCCGAGCTGGATTCAAACCTGCGTCTATAGCATGGGAGGCGGGTGCGCCAACAAGGAGGCTAAAGGCACTAGCGTCAGTCGCTAGTGCACATCTTGAGGTTTATATAGATTGCACAGCTATCTATCAGCTAGCCACTGTTACACAGGCATCAGGACAAATGTAGAAAAAAAAGGTTATTTTTATTTGGTGCGATATTTTGTATTTTGATATTTCTGAAGCCAACATGGTTAGATATTGCTAAAAAGTTTTTTTGTTTTTGTTTGGCGTGTTGTTTCTCGAACAAATATGGGGAGATATCGGAAATGTTTTTAGTTTTATTTGGTGGGTTGTTCATTGGACAAAAATGGGGAGATAATAAAAAAAAATGTAATTTGGCTAGTTGTTTTTTGGACAAACGTGGCGAGATATTGAAAAAACAAAAGCGGGTTATTTAGCGGGTTCTTTCTCGGACAAACGTGGGGAGCTAAAAAAACATGTTCTATTTATTTGCCATTTATTCGGACAAACATCTTGATAAATATATATATATATATATATATATATATATATATATATATATATATATATATATATATATAAAATGGTTCTGTTCCTTTGGCGGGATATTTCTCAGGCCAACATGGCTAAATATAAAAAAAATGTCTCTCTCTTTTATTTGGCAGGTTGTTTTTTTGACAAACATGGTTCAATCCCAAAATCGCTTCTTTCTTTTTTATTAGGAAAGAGTATACATGTTTGTTGGTGAAAAAAGATTATAAAGACAGTAAAGTGGGACGAAAGAAATACATTAACAAACAACAAAAGGAAGAAAGAGGGGGCGCTGACGTCATGCACTGTGCTGCCCCGGACAATGCCTGAAAGGAAGAATAGAACGTTTGCACTTGTCTGGATATCCCTATCTCTTTCTTTCCTTCTCTATTACTCCCTGTCGCCATTTCTACTGTCAAGAAGGGGCGGCACACTTTTGGCAGAGTTACACTGGATTATTTCTGTCGCTTTATTCTCTCGAGGTCTGGCAGGAACCCGTTTTCGCTACAGCTGAGCAAGATATAGTACAGTGTGACCACAAACTTTTGCCACAAGTACTGTCACAACCCTTCTCTCGATGTCTGAACATTGTTGCTCTGCATGTTGCTTCCTTCAACGAAGAAAGGTGAGAAAACTCAAAATGGGAATTGAGCTCTTCAAAACAAGCATGAATTGGTTCCATTCACCTGCTGGGTTGCATAGCAAAAGTGACTTACCTTCAGGTTACCTTTTAGTGCTTCTGTTTGAAAATACATATATTGCAGTAGGACGACCAAAATGGAAGATTGTGCACTTTTGTCAAAAAAGGCTAAATATGGAATACATATCAAAATGGAAAAGCAGGCAAAACCACGACACCTAAAGATGCTGCTATGAGTTTTTTCAAATACTGACAAAGACTTCACTACATATTCTTTCAGGAAGCTAACTCTTGATTTCAGGATGTGTCTGAAATCTTCAAGGTTATCCTGAAAAATCTAGCATGGCTAGACTTCACAGTAAGTGCATGTACCTGAGATTCTGATCCAATACCTAGTGAGCTGCCGACATAGGTAGCATTTTAAGGGCATTATAGGCTACCGATGTAAAGTCTGTTCCAAAAGATACCCTCTTTTGGCCAAATTCTACGGCAGTATCACATTTGTCTTTTGCTGATAATGCATTATCCTTCCCATAATGCGTTGCAATGAGAAAATGTGATCAAAATAGCTCAAACTATTTATAAATGTACTGTTTTCCTTGACATTTGTTTGTGCATTGCATTGCATAAAGTTCAATTTTAGTAAGGATGCTAGCTTAGAAGGCAACTGCCATTGTAGTCAGTAGACAGTAAGGTAGTTCACTAGGTTTTGCAACAGAGCCAATTTTCCTCAAGATTTATAGGCCTATATTTTTGTCCCCTCCTTTTTCCTTTGGTTGTTGAGTAACAACACGCTCATGAGGGAATGAGATTTGCTTGTTTCGCTAGTTCCAAGTTCCATTCTCCGCCTTCAGGCCTGAGCCAGGTGACGGTATTTAGTATTTCATGCCAACTCCCAGAGAGTTGCCTATTAAACATGGAGGACTACTAAACCAACAACAACAAACTAACCCAACTTGAGACACTTGGGCTTGGGCGAGTGAGCTGAAAGGTGTCCCGAAAAGTCAGTGCCTTGTTTTCTTTTCCTTTCTCATGCTGTTGTGAACTCATGCTCTTTCTTTCTCTTTCTCGGTCTGTCTCTCTTGGCAACAGTGCTGAAGTGGGCAGGCAAATAGGAGGGCATAGCCGAATCTGCTCAGTGTTGGCAGGGGCCCTTGAGCAAGAAGGGTTTGCACACCTCTCTCTCTCTCTGCCTTTCCCTTGTCTTTTGAGAGACTGAGACGTGGAAATGGTCTCGTCTCTCTTCCTTCCCTCCGTTTTTTATGTCGTTGTTACAGTACTTCCCCTTCAAGCGTCGTCTGGAGTCTCCTGCAGTGTCCGAAAAAGCTCTCGCACAGGTATTTCCAACCTTTCATTCCGCTCGAACTTTCATTTTTGGCTAGCACTTGACTTTCATGTTTTGAAATAATGTAGTTTTCTTCCATTTCTCAGACTTTAGCTGCTCCTCATCATCATCTTCCTCATGCACGTGCCGTTTGTCTTTCGCCGCCATGCTTAACTGTTCGCCATTACTGTCCGATGAGACATAAAACAATCAAAAAAATTATAAAAACGGGTATTAGATGTCTAAATGTGTTTGAGCAAAAGTGACAAGTCAGTAGTGATTTTTCCTGGTTTTGTTTCTCTTGTTTGTTCTGTGCCCCATGCGTGACCACCGTTTCGGTTTATATACAACTTGTTTGCACAATATATTTAAACAAATCACACATCATGCAACTTACCAATACAGTAACTTAGTATTGTTATTAAGAGCATTTATAATACACTGCTTTAAACAAAATTCGATGTCTTAGGCCTTCACTACAAACCGCTGCGCTCAACCTGCCAAATACACTGTGAGATAAAAATTAACATTAAAAATCTCTGTGCAATCGGTGCAAAAATTTCACAATCATTTTTTGTTTGGTCAGGGTTGAATGTTAAGAAGTGTACCACATACAATTCTATTCTTCCTCATAGTCTGGCATGTTTGGAGAAACTGAACCTTAGACACAACTGAGATTAAGAACACAGAGAAGGATATACAGAAGGATATAGCATGTGTGTTGAGAGTTTAAAATGTAAAAACATCAAGAATACTGTGTAACTATAAAAGGCTTCTATGTAGTATAAGAATAAGTAGTATATATATATATACACACACACACACACACACACACACACACACACACACACATATATATATATATATATAATTGTGTATTTTCAGTTTTAAAACAGGTAAAATTATCCTACATTTTCTATGTGGTCTCATATATATATATACATACATACATTCGGGCTAGGTATTGATACAGATTTACTGATTCAATTTGATTCCGATTCACAAGCTCTCGATTCTATTTTATTCAAATTTAGATTCAATTTGATATCAATTCATATGGGTATTTTTCAATTATAATGTCCATTTGCTTACATATGAAATAAGGTCTCTACCAGCTAATGCTGATAATTATACAGCGGACCATCTAACTAGGTACATTATGAAAATAGTAACTTTCACGCTCAACGTTTGTTAGTTTTTTTGTTGTTGCATTATATTTTTTACATTGTCCAAATGCTTGTCTGTTGCCACTACACATATATACACACACACACACACACACACACACACACACACACACACACACACCCATATACATATATGTGATGTACTGTACTTGCAATATAATATATATTAAATTTATAGATTAATAATCAGTTTAATTATTATTTATTAAATTAATAAGTAATTAAAGGGCCTAAGTAAATATTGAAATATTAATTTGATTAATTAATCGGCACATCGTGTACTTAATTTGATAACAAATCTAACTGATTGATAGGTCTAACAACAAATTTGTATAGTGGGGTCTACATATATACATAGAGTATATACAGACTATATGTAGTGTAAAATGTTTATATGTATACTATAAGTTCACTATATATTTTGATCATCATAGACAAAACATAATACAAAGAAATGTACAACACATACTTAGCTCCATCTATATTTCATCCATTAATTAACTAATAATATACATTCCATTTGCATATCAAACCACCTCATGTTTAATTAACCAAACCATTTTTAATTCAGTATCATTTGTCATCAAATAATCTTGTTTCTTTTTTAGAAGAATAAACTAAATGAAAGCTGCCTTTAAAGCTATACAAAGACAAAACAAAAAAAAAAAATGGGGAGGAAGGGAGAAAAAGCAATAGGACTGTGGGTGGGGTGATAGATAAAAAAAGGAAAACACTTCCTTCACCCCTCCCTCTCTATCCTCAGATGAACTTGTCACGTTACTTGATGATTTTTTTTTTTCTGGCTTACCCTTTCTACTTCCTGCTATTTTGTGCTCTCTCTCTCTCTCTCTCTCTCTGTGTCTGTGTCGGCGTGGTAACCAGGAACAAAGTCACAGGGCCTTTATCAGGAAACGTATTTCAGTTATCACCTCCACTTACGAGACAGTAACAACACAAAGAACGTCACATTATGAAGGACAGTGTGGATAGCAACCTAACCCTCGGATGTCCAGCTGTATGACTGTAATTTCAGCTGCCTGACACTATCCAGAACAGGTATTTGAGTGTTTTTTCAACTACTTGAATGGCACTTTCAATGGCACAAAATCAACAGTGTTGATTTTTAGTCAAACTAACAGATTTAACTTTTTGTCTTTTTGCTATATGTCACATTAGAAGTGTCTTGGAAACTTTCCTTCATCTTTTAATTTTGCTACTATGCAAATGTATTGTATGTTCAGATTTGATTATTCTTTAGATTGTTATTTTACCCTTGCTCCAGATCTTAAAATATGAATATCCAGCATAAACTATTAATTACATCTTTAAAACTATTAATATAAACATAGAGTGAAACATACAAGCGTAAACCTTTTATATATATATATATATATATATATATATATATATATATATATATATATATATATATATAGGTCATTTTTATTGTGCTTCATTTCTAAATAATGCACAATTGTAAAATTTGCAAAAGTGCAAAATTTTCAAACTATGCAAAAAGTGTGAAAATATTACTGAATTATAATTAAAGTATGTGTGTTGGATGCATAAAATACTAACTTTGAAATTAGCCTTAGCAAGACAGATTTAGAGTCGTCTATCAAACAAAATACATATTTGGAGGCGGTAGAAGGAACACTTGTTGGTTCAAGGAATATGAGATGCATGTATATTCACTGTTGGACATTATTGGTTCATTTTAATAATCTAGTAAGTGTGAAAGGTGAGTTCTGAGTAAGTTCAAATGCCAAAAAAGTCCCCATAGTTAAAGAAACCCCAGTTATTTGCTAATGTGATTCAAGGTTTAATTGTGTACCGGTCCAGATCACATGATATGACCAGATATCTAAAAGTCAATAGAGATCAAGTTCTGTGCTATTTAATATTTAATTCCAAAAGCGCATGGCTTTTCTCTTGATTCGGTATTCTTTTAAACTATAAGGCCTTAATAACTAGTTAATAACAAGTGTTCACTTTCACCTTTCGTTTGCGCCAGGTTTGTTGCAACATTCTATTTATGTAGGCCTAAATATAGGAGTGAATGTTGCAAGTTATGTCTGTTTGCAATACAGCTATGGCATTGATAAGTATTGAACTTCGTGAGACCTCGTACACAAACAGGGTCATCGGGCAGCAGGCACTTCCTGTTTAGAATTGCTATTTTTGCATCCTGGGTGTAGCGCTCTAGTTCTGCAGACTGTCAAGGGTCATTGCAAATGAGAAGTTTGGTGAAAGGCCTCTGGATTTGTGCGCTGTGAATTTAAACACACACACTGTATGAACGGATGGATGTGCAAATGAGAATTTAGCGTGATACGGGAAGTGAAGGGAGAAGGCATACTAGAACTTGCTGTTATTACACTTTTAATGTGCAGGTAGGATTACGTTTACTTATCTTTCAGGAGATGTCAGTATCACACTGATGTTGAATAAACAGTCAAAGCGCAGGTCGCTAAACTGCATTTCTTTTGTATTAGTTTTACTTTTATATTTGGCTAGACAAATGCTGCAAAGAAAGTTCCAAATGTATCATATTTGTGACTTGATATGATATTTGTATCACCATACATTGCAGTTAATACTATAAAATGTATTTTTATATAAGCTGATGGAAAGATAATAAATATCAACACTGATCTTTCGGATAAAATATGTCCACAATCATTAGTATTCCTGAAAATTCGGTTTGTTGATGCTAGTGGCGCAGAAATTACACACTTCAGCTATAATTAACGAAATTGTTAGATTTCTAAATATTTAAAATATGCATACATTGACAGAAGTATGAGGTTGCACCAAAACGTAGGTGAATTGTGTTTAACAAATTAATCCTAAATAAATCCTTGCTGATGCGCATTCTAATATTGCAGTCATGAAGAGTGTTAATGGAATATTCCGGGTTCATTAAAAGTTCAGCTCAATCGACAGAATTTGTGGCATAATTTTGATTACTTTAAAAATGATTTTCGACTAGTTCCTCTTTATCTTTAAAAAAATAAAAAAGCACACATTTGGGTTACATTGAGACAGTTACAATGGAAGTCAATGGTGCCAATCCATAAACGGTAAAATATTGTTTTAAACGTATCGCCACAAGACGTAAACCATATGCGTGTTAATATGATGTTTATATGTTGCAATCACTGACAAACCTTTTCTGTGTAAAGTTATAGCTAATTTTATAACTTTGTTGCCATGACAACGTGCTGTTGTAAACTTTACATCCCAAAATGACCATTAAAAATGATGATTTAAACAACATTACATCTCAAATAAATCAAAAGTTAACAGAAGAATTAATGCAAGATTATATAATAAAAAACTATAGCTTTTATTAAATTATAAGCTTCACATTTCTGCATTTAAACCCTCCAAAAATTGGCCCCATTCACTTCCATTGAAAGTGCATCCATTTTTGTATTTCTTTTATTTAAAGATTTATTTAAAAAACAAAATTCTGGTAATCAACATTATGCCACAAATTCTGTCAATTGAGCTTAACTTGTATTAAACCTGCAATATTCCTTTAAGAAAATATAAAATATATGATATTATCTTATATTAATAATAATAATAAATACATACAGATATATATATATATATATATATATATATATATATATATATATATATATATATATATATATATATATATATATTTCACAATAATTTTATAAATGCACATTTAAATGTAATATTATATATAAAAAATTTGATATTTTAAAATATTGTGGAATGTTGTGCCATTAAAATCTGATCTTTTATCTTCATAAATGTCACAGTATTTTTAGTACATGAAGGTGAAATAAACTGCTTTGGAATAAGTTCAGGAAGTGCAGAATACACATGCGGAAACTGAGAATAGAGGTATATAAAAAAAAACACCTCTGTGTTTAACCTCAAAATCGAGGTTAAAGAAAAACTGAACCGCTTCCGCTAGGGGAGCGTCGCTTTGAACTAGTTTTCTTGAGATCAGCAAGATATTATCACAAACATGCAACTGCAATATCTCACATTCTATTAACAAATGTATGTTTGCATCATTCTGCTGTTTCAGTTCACAGAAATAAAAATTTTTTATAGTGTTTTGTTGACACTATATAGGTGAAATTGCTCAGTGGTAAAGTGGAGAGTTCAAATTTCCTATACTGCCTGTTGCTTTGCTTATATAATCTCTCTCAAGACATGAAGATTTAGTGCATGTTGACACAGCCATTACTTTATTTAATGGACCATGATCTTCAGTGAGACGTGGACCATGTACTATGAAGGAATAACAAGTAGCGCTTTTGAGATCCAAGAAAAATGTCAAACGAGGCCATAGTTCCAGATAGAAACAGTTTCAGAGAGCATAGGTCAAACATATTTGACTACTTGGGCTCCATTCCAAACCCTAGTGAGCTGCCTACCTAGTCAGCATTTTTAGTCATCATAGGCATGCTCACGACATGAAGGCTGTTCAAAATGGTACAAAATCCACTGATATTAAAACTGAATAGCGAAATGGTTTTACACATAATGTTAGTATGCTACAACTGCGAATACTGTACATATATTATTTAAAATAGGCCAGAGTCTAGAAACATCATGAGCAAAAGGCCAGGTTATTTAAAAACATAATGAAAAAAAATGTATAACCTGAAAAATGTAAATTGTGAAATTATATTACACTGCTCCTCTGCCACAACGAAACATTTCAATCACTGTCGCTGTTAATTAGACCAAAGAGGGACTCAGAATGTTAATGTCCTGTGCCAGTGTCTTTCAGTTCCTCTGGTTCACATGCTAATTTATGCATTGAGATAGCGCCGGCCCCTTACAATGCCAGCCCATTCTTTTGGCTGCCCTGGTGACCCAGTTTGCCAAGAATCTACGACGCCATCCTGCTAGGGCGTGGCATCGTTTGTGTAGCTTAACTGTCGTTGCAACCATATTTAAAATATACATTTATGAAAAAATATTCATGATATTAACAATGAATGTATTAATTTTAAATAAATTCATGTAATATTAAGAAAATGTGTCAATGACAAATAAAGTTGTCAAAGGGAATAAAAATCTTTATTAAAAAAATCTTTTAAATCTCAAGTTTAAAACCTGTATCAAGTTTGCATTTGTAGCATTTTCTATGGAAACATTTTTTTAACCCTTTCGGTGGGCCCGCGAGAAAAAAATTGCTTATCAAAATATTAATAACTACAGTCTTGACCAACACAAAATAAGTATCGTTTAAAAGCTTAGAAGCTGTACTTTCCAATGCATGCAGACATTACCAACACTAAACAAGTGCTTCGAAATTTGCAGACAAATCAGAAGTGTTCTGTTTTGATTACTGATTAAGAATTTTGCGCTGCACATATTATTGTAATCGGTAAAACATCAAACTGATCAAATAGCCATGTGTCATATGTCAAAGGAAAGCTCTCAAAGAGAAGAAAACACACAGCCTATTTGTTTTACTCACAGACCAAAATATAGCGAGTAACAGCTAAGTATATGTCTTTGACATTTATGTTTCATGTGAACAGGTGTTGCTCATATGCCGTGTTTTCGCTTATAACTTCACGAAAAATGAACAGAACATAAAATATCACATGCCATCACTTAGTGGAGGCAATTTAAAATGAGACCACACACAAAGTAATCAGATGCATAGATCATTATATAACACACGCAGCTATGCTTTACTGGATCAGATGACGCATCGGAATTGGTGTAGCGTCATGGAACACTAAAACAATCAGATTGGGTTCAGATTGCTCCAACCAGTGATGATAGTCCTCCATATTTGGGCAGAGAGTCATGTGATCAATCACTCTAATTACATACCGTATGTGGTGCTAAGTATATGACACAGACTCAATGATGACTCAAATTACAGAAATCATGCATGCAATTTATGTATGCGAGGCTTTTGGACACTTTGATAAATTATGTTTGTGATGCTATAACATTTGATTGCTTTGTCATATTTGTCAGAACAAATGTTCTCTCATATACAGTTGACATGAATGGGAACAAAACAAAAGCTCCACACCATTACATTTTCGTTTGAAAACACATCTTGTTCTCTCCGTTTTGGCCTTTCGTCCACACGGAGATGGCGTTTTTGCCACGAAAACTGAGCTTTTTGAAAAAGCACTCCAAAGTGGACACATATGAAAATGCAGTTTTTATATTGTAGTGTGGACTGTGAAAACAGATGCTTTGGAAAACGATGACGCATTTTTAGTCATGTGATCTTTACAACCAAAACAATCAAGATGGCGGCCCGTGTTATAGCGGCGCTGTTGTGCCTGATACTCCCTTTGATAGCATTGTTAAAAAATAAATGTCACTTTGTACAACCTTCACATTGCGTTCCTTCAAAGGCGAAGGGAATTTACACGGAATTGGTGTCATGAGGACAATTGCGTTTCAGACTGTGCATGCAACGGGGATTTTCCGCATGCGCAGTGACACAATTTAAGCATTTTCATACATTTCAATGTTGACGAGCAACTTTTGGAAAACGCTTGAAAACGTTAGTGTGGACGGAGAGTAGTTTTGAAACGAAAACGCCGTTTTCAAATGTATCTGGATTAATGCAGACCTAGCCTTAGGCTGAGAGTCTCAGAATTTATCAGAATCTATATAATTAAAAAATTTGAAACGTTTTCTTTAAAATTACACCAAACACTTTTTTGATACCACAATGTTCCCAAATTAATTTCTTTAAAGTTTCAAACATATTTAAAGGTAAAAAATAGTCAATAAAAAATAGAAGCTTTCTCGGGCTTATACAATTATGACCTGAACAAAATGTGCCTGGTCACAAAAAGGTCATATTGATATTTAATGATCTGACAATATAATTATTTTTTTTAAACTTCACACATGGTCATGGGGTCTAAATTGGTCCTCTGTTTTATGTTTTTTATTCATCACAAACAACAAAATAGCAACCCACATGTTGGTTACACCACCTGACTTTAATTTGATGGACAAACGTTTTAAAAATATTAATAAATTGTTTTTTTTTTAAACGATAACAAAATATATTCTACACTACTCATGACAACATAATCACACCATGTGACATTTTCTACTCAAGATATGACTTTGAGATATGTATTTGAAAACTTGTTGATCGTAGTAGAGGTGTCTTCAAGTATTTTTTTGAATAATTTAAAAGATCCGGGGGGGAAAATAAATGTCACGCCATCGACCTAAATGAATAAGTTTTGTCATGTAATGTTGTATGATTCATAATAAATCATCTCTCTCTCAATCTTTCTTTTGCTTTTTGAGGTTCTTGTGCAGACTTGGAGTAACCAAGGCTTAAATCCACAACATGAGCGTTGCTGTCCCTAAAGCTGAGGTAGTAGATTGAATAGTTGTGGAGTATAAATCCTCCCTTTGAGATAACTATACAATCTACTGTCTTGCTTACGGAGATGGGCTAACCAGCTGTCAACAACAATGCTGACCAAATAATGTTTCGAGTTAATTCATTAGAACTCAATCCGTGGAGAGGATTAAATAACATGGGTGTTCTCTATAGAATGACGTGCACATCGAGATAATGAGTTCTCAGTGTTCCTGTGAAAATAAAACAAAGTGTCTGAGTGTATCCACAAGGTGAGGTAGTAGGTTGTATAGTTTATGGGAAGGATCGAATCCTATTCAGGTGATAACTATACAGTCTATTGCCTTCCTTGAGAGATATAATGAGCAAGGGTGAAGAGGAAGAGTTTTCAAAATTGGTAATTAAAATGTATATATTGTATTAAAATGATGTAAAAATGACATGAAATATTTTTGCGATGCTTTAAAATGAAATAAAAATGTGTCTGTTAATACTCTGTTAATTGTTGACTTTCTCATGCTGAAAATGTGGCTAACAAATGTACATGCTTATGCTATTATTTGTTGCTCATAGCATACTATTTATTGCCCTTCCTCATTTATGTCCTTTAAAATTTCTGGCATTTTAAAATTGATACAAATTTCAGCAATAGTCAATAAAAGTAGCAAATAGCAGAAAAGTTTAAGTATTTCTGCACTGATTAAGTAAGTTTAACATAAACCTGAAAATATTAAGTAAATTGTACATTTGTAGTCACACAAGTAGAGATTAATGCTCTATAATATTATTAATGATTTTTTATATTTACAATGCATCAAGTATCAATCCTAAAATATCATGATCAAAAAATTATCAATTGATTGTTACTGTTATCTTGTATTGTGCACCAAGTGTTGAGTGTGTGGCTCCATTTCTACTCACACCAATAATGCAAGGTGAAGTTGATTCACAGACCAGCATGCATTAAGCCTTCCACATGAACTAAACATGTTTTAAACTTAAGGAATGTTACGAAGTTATTTTACATCACATCAGATTTAAACGGTAAACATACTGTATTACTTGAAATGTTTAAAGGAACGTTCCGGGTTCAATACAAGTTAAGCTCAATCGACAGCATTTGTGGCATAATGTTGATTAGCGCAAAAAAATATTTTGACTCATCCCTCCTTTTCTTTCAAGAAAATGCAAAAATTGTGATTACAGTGAGGCTCTTACAATGGAAGTGAATGGGGACCATTTTTGGAGGGTAAAAGGTAGAAATGTGAAGCTTATAATTTTATAAAAGCACTTACATTAATTCCTCTGTTAAAACTTGTGAATTATTTGAGCCAAAGGACAACTGTCTCTAACAAGGACAGAAAGAGATGTGGAAGACCAGATGTACAACTAAACAAGAGGATAAGTACATCAGAGTCTCTAGTTTGAGAAATAGACGCCTCACATGTCCTCCGCTGACAGCTTCATTGAATTCTACCCGCTAAACCCCAGTTTCATGTGCAACAGTAAAGAGAAGACTCAGGAGGACTTATGGGAAGAATTGCAAAGAAAAAGCCACTAAATGTTAGAGTGGGCAAAGAAACACAGACATTGGACAACAGATAATTGGAAAAGAGTGTTACGGATCTTAACCCCATTGAGCTTTTGTGGGATCAGTTAGACTCTAAGGTGCGTGAGAAGTGCCCGACAAGACAGTCACATCTATGGCAAGTGCTACAGGAAGTGTGGGGTGGAAGGTCACTGGAGTATCTGGACAAACTGACCACTAGATTGGCAAAGATCCCCTCAAAGAAAAGTTGATCAGGTATGAAGTGGGAATGACAGCTGTGATTCACAGTCTATGGAGGTGGATTTGTAATGTTTCGGAATGTTATGGTTGTACCATCCAAACATTGGTAAGAGGCCCAGTATGGCAGCCATTATCCAACATACAGTGGAAAGAATCCAAGAGTGCTTTTTGGTGACTGTAGATTTATACCTTCCATAAAAAAGTAAATAATAATAATATTAATTTGACTGCAAAACATTTTAAACTAAAAAGCTGCTAGAGTCTGTATGAAATCAAAATGGACCATTTTAATGTCCAATTTTTTCACAATCCAATACATTTCCGAAACATAAAATCAAGTCCCTGCATTTTTCTCTGCAATATCATGCTTTCCCCTCCAGAGTTTCCTGTTTCACTCATAGATATGCCAGATTATGAAAGTAAAATGGCATTTCACATTGTCCTTAAGGTTAATTGGATGGTGAATGCTGAAACTATGTCATTATGTTTGTGTTGTGCAATCTTAGCAAACACATAAGGCTGTTTTTTTTTTTATTAACTTCAGGCACTTTCATGTCCCAGGGGTTGATTTTTAGTAAAACTTAAAACAAAAGTACTTTTACTTTTTGTTATTTGAAGGTCTCTTTAAAACTGAAATGGAAACTTGTTACCAGACATTCATCATTTAATTTTGGTACCTTTCAAATGCCTGTTATGTATAGATTTGACTGTTTTAGCCTCGTCCTACAGACTCAGGCGTCATTTCCACCACACCACTTAATTTTGCACCTAATAATTTCCCCCCTCAAAAGTTAGTGTGCTTTTTAACTGTCGACAAATGTGTCAGTGAAGAGCATGCTTGAGATGAAATACGAGACCAGAAGAAAACAAAGAAAAAAAATCAAGGTAAATATCACTTGTGACAAGAATATTTTTTTAATGGGCTTCATTTACAATCAAGCTGTAATTATGGCCAAATTATGCACAAAGTGTGAAAATATTATTCAATTGTGTGTTTTAAGATACAATAAATGTTAGCCATGAAATTAGCCTTAGTAAAACAAACAAACAGTACGTAATTTTATTAGAAAAATGGGTAAAATGTAATTTCCATCAGCTTCATTACCAGCACAGAATTTTATCAAACACAATAAATGAGATGTGCTGGAAATGAGACTGTGGTGGGAAAATACATAAATCTTCTGTGGTGCATGTTCATACCATGTTGGACATTATTAGATGATGGATAAAAAAATTGTGGGGGGTGTGAAAACATTTTTGTTGAGATTTTTTATTACTGGAAGTCCACAGTGCTAAAAGTGCCTGAAGTTAAAGAAACCCCCATAAAAATGACTAAATTACAACACACCAATTTATAGAATAAACCACAATCTGTTTGTACTTTTAAAACATCTGACAGATGTTAAAACGTATCCATGTGGTCCATGTCACTTCAAAACTGGCCTCAAGGGGCACAAACACGCAGAGATCGGTCTACTGCAATAGCCAGAAGGGTGAGCACAGATGCTTGCAATGGTACTATAAGGACACAATTTCTGAAGAGGCATGCATAGAAAGGCATTGAAACACATATGTCCACAACAACAGCAAGTGGAATGGCCAAAACTCCAACAAGGAATGGCCAGCGACACAATCAAGCAGAACGTTGGTTGATTTAAGGCCCTACTCTTCAGAAGTAGTCTTATGGATTACTTATATGCAGCATTTATGTGCTTATTAAAGCTTCAAAGTTCTGGGCACCATTCACTTGCATTGTATGAACCTACAAACTCATGAATTTCATTAATAAATATAATAAAAATTCTTGAAATATTATGTATTGCAATTATTTTCTGCGTAATTCTGTTAGAAATAGCCACTTTGCACTGATTAGCTCAAATGAAGACTGTTCTTTTTTAATAATAAAAGACAATCTAGTGTGTGGGATGACTGGAATCCCTCTTAAAAGTTCAGTGATTTATCCCAAAAGTGCTTTTTACATGCTAGATGCGCTTCTCAATCAATATATTGCAAAAATAAAATACAGTAAATAATAATATTTTTTTCCCACCCGTATTCCGGCAACTCCCACTATTGATATAATTAGTAGTGTTCGACCGATATATCAACGTGGTGATAAATCGATGATATTCTGACTTTTTTTAATTATTGCAACGGCTGATAAATGTTCCTGTTTGGCCGATTATTTTCTTGAGGGCACCGAAAATCACCTGCTTAGATGTGAAGAGACTGAGACATGTAAACAGCCAGTCATGGTTCGTTTTGTTGTTACGTATCATTGTGATACTACAATAATAGACTGCTGTGCAACACGGTGTCATTTAAATTGTCCGCATATCAGTCGCGACAGATGCGTTTGAGCACATAACGTTAAAGTGCTCTCCTGTTTCATTCTCCCTCTCTCTCCACAACAGTTGCATGTAACTTAAACTGCCTCGTCTATTGATAAAAAGGCAAATATCAATCAAACTAATATCATATACCGGCTGCAAATATACGCATATCTCGTTTAAACATATGTAATAAACCAACCTCACAAAACTTCAGCAGATCCAGTATCCTGAGGAGTGCTCATAAATCTTCCTCTGAAGCACATATTCTAACAGTCTCTCCTCAACAGTTCCCTGCTACCTTTAACATTCTTTTCCAATGATAAAAGGCAAACATCAATAAAACTTGTGCTATATACCAATTGCAAATATGCAGATATCTCATTTAAACAGATGTAATTCATGAACGTCATGAAAATCCAGCCTTTACTTCCCATCGAGCACTCCTCTAATATCTTCCTCTGAAGTGTGTATTCCATCAGCCAGAATCAAAACTTCAGGATCGGGATCAAAAGTTCCTCTGATACACAAATCATGACGGTCAGTCTGTGACAATCCAAGCAGGTGATCAGGCCGTTTAAACTATCAGGAGACTGACGCTCATTCTGGATCCGCACGAACGCTTGAGTGCAAGTTCAAGGTAAAAGCGCTTCACTATACACTGTATGTACAATTGGTTTGATTCAGTATTTTTTGAGTAAATGCGATTGCTAACATGGACATGCCATCCATGGTTGCTGGACTACTGTGTGTACTGTTATGTCCTTCTTTCTTATATATTAACAATTTCTTCATGAGCAAATAAATTACTAAAATTTGAGGACTAAACAGAAATCACCTTTAATAATACAATGTAATTTTTGTAGTTTTGTGTGACATTTTGTAAATTTAGTGCTTAATAAGAGTTCTTTATTTAGCAATTTCATGTTTGTTATTCACTATATTAAATTGTGTGATATATCGGCATTGTATCAGCCTATCGGCTACCCTGCTCTCTGGATATCGGCATAGGCCATTAAAAAAAACCATCAACATCACTCTGTCCTAAACAATAATGTATGATATGAAAAATATATTTTTTTTTATGCCAAACTGAGTTTGCCTGGCTCCCATATCTTTGGTTTCCCTTTATGTCAAATATAAAAATATAAAATATCAAGGTAAGTATCACTTCCCGTGAGAGAATATGTATTTTATGTAATTAACTATTTCAGACATTTCTGAGAATGCTGTGGAAAAGAAATACATTATTACGTAGAGATGGAATGTGAAGAAATTCAGTTTGAGATAGAAAGAGTTCAAGAAGACATGAATGGACATTTTTATTTTAAATATTTTACTGGAGAAATTTTTTTTTGAATGTCTTTGAAAATCAAATCATCATTGTATGATCATCACAGAGCTGAAATATTTGTCTAAAAATCTTCATTTGAGTTCTGGTGAAGAAAGAAAGTCATACACATCTGTGATGGCATGAGGGTGAGTAAATTATGAGATCTTTTTTATTTATGGGTGAACTAACCCTTTGATCTAATTGTTAATTTGAAATAATATACTTTTTAATAATAAAAAACGAATTGCAGAATTAATTAATGATAATAACTTATAGAAAATAAGTGAAAAATGATGTTACATATTGTAGCCTATATTGAGCTGTATGGAATATACTGTATAGTAAATAGGTATATCAGATCTATTTCGACCTCACTCAGACCGTCACCACGTTCTTACCTTGAATGACGCCATTCCTCCGCCTATCCTCGAGACCTAATATCAACAATGTCAGGTGACTGACCTTAGGGGTTGGCTATATAACATCCAGATGAACCAACCACTTCCTCTTGCCTTTCTCGCCTCATCTGAGACCGTCGCGGTAGAGCGAATTTTTGATTACAGGAAAAACTAGTTCCAATCCGTCACATTTTCGTGCAGGTGCTTCACGTCCCTGACGATTGAGGTGGTTTTCTCCGCACGTCAGTGAGTGTTTCTTTATTTTTTCAGCTTGTTTACAGGTATTTATTATTGGTTCTTGGGTCAGCTGTTCGCAGCAGAAGAGAGTTTTTCCATCTTGTTTACCGCGTGTGCGCACTTAGAGTGATGGATATATTATTTTCTACTAGATTATATGATTTTCAAGGAGTTCTGTTCGCAGACTTATTTTGAAAGATGAGTATGAAGTGATTCGGCACAATCTATATATTAAGGATATCTGGTTAACTGTGTTTAACTGATACCTGCAGTTTAAGGAAGTGTTTGATTTGATTAATGAATGGTGATTCGTCACAATCTATGTTAATGGCATTGTCGCTAGTTTATTTTAAAATCTTGCAGTTCAACTCCAAGAATGAATTAAAATACTGTGATTCGTTACAGTTAATCTGTCTATTTATTTAGTTTTATTATCATAGACCTTTATTATATGAGTGACTTGACCTCTGGCTTGTTGTTATGAGTCACTCAAGATGTCGGTTTTGCCAAACTGGCATACAGTCAAGAGATGGGCACCGTGAATGTCCCTCCTGTTTGGGTATGCAACATCTGTTAGATGATATCGAAAACCCCTGTGCAGCTGCAATAGAGCTAACTTTGCAGGAAAGAGTGCAGAGAGCCAAACATTTAACTGGTGGCAAAGAAATGATTCCCAGTAGTCCCTCTCACAAACGCAAGGGGCCTGATGAGTCGATCAGGTCTCCAAGTTCTGACATGCCTCAAGATAAACGGGAGAAGGCCACGGTAGTGCAAGAGCCCAAGGACGATACTCAGTTACAAATATTGGCAGCATTACGTGACTTAGCTGGTAAGCTTGAAACATGTAACACTTCAATTAGCACGCAGCCATCTGCAGCCCCTATTGCACCCTCTCCTGGAGATGAGTTAACACCACATCAGGAAGAGAGGGATGATTCTATGGATGCTGTGTCACTGCATGCAAATAATTCCCTTTATGGTAGTGAGGAGGATATTGGCGAAAATGAGGAAGGTCCGAAGTTTCAGAAGGAAGCCTGCATTCTGACATTCTTTCACGCATTTTAAGTGCAGCAAGGATCCTGGGCCTTGGTGCTCAGGAAGAAGCTACAGCTCCAACCCCCACACAAGGTGTATGGACGAGTATTTCCCCTGCACAGCCTACTGTGTCCATTCCTGTGGCTGAGGATTATTCCCAGATGCTGAGGAAAGCCTGGAATAATCCAAAGGCTGCACCCCAGTTTAATGCAGGTTGCAGGCGGTTTGTTAAATTGGATTATCCCCCTGAGAGTGGTATGGGGAACATGCCATCAGTGGAGCGAGAGATCGCAGCCTTAACCACTTTGGGACCTGATAAGGTTACAGATAACCCTCGTTGTCCTGGTAAAGAGTGCCAAAAGACCGATCGGTTAATGAGCCAAGCGTATAATGCAGCTACCCGAGCAGCTCGATCAGGAAATGCTTTAGCAATAGTTCTGGCTGCTTTGAGGAAGGTTGTTAATAAAGAAGAGCATGATATGATGAGTTTAATTGACACAGCACTCATCACACACTCACAGCTTACTAGGGATATTGGAGCATCCATGTCTTCAGCTATCTTAGCCAGAAGACAAATCTGGTTGGCGCAGACATCTTTGCCTGACGCTATTAGGAAAGACCTGACTAATATGCCAGTGGTTCCAGGTCGGATATTTCACACTGATTCACAGTCTCTGCTGGACACTGCTGATCAAGCAAGACGCAGAAGGGAATCAGTTCAGCAGACATTTGGTGGACTTACCAAATATGGCCATAGAGCAGCCCATTCCTTTCAGCCCCCACACTTTCCACGTTCAGAAACTCGGGGGTATGACAGAAGGCGAACCAGGTGTTACCAATTACATGATCAAGGCACCAGACCATTTTACCAGGCTCCCCAAACTGACCAGTCTCATACTCCAGTCAGGGGAGGGTCATTTAAGAGGCGTACTACCAGGGGTTTCAAACCTCGGGGAGGCCAGGCATAGCGGTCTTGGAGTCGCCGGAGAATGCTCCCAACTATGCCTGGACAGTTGGGAGAAGGTAACATCAGATCCTTGGGTTCTAGATACCATCAAGACAGGATACAGGATACAGTCCCGGTGGCGCCCTCCTACTTTTTCAGGGGTTCAAATGACCATAGTCAGAAACCCAGTCCAGGCACAAATTTTGGCCAACGAAATCACAGTCTTAGTACAGAAAAAAGCAATTGTACAGATAAGTACCAGCAAACAGCTCACTGGGTTCTATTCGAAGTATTTCCTAGTACCAAAGAAAGACGGGGGACTTCGACCCATTCTGGACTTACGACAGCTGAACCGATTCATAAAAGTATTGCCCTTCAAAATGCTGACTACAGTTCAAATTCTGGAATCCATAGAACCGGGAGAATGGTTCACTTCCATAGACTTAAAGGATGCATATTTCCACATACCCATCTGTCAGGATCATTGCCCGTTTCTTCGCTTTTCTTTTCAAGATCGGGTCTACCAGTTCAGGGTCCTTCTATTTGGCCTGTCTCTGTCTCCAAGGGTCTGCACCAGAGTGGTTTCTGCAGCCCTTCGTCCTCTTCAATGTGCAGGTTTGAAAATTCTATCATACCTGGACGACTGGCTAATTTGTGCTCCTTCTCGCAGCCAAGTACTGAAGGACACAGAAATGGTCCTTCAACATGTACAGTCACTGGGTTTCAAGGTGAACTGGGAAAAGAGCAATCTAAGTCCCAGACAACAGACAGTGTTTGTGGGAATTTCGCTGGATTCCCAACTGATGACTGCATCTTTGTCACCCCAGAGGGTGGAACAGTTGGTCAGTCTAGCTCAGTCATTTCGTCTGAACAAGAGAATGAAGTTAATTCAATTTCAGCGATTATTGGGCATGATTGCAGCGGCAGTGACTGTGGTCCCACTCGGCCTTCTCAGAACCCGTCCACTACAACGTTGGTTGAACAACTTCCACTTGCATCCCAAATTACAAAGGCATGTGAAGATAAAGGTTACATGAAGATGTATCCAAATGTTACGCCCTTGGAATACGAAGACGTTACCATCACAAGAGGTTCCTCTAGGCAACATCCCAGCAAGGCGATCTGTGATAACGACAGATGCTTCTCTAACAGGCTGGGGAGCAGTTTGGGAAGGCAGGTCCATCAGGGGACTCTGGGAATCCCCTTGGACCTCGGAGCACATCAATGTGCTGGAACTCAAGGCAGTCCATCTCTCCTTGAGGGCTTTGCTCCCGTTGTTGCAGAACAAACATGTTTTGGTGAGAACAGACAACATGTCTGCAGTGTACCACATCAATCACCAAGGCGGCACCAGATCAGCTGATGTCTCCAGGTGACAAAGGAACTACTCTCTTGGGCATTTCTGAAGCTCTCATCACTCAGAGCAGTATACATACCGGGAGTAGCAAACAGAGCAGCAGACCTGCTGTCTCGAACTGGACCTCTCCCGGGAGAGTGGCGTCTCCATCCCGAAGTGGTAAGAATCATATGGAGTCAGTTCGGAATGGCGAGGGTCGATCTGTTTGCGACTACAGAGACAACTCATTGCTCTATGGTATTCCCTGAACAACCAGGGAGGTCCCTTGGGGATAGATGCACTATCTCAAGAATGGCCGGAGGGATTGTTGTACGCCTTTCCTCCCCTACCTCTGATTCACCTGGTGCTCAACAGGGTAGCGTTGGGTCATCGCAAGGTTTTACTTGTGGCCCCCAGGTGGCCAAAAAAGCATTGGTTTCCGAACCTTGTACGTTTGGTCCAAGGTCAACCTTGGCAGTTACCAAAGAGAGCCGATATTCTCTCCCAAGCGGAGGGCCAAATCTGGCACCCAAAACCAGAGATACTACAACTGTGGGTATGGCCCTTGCTCAGCCCCTCTCTAAAGACTTAGACGAAGCTGTATTGAGGACAATAAATAGTTCTAAGGCACCATCTACGTGGAGTAACTATTCTAGCAAGTGGCGGATATACTCAACGTGGTGTCAAGACCAACAACTAGATCCAGCCAAGTGTGACACCAGTTTGGTTCTTCGTTTTCTTCAATCATTGATCGATTCGGGGAAGTCAGTTAATACCATAAAGGTCTACATTGCAGCCATCTCCCACTTTCATGTATCAGTGGATGGTGCAAATATTGGCAAACACCCTTTGGTGTCTCAATTTCTTAAGGGTGCACACCGTTTACATCCAAGGAGAAGTATGAGAGCACCTGCTTGGGACCTTTCTATTGTCTTACACTCACTGACCAAAGCACCTTTTGAACCTCTGGAGCAAGCCGATCTCAAGTTCTTGACATGGAAGACAGTCTTCCTACTGGCGATATGTTCGGCCAAGAGAGTTGGTGAATTACACTCTTTATCAGTCAGTGAAGAATGCTTGAGATGGAAGGCGGAAAAAACAGGGGTTTTTCTTTGGCCAAACCCGTCATTTCTACCCAAGGTCCTTAAACCTAGTACAATAAATCAAGTGATTGAGCTTGATGCTTTCCGTCCAGGTCCCCTTTGTTCGGGTGCTGGGTTAGATAATTCTTCTCTATGTCCTATTAGAGCATTGCACACATACATTGAGCGTACTCATCAATTTCAGCAGTCACACATGCAACTATTCATATGCTTTGACAAGAGGTGTGCAGGCAAACCTGTGTCTAAGCAACGATTGTCTCATTGGGTAGTGGATACAATTTCACAAGCTTATGTCAACCAAAATCTACCTATCCCTGGTGATCTGGTGGCTCACTCTACCAGGAGCATGGCTACTTCCTGGGCGGCACTCAAGGGGGTAGCGCTCTCAGACATCTGTGCAGCAGCCCCTTGGAGCAGCCCATACACGTTCACTAGATTTTATAGGATTAATGGGTCAAATCCGAATTCTTTCGGGTCTGCTTTATTATCTGTGACTAAATGAACCCCTAGTGACCCTGGTGGTATAAGTCATCCAAGGTAAGACCGTGGTGACGGTCTGAGTGAGGTCGAAATAGATCGTAAGTTATGACCATAACTATGGATCTATGAGACCGAACGATGACCGTCACCATCCCTTGTCACTCGGGACGAACTGGGCGTTCCAGGCAAGAGGAAGTGGTTGGTTCACCTGGATGTTATATAGCAACCCCTAAGGTCAGTCACCTGACATTGTTGATATTAGGTCTCGAGGATAGGCGGAAGAATGGCGTCATTCAAGGTAAGACCGTGGTGATGGTCATCGTTCGGTCTCATAGATCCACAGTTATGGTCATAACTTACGTTGTATAGGACAGGAGAGAGTAAACAAACACACACACGCGCGTTCATACAGTATTAAATCGCCACCATTATAATATTAATTGAGTAAGTAAACAGTTAATCAAGTCAGTAAACAGCTGATTTAAATGCATGTGATAGTTTTGTCTTGTCTAAAGATAACCAATTAAAATTTGCGCTGAACTTCAAACTTATTGGCTGTTTGTTTTTCTGCAACTTATAGGTTATAAGGCTATATGAACAACCTTTATCACACTCCAGTAAATGTTTGCAGGGTAAACTTCGACAGCAGTGAATGTGAGTGAATGGGAAATCACAGCAAATGTTATTTTCACTTACCATTTGCTCCAAAAGCAAAAGAAAAGTTCAGAATTACATTTGAATGACTTTCCAAAAGATGAAATAAATAGAAAACGGTGAATTAAGACAATCAGATGGGAGAAGATGCCAAATTTACGGTCATTCTCTCAGCAGCTGTAATAAAACCCCCTCACAGCTGTAGTAATTCTTAAAAAAAATAAAAATAAACCAATTACAGGGTAATATAACACAAAGAATAATGTTACAAACTTACACTCAATATTTAAAAAAAAGTATCAAATAAAAACGTTTACTAGATTTACGCGGCTAAATAAGGCGGAAACGCGTCATCACAGTCAGTGAAAATCTAACCGCTTGTAAGTAGCTCTTAGTAGCCAATCCGAATCCAGGAGGTGGGACCTGCCAGAAAACGGGTGGGGGGAAAATAACACCGAAATACATGTTTTTTTTTGTACATGGGTCAATATAGGCTGTGTCTCGTTTCGAAGGTTGCGTGCTTCCTCCTTTAAATAAATATCGTTTAAACGAGACGGCCTTCGTAGGACAAACGTAACGTAACGTAACGGGTTGCTATGACAGCACGCCACACTTTAACAAGCGCGAGTGCTTTGACTGAGAAGGGAACAGTCCCTTTGGAAGGGAATGTATGAGGTACATTTTAGGAGAGTTATAATAATGTAAAGAGAAAAGAAAATAGTTTTTACAGGTGTACTTTTAGTCTAATTCTTTATTTTAATTATATATTAATAAAATTATACATGTTATATACTCTGCACACATCTACTAAGGTATTTCAACATGGGAATTAACATTCCTTGCGTTTGAACATCATATTTACGGGCAAATTTGCGTAATTGTTTTTAGGTATTTCTGTTGAAGCAAAGAATTGTGGGTTGTGAGTGCCCACGAAGGATCATGCATCCTCCGAATTCCCGTGAAAGAAGGCTGCATTCGAAGTGTCCTACTCACTTTTAAGCCTTGATGACACATGCGGTCGACAAATGCGAAATGTGTTTACAATTTACGTTCACAAATACACGTTCACAAACTTCACTCGCATGAGGGTAATGAACTTAATGCTTAAGTGTGTAACTTTTTTGGTGTTAAAATATGTTATCCTATCCCAGCTTAATATGCAGGGGAAACTATAAAAGTAAGCCATTCATAGATTAATGTTCTTGAAACTGTGTGTTTGTTTTGAGCGACCCATATCAAGGGTGACAATAACATTGACCTGACCAATGTCGTGGGGCAGGACTATCAGTTTCTTTGACCAATGGCAGAAGGGGAGCATATTCAGAAAGATAATTTTTTATTTTTTTAAATTCGTTTGGTGGCGCTAGTGGCATAGGAATTACTTACGTATGCTTTAAAGGTACACTCAGTAACTTTTTTTTGGCTTGTCATTTTGGACTTACGCTGAGTAGTGGCTTGGATGCAGCATCATTCAAAACCAATAGTTTTCAGTTACTGATGCCATTGCAGAAATTCACTATTCACAGTCAGCCATGATTACTATAATCAATGAGTTAAAGATTAAGCAAGTCATGTGCTGGTCATGTGATCTCAATATGGCCACCCCCATGAGGGGACACTCTAAATGTAGAATAAAACAGCTTTTATAAGGTTACTGATGTTACAGGAGTCTAGATCTCAGCTCATGATTTTATACATATGGTTCAAAATTACAATTCCTTTCTTTTGGAGTAAAATAAAAGAAAGTAGACCTTTAAGACATTATTTTTAGTTGATTAAAGGTAAATATATTCCACTTCTTCAAGTGGTTTTTGTTTACGAAAAAGTAAAATATGTTGTAAGGAGTGCAAGACCACTTCAAACGATTCAGTCAGTTCTTTTCAATGACTTGATATGACCATTTTGAAAAGAACCGATTCAACAGAGTGTTTGATTTGCGAATCGCTTTTGGCTAACTCGGTTTCTAAACAGCCGAAGGAAAATACCGGGCAAATGAATGGATTGCTGGAATATTGTCAGGGAAAATATTAAGTTGTAGCGTCATATAATCGGCCAAATTGGCAAGTGAGTTGACAACTTAACTCGAAAAGGTAAATTTTCACCTATTTAGCGAATGTTAATTTTAAATCATGGTCAGTATTTAGATGTACTTTAAATAACCGATGGCACATAGCCAGCGTTTTCTATTTTCTATTTGCACCTGTTACTTTTCTCAGCGCTGGTGAAAACGGCCCAATCACAGTCGTTTGTTGTGATTATGCGAAAATAAATTTGTGTTAGAGATTGCTGGGGTGGACTGACATTTTTTATGTCAGGTGCCAATCATTAGATTAAAACAATTATATTTCAGTGCTCAAAATGCCTCCAGTGAGACAAAACAACATCCTAAAATTTGAATACATCTGGCCTTGGTGAATTTTACCCTGTTGAGGAAGTCAAAAGCTTGTGATGAGTTGGGAGTCTCTCCAGAAACTATCATAGCTCATTTGGGATTTAACATTACTATGTGTTGATGTTTAAGTTAAATGGGATTTTTTTTCCTTTGACAAAAATGACACTGTACACCCACACATAGCTCATCAGTTTAATAAAATAACAAAACAACTGCCTGGTACATCTGCCTTGATTGTCAGAAGGTTGGTGTAAATATAAGCACATCTGAATCAAGCAAATTCAGCATGTTTGAGTCAGTGACTTCCTTCCGAAGACAGCTTCCTATCTAGACCACCAATGCCACCACTAAGTTCCTCTTAGGTTCTTCTGCTTCTTTAACTTGCCATGGCTGATGTTGAAAAGGTGATCTATACTTTTTTGGAAGTCTCCATTGCTATAGGATGTTGCTTTGGCAACCTGCTGGTCTTCTGGGCTGTCTGGTCCAGGCGAGCTCTCCAACAGACCACATTTTGTTTTGTCGTGTCGCTGGCAGTTGCAGATTTTTTGGTGGGGGCTGTGGCTGTGCCTCTTGCCTTGGTAGTTGATATAGGTGTGGAGACTAGTTTCCACAGCTGCCTCTTTATCAGCTGCGTGATCATCGTGTTGACCCAGGCATCTGTACACTCCCTGCTGGCCATCGCAGTCGACCGATCCCTGCGTGTCTATAACCCTCTCAGGTTTGAACGTTTGTCATGTCTTTTGTAATTCATATTTAAAGTTTTTCTCAAGTGACAGAGAAATTACAGGCTTGCAGATTAAATTAGATAATTATTGGAAATGATACATGTTTTTTCTTAGTATGAGGTCAGATAATGTAATCTGAGATGCAACACAACAGAAGAATGTTGTAATGAAATACAAATGTCAAATTGTTTCAAATTGTCAAAAAACTCTCTAAGAAACCAGCCCTTTATAATTTATTTCTGGTACTTTTCAAATGCCTTTTATGTATAGATTTGACAGTTTTAGCTTGACCTGACCTCAACTTTCAATATTACACTATGAAAATCCATTATAAAAATACACATTATTGCATGCCATCTAAACAAAGAGTTAAATAAACAATCCATTTAAATATTTATTGTGGGAAAAAAAAAGCATTTCTATCAATCTTTCCAAAATTAGGACAGTGCACAGTTGTGGCATCATTTCTACCTCACAAAACCATTTTGCCCCTCATAAAGTTTTTTTTTTTTTTTTAAGTCAGTGTACCTGTTAACCAAGTGGACAAAAGCATCAGTTAAGATCATGCTTGAGATAAAACATAAGACAATTAACAGACATCCCAAGTCTCCCGGAAGTTCCGGGAGTCTCCCGCGTATTGATAGCGGCTCCCTGATGCCCGCAAATTAGTTAAAATCTCCCGGAATCAAGAGCGAGCGAGCAAGAGCGGTTAGACTGTGCTCCAAACCGTGTAGCGCGCACGGCAGAGAGGGAGAGAGCGAGAGACCTTGCGTGTGTGTGTGCGTGTGTGCAGCAAGAAGTGCATGTAAGACAGAGAGCATCCTGATTGGCCTGTTTCGGTAAGTCAACCAATCAATTGTCAGTGTGGGCGGGCTTTTATCTCTTCTCCCGAACCTAATTAATCAGGACAGTGTATCTAGACACAGGAGCGCCATGGCAGAGGGAGAGTGCCCCAAAAAGCGAAAATATAAGACACATTTTACGCCAGACTACAGGAAAGTGTACCCCTGTCTAATAAGAGTGAAACATAATGACAGTCTTGCACGCTGTACAGTTTGTAACAGTGACTTCAGCATTGCCCATGGCGGGTTAAATGATTGTAAAAGACATGTTGAGGTGAGTTAAACAAGTGTCATTTCATGTGCATATTGTTCAGGCCGGCTAGTTACCTAGGCTACATGAAAACAATAAACTCCTTAGACCTGTTTAAAGTTGCAATGGAATATAAATAAAAGCAGTTTACGTAAATAGTATAAGCAGTTTATATTAAAAGTAATCTACATAATTAACAAATAATTGCATAGGCCTATAGCCTAAAGAAATTATATATTATGCATTTATATCTTTTGGGGGGGGGGTCCGGGATACCTCCCTGAAATGACTTTTTGCAGGTTGGGATGCCTGAATTAATGTGTAAAGAAAACAAAGAAAATTCAAGGTAAATAACTTAAACTTGAGCAGAATATTTTTAATGGGCGTAATTTCCAATTAAGATTACATTTTGTTAAATTATGCAAAAAGTGGGACAATATTATTTAAAGAGATAATTCACCCAAAAATGTACATTTTCTCATTTACTCACCCTCATGCCATCCCAGATGTGCATGACTTTCTTTCTAATGCTGAACACAAACAAAGATTTTAAGAAGAATATTTCAGCTCTGTAGGTCCATACAATACAACTGAATGGAGGCCAGAATTTTGAAGGCCCAAAAAGCTCATAAAGGCAGCATAAAAGTAATCCATAGGACTCCAGTGGTTTAATACAAGTCTTCAGAAGCAATATGATAGGTGTGAGTGAGAAACAGATCACAAATGTAAGTACTTTTTACTGTAAATCTCCACTTTCACTTCAGCATTCTTCTTTTGTTTTTGGCATATCGCCACCTACTGGGCAGGGAGGAGAATTTATAGTAACATACAGGGTTTGAGATGTGCTAGAAATGACACTGTGGTGAAAATGTTCACGACTTTCAGAAATGTACATACACTGTTAGACTTTGTCAGTAGTTAGATTAAATAAACTAGTAAGAGTGTGACATTTTTTTAAACTTTACTTTCTAGTGCTAAAAGTTGAAGAAATACCTACATAGAAAATTACATTACAATACAAGTAAATGCAGTTTAAAATATTGTTAATTGTTAGTTTATGATACCTAATGTTAACAAATGGAACCTTATTGTAAATTGTTACCAATGTATCTTCTATTTTCAGGTTCAGAGGAGAAGGCAAAAAACAACACTTGTGGGCAGCCATCACAGTATGTTGGATCTCCGCTTCCATACTGGGTCTCATCCCTTTGTTTGGATGGCACAAAGTTGACCTGACGACAAACACCAACTCAACCATTAAGTGCCAATTTGTCACAGTCATATCTATGTCCTATATGGTCAACTTCAACTTTGTTGCCTGTATACTTACACCCATTGTCATAATGTTTGCCCTCTATATTTTTATCTTTTATACAATATCTAAACAACTGAGAAATGGAGTCGGGAAAGCTGCGGAGTCCAGGTCGTTTTATCGTAAAGAGCGAAAACTGGCCTGTTCACTAGCATTGATCCTGGTACTGTTTGCCGTGTGCTGGCTTCCACTTCACATCATGAATACGGCTTACTCCATCACAAATCAACCTTTACCCCATGTAGTCATCCACATAGGGGTACTCCTCTCGCATGCCAACTCTGCAGTTAACCCAATAGTGTACGCTTTCAAGATCCCAAAGATTAAGGCGGCATATAAAGCCATCCTAATTAAGTTAATGTGCTTTAGAACAGTAGGCAGACCAGAGCAGCCAGACTTTGGATAATAACGCCAGCAGCAACTCAAACAGCATTATCAAATGTACCATGAAAAAAGTCCCACTCCACAGGTTGTTTGTACCATAAATCAGAAAGATTAGCATGTGTCTATGGGTCTATGCATCAAACAAAATATACGCTAACCTTATTATGAACTGTTGATACACTACCAGTCTAAAGTTTGGACACACTTTATGGACATAAAGTCTCTGGTATGCTTTGGTTTTGTTCACATGCCGTTCCATGGTCGAGCTCTCAGTCTTTAAAAGTTTGCTCTATAGGTCGCTTTTAAACTAGGGAAAGCTTGGAAGGAGCATATGACGCATGGGAATACGTAAGGTACGTTTGGAAGGCGTGTCCCACAGAGGAAGAGGCATTTTTTTTCCCTCCATGTTTTTTCGATTTCACCGCACAACTACAGTAGTCCCGCTTTTCTGAGATTCTCATTGGTCAACGCATGCCTACGTCAGATTGCGTTCAGCAAAAGTTTAAATGCTCTCAGTGGCTGAGCGTCGCTATTGAAAATCCTTGGGTTTTCCCTCTCTGACCAACCGATTCACCATCCCCATTTCAATCAATGCTTTTGCAGCATTCTCTGACACACCATAAACTGTAGGTGTGTAGGCACTTTTAAGGCCTCTGATCGGCCCCGGTCGACCGCGTTGCCTATATAAGCAAACTCCTGTGACTGTGAGCGAATACGACTGCATTCGACGCATGCACACCGCGACTGCATTGTGATACTCTTTTAGCACAGACGAGGACTGTCCGCGTTGAACTCCCAAAGAATACTTTGGTTATCCGCATTGCTGATCACTCCGCCCACACAAATTTCATCATCAGGACTGTCCGTGCGTGGCCTAGATTTTCTGGACACACAAGGACTGTGCGCATTGTCGGCGCATACATCAGCTGTTGACTGCACTAAAAGAGCATCACAAAGCAGTTGAGTAAACTTTAAAAGGCAATGCAGTTGACTTGGCACGATCCGATCTGGAATGTAGAAAAACAAAATATATCCGGGCCTTGTCGAGAAAATCTGGGCATGTCCACGTGGACTGTATGACAGTCCACATGGACTGTACTGATGACGAAATTTACGTCATGCATGCTGTGACAACAGAAATGTACTTTGGCCTTTACTCTTTTTAATCACAAGCACATTATTACGTGTTTGACGCATATGCACTACGATTGTTTTGTGACTCTTTGTTACAGTCAACGGCAGGTGCACATGCACAGATGAGGACTGCAAAACCTGGGCTGTGAAACAGAAAGGAATTTGTGATGTAAAGTATTATACATAGACAGAGTGTTTGCTTCTTTTTACCAGCTTCAAAGTACATATGATATACCTACATCAAGTTACTTTAGGTTTCTACATATTCGGGATTATGTTAGAAAGCACATCCTTAAATTTGGGACTATTTGTTAGCATGAAACCCTTGAACTCATTAACAAATTGAATCCACATAGTCACGAATACGTTGGTCAAAAGTTTTTCGATGCCTCGCTGAGGAATTTAATAAGAACCTTGAACCAAATCCCATCATAGCCATCATTTGATGAACAAGCTCATTGCATTTAGAAAATAAAAATGAGAAGCAGTTTCTCTTAGTATGGTTATTGCAAAAATATGTGGAAGTCTGAAGCAATATCAACTTAGGAAATGTGGAAGAGAAAAAGTGGATGTGTATTACATTTAGGAATGGTATGATGTCAGTGATAAAGCTGACATCTTTCAAATGTTGACCATTAGTACTGTCAAGAGTGATTATAACCATGGACTGGACTTTGAAAAGTATAAATAAACATGAAAAACTGGGCTGTACGCGGACTGGGTTGATGATGAACTTCGTACGTGGGACGTACTGGCATGCGGAAAACCGAAGTATACTTTGACCTTCGGTCACTTGACATGTTTTAATTGATTGGATTGTTATCTGATTGGGATACATGGGAACTACTTCAATACTGTTTAAAAAGTTGGTTGAGAGATTGACCATGCAAAGCTGGAATCCAGTCAAATAAGCTCAAATATTTTTTGTTGCGTGTGTGTGTTCACTACATTATTCCTATACATTCATTGGTGTTATTTCAGAGTTTCAAATGGTTTTAAAATGTGGAAAATAGCAATAATAAAGAATGAATAGGTGTGCCAAACTTGTGACTGGTAGTGTACACAGCAGATAGCTTGATATACAGCAGATAGTTGTTATACATGCTTTTATTTCTTCAAGACTAGATTACTGTAATACATTGCTCTGCGGCATTTCTCAAACTTCACTGTCACGTCTGCAGTTAGTCCAGAATGCTGCTGCAAGTTTGTTGACCGGGAAAAAACAACAACAATATATCCCGTGTTAGCATCTCTTCATTGGCTTCCAGTCAAATTTAGGATTCAATTTAAGATTTTATTATTTACTTTTAAGGGTTTACATGGCATGGCTCCTCCCTATATTACGGATCTCCTTCAGCAACACACGCCTTGTAGACTACTAAGGTCGTCACAGAGTTTATTTTTAACGATCCCGAAGTCCCGTCTTAAGTCAAAGGGAGATCGGGCCTTTTCAGTGGCGGCACCACGGCTGTGGAATAGCCTTCCACTACATATCAGGTCTTGTACATCAGTTCATGTTTTTAAATCTTATTTGAAGTCTCACCTTTTTTCACTTGCTTTTAATTGTGCTTAATGTGGGTTCTTATTTTATGTGTTTTTTTTATATTTTATATATTATGTATTTATATGATCTGTTTTTGCTATAATGTGAAGCACTTTGGTCAACATGTGTTGTTTTAAATGTGCTATAGAAATAAAATTGATTGATTGATTGATTGATATACTGCATTAATCACTGCAATAATGATCCAATCATAGGCTCTTAAGTATCTGCTTATTTAAATCCAAATGGCGACAGTGTATATCAGCCGTTATTTTGGCCATTTTCAGGCATTGGCCGATAACGAATCACACTTGTCCAATTAACAGAACTATGTCAGTTCCGAAATACATTGACAGTCTTATCAAGTGATAATGCAAATTTTCTGTCCTCAGATATTTTCAAATAAAAAGTTTGTGAATATTATGTAAAATAAATATTTAATTAATGTGCAATTGCAATCTAATTTGTCAGATTACATCAGACTTCAATGCTCTCTATAGATATCAGCCTGTCTCGGTCATTAAAAAAAAAGAAAACATGACCTCAGAGTTGACCTCTATTGTGCCCATGTGTGTTTCAAGAATACAAAAATACATCATCACTATGTCATATCACTTCTCTTCACTGTCTTTATCAAATTCTGAATGCGGTGATGAAAGGGAAGAGAAATTGCCATTTGACAGTTGACATTATTGCAGCCATGGTGTGCAGTAATTGCATCCACATTCTTCATAACATGCAGAGTTTGATATTTAGCATTTGAAAAACTTCCCAGTGAATGAAAAATCCATATCAGCAGACCCACATGAAATCTGCACACACCCAGAACTCCCGCAGATTTCTGCAAAATTGTAACGTCTGCCATTCAACATTTTTACACATCCACCACCACTCCCATGTTGTTGTTTTTGTAAACATTTTGGCTAATTTGGGTGCGATTTCGGCTACCATTAATAGTACTCTCACCTCCATTTATGCCATTTAACTATGTTTAAATCCCTTACTCAGAATTTGACAGATTTAACCCTTTAATGCATACCTCATGCCTTTAGTTACCCGGGACATCATTCCACCACCTGTACCTCATCCATTTTTTGGAGTTATGTCCACACCTCTTTAGTATTCCTCAATTTTTCTCATCTGAATATTGGAACAACAACAACAACAACAACAAAAAAAGAGGCAAACATGCAAAATATATTTTTCGATATATTACTAAAAGTGTAGAGGGTCATTAAAGACCCAAGATATGTAATAGTGTTACTTCATTTATTGCGCTACCATAAACATAACATAACTGTATACATTTTCTGTTACAGTATATACATTTCTTATATCTAGACAAATGAGTACTACAGTATATTTATATAAATGACTACTATATCACCTTGATTTTCTGTGTGCCATATGTGTGTACACCAGGCACGTGCCGGCTTTCACACTGGACAAGCATCAAATCATTTTTAGTACACACTATTAAACGCTGTGCCCAAAACTCATTTTAAGGGTGAGTGTAATGTCATGGAAATGTTATTGATGTAAATTGTTGCCTTAGAATCAGGGGCGGATTTAATCATTTGGGGGCCTAGGCAAAGTACAGGGATGGGGCCCTCTTCATTGACACACCTTTACATCGGTTTTCTCTTAAAGGTGCTGCAAGGGAATTTTATATATAAAAAAAATATATATATATATATATATATATATATATATATATATATATATATATATATATATATATTAGGGCTGTCGATTTAACGCGTTAATTCAGTGCGATTCATTTTATTAAAAATAACGCACCATAATAAGGAAGATTCCTGAGAAATGCAAGCTTGTAGTACCACCTGTTTACTCCAGAGGGCAGTAATTTAAATTTCAGCTGTGTGGCAACACGCAGTTTATACAGTGAACAAAACAACCATCCAGCAGACAACACAAACATGCGTTACGTTCTTGCGTTCAAAACCACTTGATGGAGCTCAAATTTGGACTAAGGGATCTCAAGATGTGTTCTAAGTATTAAACTATATTTAACTTGACACAGTGACCTAAACATGTTATGTTTATGACGCAACGCACCCGAGACGTCTGACGCAGGTGTAAATTGACGGGTCCTTAAACAAGCCCTCATAATAAATCTCCAACTGATTGACAAATTCACGTGTGAAATGGATTGCTGTGAACTGTGTGCCAATGATTGACTTATGATCAATAATATGGTAGTAAACAATACATTGTATTCTAAAGCCGCTTTTTGTATTGTCTTATCAATGATTAACTCTTCTGACACAAGAATGCATTTTAATTATCTGAATATCTTTTATATATATAATTTTTTAAATATTTAAAGATAACTTTGTATAATTATTTCATCATTATATATTGAAGTATTGTTATATAAGGGGCTTTCTCAGCAAATATTTGTATATGCGATTAAATGCGATTAATTGCGGTTAATTAATCGGGACACCATGTAATTAATTAGATTACAATTTTTAATTGATTGACAGCCCTAATATATATATATATATATATATACACACACACACAATACACAATCTGGCTACTATGAGCTACAATACTGTATATACAATACCTTTTTTTCTTTCTTACTCTCCCTCTTTCATAATGCACTTTTCCTCCATCAATTTGACCTTGAAATAACAATATCCAAATTATTTGAATAAAAGTTGACTACATGTTTCCAGAAGCCTTTGATCAACTTTTACATTTGAAAGCTGAAAAAAGTTAGCTAGATTTATGCTGCTAAATCAGACGAAAACGAGTCAACAGTCTGAGAAAAAAGTTTTCTTATTTATGATCATATTTAAGATAATAATCATCATCAACACTGTATTGGTAACTATAGTGAGTGCTGTGCTAGTGGAAGCATCGGCAGGTGGCAGTGCAGACTGTGCAGAAATTATCCATTTGGAAAGACAGTGTTACTTAGGAAGTCTTGATGTTTAATGTTTTTCTCACTACAACTTCAATTCAAACTGGTGCTAGCCTGCCATTGGGAGCAATGTGGGGTGCAGTGTCTTGCCAAAGGACACTTCGGCATGTGGAGTCGTGTGGGCGGGGAATCAAACCACCAACCCTGCAATTAGTGGACAACCCGCTCTACCACCTGAGCCACAGCCACCCACAAAAAAAGCATATTATATGTATTTTTAGGGGGCCCTTGGCTTCTGGGGCTCTAGGCAGTTGCCTAGCTTTGTCTAGTGCTAAGTCCACCCCTGCTTAGAGCCAACCAGTCAATGGAAACAAATATGTCACAGAGGCAAACTTCATGACCTAATTGCTTTAAATTCAGGACAGTAATATTGCTCATATCAAACAAATTAAACATTGTCATATATTGAGCCGAGCATGTTTATGCCCATTAAATCATAAAATGAATCATAGTGCCAAAAGAGCTTGTTTTGACAAACAACAAAAAGAAAAACAAAAGATTGCCAGAAACACTGAAATGGACAGTTGCAATGAACTAATCTGACCACCAAAGACAACGATCTGAACCTGAATGCACAAGGCAAATGTAACATAGACATGGCAGTCTACATTCCTTAATATTACAACATTAACATTATATTATAATATAAACAGACACTGCGACTTAACGTAAGAACTGTGAAACAGGCATAACACAAGAAGGACATGATTGCCAGATCACCACTCCATTGCCTCAGACTAACCAAAAACAATGGCCTAGAATCTATGACCTTGTATCAATAACGCATTTTCTTCTTCTGATTAACACTATTTACTGATTCACAAAATTGACAAAGAAAAGAAAAACATATATTCACAGAATCAACATTTAACACCCACTATTACCCCTCCCCCTCACAATCCCCAACCCCACCCTGACCCTCAACAAACATACCTGTGGTCACACGTGAGTATAAAAATAATAATAATAATCACACACATTTAAAACTATACTTCTCTCTCCACTGCCCGAGAGCCCTCCAAGAAGGCCAAATAGCTACCCCATTCCTATCAAATAAATCTTAGTTTCCCAGCCGTCTACATGTCATTTCCTAGAATGCCACCTCCCTCCCCATCTCTGTGAACCACTCTTGAAATGAGGGCGCTCCAGCTGACTTCCATGCCCTTAGAACAATCTGTCTGCTGATCATAACACTGGCTAGGACCCAATATTTTATGTTTATCCCCTATATTAATGACTGCCCTATTGCCTAAAATACAGAGTCTGGGGCAAAATAAAATTTGAGTGCCCAAAACGTCAAACAAAACACTATGTACCCTCAACCAAAATTCTTGAATCTAAACACACAAAAAACATGGGTTGTGTCACCATCTTCTAATTGGCATCACCAGCAGGTGGGTGTATCTTTCAGACCAAGCTTATTCAATCTAGAGGGGGTCCAATAGAATCATTGTAAAACCTTAAATTGCATAAGATGCATCCTTGCATTTCTAGATGTAGACTTGACATTTTTTAGAATCCTATCACACTCTCCCTCCTCCAATACAAAGTTTAAATCTTTCTCCCATAATCTCTTGAGAGAAGTTGAAGCTCCGTCCCCCAGACTCTGATTTAACAGGGAGTAATACACTGATGCCTGATTACCTTTTTCAAAAGCAGTAATCACCACTCCCAGTGTATCTGCCGCTTTAGGGGGGAGTATACTACCCCCAAAAATAGTACAGAGCAGGTGACGCAGCTGTAAATGCCTAAAGAACTGAGATCTGGGAATCCCAAAATGTAGAACCAAATTTTCTAAATATCTCAAAACTCCACTCTCATGTTGGTCCCCGAGTGTATTAACATCCCTCTCAATCCACTCTGTCCAGCAGAAAAGGGACTTATTAATACATAATTTTGGGTTCAGCCATATGCCAGAAGCAATATTTTAATAAATGTCAGAATTAAAAACTCTTTGACACCTTTGTCCATACCGAGTGCAATTGCGAGATAACGGGGTGTAACTTAACTTCTCCGATTAGTTTAATAGAAAGGCTTTGCAATGCGAAATAGGGGTAAGAATTTCCTGTTCAATACAAAACCAGGGAGGGGCTATCTCAGGTGGAAGCGACCAATGAGCCAAATGTCTGAGACTGAATGCATAATAATAAACACAATCTTGGATGGGCCTAGCCCACATTTGTCAATCGGCCTATGTAACTTATTGAAAATTAAACTGGGATGCTTACCATTCCAAATGAAGGTCTTCGCTTTGCTATCAAATTGCTTGAAATAAGCGAGGGATAATAACTATAGGGAGAAAAAAAATCCCATTCTACCATATCAAACGCCTTTTCGGCATCAAGTGAGATGGCAGCGACGGGAGTCTGATCATTCGCTACTGACCACATGATATTGATGAAATGCCTAATGTTATCAGAAGAGCTACAACCCTGAATAAACCCCACCTGATATATATGTATGAGAGATGTTATAATTTCACTTCTAAGTGTAACTAAGAATCAGACTGATCTGGGCTTGTGTCATGGTTGGCAGAAGCTTTCCATTCTTTAATGATTGTGTATAAACTTCTAGCAAAATTGGAGTCAATTCTGTAGCATAAGATCTGTGAAATTCAGCAGCAAGCCATCTGGCCCCGGAGCCTTGCCTGTAGACAAGGCCTTAATTACCTCGCCAAGCTCCTCCAAGGTTATCTCAGAATCAAGAGAATATTTTTGCTCAGACGTCTGTTTAAGAAGTTCTAATGGTTCCACAATAATTTCTAATATCTTCCTCAGTAGATGATGATGCAGAACTATAAAGATCAATATAGAATTCTTTAAAATCATTATTAATATCAATGGCCGAGGTAAATATTTCACCACCAACAGATTTCACTGAGGGAATGGTAGAAAAAGTCTCTCTCTGTTTTATATATCTAGCCAGAAGTTTTCCTGCTTTGCCCCAGGACTCAAAGTATGTCTGTCTTGCCCTGAATAGCCAAAACTCCACCTTCAGTGACAATATAGTATTATATCTGTATTTCAATCGGGTCAATTCTCTGAGACCATTAAACAACATTCGGCACTTCAGCTCTGCCTCTGCACTTTTAATATTCCCTTCCAGTTTCACAAGTTCTTGTGCTTTGGATGTTTTGGAGAATGAGGCATACTGTATGATCCGGCCCTTACGAAACACCTTAAATGCCACCCAAGCCACGCCCACAGAAGATACTGAGGACCAGTTGGTCTCCATATAAACATTGATTTCAGTCTTTAGCATTTGTTGGAATTCAGGATTTTGCAAAAGGGATACATTAAAGCGCAAAATATATGATTTATTTTTCTCCGTATGTGGCAACATCTCTAAACACACCAGGGTGTGAACTGAGACTAAGATGTTTCCAATTGAGCAATCAACAACAGATGAAATGAGGGACTTAGATATACAAAAAATCTATTCTAGAGTTTATAGTCCCTACCAGATGGGTTCAAAAGTGGAGAGAGAAAATCCACTCTTATTAACATTTGACATTTTGACATATAAGCAAAAATTGATTGTGTGTCAAAAACAAGATTATAAAGACCACATTCCAACATTGGTGCAACCATTCAACTCCTGCGTCTCCTCTCTTCCTCTTCCACTCCTTGGACACCAAATGTTACAAATAGTGTACTTTGTATTTTTTTTAAAGTAACGTGCACACGTGATTTGTACACAATAAGTCTATGAATGTGTAGTAAAAAGGTAAATATTTGATTTTGATTCATGTTGAAGCACAGCAAAAGAATGTGTGAAAACGGTTGTATTCATTATCCAATCAGAAAAACACAATAATAAAAAAAAACATCCATGCACCATTCTAGGAACATTTCTGGTTATATATATAAAAAAATAAAAATAAAAAAAAATAAAAAACGTTAGCAATTGTTTCCACAATGTTAAGGAATCGTTTTGTGTTTGCTGGAATACACCTTTTTCCTGTACCTGTGTGGCAGGACGGAGGGTGGGCCGGGTTGTGATTATACACACCCGGTCCCTTATCAGGCTAATTAAGCCTCCGAGAGGGATAAAGGCCGATGACAGATGGTGGTGCGACGAGAGAGAGATAGTTTACGGACATGTCAGTCATGTGTGTTTGTGTCTTTTAAGTTAATCATTAAAATATTATTTATATTATCAAGCCGGTTCTCGCCTCCTCCTTCCCATTGAACCCCTTTACAACCTGTAAACAAGTTATCCTCATTCATCTGGTCAGGTACACGATCCACCTCTAGATATACAGAAGATTTAGTCTAATACTTTTTAACACAACAATGAATTTTGGCTTCAATATACATTAAGCTGGATGGTTGCCTCGGCCAGCCACTTCATCAAATTGATTTACTGGCAACGGGCCCTGTGGAAGTGAGCAATGCTAATTAAGTTTTGAAGGGAATGTTCAGAGAGTACCTCAGGGAGTAGAACGGACTGAATGCGCTGTTTTTCTGGAAGATACTGTAGCTCTACACAGAACACTGTGTTCTGCGTAATCTCTGTACACCATAAAATCTGCCTCAGTCCAAGCAACATAAGGAGAATGAGTTTGATTTATGATCTTCAATTCCCTAATTTTAACTTTTTTTTCTTGCCGGAGTGTATTCTGCTGATTGTGGTTTAGACTTGTGAAACACACCTCTTGGCACTGTATTGAAAAGCAATATCCAAATCAATTCTCATTAGTTGCATGAAACCAGGGATTTGAAACCGCCTGTCTTTTCCAGATAAGAAAATGTCTGTATTATATATGCAAAGTTCATTCATAACCACATTGCGTGTGCTGATAGCCTAATAGACCTTAGACTGAGTATATGCAGAGTTTAATTTGAAGCAAATGGCAATGAGGCAGTGAGGGATTAGTGCATTGGTCCATTCAGTGGTTTGTACTGTACTGTCAAGTGTTTATTGATCAAATCATCAATAATCATTGGAAAAACATGCACACACGTCCAGTTTCCAGTATGATCGTGCACTGAAATGCATATCGCCAAGAAACGCATCCAAATGGTCAAAGATGTCCATCTAGCATGTTTTCATACACCAACAATTAAAAATAGCACAGATGGGCAAAAGAACACGTACATGATTTGTGCTCAAAACAACAAGAGGCAGAATGGCTCAATGAAAGTTGTAACTTGAAACCACGTCTTTTAAAAGCGGCCTGAGATATGTATCAAATGGTCAAAGATGTCTGTTTAGTGCATGAGTTCTAAAATGTACAGTTTGTTTTTATAGTAGAATGACCTCTTATATGTGAAATATCAAGGAAAATTGGATTCCTCATGACATGACCCCTTTAACTCCTCTAGACGGTCAGACTTCCTTGCTTTTATTAAAAACAAGATGCTCTTTGGAACATTTTTATACATACGGCATATTTAATGGACTTTACATCTATCCCTCACAGCAGCCGTATTTTCATTAGTGTCACATTAAATATGCCTTTTTATCTGACAAAGCTCTATTGTAGGTAATCTAGTGCGTAACTAGAGGTTTTTATAATTGTCTTTAACCACTAACTCCACTCATCACCACACTAAACCCCACAGAAAGAAGCTGTGATGCGTTCAAGTCACGTCAGAATGATCATATTTATGAGTTGAACGCACATGAACAGCACCACAAAGTTGTAATTATGAGTGGGATTTTCTTTGAGCCTCAACTTTCCGAGTTGGGAGCGTCTCGATTTAAGAATCACCCTTACAAAAATCAAGAGCTCATGGCAAATTTGCTGAAAACATGCGGCATATTAGCGACTGAGAATTTTCACATGCAAATGAGCTTTGATCATTGTTGCCAAAGGTTTGCTGGCAGTTCACCACTACCGGCGAAGAGCTACAAACTTCCGGCAAACATTTGCGGTAAATCAAAGGCTAATTTGCATGTGAAAATAACCAGCGGCAAATTGTCTGCAAATTTGTAGCAAGTTTGCGGCCAGTTTAGATTTTTTTTGTAAATGTGCTGCAGAGATGTAAAGTTCTATATATTTTTATCTTATTTTGCAAAGCAGTTTTTCTTTTGCTGCAAATGGGCAAGCAAAAATAACCTTTGCTGTGGTCTCCCATTCACCACCATTCAAGTTTACCCTGCTATTCGTCTACTTCTGTTCTCGAACCAGGATATGTGAAAAGGGTACATTAGCAGTAAACTTGCGGCAAATTGTCCACTGTTGCCAAAGGTTGCTGCAGGTTCACCACTAGTGGCGAAGAGCTGCAAACTTCTGAACTACTGAACAACAAAACTACATTTCCCATCATTATAGCCTCTCCTTTGTTATCTTGTCTGTGTGCTTCGGGTCGTTGTCCTGATGGAAGATGAACCTTCACCCCAGTCTGACATCCAGAGTGCTCTGGAGCAGGTTTTCATCAAGGATGTCTATGTACATTGCTGCATTCATCTTTCCCTCGATCCTGACTAGTCTCCCAGTTCCTGCCGCTGAAAAACATCCACAGCATGATGCTGCCACCACCATGCTTCACTGTAGGGATGGTATTGGCCAGATGATGAGTGGTGCCTGGTTTCCTCCAGACATGACGCTTGCCATTCAGGCCAAAGAGTTCAATCTTTTTTTCATCGGACCAGAGAATTTTGTTTCTCATGTTCTGAGAGTCCTTCAGGTGCCTTTTGGCAAACTCCAGGCGGGCTGTCATGTGCCTTTTTCAGAGGATTGGCTTCTGTCTGGCCACTCTACCATACAGGCCTGATTGGTGGAGTGCTGCAGAGAAGGTTGTTCTTCTGGAAGGTTCTCCTCTCTCCAAAGAGAAACACTGAAGCTCTGTCAGACTGACCATCGGGTTCTCGGTCACCTCCCTGACTAAGGCCCTTCTCCCCCGATCGCTCAGTTTGGCTGAAAGCACCCACAACACCCTAGCATGGTGGATGTGAGAAAGCACCACGACTCACATTTTCTTCAGTCAATGTAAAAATCTAATTTCAATTGCAGTGGCTTTACACCTGGTCAGACATTTGCTTGTATGTGATAGACAATTTACAATAGGCAAAACAGATGCAAGCCTATCTTCATACAAGAGAATGCAAATGAAACCAAAATCTCTCATGCAAACATTCTGGTTGGGACATCTCTTCAAGCATAACAGTCTTCCAAAGTATTTTTCCGGAGATGTGTGACATGACAGCCATAAAGCCCTGAGTTGTCATAGAGATGTATTATGTCATCTAATTGAAGAGAGATCACTTATTCTTCTATTAAGAACAAACAGCTTTAGACTGTCCCATGGGATGATTGTCCTGTTGCGCGGTACTCATTACACATTTAGAGGCATGATTCAAAGAGCAGTAATGAATGTGTTTACAGTCATCTTGAGGTTTATGATTAGAGTAGAAGACTGTTGGCATAAATGGAAAAGTGCTCTAATCATGGCAACATTTAAATACAAACCATTGTACTCCAATGGGATATCATCTGAGATATTAGTTATACCTCAAATCATGTGGTTAGTTGTGGAGAGGTTTTCCCTTTTTTGTTTTAAGCGATCAGACTTTGGTGGAAAATTGTAAAACCACACCATTTTATATAAGTGAGTCGAAGACATAGTCACACACAGCAGCGATTCACTTAAAAAAGAAACAAACTGATGGTGTATCCCAAACCGCACACTTCTGCACTATTATATGAGATTTTAAATGGTAAGTATTGTGAGTAGTACTATGTTAACACTGAAAATGCAACACATACAAGTGTCCTAAGAGTACCCTGATGATGCACTTCTTCATCCGTCAAAATGGAGTATGGCATGTTGGACAGTGGATACTTTATGCACTGAGCAGTCGTGGCTTGCTGTACATTGCGGAAGGGGCGGCGTTACCATGCCTCATTGCTGGTCTGACAAAACAATTGAAAATAAAGGAGTATGTAGCAGCTAGCGAATCTTCAGTGAAGACAGTACCATACAAATGTACTAAGTTGAATGCTTTACCATCACTCCACACTGTATGATTATGTACATTGTTTGAGAAACAAGTGTTGAACTGAGGCTGGCTAACGTGCTTAAAAACCACCCAGAACTCCTTAGCAAATCCATAGTAACACCCTGGCAACCACCCTCAACACCCTAGCAACCACATTGCAGCCACTCTCAACACTTTAGCAACCATATAGAAGCACCCTAGCAACCACACAGAGCACCCTTGCAACTGCATAGTAACATGCTAAAAAGCCACCCTGAACACTTTAGCAACTGGATAGCAATTCCCTGGGAACCACTCACAACATCCTAGCAACCACTCTCAACACTAGCAACAACCTAGCAGTGCCTTAGCAATCAAGTCAAGTCATGTCATTTTTATTTGTATAGCACCTTTCAAAACACGTCATTTCAAAGCAGCTCTATAGAAGATCAGGCATTAACAGAAGATAAATCTGTAATGTCTATATCTGTATATATATGATACAACTGTACATGTTCAATCACATAGAACACCCTAGCAACTAGCAACATGCTTAAAAGCCACCCAGAACTCCTTAGCAACCTATGCAGTGGCTAGGATGTTCTATGTGGTTGCTAGAGCACTGCTAGGAGGCTGGAGGATTGTTCTATGTGGTTGCTTGGGGGCTGCTAGGTGGTTGATAGAGTGTTGAGGGTGTTGCTATGTTGTTTCTAAAGTGTTCTGGGTGGATTTAAGCATGTTGCTATGCAGTTGCTAGGGTGTTCTATGTGATTGCTAGGATGCTGCTAGGTTGTTGCTAGTGTTGAGGGTGGCTGCAAATTGGCTGCTAGGATGTTGTGAGCTGTTCACAGGGCATTGCTATGCAGTCGCTAAAGTGTTCAGGGTGGCTTTTAAGCATGTTACTATGCAGTTGCTAGGGTGTTCTTTCAGGTTGCTAGTGTGTTTATACGTGGCTGCTAAAGTGTTGAGAGTGGCTGCAATGTGGTTGCTAGGGTGTTGAGAGTGGTTTCCAGGGTGTTACTAGGCATTTGCTAAGGAGTTCTGGGAGGTTTTTAAGTATGTTGCTATGCAGTGGCTAGGATGTTCTATGTGGTTGCTAGAGCGCTGCTAGGTGGTTGCTAGAGTGTTCTATGTGGTTACTAGGGCGCTGCTAGGTTGGTGAGTGTTGAGGGTGGCTGCAAGGTTGTTGCTAGGGTGTTGATTGTGGTTGACAAGGTGTTGCTATGCGGTTGCTAAGATGTTCTGGGTGGTTACTAGGGTGTTGTTAGAGCATTTTTGTGGTTGCTTACTAGACCAAGTCAAAAGATCCCACCGCCAAGTCTCTATGATTTTCTAGTGAATTTTGTTCAGTCTGCCAAGCTAAAACTATAAATCTGATTGCTTAGAAAAGTAATAGCACACCCCTTAGCATAATATGAATAATAGGATTCATGATGCTTACCTTAGAAAGCATCATAAATCTGACATTTCTGTGAAAAGACATAGAATTGTCTGCGACATCTTTAGTGGAAAGTAATCAAACAGATTGCCTTATTAAGATATTTCCTTTCAGGACAGTCAAGAACACTGTCCAAAAGAACAATTAGCACTTACTTTAGACAATGGCCTTTTTTAATATAGTTAAACATCAGAAAGGTTCTTGGCAAGGTGGCATGCTGTTTAATTTCAGTAACATGTTTCCAAAGTTTTAGGTCTGTGTGGAAGAGACAGAACCACATTTTCTGAGCTATGCATTCACATACATTTTATAGCTCTAGAATAATATTTTATATAAAAACAAATCTTATTTCTATTTTTATTTCATAAAAATACAAAAATGTAAACTAAAAGGTTTGAAACCCCTTTTCTAAATATAAATTGTATTTGAATGAATGTCTTTACAAAACATTTTTCCTTATCAGTTTTTGTGATGGGGCAAGCAAAAATTTTAGCATTGCAAGCTAAATTCAGAACTTTTTGCCCCCACGGCCAGCAAAAAAACAATCCCAATTGTTGAACACTGCTTTACTAATATAATGTTGGAAACAGTCGCCTAATAACAAAGAATGAGTAGGCATGTCCAAACATTTGACTGGTAGTGTACGTGGAAGTGCTTCCTTTATAACAGAATCTCATCTTAATTAGTGCACTATAATGAACGCTTGTTTATGAAAATTGTATTTGATGAAGATGAAATTTGAATATCAAATTATGAATCTTCTACACACAAATGGAGACACCCATGTGTTATACGTTTGGAAATGTAAGAAGAGAGAGAGAGAGAGAGAGAGAGAGAGAGAGAGATGTTGTGGGTAAGGTGCTGCAGAGACAGGACCACCCCTCCCTTTCCAACCAGCAGTGTCTCCGCATCAGGGAGAAGGAAAAGCAGGAGTTTGTGAGGATGCAGAGTAAGAGAAGAGCATCTCTAAATAACTTCAGATTTGGTGGAACTGCTTCAGAAGACTCTCCAAGCATCTTGGTATACAATAACAAGCCTCGTCAGTTCAGCTATTACGGTAAGACTCAAACTGCAAAATGTTGCCAGGATTTTATAAGATTTAACAATAATTTCTTAAAAAAAAAATACTGTATTGAGAATTTTAACTGTGAGATAAACACAACAAATTACTGAAAAACAAAATCTATATAGCGCTGCTTTGTTTTATGCTACCATTATGACATATACAGCAATGGTGGCAATGAACAAACAATTTTACATACAAAAATTAAAACATTTAAAACAACTAATTACAAATGACAATAAAAACAGCAACAGCAAAATAAATCAGAAAACACAGGAACAAAAGCACCAGCACATTACTGTGGACATCATACTACTATTGGTTAATGTTGAAGGAATATTCCGGGTTCAATACTATTTGTGACATAATATTGAATACCACAAACATTTATTTTGATTTATATCCTTTTCTTAAAAGAATAAACAATAATGAAAAAAACGAGGTAACAGTGTGGCAAAGGGACCAATTTGTTTAGGCGTAAATGTGAAGTTTATAATTTTATAAAAGCACTTACATTCATTCTTCTGCTAAAACTTGTGCATTATTTGAGCTGTAAAGATGTTTAAATTGTCGTTTTTACACTTTGAGGATTTATGGTGTTTTGTCGTCATGGCAAAGAAGTTGTAAAATTGGATATAACTTTACACAAAAAAGGGTAGTAAGGGTTTATCAAACTAAAATCATGCTAACACACATATTGGTCATGTCTTGTGGTTATATTGAAATAGTGAGTATTTTAACGTTTACGGATTGTGTAGGTGTAAGTGGCTCACTGTATCCAAGATTTGTTTATTTATTTTTAAGAACACGAGGGACGAGAATCATTTTTTGGTGTTATCAACATTATGCCACAAATGCTGTCGATCATGCTTAACTTATATTGAACCCAAAAAATTCCTTTAATTAATCAATGGTCTATTACACCAAATGAAACTGCAAAAATAAACATTGTTTTCAGTCAGATTTCTAAATATGCCCCCCAATCTGCCATTGGTTAAAGAAACTGATAGTCTGCCCCCAACTCATGCCATTGGTCGAGTCAATGTTATTGTCTCTCTTGAGAAACGCTCAAAATTTCCATAGCACCACAGAGACACAGTGATTAAATAAAAGAAAAAATAGTTTTTTACTTGTAAATGGCTTATTTATAGCTTTCCCTGCATATGGACCCTTTTCACACTTTCGTGTATGCGAAGTGAAAGTCGTCAGTTGGGTAAACTATTGTGGCAATCGGGAAGAAGAGTAATAACCAGTGCCACTACAGAGTTCCTATTTGCACAAATTCTAAAAGAAAACATCTGGATTGGTGTTTCCATGAATTTCCAAAAGATGCTGAACTTTGTACAGGCTCGGTGGGTTCAGGCAATAAATCGCGTAGAAGATTACTTCGTTATTAAACGAGGAAGCACTTTCGTCTGTGGACAGTATTTTGCAGTCGCTCACATGTGGAATTGTGAAACGCTTTGTGGTCTGAGCTGTACCGTCATGATTACACATCACAACCGACATGAGAGTGTGTGTTTGACAGGGTTAGAAGTCAGATGGAGAGCGACAAGGGTCTCTCCACTCCTTCACATCCTGCGTCGCCTCCCCATCAGGTATTAGTTTCACCAAGACCTACTCACAGATTTGTTAATTGTGCCCTCTTTAAGTATTTTTGCAATTTATGGGGACAGATTTGTAGATTGTTCTTTTAATGCATAAATGGTAAATGGTCTGCACTTATATAGCGCCTTTTTAACCTTAACGGTATTCGAAGCGCTTTACACTGTGACTCATTCACCCATTCATACACACATTCACACACCAATGGCGGCAGAGCTGCCATGCAAGGTGCTAGCCTGCCATTGGGAGCAACTTGGGGTTCAATGTCTTGCCCAAGGACACTTTGGCATGTGGAGTCATGTGGGCCGGGATTCAAACCACCAGTCCTGCGATTAGTGGCCGACCCGCTCTACCAACTGAGCCACAGCTGCCCCTATGTGCCCTATAAATATGTTCCTGCGGATATAACACACAAACTCTCAATTATCATAATTTTTTTATCAATTTACCATCATATTCCAGAAGATAACCCTCAATAAATCACTTGCACCGGTAGAGAGAGTCAGCAGTTTCAAGTTCCTCGGTGTCCACATCACTGAAGAACTCACACTGAGGCCGGTGTGAAGAAGGCTCACCAGCGCCTCTTCTTCCTGAGACGGCTGAGGAAGTTTGGAATGAACCACCACATCCTCACACGGTTCTACACCAGTACTGTAGAGAGCATCCTGACTGGCTGCATCACTGCCTGCTATGGCAATAGCACCGCAAACAACCGCAAAGCCCTGCAAAGGGTGGTGCGAACTGCCAGAAACATCATCAGAGGTGAGCTTCCCTCCCTCCAGGACATATACACTAGGCGGTGTGTGAAAAAAGCTCGGAGGATCATCAGAGACTCCAGCCACCCGAGTCATGGGCTGTTCTCACTGCTACCATCAGGCAGGCGGTATCGCAGCATCAAGACCGCACCAGCCGACTACATGACAGCTTCTTTCCCCAAGCAGTCAGACTGTTGAACACTTGATCTATCACGATCAATAATTAGCACTGCACTTTATTAACCTATAATGTATATATATTTCATATACTCCTACTTATTGTATTGTACTGTATATTGTGTATTGTATATTGTGTGTATTGTTTACTGTATATTGTATATAATTATTGTGTTGTGTAAGTATGTGTACATTTGATTTGTAAATTGTGTTGTGTAAGTATGTTGTTTTACTGTAATTGGTATATGTCTCGTCACTGTCATGACTGCTATGTTGCTCGGAACTGCACACAAGAATTTCACCTACTGTTGCACTTGTGTACATGGTAGTGTGACAATAAAGTGATTTGATTTGATTTGATTTGATTTCATTTGTAACCTTTGTTGAGTTTAGATTTAACGACTGATGGACAATGCGGTTATCGTCTCAAACTGTATGCAGGCAAAACATTTAAGGACTGTGAAAACACCTCAGCTCAGGGCTGGACTGGGAAAAGAAATTGGCCCGGGATTTTACATAGCAACTGGCCCAAAAGTTGAAGTTGTTGAACGGGGGCGGCGCTGTTTGTGGTCTGTTCTGCATAACGCGGCAGCTCCTTTTAGCGTATCGCGGCCCATTCGGCCCGTTTCGCGGCTGACCCACCAGCCCTCTCGGTTCTCCCGATGGACAGTCCGCCCCTGATCAGCCCCAAAGTGCGTCGGCCCACTGGGAAAATGCCCAGTATGCCAGATTACCAATCCAGCCCTGCCTCGGCAGCAGCCATATTTACGTACGTTTATCCAGCTATGACGACTTCGGCTTCGCGAACGCCTATGTGTGAAAAGGGTCCATTAGCTGAGACTGCAGAAAGTATTTTGACACCAAAAATGTTACATCAGCTTAATAAGTACTTTAAAAGTATTGTTCATAGTCAGTTAATATCAACTTATGTTAATGAAAAAACCTTATTGTAAAGTGTTATCATGTCATTTAGTTGTAAAACTGTAAATTGTAGGACTACTACTGTAGAAAAGTACCGTAACAGTGCAACAACTGGGAAACTGGAATATACCGTACATTCACACTATATTTTTTTTTACAGTGCAGGTACGAGACAAGCCAAAGACTAAAGAAACAGTGCAAATCGAGAATAATAAAATACAATGAGTATACATAGCAATATGACACCATGAGGAAAAGCTGAAGAATTTAACAGATTTAGTGCTGTGGTGCAGGAAGAAGTAAAGATGGCGAACACGTCAACCCCTACAGTGATTGAGAATTTTGGGCAAGTGGATCTAATCTACATCTCTATCGAGAGCACCATTGCCCTTGCATCAGTGCTGGGGAACGTACTGGTGGTCTTGGTGATCGCCATGAACCAAACTCTCAGAGATCCCACCTTCTGTTTCATTGTATCTCTGGCACTGGCTGATATTGCCGTTGGCTCTCTGGTCATTCCCTTGGCGGTGGTTATCAGTCTTGGGCTAATGACCCCATTTTACTCCTGCCTCTTCATCTCCTGTCTACTTGTCATCATCACTCAAAGCTCTATACTGTCCCTGTTGGCCATCGCCATCGACCGCTTCTTACGTGTCAAAATCCCCACCAGGTGAGTCTAAAACTATCATTGAATCTGGGGTCTTATTGGGATTTATTATTCCATATTTTTTATATGTTTAGCACCAGCGCTTAAATTAGCATGCCAACAGAATGCTGTGCTTTAGCTGTTTGACATGTTCCACGTTAAAACCATCTCTGAAAATGTGCATCTTTATATACATCCATTTCATGAAGTGAAATGACCCACAGATTTGTTACTGTGAAAAGTTAGTCAAAATAACGAACATGTTTTTGGAACGTCCATAGTTCATGTTTCTCAGCCTGCCCAAGCTCGAAAAATTAACTAAATGTTTAAAGCAGCATATCAAATGAATCTAGAGATGCTACTCTTTACAACCAAACAGGTTTCAGTGAAAACATTTGAAGAGGTTTCTTACCAGAGGCATTTTGTTGGCACTGTGCCCATAGAAGCATTTCACGGAAATCCATGCCATGGTGTTCGGTCACGTGACTATGTGCATCAGATGTTTAACCATTAAATGACTCCTTAGAGTGTCCCGAACAGCGTGCAATGGGTTTAAATTAATTTCAATTATGCGCTGCGTATAGTAAATCCAAAATAGCGATTCCTCGCACAAGGCCGTGAGATGGCATGAGGATACCATTTGCAAGAATGCATCTTATATAGAAACACATGCAATTAAATCGAATTAGATGCGCCCTTAAGACTGATTAGTTGACTAGTCATCAGGCAACCAAACGGCTAGTTGATTTTGAAAATATGTTGTTTTGCACATCCCTAGAAAAAACACCAAAAAGCAGGACCAAAATGTACCAACACAAAGGTGAATAAAATCATGTCAGATAAGTTAATCCAAATTGATTTGTTGATACAAACTTTATTTTTGTTCTGTAGCCTGATTGGCCCAGTATTCAAGAATCAGTGCCCTACTATCTACCGCAAGATGTGGAAATATTTGGATGACTGAAAGATAGTGTAACTCCTAACAGAATCAAGGAATTCTCTACATTTTGTTAAGAGTTTTAAATACACTAAGACCAAATGTAACTAATTTAACAGGACTATTCCTGTCCTGTTGCCTTGTACTCACATTTGTGTTTAGTAGTAGTAGTAGTATGTAAGTAGGTGTGTTTAATTCATTTGTATTTTTTTTTTTTTTTTGAGCAGCCTATTAGCTACATTTACAAATGTATGGCTGTTGAAATGTTGTAAATACATTATAAAATATATAAATTATTTTGAATTTGTATTTAGGTTTATTTTATTATTATACTTTTTTAAATAGGCTATATTAGGAACGTTGGTTTACAAATGAAATGCATTTGAAAATCAAGCATAGCTAAGTTAAAAAATACAAGTTGCTTATTAGAGAAAATAAGTAAATATTTCTTGAAACGGTAGTAAACTACAAGATAAATAGTGCCTTTTGTAACTTTAAACAATAGCCTGTAAACTGATCAGTTTTCGTTGGAATTACTTCGGGTTACATGTTGAAAACATGTTAAATCCAATATGTCAAACTTGTTCAGTTCAAAATACAAAGTTGCCTCAATTTGTTTTGAGTTTGGTCTTTTTGTGCTATTTTACTGACTATAGGTATCTATGACATCATCACATGTGTGGTAGTCAAACTAAGAGAAAACGTTTTGATTTGAGGCATAAATGAATGCTGAAATATTTGGTCTATATTTTGCAATTGTTACAGTACATGAAGATGTTTTTTATTAAAGTACTAGCTTTAATGCTTCAGTTTTTTTTTTTTTTATTATGTTCTTGGCCATATTGCAGGACAGCCATATATCTGTTGCTTTCTTTAATGCAAATCGATGAAGGGGTGTAATGTGAGGCTTTTAACTAAATTAAACTGCTGTCCGTCAGAGGGAATGATATCCACTGGTCTCTTAGTATTTTGTCAGCCTCCCTAACCACTCATTTGCTTACTATGAGATAGATAACACATGATTTAAATTCTTATGCAAAACATTTATGAATTGTTTATATTAAAATGTCTTAAAGTGTCAAAATATGTTTACAAATATATAATAAATAAAGAGTATTGTACTTTTTGTAATGCTTGTGAAGTACTGTATAGCTAATAGTGGTTGACCAATTTGGGGTTGATTTAAAATTGTTTATATATATATATATAACAGGGTTGGGGAGTAACGTAATACATGTAACGGGATTACATATTTAAAATACAAAATATAAGTAACTGTATTCCATTACAGTTACAATTAAAATCATTGTAATTAGAATACAGTTACATTCTAAAAGTATTTTGATTACTGAAGAGATAATTAGCATTTTATTGTAATTTGTTTAATTTAATATTTAGTCCATTCAGATAAACATTTATACATATAAATGATGCGATCCAAAGTGCATTTGAACAGCGCTGAAACACTTTCTTATGATGTGTTACATTCATACGAGCAGACAAAGAAGTACTTTTGAAGTAAGTTTGGAGCAGAAGAAATAGAAATAAACCTTGTGTAAACTGTTAGCTTTACGCTAAGCTAAAATGCAATTTCTAGCCATTTTACATGCACACGTTACCAGACACGATCATATTTCTTATCAAGAATATTCACGTTGGATCATAATTAATTTTTTCTAGTAAGACCTTTGATATTAGGCTCAAAAATCATATTCTTGATAAAAAATGTTGTATTGTTTTCCTGTAAAAATATCTAAAAATCCTTAAAACAAGATGAATTTGATTGAACTTGTTTTAGAAGCAACACTGCATCAGATATTTAGTTTTTTCAGACAATGTATTTTTAACATGTTTATTTTGTCTTTTATAGTCAAAACAAGTAAAAAAAATTGCCAGTGCTGTAGAAGTAATCCAAAGTATTTAGATTACATTACTGACCTTAAGTAATCTAATGGAATACATTAAAAAATTTTACAGCATGTATTCTGTAATCTGTAGTGGAATACATTTTTAAAAGTAACCCTCCCAACCCTGAATAAATATATATATATATACAGTATATATTTATATAGATTAACCATATGTTAATTAGGCAAATTGACGCTTATTATTGGCTGGTTATTGGCTGATGCCTATAAATTGGTCAAATATCTGTCTTTTAATAGTTGCTAATAAGAAAACACAGATCAAGTGTATTTCGATCCAGTGGTTCTCAACTGGTGAGTTCCAACCATTTAAATTGCGGATGGCAGGGAATTTAAAGGAGTTCGATTTGGGTCTGTTTCTCGCCCAAAAACGATTGTATCACTTCAGAAGGCATGGCTTAAACCCCTTGAGTCGCAGAGATTACCTTTATGCTGCCATTATGTCTTTTTGGAGCTTGAAAGTCAAAGTGTCTTGAAAATTGTACATTCTTTAAAAAAATAGTGTTTGAAATGACATGAGGTGAGTAAATGATGAGATAATTATCATTTTTGGATTAACTATTTCTTTAACTTTAGAAAATGAGGAAAAACACTTTCTATACCTTTTGTTATTGATGCCAAAGGCCTTGCATCCAGGCAAACTCTATTTTGCCACAAATTCATGTTACTTGGTAGAATCTAGCTTAATTAGGCAGATGCCAACATGGACAGGTTTGCATCACATATCCTGATTCTTGAACACCAAGAATGAAACTACAGTATGTAAAGCAAAAGACAATACAACCTGGATTAAATACGTTTTCACACATGCAACAGGGATAACATGGTTTGTGCTGATCACAATACGTTTTTTATATTAGTGAATTATTGGATGCCACAAGCATAAAACCATTGAAACTAAGGGCTGTGTTGGGTCGCCACTTAAGCTCCAATGTAAAATCTAGGTTCTGAAGAAAAACCAGTTGAGAATCAGCTTTAAACATCATTTATGATATGATTGTTGAAATATGTTATTTGCACCGTTTACACTTTTAAGTGAAGAGTCTATGAATGTCTTACTTATAGCTGACTCTGCATATTAAGCTTTTACTGAAATTAATTTATTCATAACATTACACTCTTCACATTTAAACTAATGTATGCCATTGTCTGTATATTTTTTGACAGCTACAACATCATCGTTACGCAGAGACGGGCATGGTTAGCTGTGGGTTTGTGCTGGCTCCTATCTTTTCTGGCCGGTTTAGTGCCCATGGCCGGCTGGCACCACAGCCTACCCGGGAACAGCAGCACGGTGCCCATACAATGCCAGTTCACCAGTGTCATGAGACTGGATTACATGGTCTACTTTAACTTCTTCGGTTGGGTGGTGGTACCCCTGTCGGTCATGATTGGACTGTATGCAGAAATTTTCCGCGTGATTTGCCGCCAGCTCAATCGCAGAGCCGAGGCTACTACTACCGACTCCAGCAAGTACTACCGCAAAGAGCTGAAACTGGCCAAGTCGTTGGCGCTAGTTCTCTTTCTGTTTGCTCTCTGCTGGCTGCCGCTCCATTGTATGAACTGCATTGAGTTTTTTTGCCCTACATGTAATGTGCCAAAGAGCGCCTTTTATGTGGGTATCTTTATGTCGCACGGCAACTCTGCCCTCAACCCGTTGGTGTACGCGTTCCGTATCCAGCGCTTCCGTGATACACTCATTCACATCATCCAGCGATTCGTGCTTTGTAAAACCTCAACTATCTCAAGCTACCATGGTCCTGGACCAATCACTGAAAAAACACAAGTTCAGGTGTAGCCACTACGACTAAAAGCTAATTAACTGGCACTTTCCACGAATATCCTTTTTTTTTGTTTGTTTTAAACATCCGTTTTTATTGTTAGAACTATTGTAAACTATCAAATGTCAGTAGGGTTAAGGTCCACTCACCTCCCCTATAAAAGATTTTGGCCAGTCAAATTAAATCATAGAAAAATATTGTATACATAAGGTACAAATGGGGCTAAAAGCATCCATTAAGGAAAATGCTTTTTTTCGGGTCGCAAAATGCATCAAGATAAAAAAATACCTTTCTTTTTATCTAATATTGATGGAGCACATAATTTGTGTGAAAATAAATAATAACTATGGTTGTTTCAGCCTCATGAAATTTACTTAACAATAGCAACATCTTTGAAAACCAAAATTGTTACACGTTTTGCTGCAGTTTCCCAGTGAAATGTCCAGCAGGGGGCTCCAAAAGTGAGTGAAATGGTGTTGTAATCAAACAAGGGCTTTGAGGTGAATCTTTGATGGATGTTTTAATGAGTAAAACTTACCCCCTAACCTAAACTTAACCAATAGTGTTCAAAACGATAAATGAGATGTGAACAAAACAGTCATCCTTACCCTAATCCAGCAACTAAACCTAACCAATAATGTTTAAAAGCAAATTCCGTCATGATTCGACATTAAAAGCATATTTACTTATGCAATCACGTCATTTCACTTTTGTTTCGTGCACCCTTGGCTGGGTTCGAGGCTCGGTCTCCGAGTCCAATGTCCAACATTCTAGCAGTTCGGCTACCGCAGAAGTTAATCACATTGGAATAAGTGTGTACATGTAGGCGGGTCTGTTACACAAGCTTTAAAATGTAGATCTAAGTAATAGAGCGAAAAATACGTGTTTATAAAGTCATAAACAGCCATAGTACCCGTGCTTTGTGTGAAAGTGAACAAAACGTGCCATTGTTGTAGCACCTCTAGTGTTAATGTCACATGGAAACTGCAGCAAAACGTAGAGAGTGGCACGTAAATGTCGGTTTGCAAAAATTTAGTCATACTAACGTTTATTCTAGGTTGCGTTGTTTTTTAATAAAATTCATTAAAAAAAAAAAATGGGGGGAAACTTTTGGTTTAATCACCTTGAACAAAATTCAAAATGACAAATAAGCATCTTGTCTCAAAATAAATGTGATCATTTCAGGGATTATACATTTGCAATATTTTAGAAGTTATCAAATGTAGGGCCTGGGTAGCTCGGCGAGTATTGACAATATCAACCATGGAGTCACGAGTTCGAATCCAGAGTGTGCGGAGTGACTCCAGCCAGGTCTCCTAAGCAACCAAATTGGCCAGGTTGCTAGGGAGGGTAGAGTGACATGGGGTAACCTCCTCGTGGTCACTACAATGTGTGGTTCTTGCTCTCAGAGGGGCACGTGGTGAGTTGTGCGTGGATGCCATGGAGAATAGCATGGGCCTTCACACGCGCTACATTCTACACTGTAACGCGCTCAACCAGCCACGTTATAAGATGCACGGATTGACGTTCTCAGACATGGAGACAACCGAGATTCGTCCTCCACCACCCAGATTAAGGCGAGTCACTATGCCACCACGAGGACTTAGAACGCATTGGGAATTGGGCATTCCCAATTGGGGAGAAAAGGGGAGAAAAAAAGTTATCAAATGTTAGATCAAATAACCTAACTTACAATGTGATGCCCTCATGGATCAGGCAAATTTAGCAGTGCAAAGTGACAAAAAGGAGAGAGAAATTAAAATCAAAAGTGCCTTTAATCCCACTGTACCCTAGTCTTTTGAATTGATATTCAATTAATTGTAGTAAAAAGGTATTTTTGGTCCCACTTGATATTAGGTATCTTTAACTACTATGTACTAACATTAAACTACATACAGTACAATGTACTTATTGTGTAACTACATGTTGTTCTGCAAAACTCTCACAAGGTTCACATTTGCTGCTACTGTGGTTGAGTTACAGGTAGGGTTAGGTTTTAGGGTTAGGGGTAAGGTTAATAGTGCTACTACAGATGTAACTAAAAGAAGATACTTTAAATGTAAGTACAATGCGACAACACATATGTACATAATACGTACATTGTATCAAATGCTTATCAAATGGTAAAGACACAGTAATATAAAGTGGTTCCGTATTTTTTATTATAAACTTCTTTTAATAACAAATTTCATGTTTAGCTGTCTATCAGTTTACATACAAAACCGTTAAACTTTGTTCGACCTCTAATATAATAAAATACACACCACAAAACAAGTGTAAAGATCGGTTCTCAACTGTTGAGTTGCAGGTCTGCTGAAAACAACGCTAAATGCAAAACGTTTAATGATTTTCCCCCTATTAAAAAAAAATAAGTACATTTCTTAAAGTTAAGTAACCCTCCTACGGCATGCTAGGAAAATAAATCTCAGTCAATTTTACACATTTTTACATAAATTGCATTGTGGACTGCATTTGACTCAACCGTTTAATACTATATTCAACATTACTGTAAGAATTATTTCATTTTACATTTATTTTAATGGTTATTGCTTGACTTTTTTTAAGGAGTGTTGGGCACTCATTTGGACCCTTTTTGTGGAAGGTGCTAGCTGCAATTAGCATGACTTGTAAACTTTGGGGGGAATTCACTAAGAATGCACTGTGCACGCTGATAACATAATTTATTTGCATGCACTGTCTTTGTTGTTTTAGCAAATGATTTACAAAAGGAATTATGCAAATCAGGTAACGGTGCAAACATGTCAAAACAATTTGTGCAAAGCACTATTTTAATCCTGAAGGCAGGTTTTGAGTATTGGAGAATGTACTATACTACCCCAAATCTGACAAACTTTTCTGGGACTCTAAACTTGAATTGTCTTTTTGAAATGCCGAAAGTGCACTCAGCTACCTTGTGTCCAAATGTATGCCTGGTTATAATAATCTTCTCCATCATTTGATCATTTTTGATGAATTACTGCTGCAATGATCACAACACTAAAAAGTGTACTAATATATTTCTAAAATAAAATTCCATTACCACCTGCAGAAACCCGCAACATTAATTGCAACAGGCAAATAGTGCTGACTTTTGTGAATATGGCGCAATCTATAATAAGTCTCATTTGCATAAACAGGAAGAAGTTTTGCACTGAAAACAATGATACAGCGCATCACTATACCTGCACAAATAATCCTTTTATTAAGTTGGATTGTAAGTGATTAAGACCCAGATTGTTGTGTTAAAAACATCACAACATTTGAGTGATTTTCCCCCTTTGAGTAGGCCGTGAAAACAAAAACTGTGAAGCTTAAAAGATCTCTTTCATTGGAATGATGTAAGAAATATTTTGCTGTCGTATGTGGCAAAGGATGGTCAATGGATATTTTTGTTCAACCTCTTATATAATAAAAATTCACACCACAAAACAAAGATAAAGATCGGTTCTTAACTGTTGGGTCGCATGTCTGCTGAAAACAATGCTAAATGCAAAAAGTGAATAATTGTACATAAAGACAAATAAATTGGCTTATCAAATTTTAAAAGAGGAATGCATCAAATTTCTTTTGAACAGAACTATTCAATTTAAAGTAAAATACAACCCAGACTACATTAAATATACTGTAGATTACGGGATTTGTATTGAGCTGTTTCACCACTTGATGTTCAATGTAAAATATGCCGATGAAGCAAAACCAGTTGAGAGCAAGTGATATAGAGTAAAAGGGATCAAAATAGAGAAAAGGTTTTCCAATCTGTGAAACAAACCAATATACAGTTTTAACTGGGGCGTTTTTAGTTTTTTTTTCATTTGTTTGTTTACGTTTAGGTTTAACTTGATTGGGTTTATCATTGGGTTACTTCTCAGGGTGATTAAGATTGACATTTATATACAAACGTCAAACATCTGTATGTAGGTTTATATATATATATATATATATACTGTATATTGGTTTTATACAGGTTTCGAACAATAAAGTAAGAACCAGGGCTTTCTATGCCAAAAAAAGGAAAGAAAATGGTGTGTATTGTTTAACTATAGAGTGTCTGAAATTAAAAATCATCTACATTATCATGCAGTTGAGAATTTGTATTTCTTGATTAACACCACAAGAAACACTATATCGCGAAAAAGGTTTAAACTTAAAGCCTTACACTCTTCGTATACATACTGTAAGTCAGGCATATGAGGTATCATCTGATGGTAACTTTTCAGAGATAACCATCACTTCTACATTAATGTTACTTAAAATAACGAAATATGGCCTCAAAAAACTTGCATTGAAAATGAGCACCCCCTAGAGGTAATGGGGTAGAAATATTTCTATAAAAATAAAAGTCCCCTATCGTTCACATAGCGCCTAAATGAACAAGTAATATATCAAATGAAAGCTCTCATTCTCAGGAATGTGAATGTGCAGTTACTTTTGTAGCCCTAAAACAACACTTTAAAAGATTTTCAAAAGTTTCACAAAGTGAAATATGATTTCTGTTGAAGTCATCAAGTTTTTTTATGCTCCGATAACAACTGCTGTAAGTAGCAAGTAGCAAATAGCTAAAACCTTATAACTGCTTTTACCTTTGGCCCCTTTTTTTTAGATGGCAATTTTTTACTTGTCTGTGCGCTTGCTTGGCTGAAGAATCCAATGTTATATCTTATATGTCCAGAACAAAATATGTCATCCAGAAGGAAAAACATGCAAATCAAATCATCAGAAACATATGTTTCCACTATTGATGATCAAATGTTACATACCATTGCATAGGGGAGGATCTCTGCTTTCTAATGACACCTACATTGATCTTCTAGTCCACTCAGAGGCCGAGATATTTGATGAAAAACATGAGTGGTGCATGAACTGAAAATTAGAATGAATGTCTATGGACGTGCACATCTGTATGAGGCTAAAATGCGTTAGAGCGCCACCTACATTTCAAATCTGTATATTGTGATGGAATGTGATAGAGAAATAAATAATATATTTTTTAAAGATTGCTGCCATCTAGTGGAATGAAATGAAACTTTTCAAAGTGAGGTAGAGTGAACAGAACCAGAATTACATGTTTACAAAAAAAAAGTTTTGTTTTGTTTTGTTTAAAAAAATAAAAAATAAAAAAATAAAACAAATCTGTTAATCGTAAGATTATAAATACATAAAATAATATTCTCTGAATTTTTTTAAATAATTAGTCCACAGCATGTGTGAATGGCGAGATTTTAAATTTGAGTGTGAAAAATTGCAGGCAGCCCAAAAATGCACCCGAGTATAAAGGATTAATAGAGTTTTTTAAAATGAGATGTAGTGTAAAAATAAATTCTGCAGTGGTAATAGACCTACCAACTAAAAATAATCTTCATTTTCTATACACAAAATATAATTTCTTATTATTTGTCTTTGATTTTGGGGTAAATATGACCCAGATGTAATATTTACATGTTTCCTATGATTCACCCCTCTAATGGACATATTTCATATGGAAATAGAAGATGTTTATGATATAATTGGTTGCACAGCATGATAATGTGTCTTATACTGTATGTACAATGGTATACCTTGAATTTTTTATGTTTAAATAGCCATAAAGTACATGTAAATTAATCTATTGCTTTACTTATTGAACAGTAACAATCAAAGAGGACAAGAATAACTTAAATAATTATCTGCATCTAGATGATGTGCTTATCATGTGTCACTGCGGAAGGAGACCGATCTGGGATCTGGGATTACATGCTGTAATTCTTGACAATTTGTGATCAAATGCATGGGTTTTCCACTTAAAAATTAAAGACAAAAGAATCAAAGTGAACAGTAAATTATGCTTTTATTTGAGGCCAGGGATTTGAACATGATTAAAATGTTCTTTAATCTGTCTAAGTGAAAGAACACATAGCTTGTGTCTACATCAGCACTATACACACATATACACTCTCTCTCCCTTCATTTTCATGACTCAGCAGAGGTGAATTGTGATGTCCTGGAAAATTCCTAATGCAATGTACATACAATAATAAAACATCTTCCAACTTAATGAGTTTTTAATGCAGATTTTTATAATGGGTGTTAACCTGACAGTTCTGGCAACAAAGAGTTATTGATAACAAACACAATATCTTTTGAACTCTATAACTTTAACCAAAAATGTATATGCATGTGTTGCAATTTAACCCTTTAAGCTTAGATGGTACCGATAAAAAAATATTTATAACTACAGTCTTGGCCAACACAAAATAAGTATCGTTTTAAAGCGTAGAAGCTGTATTTTCCAATGCATGCAGGCATTATGTCCAAAAATGAACCAATGAAATTGCAGACAAATCAGAAGTGTTCCGTTTTGATCATTTATTAATAATGATGCACTTCGCATATTATTGTAATAGGTAAAAGTAACGTCATGGTTACTGTTGTAACCTCCGTTCCCCGAGGGAAGGAACGAGACATTGTGTCGAATGAAGTGACACAAGGGGTATTCCTGGGATGCCAAACGTACCTCTGAACCTGAGAAAAGGCCAATGTCAAGTTGGCAGACAGAATTTGCATGCCCCGCACGGACATACGTGTATAAAGGGAAGCGGGGCAGCGAGTGCCAGTCAGGATTTTGCACTGAGGAGCGGAAAATAAGGTACGGCCGTTTACAGTGGTAGGTCTAGTGCTGGCAGGAGGGACACAACGTCTTGTTCCTTCCCTTGGGGAATGGAGGTTACAACAGTAACCATGACGTTCCCCTTCTGTCACTCACTCGACGTTAAGTCGAATGAAGTGACACAAGGGGTCCCATCTAAAAATGTCACGGACTGACCGTGTTACGTAAACTGTCGAGACAGGTGCAAGCAGGCTACTGTGTGCTAGAGGCAACTGTGTCGGCTGCACCTAGCCCTACCCAATGCCCCCAAAGAGATGTCACATACATACCTTAGGTTCCCCGCACCCCTGAGGGGGGAACAGGCGCAACATGACTAGCATGGAAGCAAGCCCGGCAGCCGAGATCTTTTCTCTCACTATGTCTCTCATAGGACGTGAAGCGGCTGGGGCTATCTTAAAGCTATGAAACGCATCGGGGAAGGCGGTCTTTCCCGGTCCTATTCTTTCAGGGGGAAAAGACCCTGCGGAGGCCACATCCTGCCCAGTCTAGGGAGAGGTAACATGTGGCAAATACACCACGAGGGTTGTGAAGCCGTACGTGGGAAATGGTGCGGTGGTAGGTCCAGCCTAATGAGGGGGGACTCTACAAGCACGGCGACCGGGGCAGCGGGGCTGCCCAAGGGAAACGCAGGTCCGCCGACAGGGGGACCGTACCGTGGGAAATACATCACGCCCTGTATGATGTATACATCACAGTACTGTAATTGTCATCAGAGTAATAGATGCTGTATTTTGTTTTCTATTACATTACTGTAACAGGCATTACTGCGTTACTTTTAATACTGTAAATTAATTACATACTGTAAAATGAAGACACTCTGTTTGTCACAAAAATGAGATTTATTGTATAACTTCATTCAACTTTCAACATTTTAAATTTGAAAATACATAGGCACTAAATAGATTTTATTTGGTGTTTTTCATTTTGTAAAAAAATTATATTTTGTAAACAACAACACTACTAATTTCCTGAACATACATATCCTTCCTCTTTGTTCCAGTTAACCTGACAATGTAAACTGCATGACCTGAAACTTTCGTGCATATTTAGAGAGTTTTAAAATTATTGATTTATTGTTTGAGGAGTTTTAGTTAATTTGACTGTAATTCTAGAGACAAATATAAAAGAAATAATAAGAAAAAACAAAGGGAAGGAGTTGTTAATCATAAAGATGTGTGCAATGCCTCTATTGTTTACATTTGCTTTCTGAGACTCGATGACAGTCGCATGTATCCTAGTAACCTTGATTCAATGCGGAAAACATAAACAAACACAAAAACATCACATTGTGGAAAACTCACAAAATAGTAATTTTTTCAAACAAAACCGTAAAATCCAAGCACTGGAAGCAATTCAAATATGTATAAAAACACAAATATATATGAACCAAAAACTGTAGAATTTTATACAATAAAATGTCTAAGACTGACTTTATTGTTCCTGAACTGGATTCTGCTTCCTGGGCTGGAGTCTTCTTCCCTGAAGTGGAAGGAATTAGTTGTTCTGCCAGTCATCCTCAATGACGTCCCTGATGAACGATGCCACATGTGAATTGAAGGACTCAATCTTTCATTGGGCCATCTCGCCAGTTCTTCTTCTCACCTGGACCTTGGAAGCACACTTACTCTTCTCTGGATTTATCCTGACAAAAAATAAATATCTGTAAATATAACAGACATCATGCATTACCCTAGCCAAGGAGAAAAACAGAGATAGTCTGGCTCCTTATACAAATAGTGGTATTTGCTGTTCCATAGGAGTGGAAAACATCCACCATGTTCCTATCCTATCAAAAATGTTGTGGTGTTTAAAAGTCCTACCCCTTGTTGCGTTTAGCCTCACGGTAGCTAGCAAGAAAAAAACGAGTGACAAGCTTCTCCAAACGGAGCCAACACACACACACACATACACACGGGGCACACACACACACACACACACACACACACACACACACACACACGCGCAAACAAACGCACAAACAAACGCGCGGATTCCAACTTTCCAATTCCAATAATGTTACTCCTACACCAAACTGATGACGTTATCAACTAAAGGTCACGAGATAACAAAATCTATCAAAATTCCATGTCCAAATAGTTTCTTTTGGTAATATTATGCACATTAGCTTACTAGCTTACCTGGCAGTGTGGCATGAAGCATTGTCCTGCTGGAAAAAACAATCCTCAGAGTTAGGGAACATTGTCAAAGCAGAAGGAAGCAAGTTTTCTTCCAGGATAACCTTATACGTGGCTTGATTCATGTGTCCTTCACAAAGATGAATCTGCCCAATTACAGCCTTGCTCAGCAGTCCCAACTGTCCATTGTAGTTTCCTTCAGTCTGATTTAGTGGCTGAACCAAACCAGACAGTTATAGATGTACACTGGACAGACTCAGTGACGGCTGAGTAGAACTGTGTCATCAGCTCCTGAAGTCCACTATCATCTCCACTGTTTTGAGCATGTTCAGCTCATGGTTGTTGTGACTGCACCAGATAGCCAGCTGATCAACCTCCCATCTGTATGCAGACCAGAGTATGTGAGCGGAGCGGCATGATTTTGCCTGGAGCGAGGAGCAGGTTTTTAGAAAATCTGAGCGTTATTGTTTTCTCTCGCTCCAAGAGTGCTCCATTAATGCTCCATTACAGGCAAAACACCTGTTAACGGACCTTAATGCAATAATTCACCATGTGTTAAGCAGTGTTAAACACTATTGGCATGAAGGAAAGATGACATTTCTGAAATAACCGGAAGGAATGTGATAAAAAAAAAAACTAATATAAAATCTAGCGGCACTTGGTGAAGGTTACTTTCACTTCCTGTTTTCACGCTCCCTATTATTGAGTTAAGCTGGCGGTAAAGCTTGACTTAACTACATGCTTGTGTCTCGTCTCTTTATTCTTATGTCAACTGGCATTTAGTGAAATTTAATGATGAGATGGCAGGAGAACACGAGTGGGGAGGTGATTGCCATGATCAAATGTTTGTTGTGAAATCCTAAAAGACGTGTCCAAAAAACACGATGATAATCCCTTCACATGTGGAGAGAAAATCTAAAGGTCAGTAATACAGATATCCCCTATAAAATACTTTGAATAATCTTATCAACATTCTAATCTAATGCATCTCAATCTTAACTGTAGGCTATTATGCCCGCATTAAATAGAATCTGAACTTTTAACGACGTAAAACACCAACGGAACTAATCAACATGTTAATATTGCGTAGTTTGACTTTAATTGATTGCCATCTAAATTTATTTTAGTGCCGTAGGCTAATTTATGTGTTATACATTTGCAGATGAAGAAGCTCAGCAAATGTGAAGAGGAAGATTTAAAATCTTAAATTCAGATGCTAGTATTTCTAAAAGTGAACCGCATTAGACATATATGTTACGAGGCAGACGAGGAGTGAGGATCTAAATGCAGCTTTTAATGAAAACAAAAGATGAACCAGGTAACTCAGAATAAATGACAGGGGAGAAACACAGGGCAGACAACAGTGAATCGTGACAATATAGTTTTGACAATCTTATCTAGTGTAGCTTTAAAAAAGTGTAGAATATTCTGAGAATGTATTTTTTTTTTCGTTCACAAAATAATAGGGCATGGTTATTTAAAAGAAGTGCAATAATAGAAAATAACAGGCAATAATTAGGCAATAATACATAGGCCTAATTATGTTTTTTTTTTTTTTTTTTTTTTGTTAACTTATTACATTGATTTAATTTAATGTTTTGATTTTTTGTTTGTTATGTAATTTATATAAAAAAATTGTTTGGTCATTTATATTTTAAATTTTATGGTTTTTTTTTTTTTTTTTTTTTGCATCTATCAATTTATTTAATTGATCAAACCCAGAGAATGCTGCTGATATGTTTCAAAAGTAAGCTACAAAAATTATTTAATTTAGCCTTGGGCTTATGTTAGTGTTCTAATAAAGCACATTGCAGCTTTTCTTCTAGTATTGTGTATTTATTTTTAATTTAATACACCTTCTGCATGGAAGGTTGTGATATTAAAAAGCATACTGAACTAACTTTACAGTGGAGAGGTAGTTCGGCGCTCATTTTTCCATGGAGCGAACATGGAGTGGGTTTCTCTAATCTAGGCGCATGGAGTGAGCGAGGAGCGGGAAATGGACAACCTGGAGTGGAACTGGAGCGGAGTGATTAAAGAATGGTTTGAGTATGGAGGGGAAATTGTTGCCGCTCCACTCCACTCACATACTCTGATGCAGACTCGTCACCATTGTAGATGAGGCAGATGACCGTGGTATCATCTGCAGACTTCAGGAGCTTGACTGTGGGGTCTTTTTCAGTGTAGTCATTGGTGTACAGGGAGAGAGAATGCATCCCTGAAGAGAACCAGTGCTAATTGTGAGGGTCCCGGATGTGAGTTTCCCCAGTCTCACTAGCTGCTGCCTATCTGTCAGAAAGCTGGTGATCCATCGACAGATTAGAGTGGGCATGGAGAGCTGGGTCAGTTTGGTTGAATATCAGGCATGATGTACTGAAGGCTGAACTGAAGTCCACAAATAGGATCCTTGCATAAGTCTCAGGTCTTTCGAGGTGTTGCAGGATATAATGCAGTCCCATGCTGACAGCACCAACCACAGACCTGTTTGTTCGGTAAGCAAACTGAAGGGGGTCCAGCAGGGGTCCAGTGATGTCCTTCAGGTAGGCCAAAACCAGTCTCTCAAATGACTTTATGATCACAGACGTGAGAGCGACAGGTCTGTAGTCATTTAGTCCTGTGATTTTTTTTTTTTTTGGGGACCGGAATGATGGTGGAGCATTTGAAGCAGCAGGGAACTTTACGTTGCTCCAGTGCTCTACAGAAGATCTGTGTGAATATGGGGGACAGTTGGTCAGAGCAGACTTTCAGACAGGTAGATGAAACACCATCTGGTCCCTGAAGCTTTCCTAGTATTTTGTTTCCTCTTTGAACCATGGTTTATCGTTATTGAATGAGAAAAATGTCCTAGTAGGAATGCACATATCCTCACAGAAATGTATATATGATGTCATAGTATCTGTGAGCTCATCCAGGTTTGTTGCTGCAGCGTCAAAAACACTCCAATCAGTGCAGTCAAAGCAGGCTTGTAGTTGCAGCTCTGCTTCATTGGTCCATCACATTACAGTGCTTACTACAGGCTTAGTTGATTTTAGTTTCTGCTTGTAGGTCGGGAGAAGATGAGCCAGACAGTCCTAAAGCTGCATATGGGACAGAGTAATATGCATGCTTTACAGTGGTGTAGCAGTGAGTAGCAGTGGTGTAGCAGTGGTCCAATATATGTCTGTCTCTGGTGGGGCATGTGATGTGTTGTTTATGTTTTGGCAGTTCACAGGTGAGGTTAGCTTTATTAAAATCTCTCTGGACAAATCTCGTCCCATTTTGATTCGATACGGGACGCATCATTTCATGTTTGAATATGGGTTGATCCCGTATTTTATGAGATGGGTAAGTATGGATGTCTAATACATTCTCATTAGCAAAGTGTGGAAGGGGAAAATATACAAGAATATGTATGTGTACACGCATATGGGGATAGGCTTCTAAATGATGGCGTTATATGTGTGCCACAATTCTGCACGCACAAGATGATATTTTGAGCACACAAAAATGTTCTGCGTGTGCAAAATAACATTTTGAGCGCAGAAAAACTTATTTTGATATTTTGAATGCAAAATTTTTTATGAATGCACAAGATGATATTTTGAGCACACAAAACATTTTCGGAACGAACAAGATGATATTTTGAGTGGAATATTTTTTTCTGAACGCAAAACATTTTAATTTGCTCAGAATTCTGAGCTTTCTCCTACTAAACACTCTACATGCACAATGCCTTTTTGCATGCTCAAAATATCATCTTGCACACACAGAAATGTTTTTGTGCACGCAGAATTGTGGGACAAGTATAACTCCATACTAAATATTTATGGGCACAACTAAAAAATGTATGAGGTACAGGGAATGGAATGGGGTCACCAAAGACACGAGGTAGGCATTAATGTGTTCATGAAAATACAGAACAATACACCAAGTAATAAAAATCAGGCCAAGTTAGAGTGTAAAATATAATAATAATAATAATAATAATAATAATATACGGTCAAAGAATAATCAAGAAATGTAATCGTGTTGCATCGTGTCGAATCCGCGTCACAAGATGTAAAGATGGAGATTACGTCACTCTCTAAACAGCAGCTGAAAGTTTCGCATCCGGTTTAACTGATATTTATTAGCGTACACTGAAGCATTACTTACCTAACCCAATTTAGCCTGTCCATAGCTCAATTTTGAGCACAGCAACACACTGCTGGTTCGTCTTATTAATAATCAGGGATGGTTTGTGTTTTCACCACATGACGACACTCAAAAGCGGATGTCAACAAAGTCGCAGGTTAGCGATGCTTTACCAAGCTAATGCTAATACACAGTTAGCGCTTTGTTTTGGAACATTTCGCATCTAAATGTTTTGTTTTTTCACTGTAATTGATTTCACTCTGGGTATGTGCCGTTTGCTTCTCTATCATATTAACGTGGTCGCTTATTTAAAAAACAAAATGGTTAACCCATAGTGTCTTTTGGAGTATCTTGTAAATACGATATGATAGTATTTCAGTGTTTCTACTGTGATGGTATCAGATGATAATAACATGGTACTTTGATATACAGCATACCATGGAAATTATATTATGTATATTTACATGGTACTTTTTGTGTTGTGTTGCCATTTTATTATCTCGCATATTAATAAGATTACATCATTTACAGTTGCTGGAGATTTGTCACCTAATTGATCTTTGCCCGTTATTGATCTAAAACTAACTGTATTCATGCGCGGCTGTCTCTCAACTTAGATAGCTGACTACTTCGCAGGGATGTAGCTATTCTGTTATTTCTCTTCCCTGACCCTTGCTAGACAGCGCGTTTAGCATCAAAGGCGTGTTCTAATACGTTTGGCCTGAAAATATAATATGGAGTTATATATTTGCCACAATTCTACACGCGCAAAATTATATTTCGAAGGCAGAACATGTTCTGTGTGTGCGCAAGATAAAACTTTGAACTGCAGGTGTATTATGATATTTTGAGTGCACAAAAAGTTATTTTGCATGCTCTTGAACTCCGCTTTGTAAAGATAAATTCATTTTTAGCAAACAAAAAATTATTTTGCGCATTAATAAACTTTATTTGAATGTGAATTTACTCAGAATTCTTAAAGTTAGCTTTCTCCTACACACTCTACGTGCAAAATAATTTTTTGCATGCTCAAAATATCATCTTGTGCACATAGAATTTTTGGTGCGCTCAAAATATAATTTTGTGCACAAAGAGTTGTGGCACAAGTATAACTCCATAGAAAATGCTATGTAACACAGGTGTAACAACTATTAAAAACATTATTTAGACAATTAACCTGTACGTTTGCCCCACCCTTGAGACCATTTCTATGTCCCCGTTGTCTAAGTAGGTAGCTTACTAGGTTTTAAGACTACTTTGTTAAAGGAAAATACCGGGTTCAATACAAGTTAAGCTCAATCATAGCCTCAGTTAGAGTTTGTAATTGAGTGTCTAAATAAATTTGAATCAAGGTAGCTCAGTAGACATAGCTAATAGTTGTATTTATTTATTTGCAGGACTTGTGTAGACTGACCGGTTGAAACTGAAATCTTTGGGCTCATTTCACCCCTCCTGTCGGGTTTGTCTGGGGACGTGTGTTGTCCCCCTTTTCTCCCGCGAGATGGGTAGTCATTTCCGCAGTTACGTGTGGGATCCGGTCCTCATCATCTCTCAGATTATTTTAATGCAGTGCATCTACTACAGCTTCTTGGGTCTGTGGTTGGCTGGTGTGGATGGTTTGGTACAGACCAGTAGATCACTTGACCAGATATTCAGTTATGAGGTAAGAAGTGCCTTATTACTTATTTCCTTTAACTAAATGAAATATTCTGGGTTCAGTACAAATTGTTAAGCTCAATCGACAGGATTTGTGGCGTAATGTTGATGATTTTTGACTCATCCCTCGTAATAAATTAAAAATGGAGGTTACAGTGACGCACTTACAATGGAAGTGAATGGGGCCAATTTTTGGAGGATTTAAAAGCAGAAATGTGAAGCTTATTATTGTATTAAATCACTTACATTAAGTCGTCTTTTAAAACTCAAGGACCATTTGAGCTAAGTTGTTTAAATCATTGCTTTTGCGGGATTACAGGTTTTACGGTGTTACATCTTCATGGAAAAAAGTTGGAAAGTTGGGTATAACAGATTAATGGTCATCAGCAAAATGGCATGCTTTACCAATCAATAACAAATTTTCCAGAGATCTATGTAATACATAATTATACATACCTCAAAAAGTAATCAACAGATTGTAGTCAATTGCAAAACAATAATCCATTCGATTGGAAGGCAATAAAATGTCCAAATTCTCAACTGAAAGTGCTGCATTTTACACTTTGTGCAACTCAACGCTTTCTACTTTATTTGAAGGTTCTTAGCTTTTCAACAACGCAAGGTCGCCTCTCGATGATGGCATTCATTCTGAACTCTCTCACATGGTAAGTGAATATTAAAGCTGCACTACATAATTTTGTGCTGTCTGGCGACATCTGTGGTAGAAACGTAAAATTGCAAGCAATTTGCGGAAGAACACTTTTCGTCAGTCGTGTTTCGGCACTGCTCTTGTGGCGGATGAATTTTATGATTTGAGCTTACCTGAACATCGTCTGTGTGTGATCGTGATAAGAGCCGGAGTCATAACGCGCTATTTTCATGTTGAATGTTTGTTTCTACAATTAAACATTTAAAACTTAAATATTACCGCTATATTTAGGTTGGCTTGAAAAAGCCAACCCACTGTTCTACTAATTAAACCTATTATTATTCTTCCATCTTCTGAGACCACAACTTTAAACACTAATTCATCCTACAGCTTTCAAGCTACATGCACAGACCTTAAGACTGTTCTGATGCAGATTGATATATCTTTTCTAACTAATCGGCTTACAGTCTCTGCACAGCTGGCATGAAAAAACTGAAAAATCCTATTCACTTACATTGACGGAATGTTCAGATGAGAAAAGACTATTCAAACTCAAACTGTTAAAAATTCAAATGTAAACAAACCTTCAAAAGGCTTTTAATTTGCTTTAGAGGCTGCTCTTTCTCTCTCTCTCTCTCTTTGTATCTCTCTCTCTCTCTCTATCACCCGCTTACTCTTCTAATCTATCTATAAATGCTAAGCTACACCCTAAAATATGCTAGCAGGGCCTAGCTACATGCGAAAACGTGCCAGAAATGCCTAGTTACATGATAAAACATGCTAGCAGTGTTAGGTTTCATGCTAAAACATGCCAGCAATGCCTAGCTACATGCTAAAACATGCTAGCAATGTCTATCTACATGTTAAAACATGCTAAAAACAATTAGCAGCACTAAACTACATGCTAGTAACCCCTAGCTACATGCTAATACATGCAAGCGATGCCAGATTTTATGCTAAAACATGTTAGCAACATGCTAGCAATGCCTAACAACATGCTTAGAATGCCTAGCTACATGTTACAACATGCTATCTTTCAATCTTCCTACCTTTCAATCTGTCTGACTGACTGAAGAGCTTTTAAAAACGTAACTTTTCAAACTATTTGAACTTGCAGGCCAAGATTTTTTCAATTTAAGAGGTGAAACTCTTGATATGGCTGATACGAGTTCAATGGAAGACTTTATTATTGTTATATTATGTTGTACAGCCTCGGTTGATAATGCAAGTGAACCGTAATTCTACAATAGTATGTCTATGCAACGTCCGTAAACTTAAAACATAAAACAAGGATTCAATAATGATGGGAATAAAATATACTTTATTAAACATGAAAATAATATGCTTAAATATGTAATATAACAATTACTTCAGAAGTCATAAATATTAGTAAACATGCCACAGTAACTTCCTCTGTCAACTAGATCATTTGACACACGAGTAATGTTCCAGTCATACAAGCATGACAAACAATATTAGCTTCAACAAGACAACATATCCAAGCAGGTTAACAACTTTGCCAAATGGTTAACAGATAAACATCCATCCATCCAGACTGCTGCTATGCTGTCCTGAACTTTGTGAGTGTGACTGTCCAAACTGATTGTAGCTTCTCCAGCCAGAACAAGTGACGGCTGGTACTTTTTTCACATGTTTATGGACATGACGTAATGATGCAAAGATGTACATCATAAGCCAGCGATTTTACACCAAAAACGACCCGACAGTTCAAAATACAAATCATTTTTACATGCTTACCATAGTGAATCGGGGTATGGTAAGAACATGATTTTGAACACTGTTCAAAACAATTGTCATGTTTAACCAAAAAATTTTACATAGTGCAGCTTTAAAGGAAAAGTCATAATTTACTCACTATCTTGTCATTCCAAATCTGTATGACGTTCTTTCTTCAGTGGAACATTGAATTTGATGTTTCGATGAATGTAACTTTACACAGCTTTTTTCCATAAAGCGAAAGTGAATGGGAGTAGACCCTGTCAGGCTCCAAAAAGTCACAAAAAGAAGCCATAATAGTAGTCCATACGACTTGTGTGCTATATTCCAAGTATTCAGAAGCCACACGTTAACTTTGTGCGAGGATATTATTACCCCTTTCTCTTCTTTTCTCTTTCTCAGTGCCCTCGGCCTGTGGTTTTTCATTCGACGTGGAAAGCAATGTCTGGACTTCACCGTTACAGTGCATTTCTTCCACGTGATTGGCTGCTGGATCTATAACGCCCACGTCCCAGCCGCCCTGTCATGGTGGCTGGTCAACGTGGCCTGTATCGCCCTCATGGCAGTCATTGGCGAGTACTTGTGTATGCGGACAGAACTCCGAGCCATTCCTGTGAACACAGCGCCCAAATCAAACCTATGAGAACTAGAGACTGGTCCCTGTGGATCAGCTGCTGTGTGTGTGTTTGATGTTGGTGCCGCAGACAGGACTGGCGTGTTTGACTAATGCTGCTGTGGTTTTTCCAGCGTTTGACAATGGGAGGATAATTGGCTCTGAGGATGGACAGAAATGACTTGGTTTCCCAGTGATGTATCAGTCTTGTCATTGTATCTAATCAGACTTTTAAACTAATGGCAGACGTGGCGTCAAATGGTTGTCAAGGTATTGAGTTTCTAAGCCATAACACATGATAATGGTGGCTTCATGAGACTTACTTCAGTCAGATTCATTTCTAAACTATTTAGGACCAACTGAAAATATGGTGGATTTCAACCATACAGAAAACACCAGATGTCGTGTGTATTTTAAAAATAAACTACAATGTAAAACACAATTGACTGATAATGGTTACAGTCAGTGTGTCACCTCTTTGGTAGCAATAAAAAAACTTTTTCATATAACCACCGTTTTCCCAGTTAACAAAAAACAGAGTAATTTAGATGTTTTTGCAATTAATTCAATCTTACAATAATGGCAATTTCTTTATTTTGTTCTTGGTCCAATCTTGTGTATATGTGTATATACACATATATATATTTATATATAGGCTACTCACAACAGCTGGCGAAATCATCTAAATGTGTGACCTTAAAGGTAGGTTGTCAAACCAGTTTCATTTCATTTCATTTTTAGGGTTCCATCAGTCATGGAAAACCTGGAAATTTCAGGAAATTTGAAAATGGTAATTTACAGACCTGGAAATTTATATTGTGACTACTGATTTTTACTAGTTGCTCATCTTGGAAATTTTTCATGGGCTATAAATTGCTCTTTGTAAGTGCAGTCTGTATAAAATTATATTTTTATTCATGGAATTTCATTGGTATAAAGGTGTGGGAACCCTGCATTTTGCAGTCTGGTAAAAGCAGTATTTATTTTAAGTAGAATCAGCATAAGATCATTTTGAAATAATTCATGCAGTGTTAAACGAGTCAGAAAACTCGGATTTTGTGAATTTAAGAGATAAATTCGAGCAACTGGCTTAAACTTTTAGGTTCTCTTTGCAATAAAACAAAGTTCATGCTATATATGTGTACTTGTATTATCTGTTTTTTGTTTATTAGAAGTATGAGCTTTGGTTGCTTGGTAAGTGATGTAATATTTCCTGTGTTAACCTTGTGACATCCTGCCTCAAGCTATTTTAGCCCACATTTAGCTGAATGAGACTATAAAAAACACTGAACGACATCATGTCAACTACATGTTGTCATATGTATATGTAGTCTCAAGCTATTCTCATAGAAGATAATACAATTGCATGATATAACTGGTGTTGGTACATTCATAGACCCATTATTGAGACATTGTAATTCGTGATGCAAGCCTGTTACTGAGTTTTTAGCTGCGAGTACACAAACAAAATTATGTTAAATTTACGACAAAATTCTGGTGCCAGAAATGTACCAAATAAATATTGCAACCATGTTTCGGGCATTACAGGATGTCATTTTGATGCCTATATATTTTATGGCTCACTACTGTTTGTATTATTAAATGATTTCAACTTGATTCTGGAACTATAAACGTCTGCTTGTCATATTAAAATGTATTGTTAATCACCGCAGTAACTACAAAAGGCCACATGATGCATTCAATTTCATCAAGAGTGATCTTTCCAGTAATGATTAATACACATGTAGAGACAGTCACATAACCCCATCAGGGTAACGCATGTGACCACGGGTGTAGATTCCGGTGGATGGAGGAGGTAACCCCCCAATAATCAAAACAAGCAAGTAACAACATTATACCATGATCAATAGAAGCACAGGTAAATACTTCACGCTGCAAACCCCCAATGCTCAAGCCAAATCTACACCCTTGCATGTAACCGTAAAATAATTCATTAAACATGAACTAAACTACATATAATATAACACATAAACACCTTAATGTACACAACTGATATTAAATATAAGAAATAGAACTATACCTGTAAAATATAATTAAATATAGGCCTATGATGGCCTTGCAGGGAATTCTGGGAACACCCAATTATTTTTTTTCACCATAATTTTAACAATAGTTTACTGTAAAATTTCATGTATTCTCTTATAAAAATTATGTACATTTTTACTGCTAATTATCTAGTAAAATAATTATTTTTACATCTAAAAAAAACGTAATTTTTTACAATATTCTACCATAAAATACAATATATTAGAATTTTTTTACAGTGTGTTTTGGAAACCAAAGTTATCATTTTCAAAAAAAAATTTGTCTGAATAAAATCATGTTCTGCAAGTGCCTTATTTGTTAATGATAAGAGCATTGCATCAAATGAAACTGATGGCTGTCAGCCAAATGCTGACTCAAGGCAACTTGCAGTAAGAAAATGAAGCCTATTTTAGGGACCATTAAGAGTTTTTCTTTCCATTGTGACATAATTTTCATGACAATTAAGCTACATTTCCCAAGCAATTCTCATTAGTGTAATGTATCCGGATGTTTGGACTGTCATTCGATTTTAATTACTGTAATACAGTTATGGGAATCATCGTGTCTGGACACAATTGTTAAAGTCAGCATAAATTTAAGGCAGGACGACAAGTACTATCATGTATATTATTTTACAATGTAAATAGTAGGCTTATTTGTAGTCACATTATGGTAATTGCAAGTGGGTATACTTTTCAGCTTCTCCTGAAAATAATGTTACAATCAGAATGTACATGTTCCCATTGATCATTGTATAAATATTGGGGGGGGGGGGGGTCTACACCCCTAGTTACAGTGCAAAACATCTTAGTTGCGTTATGAATTGCTACAAGCTTAAAATATTTTTTTTTTTTTTTTTTTTTCCCCCTTTTTATATTGTGGTGAAATGTGACTGGGAAGTATTCTTAACAGGTTTCGTGAGATTTACCTCTACTGGTTTTCAGTAAGTAGTAATGTTGAACAGAAACATGTTCCCGCCAAAACACACGGTGGCGCCATTGTGCGCGCCAAGCCCTCGACGTAACACTGGTTTATATCAAAGTTTTTGTAGCAAGTCGGCCATCTTTGGAACGCTCTCGGGAGACTTTTTCCAGTCATGACAGTGCGGCTCTTATCTACTTGAATGGTGGAAACATGGACTTATTCTAAACGGTTGGTCAAGATTACGATCAGAGAACATATTTCAAATCAGCAATAAAATATGACAATACTGGAATCATAAATTGCGATTCATAACCTCATAGTACCCTAAAAAACTGAATTTTCCCGGCTTGTATAGGTAGTGCGCATGCTCTTTCGAATGTTGATTGACAGGTGATGGCTGTGTCTAAAAGGCGATTGGCTCTTTTAACCGTAAGGTGGGACTTCCTCATTACTGCTCGTTGAGCGTTCCAATTTCTCCCATTCTTTTTAAATAGAAGTGGCCCGTCTCTGCTAAATTTTCTCTGATAATATCCGGGTCATTTTCGCACCGCGCTGTTCCGCTGCTAAGATGCCGAAGTGAGTAACACTTTTCTGTTTATTAACACACTTTCATAAAAAAGGATTCTGCAAATGTTGGTGGCAAAAGCTGAATTAATGCAGCTGTAGTAGAACTGGGCATTTTTAGTAAACTATTCTGCAAAATATCAGCTCTCTTCAAACGTGAGCTAGCCGGCTAAGCTAAGTCAGCTATTAAAGTCGTTAAAACGATTAAATGAACGTGTTCACTTTAATTATATTTATACACATTGTGCGTTAACTGCTTTAAATAGCACATTGGATGAAGGATTTTTATAGTAGCAATTGTGTTAAATAATGAGGGAACCACACTAACAAAGGAGTGTCATGGAAATACTTAATATAATTAATTGTTAATATTAATAATGAAAACTTTATAACATTTTGGGTGTCTACCATGGTAACATCATAATGTCATCTGAGTGACCTTTGGAGAACCTTTGTAAATAATATGGTCTATGAATGTTCTATTAGAATTTATGGTATACCACAGTATTGCCTTACCATCTTTACAATATTTTTATATATTTGTTTGTTTGTTCCCTCTTACAGGTTTTATTGCGACTATTGTGACACATACCTGACGCACGACTCCGTAAGTTTACCATTTTTAATCTAATCATATGTTAGTCTTAACCCTTCTACAATCTCTTTGTTTTTGGTGCAAATGTTCATTATTTGTATGTATACATTTCTCTGCAGCCTTCAGTCAGAAAGACACACTGCAGCGGGCGTAAACATAAAGAAAATGTGAAAGATTATTATCAGAAATGGATGGAGGAGCAGGCCCAGAGTCTCATTGACAAAACAAGTCAGTACAACAATTTATTGCATGTAAATGAAGAAATTAGATTTGATTCGATTCATGTGTGTACAGGATATGTAAAGTTGTCAGGTGATAACTTGCATCTGATCTTGCTGTAGTTGTAAGATTATGTTTGTCTGCATTCCAGCGGCCGCATTCCAGCAGGGTAAAATTCCACCCACCCCGTTTCCCGGAGCCCCTCCACCTGGTGCATCTCTGCTACCTCATCCAAATATTAGTAAGTTATGGAGCCCTCAAGAGTCTCGGCGACAGTATTTATGATTCCAAATCAAAGGTTGACCATATAATGGATTGCTTTGTTTTGGTAATAACTATATATTTTCTAGTATTTTATTCTAGGTGTAGTTATACATATTTTTAAATGAGTTGATGTTGATTTGTAAGGAATAATGTACAGTCATGTACAGGATGTTATCGCAAAATAACCCATTACATGGTGATCAAGACTTATTACACAGCCACTAACCAAATAAATGGACCATGAAATATTGTTTTGCGTTATAATTATGTTATGTGTGATGAACTGCTGAATTCCACCTCCAGTTTGCATTGGCGATCTGGTGGTGTTTATTATGCGAAAATGACTGCTCATTATTCAGGTTATTACAAGTCAAGTCAACCTTTATTTATAGAGCACATTTTAAAAACAACAGAAGTTGAACCAAAGTGCTCAAACAATCAAAATGACAGAGTGATATAAAAACAGATTGATTTAATTAAATTAAATGTAAAACATAATAAAATAACTTATTTTATTATGAAAAGGCACGGTCACACTTAGATCTATAGCGGCAATGAGGAACCCTCAATAGAAGTTGATCAGAAGATTTGAGCACTCTGGTGGGGGAGTAAGGGAGAAGAAGGCCACTGATATATTGAGGTGCGAGACCAGATAGTGGCTTGTAGACATTATTCTGAATTTTAAAATTGACCCTGAATTTCACAGGAAGCCAGTGTAGAGATGCTAAAACCGGGGAAATGTGATCCTTCTTTCTTGACACTGATAAAAGACTAGCTGCCTTGTTTTGAACCAGCTGTTGGCGGGATAACGCAGTTGGGGCAGACCAATGTACAATGAGTTACAATAGTCTAACCTTGATCAAATATGTGAGTGGATCTCAAATTCCAGGTCTTTATTGGAAAGAAAATGTTTTATTTTACATTTATGCATTTGGCAGACGCTTTTATCCAAAGCGACTTACAGTGCACTTATTACAGGGACAATCCCCCCCGGAGCAACCTGGAATTAAGCGCCTTGCTCAAGGACACAATGGTGGTGGCTGTGGGGATCGAACCAGCGACCTTCTGATTAACAGTTATGCGCTTTAGCCCACTACGCCACCACCACTCACGCGATTTTAGCGATAGATCTCGGGTTGAAAAAGCTACCCTTGACAACAGCACTGATCTACTTAATGAAAAGGAAAAGTCTAAAATCACTCCAAGATCCCTTACATGACCTTGTACATTTGATGCCAGAGTAACTGGGCAACCAAGCCAGGTAAGGAGGACATCGAGGAACCTAAAATTAGAACTGCAATTTTGCTTTCATGTAATTTTAAGAAATTGTTTGCCAGCCAATGTTTAATATCTTTGAAGCAATTTAGGGTGTTCTCAAATGAACAATTCAAATACAAGACTACTTGTTAAATAGACATGAAACTATGATATGATTTTATAAGCTTACTTGTGGAGAACCCTGAGTGATCCGAGAAGTTGGAAAGAAAACGGGCAATATCCGGATAACCAGTCTGATACATCTTAATCCCTAGATGTGCGGTTGTTACTCAGAAATATCAGACTGCTAGATGGCACCATTGGCCAATCCGAAATGTGCATTCTAGAGAGCCATGTAATTTGTATACACTGCCTGGCCAAAAAAATATTTGCACGCTCTTATATTTCGTTGGCCCGCCTTTAGCTTTGATTACAGCGTGCATTAGTTGTGGGATTGTTTTGACAACCTTATGCAACATCACAACATTTATTTCCATCCAGAGTTGGATACATTTATTACTGAGATCTTGTATTGATGATGGGAGAGTCGAACCACTCCGTAAAATCTTCTCCAGCACATCCCAAAGAATTTCATTGGGTTTAAGGACTCTGTGGTGGCCAAATCATGTGTGAAAATAATTCCTCATGTTGCCTGAACCACTCTTTCACAATTTGAGCCTGATGAATCTTGGCATTGTCATCCTGGAATATGTCTGTGCCGTCAGGGAAGAAAAAATCCATTGATGGGATAACCTGGTCATTCAGTACATTCAGATACTCAGCTGACTTCATTTTATTGATGCATAACATTGTCATAACATTGCTGAGCCTTGACCCGACCAATTGAAGCAACTCCAGGTCGTAATACTGCCTACAGAGGCTTGTACAGTGGGCACTATGCATGACGGGTGCATCGCTTCATGCGCTTCTCTTCTTACCCTGCACCCATTGCTTTGGAATAGGGTAAATCTGGACTCATCAAACCACTTGACCTTTTTCCATTGCTCCACAGTCCAATCTTTATGCGCCCTAGCAAATTGAAGTCATTTTGTCCGATTAGTGTCATTAACACGTGGCTTTCTTGTGGGCACACAACTGTTTAGTACCAATCCTGTAAGTTCTCGTCACATTGTGCGTGTGGAAATGCTCTTACTTTCACTATTAAACATAGCCATGAGTTCTACAGTAAATTTTTTTTAATTGACTCCTGACACACACCGAATATATTAGATGATTTTCTCTTGAGTTTGAATGTGGTTGTCACTCTCAAAACTTTACAGTGTTTTAGTAATCTCCGATCACATCACGATCATTCAATAATTTTTTACAACCAAATTTCTTCCACAAAGCTGACGGTTCACCACTTTCCTTCCAGGTTTTAATAATGCGTTGGACAGTTCTTAACCCAATTCCAGTGATTTCAGCAATCTCCTTGGTTGTTTTCTATGCTTGATGCAGGACAATAATTCGCCCTCTCTGAAACACAATAACAACTTTCCACAACCACGTTGGTTGTTTAAGAAATAAGAAGCTGCACACTGCATCAGTTAGGCTTAAAAGAATTGTTCCCAGCTGAAACATATTAATCACTGCAATAATGATCCAATCATAGGCTCTTATGTATCTGCTTATTTAAATCCAAACGGTGACTTTTTTTGGGCCAGGCAGTGTGTGAACTGAACTAGTCTGATAAAATCACTCATTAACCTTTTCTGTGTAAAGTTATAGTCGATTTTACAACTTCATTGCCATGACGATGTAATGTCAACAAACCCTTAAACAACTGTAAAAAATTAAGATTTTAACTACTTTACAGCTGAATCAATACTCTAGTTTTAAGAGAGGAATTCATGTAAGTGCTTTTATTAAATTATAAGCTTCGCATTTCTTCCTTTTTAAACCCTCCAAAAATATGCCTCATTCACTTCCATTATAAGTGCCTCACTTTAACCTCGATTTCTGCTTTTTCTTTTTGAAATGTATATAAAGTAAAGGAGGGATGAATGCCGCAAATGTTGGCAACTGATCTTAACTGGTATTGAACCCGAAATATTCCTTTTAATTGTTTCAAGGATTATCCTTTATAAACCCCAAACTCTGCGTATTTACCCATTATTAGTTGTTGTTTTTAGCCAAAGTATTAAAATGGATTCTGCCTCACAATTACAGCTTAGTTATGTGCTGCCAAAGACAACAGATCACCAATGTGTTGACGTATTTATTATGTTATTTTTTTTAACTAACTTGTTCTTCCCCATTTTAACCTGAAGGTGGACCTCCGAGACCAGGCATGCTACCAGCTCCACCAATGGGTGGTCCTCCTATGATGCCCATGATGGGTCCACCACCTCACGGCATGATCCCAGGAGGACCCGGTAAGATTGCTTCCCTGTTAATATAACCTGGTTTATTGCACAGATCTGGAATAACTGGGGGGGTCTTGCATTATTTCAAATTGACATTTCATGTGCATTTTATGTAATTTGGTAAGTAGCTGTAATAAGTGGAATAATGTACAGTCAACCATTCGATATTGCATATTAAAAACAATCTGGATTTAACTCTATCTCCTCTTGTTTCTATATAAGGTCCAGGTATGCGGCCACCAATGGGTGGACCTATGCAAATGATGCCCGGGCCACATATGATGCGACCTCCCTCTCGGCCAATGATGCTGACCATTAGACCTGGTATGGTGCGACCTGATCGATAAAACCACAGTGCCATGATTTCACATGTTCTCTGCCGAAATTCACTGGTCAAAGACTCGGCCAAATAACTACACTGGTTTTACAGTAGATTTAAAAGTTTTATTGCCCATTTTTGTTTTGAAATGACTTCTGTTTGTGCCTCCAAATACACAGGTGATGTCAGACCTTTGTTTTAACATCATTTTATTTCCCTCCAACTACATGAAAATGGTTAAACTCATCAATGAAACTTCCATTGGCGTAGACGACATATTTATGACAGTCCTGAAGATGTTACGTAATGAATTTGTGTATGATGTGCATTTATTACACGTTGAAGTTTATTACATTTTTATTTCACATTTGGGTTGTTTGTTAGCATTTTGTTTTCGCTTTCTTTTTTGGAGAAAATAAAATGATACATTTTGGCTCGTTTTGCTTTGGCGTGTTTGTGCAACATTTAAATTAAAGTTGATTCATAACAACAATGTAATCAAGCCAATAAGTCAGCTGCTTGTGTAATTTGTAGAATATGCAACACATATTGAAAAGAATGCAAGCCAGAGACATGTAGAGCAAAAAATTGTATTTGAATTTATTGGTTCAATGGCATAGAGATATAATGGTTGTTCTTTAGGTATTTGGAATGAACATATAGAATAGTACGAACATTCAGGGGAAAGAAAAGTACATTTAATAGACATCTTTTAATCATAGTTACTTAACCTTCTACATAGGCCAACAGTGGTAGTGTATCGTGTGTTGTCAAGTGCAAGCGTTCAGCCCTGATCCTGGTTTATTTTCTGACATCTTCATATACCCAACCAGGAAGAAGAGAATAGTAATGTCATGTGTTTTCAATCGTTTGTCAATATTTGCTCAAACTACGTGAAGATCAAAAGAAATTTGAGTGAATTCCAAGAGCAAGCTAAGGAAATGTGTTGGCTGAAGGCTTTGCAGGATCCCCCCATTCTTTTGTTTTATAAATCAACTATTTTACTGCAGCATATGTGCCCATATTCTATTCAAATAAAGAAAACCAACCTGCCCAGTGTTGAACAAAATTAATGTGATGCTTTGACAGCTTGGCGATGTGTTATGTGAACATAAAGTTACATTAAATGCAGCATTTTGCTTCATATTGGAAATCAATAGCATGAATATGCTACATCTTTGCTGTTTCACAGTAAGATCATTGCATCAACCACTGATTTGATTTCAATTTTGCTTAATTCATCACATACAGATAAAAATCGTTTGGCTAATTCACATGAAAGGGTGAATCTTTTTCATATCTTGCCCATAATTAAACCTCTTTGTTTAAAACGGCATAAATCTTAATCAAGTAGTTCTAAAATCTACACCGAGCTCAAAAACATCAACAAACTTGCCTGTATTGGTACATTTTTAGGGGTATACTTTGCTAGTCTTTCTCGATATGAAAATAAACCACAGTTTTAAGAGAAAACATTGAACACAAAAATGTTACAATGTTCACACAGTGCTCAGTATTCCAGTTTTCCAGAAATTCCACAAAGTTCAGGGTTTTTTGCCATTGGAAGTTAAACAAATTTGCTATTCAAAGGTATAAATGGGTGATTCTCATGAGTCATATTTCAACCCAAAATGAATAGGAAAATAATTTTGCATAAAGAAAATAAATCCTATTTGTATGACCATTAAGCTTTTCATGAAAATGCATTATTTATCAGTACCATAATGCATTTATTTAATAATAATAATATACAGTAATGGTATATTACAATTGTAAAGTACATATAAGTAAACATTTTAGCAGTATTTAATGTTGGCTTTATAAAAAAATAATATAGACAATAATTTTGTCCAGACAGGATGATTTTCTTTGAAATAATGAGAATAAGATTTTGCATAAAACATGCTTAATTGTTATGAATAATGTCACAAAATGAAAATTTCTGGTCATAAAAATAGGTTTATTTTTTTGTTTGTTAATGTATGTATATATATATATAAATACCTTTGAAAAATAAAATAAATTTCTTCATGAGATTCACCCAAATTGACTAGCAAGCTGAATCTGATGTTATTATTTGATGTGTTTTGTTCATTTCCACATCACCAGTAAACCACTTCATCGGTTAAGTCATGTCCAGTATTAAAGTGTATTTTTGCAGTTGGTGCAAGTTTTGGACAGTCCGTGTCGTACGGCAGTTAAGTGCTAATTTAACATCTTTTTCTTTCTCTCTCACATACTCACACAATATCTTCCCCCATTTGGACTCACACATAAAGTTTCATCTGATTCCCCTTCAATTCACACCTTGGTGTCCGGAAACTTGAAAGGTGGAGTGAGCTACACAAGGAAAAATATATTGGAATTCAGAAATGGATGTTCCAAAATCCAAATCAAACTGAGCTCAGATGGAACATTGCTATAAAAAGTCAACTTGGAATGTTAGAATGTGTTAGAATTTCATAAATATGGATACAGTGTCAAAAATACATAAAATTCACATTACAGGATGCAATGGTTTGAGTGAAATGGATTTTGAGTCTGCCTCTTTGGCAATTTTCAGTTAGGAAATGTTACAAAACAATGGCAAACGATGGGATATTCATGACTGAAGATGTCTGATTGTGATTTTTTGGATGCTGAGAATGTGCAACACAGTCACAAAGAAATCACCACAATTTTAACGAATAACTCTAGATCAGGACATGAGAGACAAATAGTGGCTTGAGAGTGAAAAACAACCCGAATCAAACCAAACCGTATAGTCTTTTTCACACCGAGGAAAAAAAAACTGGCCACGTACACACTGTAAAGTTTTGAGAGTGACAACCGCATTCAAATTCAAGAGAAAATCATCTAATATATTCTGTGTGTCAGGAGTCACTCCCAAACTCACAATAGTTGACATATAATGAAACATAGCAATGGTTTGGTGTTGTGTGGCTGTTTGGTGTTAGCTATTTGTGACGGAACAGATATTAGCATCTAGAGTCGTATTTACGTCCCGTCAATTTTTGAGGTTGGCGGAAGCAACTACAGTGGAGAGAAAGTCACACGTACATCTGTTTCTGTGATTTTCTAGAGCTAGTTAACTGAACTAGTTCAGTTCGATTTAGTACACACTACATGGTTTTACATTTGATTAATGTCACTCCTGTAAATAACCAAACTGAATGGGAACAGAAAGAGATTTAAGTGATCAGAAGTGGTGTGGAAACCGAATTTAGCTGCAGTGCGTACATGGCCAATGAGACCAGACAAAACAGAAACTTTCAAGAATGTAAAATTGACTTTTAGCCAAAGTAAAACAGCACATGTTGCATACAGAAAAGTTCTATAATACACTGAAATAAGAACTTTTGAGTGGAGGGTTAAAAAAGTAAACTTTCGAAAATTCTTACATTGTGCACATTTACAATGGTTTTCCAAACTTTCAATAAATTTCACAATAAAACAATTCTCTTTCTGTAACCTTAGTGCTTATCACAGATAGTTGTCACGTGGGAATTGGTTAGTAGAAAATAGTAACATTTACCGTTATTATGTCTACGTGTGTTTTTTCGTCTGCAAATGCATTGTTGTGGAAATCCCAGAGGTAACAAATTTACCGAACAAATCATCAATCACAAAATGAACATATGAGGTTTACAAACACATTTACCATGTGATGTCACAATGTAAAGTTAGAAATATAGAACTTTACAGAAAAAAAAATAAAAATCCCATATATTGATAAAGGGTCGTAATCAAATTTCTTCCCAGAAAACTGATTTAAACAGAATAGGAATCTTGTCTTGGATATTCCATTTTCTTGGGGCTGTATTTGTAAAATTAGATTGCATTTAAAATCCCAATGTACGTTTGTTCTAAACAGGCACAGTCTTTCTTCCGCAGCCTTCAGATCTGCAAACGCCTGGTAAGACAAAAGGAAGCACTGATTGTGATTTCGAAACCAACTTTTTCCAATTTTTGGAAAAAACGAAGGACTGCTGAGGGAAAATGGGTCAAGCAAAGATCCAACTACAGGACAAAAATGACCTAGTGCTACAGGGTTTGAGAAGCGCCAACGGAAAGTTGAGTTGCATTCATGATCGTGAACGTACGTAAACTTGAAACAGTATTGCTGATGCAGTCTGAAAGTTTGTGGAACCACTCAGTTCTAACAAAGTTATGCCTCTCAGATGAGATGTAGAAATGCTACAAGTGTCCAAGCTACTTGGTAGGTCGCCTACACATTGGTTTAAGTTCAGAGGTTTTGTGACAGAGAACACTCTGATATGAGGGACTTGACCGTAAACATTCAGCTTAATGTATAAAAGAGGGAAGCTCTCAGAGGCGAGATCGTCGGATTGTGACAGAAGAGTTTGAGGAGGCTGGTTAGATGGCAAATCCGGGAATTCCATGAAAGCGCTCATCTGTCAAGACGACAAGGAATGTGCAGGGATTTTGCTCTCCAAGAGGGCAATGCAGGCAAGGGCTAGGGTTGGGACTGGCATGGGAAGTAGTCTTGCCCTGAGGAAGGCTACAAATCACAGTGAGAAGGCACAGGGCACTAGTTCTAGGGGGCGTGGGGTAAAAACGGGGCAGCAGGCGGGATTGGACAAGGGCAGTGCCCTGCTTCAGAATATGGTGGTCTCATACTTGGTGCTACTTGAAGGTCTGGAGGAGTCCCGTGGTTCATAAAGCCAACTGGTGCTGCCCAGGGACTGCAGATCCGTTTCCGGTTCCAGTGAGTTGATGTGCCGGGGTAGTAGTAGCGGGGAATGAGGCTGCAGGAGAGAAGGGTTGCCAACCCACATCACATAAGTGTTGAGATGGGTGTTGAACACCATGTAGGAGAAATCACCGAAGACAACAAAACAAACAACAAACCTAGTGTCTAGACCTAATTTTGGTTACCTATCCTACTGAAAAACATCTTCAACAACCTGGTCTAGCTGGACTTCAAGCCTGACAAAGCTTGTGCTCAGCTGGTTAAGCTGGCCATCCCAGTCAGACCAGCAAACAAGTGCTCAAAATCCCTCTAAATCCATCATAACAGACCAGACTGACCAAGCTAGGAGTCCAGCTAAGACCAGCAAACCAGCTTTATCAGCATGTTAGTGCAACTGTTAGCTAGTGCATTTAAAGACCCCATGAAATCAAACTTGGTGTTTCGAGGCCATCTATATGCTTGTGTACTCTTAAAAGTCAGAGTGAAAATTTAGGAAATTGGACCAAAATGATTGATGACTCATTTTGTCCGCAGGGGCACCTACACATTTTTGCCCAATAAAGTCCCTCCCCCTAAATTATAAATATCACCTCTCTTGACTAGCAATAGCAAGTAGCTAATAACGATTAGTTGAGTCGTTGGTTGCACTAGGGTTGATCCTTTATTTCTTTTACCAACCATTATTTGGTTCATTTTGAAAGTGTCTTCATTACTTTGGTTTGTGGTACAAGCCAAGGCTGTTTCTGAGCATATCCTACTTGGAGGCCCCTGGGATCCCACCTGTGAATTGCAGTTATATTCTCCCTTCCCTCTCGGGCCACAAGGGCCCTATAACTGCCTAATTGAGCCATAACAGTTGCCTGAGTCTTACTTGAAACTTTTACTATTTTGAAAAATAAAAAATAAAAAACTATCTTGCTTTGCAGTGCCCCCTGGTAGCTCGAGGTCCCTAACTAGAAACGGCCCTGATACATGCTGTAGTCTGCTACCCATCCTGAGCCCAACAGGACCTGACAAACAGATGGGTTTCGGCCTGGGTTCAGGCGAGTTTTTCCAAGTATAACTTCAGGTTGAGTTTGGGATTGTAATTAATAAAAAAAATAAATGACTAGTTTTATAAATAATATAAATAAATTATTATTTATGTTATTATTATTATAAAAGATAAATATTTATTATAAATACATTTTGATAATATATGTATTTTATATAATACAAGCTACATTTATTTAATATATAATCATATATTTTTCATTTTAACGTAACTTGTTTTGCTTTTTTTAGTGCAAGAACAATGTTGCCTATGATGCTTCATTCAAATAAAGCCTATTGCAACAAATTTACTTGCTTGGTGAAGAGTGGGTGATTTTGGGTTTGGCTTTAAATTTGATGGTACTGATCAGGTCGGGTCACACGATCTCTAGTGCTGGGCTTCAACTTTGTGAAGACACTAACAAGCTGTCAAGTGTGGTTTAGCCAGGCTGCTATGTACACCAAAGGCAATTGAGTATTTTTAAAGAAAGAGATGAGTACTTCGATATGTCCTGCCTCAACTTCCTGTTTCAAAATAAGATTCATCTACAAGCCATTTCTTGGGGTCTTTAGAGTTAGTGCTACTGATATTCACCATTAACTCTAAGCATATGTACTGCACTTGAAAATGAATTCTTAAAATCATAACGAAAAGGTGTAATATTATTCAACAACCATGTTATTTCAAATTGCAATTATTCATTCTATATCATACATATCATTTTAAAAATGAGCTATTTAGAGAGGGCCACCCAATAATGTCATTTTGAATTATTTTCAAAAAGATATTTGTCTCAAATGTTGCTGATGCAACATTTTAAGTATTGCTCTAGAATTCCTCTCAGTGACATTGTAAGACTTTACTTTTCACTTTATAGTATGTAGGAAATTGTGTTCTAACACGCTTTCAAAGACATTTCTCGAGGCAAGGCAAACCCGGTGTTGAAGAACTGTGTAGTAATCCGTGAAGTATAACTGTGGTCTGCTAACATATCGACCACATCCTGAGGCCAAAAAAATTATTTAGTAATGAACAAGATCTCTTTTCCCTTGGAATACCCAATATTGCAACCTTGTATGTTCAAATATCCCCCTGAATTTAACTGATTAGGCATATACCGCATTTATAACTTGTGACCTGTTGCTAGTGTCAACCAAAAAAATGTGCATGGGGGAAAAAATAGGTGGATAAGAGTGAAAGTTGGAAACGTAACAGGAAAATTAGTAAAGTGAATAAGTGGCAGGGAGGAGAAAGCTAGGATTGTATAAGGACGAGAGTGCTGGAGAATGTGAGGAAAAGAGAGAGAGGAGAGTGCAGAACCTGAACTCCAGGGCTGACAGAGGGCAGCGGGAGGTAGGAGGGGCGGTGGGCGGAGCACGTGTGACAGTAACAGCAGCGGCATTCAAGCACAGGTGCACCCTGGGAAGGAGGACCAGGCACAAGCACAAAGACACAGATTACAGGATTGAGGCAGCAAACTAAACATATATACTATCTACCGGGATTGGAGGTGGCATCTCTTAACCAGCCTGATCTCATGCAAATTACGTGACTGTGGCGATATTTTTGAAAAATAATATTACGTGGTTCATATCGCGGCAGTTCTGAGGTGAAATGTCCACTGAGTGGTCCTAAAAGCAAGTTCAATTTTCACCCAAACAGATGAGGTTTTTAAGGTATTGCTCAAAACCGACCTCCCTACCCTTAACCTTAACCCTAAACCTAACCGATAATGTCAGAAAAAAACAAATGTGAGATGAAAAACACAATTTGCATCACTTTGTGGTGCTTCTATGACACTTTCGGCTCATGTGTCAACCGGCGTGCTCTTCAGGACTTGTACTCCAATCCTTCACATCACAAGTGCAATGCTCTATCAGTTGAGCTACTGCGCAATTTGATCACATTCGAACAAGCTTGTAAATGTAGTTGATTATGTAATACAAACGTTAAAATAAGTCATGCGCTATAGTAAAAGTGTTTAGATGTCACAAGATAGCATTGTATGAGGAACTGAGCGAAAAGTATATGTTTATGATTTGACGATCTTCCGTTTTAACTCGTGAATTGTGTGAAAGTGAGGTTTCAATTCTCAACTGATAGAGTGGTGCACTTGCGATGCAAAGGACCGGGGTTCGAGTCCCGGAAAGCACGAGTCAACACAACAAAACAAAAGTGTTAAAGAAGCACCACAAACTGCTGTGGTTGCTTCAGCAACTGCATTTTTCATGTCAAATTTGCTCTTTCTGACACTATCGGTTAGATTCAGGTTAAAGGTTTAGGGTAGGGAGGTTAGTTTTGTTGTTTCAAAACTCAATAGAGCATTAACCTTAAAGGGGTCATGAAATGCTTTTTTACAAATAATTTTATCATCTTCCCTGAGGTCCAATGATAATGTTATAAAAGTTTTTTTTTGCACCAAAACAGTCACACTTTAGTAATATATGATCATTTTCCACCCTGTTTTTGGCCATCTGTCTGAAATGCTCAGTTTTGCACCCTCTTAAAACTTCAACGTAAACGCTCACTGTTATGACTGGCTAACATCGTGCAGCCCCTCAAATTCAGCAAACTCAGATGAAAGAGAATGAACAATCCCCTCGACATTATAAAACAAAATTGCATGGTTTACACCAGGGATGGGCAACTTTGAATGGGGCGAGGGATAAAATTGTTTCTCCTTTCTACCAAGCGGCTGAATTACAAATCCGCACTCTAACAATGTTCACCCCTTTACTCAATTTCCTTATTATTGTGGGTAATCTATACCTGCACAACTAATGCAATGTACTTTTAAAGATTTTGTTACCTATATTAAAATTTTTATTTAACAATATTTATAAAAACAAATATAATTATTTTGTAACTTGCTTTTTACTAAAACATGCCGTTCACATGAACAAATTCATGTTAATTTGACAAGCAATATACTTCAGACTTTATCTCATTTGCATTGTCTACATTTGCAACAGCCAAACAGCTTATAGGTGTTAGTTAAAATCTAAATATTATCACCAAAATCCAAATATTATCATCAATAACAATAGTGGATACAAGAACATAACATTTCAGTTCATTAATACAAAATATTTCAGCACCACAACATACTGTACACATGCAGACCGAACAGTCCCACGCGTCAGAGAACATTCTCTCTATTCGCAAGACTTTTCAACAATCAGTCAGGCATCTCAAATCGCACATTTCTTCAAAGTTTCTCCCTCTTATAACAACTTTTTCATTGTTCACAAGCACGAGCAAAACAGCATTAGATGTCTTTGGTGATTCCCGCACTGTCAAGGATTTTGTAAAAACTTTTGATACCTTTTATCCTTGTATTGTATTTACCCTTTATGTCGCTGACAAGCTGAGGTAAAATGTAGCTCAATTTACCTTATAAATGATGAGTAAGTGTAAGATGTTGCATGCTAGAATCCTAGAGTGATCAGTAGGTCTGCTAAGAACAAGCGACCTCTTCTGGTCAATAGTTGTAATAACATCATAAACATAACTCAATCTTTACATAATCCCTTTTTCAAATAAATTAAATCAATCCTCAGACTTGTCCGAAGTTACAAAACACACATACTGTAGGCGCACTGAGGTGTACATTGCCTGAAACACACCGAAACGGTCAAAGACTTCCATTGTCAAAGACGTCCTATGTTTACATACACCAATGATTAAAAATAGCGCAGATGGGCAAAATAATGCATCCATGACGTATCTGTGCTAAAAACCAAGAGGCAGCAGCTGAATTAAAGAGAATTGCTTCTCCCTTTCAGAGCTGTAACTTGACACTGCATCTTTTAAAAGTGGCGAGATACATGGCAGCGGTCAAAGAGTCTGTGTAGTTCATGTTCATATACAAAATAATTCAAAATTGTCCAGATGGGTCCCCTTTGGTTTTATGTTAGGAATAATGAGATATACAAGGCCTGCCATCTTGACTTCAACTGTGCCAGTGGGCGGGGCCAATGGTCCAATGACGCATGTTGTGGGATGTGTCAATACAAATGAGCAATGTGTCGTAATGTCACAAACAGACAGATTTCAACACTAGTTGTTTCAGCAGGGTGGCAACTATAAATGCTCTTTTTCGACTGGGGAGAAAGTTTTGAGTTCTGAAATGTACAGTATGTTTTTAAAGTACAGTTACCTCTTATATGTCTAAATATCAAGGTAAATTTGATTCCCCATTTCATGACCCCTTTTAAACCTCCTCTGTTTGAGAAAATTTTACTCACTTTTAGCGCCACACAGTGGACATTTGACCTCGGAACTGCTGTGATACATGTAATGAACAATGTAATATAATTTAGCAATTTATTTCTACAGTCATGTAATTTACATGAGATCAGGCTGATGTAGGCATTAACGCATTTGTACGCCTCACTGATGGCAAGCTGACCACAGTTGTCTGTGTGTAGTGTGTGATTATTTCATACTCACCGCGGAGCGACGTGCACTGACGCGGGACTGTGACGTGGGTCTGCTGGTCTTGATTTCTATGTTTTCTGAGGCTGGACCTGCATATGAACTGTGACGACGGGCCTTCTGCGCCTGGAGAGCCATCTGATAGGCTACTTCAAACGCTTGTCCCAGAGTAAGAATGATCTCGTAAGTCTGTGTCTGTACGGAGAACAGCCATTGGTTTATTAAATTGCTACACAACATGCATTTTTGTGCTTAGTAAGGCTATACAAAAGCAAAAGGGACAGTTGCAAATATGTTGGACTGGACAGATAACCCACAAGCAAGTATTTCAAATGTGAAAAGGCTAGTCAATTATAACAGAGGCTAAAGCATCAACAGCATTTGTGACATAATGTTAAATCATTTTGCAATGGAACTGAATGGGGCTAGTCAAAAAACATTCAAATACACACAGTCACAAAAATATTGCTAAAAGACATTTTCACTAACATTTTACGTGTTGACATGATTTTAGTGTGATAATATCGCTTATTAACCTTATCAGGGTTAAGTTATATCTAATATTGCAAATTTGTTGCCATGGCAACACAACACAGATAAACGCTGCAAGTTATTTCATCACACTAAAATCATGTTAATGTGTTTAATGTTTATGATTTGTGGCTATACTTTTGAAACAGTGTGATTTTAAAAGTTTATAGACTGACCCATTCACTACCATTGTAAGAGCCGCACCTTATTGACGAGAGAGGTCAATGGAGAATGGCCAGACTGGTTCGAGCTGACAGAAAGGCTACAGTAACTCAGATAACCACTCTGTACAATTGTAGTGAGCAGAATAACATCTCAGTATGCACAACACATCGAACCTAGAGGCGGATGGGCTACCGCAGCAGAAGACCACGTCAGGCACTTTTGTTAGGACCATAGTGTTCCTAATAATGTGCTTTGTGAGTGTAAGTAAAATCCCATTTCACATTGACATTAAACATTCAATCCAAATTTCTGTTTGCTATTTTTAGTGTAATATTTCTGTTAATTGTGCTTTTCCATCTCCAACCGGCTCAGATGTTCAAACAACCCTACTCTTTGTTAACCCAGATGGTCTTGATTTGTTCCTCGATGAAAGAGTAGAGAAAATCACACCCACCACTTCTACTGTGGTGAAGACATGGCAGAAGTGGTAGCCAGACTTCAGGTCTTTTGTGATGTATGCAAATGAGCAAAGATCATCAGGATCCTGAGCTGCACACGAGATGTTCTGGATCTCATGCTCTGCAACTATTCCCTGCAAAAAGGGACAACAAACGTAAAGAAACACTCAGTTTGCTATGTCATATGCATGTCAAAAAGGTGATTCCAATATTATTTGTACAACCCATGGTATGACAATGGCTTCAGTAATGGCCAATACAATGAGTGTTGTAATTCACAGTTGCTCTTACCTTGGTGGCTGCATCAACAAATCTGACTCCTCTGTAGGTGATATTCAGGATTATTACAGGGCCTTTTCTGTGATCCTTTGATTTCTGATAAACCAATGAAGAGTTAGCAGACCAGTGAGCTCAATAAACTACAGTACTGAATATATAAATATATACTGTAGATGCTTCTTCAACTTCAGCACTTTTAAAAAACTTTTACACTACTAACAATGCACAACAGTGTACTGTATGTACCTGCATCAAAGGAGATAAATGAAATATATTTAAGTCTTAAGAATTAGTAAATGAACATGGTATCATCAGAGTTCCCACTCTTTTCAAAGCACAATTTTCCAGGACATTTTCTGTGCCCAAGAGGTGTTATTGGATGCTTTTTTTTGTCTGAATTCTATGTGCGACAATTTTTAGACATCAAAGTTTGTCTAAAAATTACTATATTACTGTAAAGTAGTAATATATTGTTATCTTTTTTCCCCCATTTCACACATCCATTTAAATCAAGCTTTTATTTTGCCGTTTGTGTGTTTGCAGTTTGCTAAGTGGCACAGTTTGATTATTAAACCCCAAAAAGCTGTGATTTATTATTTGACAGCAAATGAGTGGTAGGAAATGTACGTTACAGGGCTCAGTTGACGTTGTTCAAAAATGCTCAGCCGGCAGCAGTGCCAAAACGATACAAATGTGTACACCTATCCAGTGCCCCAATGTTTTTGTACATGTAACAAGTCAAACTGTTTTATTACAGTAAAATATTTTCCAGGTCAACTAATTATTTTCCATGACTGGAAAACTTCATTGCAAAATTCCTGATAAACTGGAAATGACATTTTTGATGTTTTGGAAAAAAAAAATGCACTTCTCTTTTGTCTTGCAAAGGCTAATTTCATTGTTAATATTTATGTATCCTAAATGCACACAATTAAATAATATTTTCACACTTTACATCTTTATTGAAAATGATGCACAATTAAAATATTCTTGGATATACAACAGGTAATTCCAGTCCTTGAATCTGATTGGACGTGAGACGTTCCACGAGTACTGATGGTCTGACACCATCAGCACTCCGACGCTTCACTGTGTGTATCACTCCGCTTGTGTTCGTGCTATTCTAAACTAAAGTGTAAGAGCAGTGCAGATGTGTTAAGAGCTACTGTTTGTCCTTTTTTTTACATTACATATGTTAGCCAGCAGGTGGTGTCAAAAGATAATTTGTGTGTAATATGAGCCAGTTAGGTGACGAGAAGTGAATCCACGTCAGCTAGAGTTTACATACAACAACTCTTCATGATCGCTTACTACACTTACTACACTACACTAGGAAATAGCTTTAAATGGCTTTAAATGAACAACTTAAGCATTACAGCTCATCACAGCTGAGAGACACAACAGACTGATTAATTACACAATGGGTGCTGTTTAAAATGGCGGAGGACATTGCGGTTTCTATAGTGATCGACTCTTGTGCACCGGCTACCACGAAATAGGGAGAAATACTTCCATTGGACGCTATTTTTCCACTGAGAAAGCTGATCTTCAGAAAGCTGACAGCATCTCTGCTTGGGTGTGGTAACAGGTGATCACACAAGCTCACTCTATCTCTCTCTGTCTCACACACACACACACACACACACACACACACACACACACACACACACACACACACACACACAGTTGTGTTTCCATGTTTTATGGGGACTTTCCATAGACATAATGGTTTTTATACTGTACAAACTTTATATTCTATCCCCTAAACCTAACCCTACCCCTAAACCTAACCCTCACAGAAAACTTTCTGCATTTTTACATTTTCAAAAAACATAATTTAGTATGATTTATAAGCTGTTTTCCTCATGGGGACCGACAAAATGTCCCCACAAGGTCAAATATTTCGGGTTTTACTATCCTTATGGGGACATTTGGTCCCCACAAAGTGATAAATACACGCTCACCACACACACACACACACACACACACACACACACACACACACACACACACACACACACACACACACACACACACACACACACACACACAAGAACACTTGTTTATCCATATTAAAAACAGCACAAGCCCTGCTGAAATTACGGCTGTAATTACCTGCGGCCGAATCACAGCAGTGCTGATGTAGGACCATATCGCACACTTGCTTGTGTGATATTGCTTAATTAACAAGTATACTAACTTTTGAAAAATGGAAATGATGGCACAACTGTGGGACAGTCATGATTTTTTTTTTATAAATAGAAAACATTTTCACAATAAATCTTTAAATGGCTTTGTTTATTTCACTCTTTGTTTGGATTATCGTAGTTTTAAGGATGAAATTATTTGTATTTTCATAGTTTATTATTGAAAGTCTGGGACAAGGCTAAAACAGTAAAGTCTAAACATAAAAGGCATTTGAAAAAGTACCCAAAAGGCCTGGTATAATGTTTCAAATTCAGTTTTAATGTGGCACTCACATGACAAAAAGAAAAAAGTTGAAATCTGTTTTTTTGTATTAAAATCAACCCCTGGGGGCATGAAAGTGCCAGAAATGGAAGAAACACCCACAAACTGATTTAATTATAGTGATAGTTCACCCAGAAATGGAAATTCTGCCATCGTCGGCCTCATGTCACTTGACACATGATTTCAAGTCACTTATAAGTGTGTTTTCCATGCAACAAAAAAACAGTGATCTAGCAGAATGTCCACCTTTTCCGTGTTTACTATTTTCAGAAATGCATGACAATAAAATGATGATAGAAGTTTAATGTCTATGTGAACAATTCCATTAACGATGATTTAAGACATGGAATCAATTTTAGTTAAGTAAATGTACAAATACATACCCTTATTCTAGCGCACGCCTCCTGTGTAGACTCAATTCCTCGTAGGTCTCTAATGATCACAGAGCCCAAATACTGGAGATTAAAGAGAGCAACAACATCGGTTACAAAAATAGAAATCAAACTTGCACATTGATATTAATAACACATTTATTTGAAGATTTATTCATTAAGCATACAGTTGTATCCAAAGCCATTTCAAATGAGTTAGGTCTGTGAGATGTTAACACAGACACAAGTCATGTAAATTTGATAAAAAACGAATGATATCTGATTGATTCCATCAAAATAGATCGGGAATCATATGTAACATCCTCTTGGTTTGATTCCAGGTTTCACATTTAAAAAATAACAACGATGGATCAAAAGAGCTCTTTAATATTTAATGAGGTGCTCATTATTGGATTGGTCTCACTGTGGTTTTTAATATTTATGACTTGAACCAAAATCCGTTCAAAAACTATACATGCCGTGACCTATTAGTTAGTGTGCATGCATGATACATTGAGTCGTGGTGCTCATGTGGGCACCATCATTTCTAACCCGACTCGCTTCTTTTTCCTGATTTCATCCCTCCATCATTTCCTGTCATTTCTCAACAATTCCAATCAAAAAAAGTGGCACAAATACAACAACTAATCCTCACATGAAAGACTTACTCTAGCCTCATAAATACAGGACTCTGTGATGAGCTTCTCAGGGTGATGGTGCCAGGTGGAGACTGTGGTGTGCATGGTAGATTGGCTCGATGGACGAACAATTTGACGAGAATGTCGATCTGCATGACGATCCTAAATAAAACACAACAACAAGTGAAATCTGTGACTCGGAAACTGTGTATTGAGTAAAAAATGCATTATGTTTTCAGCACCAATTTTGGTAAACCAATCAAAAGAAAGCTTATCTGAGTTATACTGTAACACGAATACATAAATATAAATGTATATTTATATGGTTAATATAAATGAATATAAATATGATATCAGACCCACCATGTGCTTGAAGGGACCTGCTAATTAGATTAACCTCCTTAAATAGAAAATAGTACGAAGCATCTTTCTGATTATTTTCGAAGAGACATGATCTATTGCTAACACCACTGACACTGAATCGTAGGACAAAATGTAAAGGAATTTATTATATGGATTTGGTAAATGGTCTGCACTTATATAGCGCCTTTTTAACCTTAACGGTATTCAAAGCGATTTACATTGCGTGACATTCACCCATTCACTCATTCACTCACACATTCATACACCAATGACAGCAGAACTGCCGTTCAGGGCGCTAGCCTGCAATTGGGAGCAACTTGGGGTTCAGTGTCTTGCCCAAGGACACTTCAGCATGTGGAGTCGTGTGGGCCAGGAATCGAACCTCCAACGCTGCGATTGGTGGCCAGCCTGCTCTAGCACCTGAGCCACAGCCGCCCCATTTGATATGGATCAAATACGCAAAAATCCATGTCTAATAAATTATTCAAAAATACATTACAAATGTAATTCACACAAAACAATTACTTAAATATACACCTTTTCTATGATGAACAATTCCCAATGTGCTCTAAGTGGAGGATGCCGAATCTCAGTTGGAGGAGGACAAATCTCACACTGTCAATCTGCACATCTTGTCAAGTGGCATGTTGAGCACGTTACCGCGGAGACGTAGCATGTGTGGAGGCCCACGCTATTCTCCACGGCATCCACACACAACTCACCACGCACCACACTGAGAGAATAGTGACCACGAGGAGGTTACCCCATGTGACTCTACCCACCCTAGCAACAGGGCCAATTGGTTGCTTAGGAAGCCTGACTGAAGTCACTCAGCACGCCCTGATTGGAACTCGCGACTCCAGGTGTGGTAGTCAGCATCTTTACTTGCTGAGCTAACTAGGCGCCAATTATACAATTATATATATATATATCCAAAGCATCCCCGTAGCAACCTGGAGTTAAGTGCCTTGCTCAAGGACACAATGGTGGTGGCTATGGTGATCGGACCAGCAACCTTCTGATTACATGTTAGGTTCAGAAATGTTTTTCAAATGTAAACTCAAAGAGTACATGTTTCCGAATTTGACACGTCTTTTAAACTAGATTCTTTACATTGTAATTCAATTGTAAAATGATTCATCTTTAATATATTTTAATGATTTCTTTAGACAGATTTCAGACAAATCATGACAGCTATCAGACCCACCAAGGGCTTTGATGGTTCCTGTTAATTTGTGAAGCCTATTCAAACAGAAAATAGTTCAAAAGCTCTTTCTGATTATTTTTAAAGAGATGATATATCATGTGACACTGCAGACATTGAATTGTTGGACAAATATAAACTCAAACGTATTATTCATATTTGATTATTTCATTATACATATCTTTTTTATATATACAGTGAAATGTATTTGTTTTCACATATCCCAGCTAAGCTGGGGTCAGAGTGCAGGGTCAGCCATGATACGGCACCCCTGGAGCAGATAGGGTCAAGGGGCTTTGCTCAAGGGCCCAACAGTGGCATCTTGGCAGTGCTGAGGCTTGAACCCCTGACCTTCTGGTCAGTAACCCAGAGCCTCAACTGCTGAGCCATGACTGTCCATAAATTATGGAGTTATGTCACCGTTTATTCCTTATTAATCACAGTTACTCACATGGGAGCGTGATCTTTCACCGAAAGAGCGGAGGGAGATACTGCCATCCTGGTCCAGCCCTCTGCTCTTTCTGCCCGATTCCCCCAGCGGTAGCAACATGTCCATTGAGCGACTGGTGTACGGATCCATATAACTGAGTGGTGACATGTTCTGAGACAACAGGTCCTGAATCTAATAAACACAAACAAATGTTTATGGAACATTCAAAAGTTTTCTTTGCATGCTGTATTTAATATTGAAATTCGCATTGATTACATTGATTGGGCAAATGGATATTGTGCTGCCTTATGCTGTTTTAATGTTCTGCTATATACATCATGTCCGTCACCTTAAGTTGGGAAAATCGGTTGGATTTTGAAGGTGCTTCCTCATACGGTCTCTCTGTTATTGAGGCTATGATCCTTTTTCTGTGACCATGAAGGCCAATTTTTAACACCTGCATAGAGGAGATATGATTAATGTATCAGATCACAGCATATATAACTCATAACTCAGTAACAACATAATCACGGGGGCCTGTACTTACACAATTATCAATATAAAAATGTACATACACAGGCTATATTTATGTTTTGAACACAAAAAATTTAAAATTGTAATCAGTATTTTTGATAAATATTTTCCGGTGTTAATTAAATCAAGAAACATCATTACATTGACAATTTCAAGCTCCCACAGGTTCTTCACGCATTCCAGGGTGCGGTAGCCGCTGGACAGGAAGTTGTGCAGATACTCTCCAAGACCCAGAGTCTCCAACCATGAGGCCAGAGATGTGCTGCCATCACATCCCAGAGCTTTCACCTGAAGGAAGAGTACAACGCTAATGCTTTTTCAAAATCAACTGCAAAACATTTTTATATAGCTTATATAATTCACTTGAGGAATGTCTGGGGAGATGTTTGGTCACCACTCAAAGAAATGTTCACTGCTAAATAAAGGAAACAGCAGGATGAGTGCCGTTGCCTGGCTGTTAAAAATATATGGCGGTAAGCGAAAAACATTTTAAGCCAAACTTAATCATGTTTGAATATAAAAATATAAAACCAGGTGTCATTTGAGCTCAAATACAACTCTATATTACTACTGGATAAAAGGGGGAAAAAAGTGTTACCTTCGGAAGGCTTTTTGCTGCATGAAGGATTTTCTTTCTGTGGCCTGGGTCCGTGATGCCAATTTGTTGAAGGTCCTCATCCTCCATCACGTTACTCCCCTGAATGCATATATGCAAATTCACATGATTTACTATCTCACTTCAATTCACAAAGTTTGTTTGTTACTTCAGACAGACAGACAGATACAGTAGCTATATAGATAGGCAGACAGACAGACAGGCCAATAGACCGATTAACAGACAGAGAGACAGACAGATACAGTAGATATATAGATAGGCAGACAGACAGCCAGACCGATTGACAGACAGATACAGTAGATAGATAGATAGATAGATAGATAGATAGATACACAGACAGACAGACAGACAGACAAACAGACAGATAGACAGACAGATACAGTAGACAGACAGACAGACAGATAGATAGATAGACAGACAGACAGACAGACAGACAGACAGACAAACAGACAGATACATTATATAGACAGACTAACGGGCAGACAGACAGTCAGAAAGATAGACAGACAGACAGATACAGTAGATATATAGATAGGCAGACAGACAGACCGACTGACCGATTGACAGACAGATATAGTAGATAGATAGATAGATAGATAGATAGATAGATAGATAGATAGATAGATAGATAGATAGACAGACAGACAGACAGAGAGACAGATACAGACAGACAGACAGACAGACAGACAGATAGATAGATAGATAGATAGATAGATAGATAGATAGATAGATAGATAGATAGATAGATAGATAGATAGATAGACAGACAGATAATGTAGATAGACAGATGGACGGGCAGACAGACAGACAGATACAGTAGACAGATACAGAGATAGACAGACAGAGAGATATGATAAATAGACAGACAGACAGAGAGATATGATAGATAGACAGACAGATAGATAGACAGAGTAGATGATGGATTGGGTGGATGGATGGACAGATAGACAAACAGATTGTTGTTATTTTTTAATGAATAGCAAATATCAAGTAATAAAAAACAAAATCAAATAACATACTATGTCTAGACTAAATCTCCATCAGTGATAAAGCACATTGCTTACAATTTTTGTTATCAATGAATTACAATTATTGATAAAATTAATCAGATTCATGCTCTTACGCATTGCCTCAAAAATGTCCCCAACTCTGACTAACCTTCTGTGCCAATCAATGACCTCCTATACGACATACAAAAGCCACTCACCATGAAGCGCAGGTCATCGAAGCCATTGAGCACCAGTTTGCTCTCGTACTGAGGGAAGCCCACGTGTTCCAGCCACTCCCCCACCGACTGCTCCAGCACACGGCTCCCGGCTGCATCTGCCGACAAAGCATGCCTTTTGAGCAGTGAAAAACCGTTCAGCCTATAGCAGCGGCACTCGGAGGCCGAGATGTGACATTGCCACATCATCTTTGGCCAGCAGAACTGTGGGCAGCAGCAACAACAACAAGGCAGTGTTCAGGCTTGAGCAACGGGCCTCCACTAAAAGCAGGGGCCCAGATATACAGACTATACTAATGATGGAGATACCTCCACAAGCCCTCAGTGTGGCTGGGATGAGAGCCAGGGCTGAATGGGGAATGGAGGTAGACCTTGGCAGGTAGTCCTTTGAAGTATAGCGTCAAGTAAATAAGTCCTGTTAATTGGGACAATTTGGCATTGCTCTTCAAGACAATGGCAAAGAAACAAAGCAACAGTTTTCTTGTATTTGTAAAGATTTTAAAAGTTCAGCAAGAGCATTTGGCTCACAGCAAAATATTGAAATCTACAAGATGCTACTAGGAAGGCATAGGAAAGTGCACCTTGCATGCTCTAATCCTACAAAACACATTCCTTCACGATGCAAGGTTGAAACAGCCTACTTGTCCTTAAATTGGGCAGAAATACCATTTGGAAAACCCTCAGACTCGTTTGTAAAATAAGAATAATACTAATGAGTTTGCTACGACAGAGTTATTTGACCCTCAAACCCAATGACCCAACTCTTTGATCAACGCTCCACCACTATGCCAGTTCTTCAACACTAGAGGCCTTGAGTGATGCCAACTTGTCCTTTGAAAGATCTTCATGGCACATTCACCCATTCCTCTCTTCCAAGTTTTTGAATGAAGAATCCCTTCCACAAGTAGTCCGTTTGACCACTACTCCAAACAGCCCTTGGCAAGAAAGCGTTCTGGTCACAGTAATCCAAGGATTGCTGGTCCTTCCACGGAGCACGCCATCAAAGCAAGGTAAAGCCAAGCCTTGATCCAGTGGAAATCAGGTGAGCTCGAACAATGGAATGATAACCTCATAAGAAAGCCCCTTTCACGGCTTGTTCTCTCTTCTTGCAGCCCAGCCTCCTATTCTAGTTGTTCCGCTCCTCTAGCAAACGTTCGTAAGGGTCTGGGGCCCCTGATCATGCAGCGTTCCGGTCACGCTAATCCAAAGACTGCTGGTCCTTCTGGGCTTAGTCGCACCTCGTCGGGCTAACATGCCAAAACGGAGTGGCCCATCAAAGCGAGGTAAAGCCAAGTCTTGATCCAGCGGAAATAAGGTGAGCTCCAATAATGGACAGATAACCCCATAAGAAAGCCTCGTTGGTGGCTCAGTCTCGCTTTTTGCAGCCCAGCCCCCTGTTCTGGTTGCGCCGTTCCTCTAACAGACGTTCCTAAGGGTCTTGCGCTCGGGGGCAAGGTTTGCTGCATCCCTGATCCAGGAACGCTCAGTCACAGTGGCAGCTGCATTCAGCGTTCACAAAGCACAACATCCAGATGACATACTGCTTCTCCAGAAAGCCATCGGTAGTGCAATGCTTGCACGTTTGCAGCAGGTAATCACCTTAAACATACCTTCCTCCTTCAGTTTTGCTTGGCATCATCTCTTTCTACTCTTCCTCTCTCCCTTTCTTCGCTCACTTGCTTTCTACTCTCAATCTCATTGACAGAGTTCTCTCTATAAGCTCTGCAGGGCTGCCATATGCTGTCTGATGCCGAGACCCGCTACACGGCAAATACGCTCTGCTCGATCTTCAATCCCCCTCCCTCCCCGTCTCTCTATGCCTCTCTCTCTGTCTCACATACATGCTCTCTCTCTCTCTCTCTCTCTCTGTGGCGATCAATCTCACCCCCCACCCCTTTTTCTCTCTGTCTCTCTCTGCCCCTCTATCTTTTCCCTGCTCCCTGTACTGATTAAAATTGCACGCAGGCTCTCTGATCTTGTTGGTGCAGAAAGGACACCATCAGAGGCAGAGAGACAAACCTACTGTGCCAGTATCAGCCAGAGGAGGAATAGCAAGAAGAAATGTACAGGTTCCACTGTACGACCCATCCCCACCCCATATCCCTGCCGCACTTGAGTGCTTCAAAGCCTCTCTATGAAAAATTTAATCGCAGACAAGCCACATACCACGGTAAATCATCAGAGGAATTAAATACATGAATGTGTCACTGTACCGCTGGGGGCTGGGGCTTCATGTTAAACATTAAGTCAGCAAAATGCACCGTGCACATGCTGCACTTAACGTAATGCCACCCGTTGCCCACTTTCATTTTGGACACATCCGAATCTAATTGTCAAAATTTGTGAGCTTTGCCAGATGTGATCAAACCGTTTTCATGTGTTCGTGTGTTGCATCCAGACGGTGTCATCTGAATTTCCATAGTATAGCGTGGTCTAATTCAGTGTCACACATGAGTGCTGCTGCATGCATGCATGAAGGGCATTATCTACATGCAGCTGAGAACAGGGGAATCATCTGAACTGTCAGCCTGCCTGGGCATTATTCACATCCTAACAGACATTGAATTATGCTTGAGATGTAAAATACATCCAAACACCCGCAGGCTCGAAAGGACACTAACCTCTATAGGAGGGATATCAATCAGGACATCACTAACCGGTTAAACCACATAAACATTGAGAAAACGATGTTGAGTTAGTTACTCACCTTCCTATTCATATCACTAACAAAAAGTGGTTACCATGGTTTTTTGCACATTTAAATTAGTGCAATTTAGTAGACACTTATATTCAAAGCAACTTACGAAATTAGGAAAAATTCAAGCAATTTATTAAAAAGGATGCGATGGTACTACGGTAAATTGATGGTCTTAGATGGTAATACCATGGTACTTTGATGTCACTTACAAAAAAGCACCCTTACAGTCCCAAATATATATATGGTACGAGTCCAAGAAACCATGGTATTATTTTGTAATGTGGGGTTATTTTATTGTATGTTTGGTACTGAAATGTATGTAAAATGATATGCATTGAATTCCAGGGCACTTCCAAAAATACCATGGTATTACCAAGAGACATGTCCAAATAAACCATTTGGAGATGTACCATGGTAATAGTTCCATTTGCATGGTACTCAAGGGTACTACTATTCTGCGAATGCATGATACTGATACCACGTGTGAACAAACCAATATAGTACTATGGTTACAGTACCCCAAGCACCCTTATTATACCACAAATACAGTGGTCTACCATAGTGCAAGTCCAAGTTATACCATGCTATTTTTGTAATTCAAGAGTACTTTTTTGTAAGTGTGGTACTGAAAATCATTTACCATGTTCCAACGTACTTCTGCGTCCAAATAATAGTACTTTTTGGTAACATTTAACAAAAAAAGTTAAATCGTAGTAGCATGTTTTTTTGGAGATGTATCATGGTAGTTGTAAAAATCATGATAGTTCAGTACTACCAAATTTCTTACAACAAATGTACCATCTCACTACAAAAATGCCATGGTACTACTATGATTCTTAAATACAATGATTCTTACTACTAGTATCAAAGTATTTTTATGTATTTATTGAAATAATATTTAAGAATATTCTATTCTTATTATATCATATTACATTATATTTTAAATGTATTAAATTATTGTGGCAGGGCGGAGGGCGGGGCCACACACCCGGTCCCGTATTAGGCTAATCAAGCCTCTGAGGTTTAAAGGTCGACTGCGGAGGATCGTGCGGGAGAGAGAGATCATTAGCGGACATGTCCGTCGTGTGTGTTTATGTTGTCTTTTAAGTTTACTATTAAAACTATTATTTATATCGTCAAGCCGGTACTCGCCTCCTCCTTTCCATTGATCCCGTTACAATTATCAATATGTATCATTATGATTTTATTCATACTTCTTATTTATTTTTAGCCATTGTAAAAATACCACTTTTTCCCTATAACTGTTTTCTGGCTCTAGTATTTATTTTAAGAGCTCTCCGACTTTTCAAATAAATGCATCAAAATACTGTATCTCAGGAAACACATTTTTTGTTAACAAAAGCAACTCAACGAACCTCTTATTACACATAGACTCCCGAGAGAAATTTGGGGACACTGGCTCACAGAACAATGGCCCTGTCTGTTCTTTTGATGTGATTCTCTGCTGTACAATTTCTAAATGATTGGATCTCTCCTAAAAAAAAAGGCCAATAAAAACATAGTGCTCTTCCGCCATATATAGCTACTACCTTGGGAGGCATTTTGCAAGAATAGAGAAAGTCCTAATTATTGAGTATCAAAATGATGGCCACACATGGATGGATCTACCGGTGGGAGAAGGGGGGGCAAATGCCACCCTAAGAAAAAGCATTGCCACCCCATCTGCCACCCCAACATAAGTATCCAAATGTATTAAATATAATTATAAGTATATTATAGTTGATGTTGACATTGTGTTTGATATTGTGACAATGTCAAACTGCCTAAACTCTCACAGAACACACAAATGACTACACACCCATAGCGTGATTGATTACAGCAGCAACCAATCCCGTGATAGTTTACAGTAGCTGCAATGGCCAATCACAACATCAACCAATCCTACAGCCTACTGTACTATTGCAGCACGTGTACAATGTTTGGGCTCTTACAGGCTGTTGAGCGTAGTTCCTCAACAACTGTGACAAATACGTGGAAAAAAAGAGGTAAAAGATGAATTTCTCAGTTGTTTCCAAGCATTCACTGAATGATTATTAAAAACCTCGCTGACAGATATGGGTTGAGATGGGAGAGAAGTGTCCTCAGCACTTTTGAAATAGCTTTCGTCAGGTATGTGTATAATCCTCTTCTCGTTGTACACAAAATCACTCGGATCGGTCATTGAGGCACTTGGATTTTCTTACAACTGCTACGCAGATAATACGTAGCTCTTCCTGTCGTTCCAGTCTGATGACCCTACTGTCTCAGCTCGTATCTCTGCCTGCCTCTCGTACATTTCGGCTTGGATGAAGGAATGACACCTTCAGCTCAACCTTGCCAAGACAGAACTCCTCGTGATCCCAGCCAACCCGTCTGTTGACAACAACCTCACTATTCATCTTGGTTCAACTACAATAACACCAACCAGAACATCTCGGAAACTGGGAGTGGTGGTAGATGACCAGCTTAATTTCACTGCATGCATCTCATCGACCACCCGGTCTTGCAGATTTGCTCTTTACAACATCAGGAAAATCAGACCTTTCCTGTCTGAATATGCTACACAGCTCCTGGTCTAAGCTCTGGTCATTTCAGGACTGGACTACTGCAATGCTCTGTTGGCTGGCCTTCCAGCAAACACAATTAAGCCACTGGAGATTATCCAGAATGCTGCAATGCATCACCAAAAAAAAGGCTCATATCACCCCACTCTTGATTACAAATTCAATGCTTTGACCAGCTGTCAGGACAGCCAATGGAACTGCACCCTCTTACTTCAATTCACTTCTTCAAGTCTATGCTCCAACCCACTCTCAGCAGTCTTTGAGCGAGCGATGCCTGGTGGTCCCATTACAAAGAGGCTCAAAATCTATTTCACGATCGTTCACTTTCTCTGCTCCTCTGTGATGAAATGAACTTCCATCCTCCACACGATCTGCTGTTACCTTCTCAACATTCAAGAACCAGCTGAAAACACATCTGTTCCACGAGCACTTAACCAACCCAGACTAATTGCACTTATCACTGCACTTAACCTGCACTTAATGTACAAAAAAGAAAAAAGAAAATCCTTGCCTGTCTCTTTCTTCTGTGCTAGCATCTTTACTTCTCCAGCCACTGTGAGAACTTGGCAGTCTTATACTGCAGATGTTGTTAAACTTTGTATGACACATTGCTTGCTATGTGTCCTATTTGTAAGGCGCTTTGGATGAAAGTGTCCGCTAAATGACTAAATGTAAAAGTAATCCAGATGAAATGTCTCCAGTTCTAGAGTAGGAGTTTCTGTTTCATCTGTTTGTGTTTTGACTGGCTGGAATGTATTATTTTGAATGCTATGATAAAGGTTTCTTGCGGCTGTTATCAGTGTCGTTTAGCATCTGCAATTTTTCCACAGCTTGCGCTCTTTTCCGTGTCCCCCACTGCGATGGCCTTCTCGGCTGTATTGTTTCTGTAGTGTGTGTGTGTGTGTGTGTGTGTGTGTGTGTGTGTGTGTGTGTTTGTGTGTCTTGTCTTTTTCTCTATGTCATACAGATGCACACCTGTCATGTCAGTATTTGGGTGAATTAGAGTCCAAAACCTCTAAAAACTAAAGGCAAAAATGTACCACTAATCTTTTGATGTGCATAACATAATTAATATTCATGAGTTTTGCAGCACTGCCCACCACAGTACAATTTTCCAACCTAACTTTGTGTTAATCTTCGCTTTTAAATGGCTTATTCCAGGTGTGGTGATAGGCCTACAGGACTTTATTAGCAGAACAACATGGGATATTCATGCATTTTCCATCCATGGGTACACTTAACAAAGCTTGTGACGTTTAGTCCAGATTGCCAGTTCTCTGTGTGAAGCTAAGGAACATTTAGAATTGGTTGATGTGTTTAATAGACAATGTCTTGGTGCTTTTGAGGTATGCATATATTTAATTTAATTTTTAATTTTTTTTATTTTGTGGTTTGTGGTTTTGTTATTTTGTGGTTTTATTTTCATGGTTCAGAGGAACCATGTGGTTCCTGTGAAAATGCAGTTGTTTCACAAATTCATGGACATTTATAATTTGATAATGACTCCAATTAATGAACATGTATTTGTTGCAATGAAGCTGTATCGTTGCCACCCCTCATGTGTGCATGCCATCGTCTTGCCACCCCATAAAAACATTTCTATATCAGCCCCTGCGGCCACAGTAAATGGATTCTGATCTCATCTTTTTAAAGTAGGCCCTCAGTGCCCATTGTGTACCGGAGGGTGTCTGTCAAAATATCAGGTCTAGAAACATCAGATACAGACCAAATTGGGGTGAAAATTTAGAGTAGGCTACACGTTGAAGAGAGAGAATTGTTGGTTGTTAAAGATGGTAGTGAAGACTCGAGGGACAATTCAACCAAAGTGAAGCGTTTTGGAAATATACAGTCATTCTTTGTGGGCTGTCCTGTAGCTACTGTTACATCTCCTTTGATTTTCCACGGAAGAAAGAAAGTCATACAGGTTTGGATCAATGTGAGGTTAACAAGATGATAATGATGACAGACTTTTTGTGTGAACAATCGCTTGGCAGCCATACATTAAAAAACAATTTACATTTAAAGCGTTCTGTTGTGTAGACTTTGTGAATTGTACGATCATTCATTGCTCTTATCCAACACAGCTGGAGAAAGACAGCCCATCTCTCTTCACTCATGTACTACTGTCATATTTACCTTCTAACGCTGGCTGATGCTCCTCAGAGATCTTGATGCCGGCAATAAGAGTCATGATCTTTTCAATCTAAGACACAACAAGTACAGAAGGGTTAAAAAATGCAATTAAATATTTAATTTGGCTGTAATCTGCCATGACAGGTTACTCTTCATCAGACTTCGTTAGAACTGATTTAAAGTCATTATTCATATCTGTTGTATGCAAAGAAAGTAGAAAGTATTTAGGCCACCATACTAGACAAGCATACTACTCTTACTATTTTAGCAGTATATATTGTAGGCTGCATACTGTGCACAATATGCACAATTTCTGTGTGCATAGAAAACCCAGACCACACTTTCCAAAATTCCAAAAAGTGCAGTGTACAACTGAGCATACCTTGAAGAATACTGTATCGTACGTTACAATACGCTTGACATCACCTTCCATTTCCAATGTGCTGAATGAACTAATTCCAGCCGTAGTTTTAACATATTTTTTCTCATTATTTCATAGGACGGCCAAGAGTTAAGGGAATATTCTGGGTTTAATACAATTTAAACTCAGTTGACAGTATTTGTGGCATAATGTTGACTATCAAAATTTTTAATTTTGGTCTTGTTTCTCTTTTTCTTTTAAAAAAGCAAAATCGAGGTTACATTGAGGCACTTTGGAGAGTTTAAACACAAATGTGAAGATTATAATTGTATAAAAGCACTAATATTAATTCTTCCGTTAAAACTGTCATTTTAGGGTTTTAGAGTTTACGGCGTTAAAACTGGAAATGGAAGTGGAGCGTTGTTCTAGCGGGAAGACAAGCAGGTGTACATCATCACATCATTAGCTGGGTAACTCCTAGCCAATCGCACGTAAGCCATTGCTTTATAAGTCCGCTCACAATCTATCACATTGCTGTTTCGGTGTGCTAACACTGCAACCTCCACCACCCCACCATCACCAGTTGAGCCCTGTCCCGCAGGGGGGTAGGCTCCTCGCCCCTGCCTCCTATCTTCGGCAGGACATGACGGTTCCGGGTACAACTCCCTCGGACTGCCGGACAGGGCCTACGCCAAAGAGAGAGACATTACCTCCCGTTTTACATCTATCAAATAAATGGCATCTCAAACTTCACTCAAGCCTGCGTGTCTTCCCGATAGAAATAACTTTACACAGAAAAGGTTAGCAAGTGATTTTATTACTCAAAAATCATGTTAACATGCATATTGTTTAATGAAATGTTTATAGCACAATAATGGCTACTGTTTCACTTACTATTAAAATAATCATAAATAATAATAGTTATTCGTTGGACTGTGGAGTGGGGGGTGGGGGGCACCTTGGTGTGGCTGCCTTGGTGTACACACATGTTAAGTTTGTACATTTGTAAAGAGATGATTTAACTTCTAAAAACTAAATTGTGCCAAAAAATTACTAAAAAAGCAATTGTGAGTGGGGTGGCCAATGGGGTGTCCAGGCTTCTGTCCATGGCTCCGCCCCCTAGCTGATTGACCACTGATTTTTGTCAGATGAAGATCACGTCAAGCAGCGGGAGATACAGTATGCAGTGTACTCTATTGTATACTGCACATTTTGACAAATTGTGCATACTATGCTCAGTATATAGTACATAAGATACTACTGTAAAAATAGTTATAGTACATGACTTAGCCGTTGACTTCTGAGGTGTATAAACATTTCAAGCCTCCCAGAGGGATAAAGGCAGACTGCGGAAGGTGGTGCGACAGAGAGAGAGCGTTTACGGGCAGCTGTCTGGCCTATGTGTGTGTTTGTGCCTTTTGGTTTTAGTTCTTTATTAAAAAATATTATTTATATTGTCAAGCCGGTTCTCGGCTCCTCCTTTCCATATAACTGCTTAACACTGGTGCCTGGCCGTCTGGAAGCGGAGGAACGGCCACCGACCGCGAGGGGAGAAGGGGCTCCTAACCGACCGCCGACAGATTGCCGCGGCTGCTACGTTGGGGTGGATGGTAGAGGCGAGAACTCCACAGTTGGCCTTTATCCCTCTGGGAGGCTTGATTAGCCTGATAAGGGGCCAGGTGTGTAAAATCACCTGTCACAGGGTCGTTGTTTTAGCACCTCTAGTGTTTAATTCACCAGGAAACTGCTGAGATGCGCACAACGAGCCACATAAAAATGCTAAATGTAGGTATAGTAATGTGGTTCTATGAGACCAGGTTGTAAAGAATAGTAGGCAGTAGGCAGTGTCTCCATAGACTATTCCTGGAGAATTTTTCACTCTGTGTTGGTTTAGAAACAGCTAGAACTATAAAATAAATGATCGAGGTCATATTCAAATTAAAGAAACTCAATCGGATCAGTGACAGCCTAAAAAAATGTATAACCTACCCAGATGCCACCAGCAATAAAAGAGCACATTTATAAGAACTCCTTTCCTTTGCTGATAGCGTTGAGATTACTCGACTCAAATCAATGGACTTGGAGATGGAAGGAGAGGTCTGAAATAGCAAAACGTTGTTTTTTAACGTCATTTTTAAAGTTTGGAGAAGTCATCTGATGTGTGCTTGTGGCATCAACAAGCTGGCAAGCTCCTGGATTCATTTAGCAGTCAGATACCACGCACCAAGTGGTAGATGCCCTCTAGCCATACAGCCCTTCACTTTTCCCACTCTCAGGTAACCTACATACTAACTTACAGTGTACTATACACTCTCCATGTCTATCCATTATAGAATGCACATTACATCATCACACTCTCCCATGGTAGAGCTAACAGTTCCCTGATCTGCTTTCATAAGTACTTTTATACATTTTATAGATCACATGATGAACTATATTTTAGCTCTATATAATGCTCACACTATATATCTATATAAATAAATGAATGTTGGCTACTAGGAAACTTGAAAATACATTAAAGGGGACATGATATGAAGACTCCTATTTTCCTTGATTTTCTGACATATAAGAGGTCATTTGTCAAACCAAGCTGCCAAAATGACTCGTTCTTGACTTCCTCCACATTGTGATGTCACACTGTGGTAGACATTTACATCTGACCGCTTCCACAACGAAACGTCAATACGTACTTTACCTTTAATCACTTCCGTAGCCCTGTCCAGTAGTGCTGAGCAGTGAGATGGCAAGTAGATACCAGGCCAGTCAAGAGCAGAGAGCCAATCATAAGAGCGGGCGTGGACTGGCAAGTCTTAAAGGAGAAGCAGCACCAAAACTGAGCGTTTCTGACAGAGAGTCAGAATGAGGGTGTAAAATAAAAAAATGTTGTGCCAAAAACTTAACTAATATTATATGCGAACCTTAGGAAAAATATCAAAGGAAAATATTACAAAAATAAAAAAGGCATGTCATGACCACTTTAAGTGACATTATTTATATCAAAACAAGTCAACGTGAACTAAAACTTTACCCTGTTTAAAGTCAAAGCATACTTTGATTTTCTGTGTGACGCTAAGTCTTGCGCACAATAAACATGACACAAATTTCATCATCTGCACAGTACATGCAGACTGTCCGCCACATGTTCCTGCAGTTGACTGTACTAAAGAGTATCACAAAGCAGTCTTAGTGCACATGCGTCGAACATTTTTCGTACAGGCTTGCGGTCAAAAGAGTATACATGGAAAGATTAGAGCACTCAATTGTGCACGAGATGTAATGGCACACTCATAAACTTATACCCTAGCAAACCTTACATTTGTTGCAAACTCTTTTTATGTATTTATGTTTATATCTTGATATTACTGTATATTGGATAATTCATTTGTATGTTGTTGGGTTCATGTCAAAAGGCAGTCAAAAGGTATTTCTGTTAGTCAATTACAACCGTTAATCACGATTAATCGCATCATTTTTCATAGTTAATTGTGATTAATCACAGATTTTGAAAGTGCTGAAATTCGACTATACTTATTTTCCTGTCAAAATGCAGTTATTCCATTCTTAGGAAAGAAAGCAACACAATATGTAACAATACAATGCTTTATTATAATGTTCCAAAGAAAGCACAGTATAAAGATAGAAATGCACTAAAATAGCGCCAATTCAAGTAACATTAAAAGTTTAAGTCAGTGTCTGTGTGTATATATAATTTGTGACCACTGGGATGTTGCTGGGTCCAAGGTGGTGTTGGGGTTGGGAGGGGGAGGGGTAATAGTGGGGATTAAGATTGATTCTGTGTGTATGTATGTCTTGTTTTTCTGTGTTCATTTATGAGAATCACAAAAATTGTTAATCTGAAAAAGTTTAAATCTAAGTGGGAGTTTGACTAATTGAAAGAACTAGTCCCCATAGGTTGCATGTTCACTGCAATGGGCATTAAATACCTTAACTCTCCTCCTCCAAAATATTAATCTACTGGTAGACTGTGGCTTTCAGTTTTCCTACAGCACTCGTGAAGCCAGGTTCATGATTTGTGTCAAGACATCAACACCAGCATCAATCACTGCTTTGAACTCCACATGAAAAGCACTTACAAACAAAAACATCTCATTCTGCGTTTTCATGATATTTGAGACTTGACGTGCTTCTGTGGTAATTAAAATGTGACTTACATAGGTGGAAAAATACTAGATTTCTGTCACAAGTCCCATCTGGGCTTGTTTTGTACAACAGCGTTAGCGTTAAGAGCTCCTTTCTCCATCACTTTATCACTGCCATTCGGGGCTGGACTGGTAATCTGGCATACCGGGCATTTTCCCAGTGGGCCAATGCACTTTGGGGCCAATCAAGGGCGGACTGGCCATTGTGAGAACCGAGCGGGCAGGTGGGTCGGCCGCGAAATGTGCCGAATGGGCCGCGATAAGCTAAAATGAGCTGCCGCGTTATGCATAACGGACAACAAAACGCCGCCGCGAAATGCAGAAAAGGACAATGCAAAAAAGTGTTTTAAAAATCAGACAAAAAAACGCAAGAATATGTGCTTAACGTCTTGAATGAGAGAATGAACTACAATCCCATTAAGCACTGTGAATGATGTAATCAAATTATAAACAATGTAAAAAATATAAAACTATTGATTTAATGTTTTGATTATAATTATAGAATCAAAGTATATTGCAAAATATTCAGATATACACATATATATAAGTAGTCGGTGCAGAGCTGTTTTGCCGTGGTTAGTTTGCCATGATTCTCTGATTGGTGGATTTCTCCCTCAGGATTATGGGTAGTGTAGTCCTTCACCAAGAACTCCGCTACACGTGATTTATATTAAAACTATTTGAAATAACATGGACTAATGGCTTCAACAGAAGCATATACCATTGATTAACAACCTCAGATCTCACGACAGGTCTGTCTTTAAAGCTTTATAAGTTATTGTTAATTATAAATTCCCCTATGGAAAAAATGAATGGGATTTTTACTTCCGGAACCAGATTGTCATGCTCTGTTTAACTAGTGCAAGTTCAAACTTTCCAAATTAGGCAGATGCCAACATGGACAGGTTGTGTGACATGCTCCAAACTTCAAAATCCATAAACCGATCTACACAAGGTGAAAGGAAATACAACCCAGTCCGTTATTGGCCAAGAACATAAAGTCACTGGACAAACAAGATACAAATAGAAAGCAATACTTATAAACCACAATTTTAAGGATATTCTTGTTCATTTTGTACAATTGACAATTTTGCTACTGTGTTGGGTCACCACTTGATGTCCAATGTAAAATATGGGTCCTGAAGCAAAACCAGTTAATATCCACTATAATCTAAAAAATATGCAATTTCGTTTTTGAGGAATTCACTCAAGTGTAGTCTTCATTACGGGATAGTGAAAGAGACAGAGACAGTGCTAGAGTTATTGCGGTCATCGCCTCAAGCCACTGAGTTCCAAGGCTTCCAAAAACAGTTCATGAAAGGCAAGCGGTTTAATTCTGAAGAGACAGCAATATGGAACATCACACAATGTCCGATCTAATGAGTGAATTTGAAGAAGCTAGCAACTTGAGAAAATGTGAGGTGGGGGGTAATAAAGATTTCATACAGCCCTGCCTCCTCCCATGTGCCAGAGCAGTAACAAGATTACAGGCATCAGAGACCTGCTTCGATATTCAGTAATGGAGTGAAGGTAGAGTGGCTGACACCACAGAGACTTTAAGCCAGAACTGGAGTGAATCAGCAACATCAGGTTGGGACACCATTACCAAAACAGTCTCAGTCTGGAAGAAACTAATTTTGACATTTTCGATTCATAATGAAGATGTGGTAAATGCAACCTTCAGATACATCACAACTATCTGTTATTATAGTTGTGAATATATTACTTCAGTATACAGATATATATATATCACACACACACACACACACACACACACACACACACACACACACACACACCGTTTAGCAGTACATGATTTCTTGTTGGATATTGAAAGTCCACCAATATTATGATAGGTATAGCACAAAAAACTAATAATGTTTTTAAGTCTTATTATTCTAGAAACTCAGAAATGCAAAAACGGAACCCTGAACTATAACTATAAAATTCTAAAGCTTTTCAAAACCCTTTTATGTGTGGATTTGTTCGCTTAACCTTTGTCCCCTTTCAGTCTTAAAATATTAAAATCCATAACTACAACAATAATCACTACATTAAAAAAAATTATAAGAATCTAACAAAGAGTGAGCCAGTTTAATCCTAAACAACTTCAATATTTATTGTGAAGATTTTTTATATTCATTTTCAGACAAATTATTATTGTGATGCGTGAAGAAATGAAATTAAAATCAAGGTAATTGTCAAGGTTTCACCAGTCATTGCCGATCAAGCTATAATGTTGTCATTTTTAAGCAAAAAGTGTGAACATTTTACAATCTTTGCATTTTATTTAGGATATATAAAATGCTAGCTAAGAAATTAGCCTTATAAACAAAATAAGCCTTTATAAAATAAGCCAATTAAAAAACAATTACAAATAAAAATAAAAAAATATAAGTTTAGCTTTTTTTTTTAGGCTGTAGAACATGTCCCAGGCCCAGAAATAACAAAATGTATTATTATGATTTAAAAATAAAAAGTTCATTTATCATAAACCATTTCGATAATTATTTTAAAAAATAAAAATAAAAAGGTAAACATCACATGCAAACTGAAAATTGTTATTGTGTGATTTTGATGATCAAGATATATTTTTCTATTTTTAAAAAACAGTATGAGAATATTTCTTTGCCTAATAAATATATTAAATAGCCTTACAAGCCTAGCAAAATGTACGAATCTGCCATGTTTAAAATGTAATTTGCCTCAATGTCAGTTCCACCACATATGCTACAAAACACAATATCATTTGAGATTTGGTGGAAATGACAATGGCGTTTCAGAAAATGACAGAATTCAGCAGTGATACAAAGTGATATAAAAGTGCCAAAAGTTCCCATAGTTCAATAGTTAAAAAATCTTTTCTTTTTTTACTGTCTCAAAAAAAGAAAACTGAACCCAGATCTTTTTAATTTAATTTAATTTTCCAATACATGTTTTTGTTATACATTCATGTACTCATGCAAATACACATAAAGTCTCATTTTATGTGAAAAAGGTAACTGGCGATGAGTCTAATTTGAAGCAACGCTCTGTGCACATGCAGGGCTGTAAGTGTTTAGAACGGGCCGTACAGTCACTGCAGCTTTCTGACAGGTGAAAGCATTTCCCACCCACTTCTTCTCCCCCATGCACATCTTTCACATGCCATCTGAAGACATGCTCCCCTGACATCTTACGTTAGCATATAAATTATGAAGGGACTTATATTGCCATCTTTAGAAAGCAGGTTTGACCACTCACTCATACACTAAATTATTTTTAAACAGGTTTTCTGCAGAAGTGCTAAAACATTAACACGCTGAGCTATGGGGGTCGTATAGTCACAGCGAATGCTTAAAATGAAAAATATAAAAGACTCCCTTTACAGACATTTAAATTTGAGCAATATTGTCATGGAAATGTTATTAAGTCTTGAGTCATGTTATTGTTATTCTCGTGTATATGGCAAAATTGATGAAATCAGCGTGTATTAAATGTGGTAGCAGTGATGGTATTAGATGGTAATTCTATGGTGCTTATATACTATATATACATGCCTGATATTGTGCTGCCAAAACAGTGCCAACCTGCAATTCTTCTCACCACAATTGTACAGAGCGGTTATCGGAGTTACCATAGACTTTGTCAGTTTTAACCAGTCTGGTAATTCTCTGTTGACCTCTCTCATCAACAAAGCATTTCCATCCACAGAACTGCCGCTCACTGGATGTTTTTTGTTTTTGGCACCATTCAGAGTCAATTCTAGAGACTTTAGTGCATGAAAATCCCAGAAATACTCAAACCAGCCCATCTAGCACCAACAATCATCCATGCGATTATCTAATCAGCCAATTCTGTGGCAGCAGCGCATAAAATCATGCAGATATGGGTCAGGAGATTCAGTTAATGTTCACATCAACCATCAGAATGGGGAAACAATTAGATCTCTGAGATTTGGACCATGGCATGATCGTTGGTGAGCGTTGGTTTGAGTATTTCTGTAACTGCTGATCTCCTTTTCTCCTTTTCACACACAATAGTCTCTAGAAATTACTCAGAATGGTGCAAAAAACAAAAAACATCCAGTTCTGTGAACGGAAACTCCTTGTTGATGAGAGAGGTCAACAGAGAATTGTGAGACTGGTTCGAACCATAGACTGTAAAAAAAGATGGACGACGCCCCTTCGCTCTTTTCCATTGGTGAGAACTGAAGCCGCCAGTGTCCCGATATGGCGCTGACATCTTGAGACTTGAGTCTGCGCAGTTGCGATTTCGGGACCAGACCTGCGCAGTAGTGAGCAGGAAGTAAAGCCGCGAAATCAAGGCCCCGCCCTCACTCTCGCTGAATCAATCGCAAGCACACGCCCCTGCACTTTTGACTTTTCACTTATGACGGTGTGAAATTATTAATTATAGAAATTTAGATATTACATTTAAAGCTCCAATCTCCTCAGTCCTCCGAAGATCCCGAAAAAAAGTTAGTTGGTAGTTAGTGACTACTTCGCTCAGATAACCTGTCAATCACAGCTGTCAATCATGATGTCACAGCACTGTTTTTATAGCATCAAATAACTAACTAAAAACAAACTTATTTTGAAAATAAACACTTGAAATTACATCAACGTGATAGAAACTACAGTAAATGACAGAAACTCTCTTTGGAAAAAAGATATGTGAAGTGTAATTTAATTGTTTAGTTGGTCTCACGTCCCGTTGAATAACATGGGGAGGCGGGGTTTATGACCTATACTAGGACCAGTCACCGGGGGGCGATCAAGACGTTTTGGCTTCACTTTTGAGGGGTTGTGCGGCACACTTGGTTCGAACTGACAAAGTCTACGGTAACTCAGATAACCACTCTGTACAATTGTGGTGAGAAGAATATCATCTCAGAATGCTATTCTGTGATGCGGGTTAGCGCTGTTTTGGTGGCACGAGGGGAACCTACATAATATTAGGCTGGTGATTTTAATGTTGTGGCTGATCGGTGTATACAATGATGAGCTAAAACATCATGACCACTCATGGGTGAAGCGAATAACTTAGATCATCTCCTAACAAGGTCACATGTCAAGGTCTGGGTAGATTAGATTGTAAGCGAACAATCAGTTCCCATAGTTAGCATGTTGAATGCAGGAGAAATGGGCAGGAGTAAAGACCTGAATGATTTTGACAAGGGCCAAATTGTTCTCTAAAATGGTAAGACTTCTGGGGTGCTCCCAGTCAGCAGTGGTGAGTACCTACCAACATTGGTCCGTGGAGGGACAAATCACGATCTAACAACGTGGTACAGGGTGTTGGGCGCCCAAGGCACATCGATGTGCGAGGGCAACAAAGGCTATCCCATCTGGTCCGAACCGACAGAAGATCTACTGTGGCACAAGTCACAGAAAATTGTAATGATGCTACGAGAGGAATGTGTCACAACACACATACCCTGCAGCATATGGGGCTGCGTAGATGCAGACCAGTCAGAGTGCCCACGAAGGCCCTTGTATACCGGCGAAAGTGCCTACAATGTGCACGCGAGCGTCGGAACGGGATCATGGAGCAGTGGAAGAAGGCTGGCTGGTCCAATGAGTCCCATTGATTTTACATCATGTGGACAGCCGTGTACGAGTGCGCCTTATACCTTGGAAAGTGATGGCTCCAGGATGCACTGTGGGAAAACGACAAGACAGTGGAGGCAATATGATGCTCTGGGCAATCTTCTGCAAGGAAACCCTGGGTCCAGCCATTCATGTGGATGTAATTTGGCACGTGCCACCTACCTAAACATTGTTGCAGACCAAGTACACCCCTTCATGGCAATGGTGTACCCTGATGGTAATCATCTTTCACCTCGATAATATGCTCTGCCACATTGCACAAATTGTTCGGAAATGGTTTGAGGAACATGATGAAAAGTTCAAGGTATTGCCTTGGTCTCCAAATTCCCCAGATCTCAATCCAATTGAGGATCTGTGGGATGGGCTGGACCAACAAGTCCGATCCACGGCAGCTGCACCATGCAACTTACAGGATTTGAAGGATGTGCTGCTAATGTTCATGACTCATGGTGGGTCAGTGCTGTTTTGGTGGCTCGGGGAGGACCAACAGCATATTAGGCAGGTGGTCATAATGTTTTGACTCATCTCTGTGAATGCATATATATAAATATATATATATTCAGAGAAGCACCATATACTCATTCAATACTTAATAAGTATGTTCCTTTCATATACCATTGTATTTATATGGTAGAACAAATTTCATGTTGGTGTTACCTTGGTCCAAAAACAAAATACCATGGTACTTTTTTAAAGACTAGTGTAATATAGTGTAATATCGAGAGGGAAATGCCAACACGGAGCAGCAGTTGGAGAGAGAGAGGAGAGAGAGAGAAAGAGAAAGAAAGAGAGAGAGAGAGAGAGAGAGAGAGAGAGAGAGAGAGAGAGAGAGAGAGAGAGAGAGAAAACACTTACTCACAGGTTCTCTGATACGCCGCAGCTTGGTCCTCGGCCACTCCTCCAACCTCCAATGAATGACAGCCGTGCCTCCCCGGACAGATGGGAGGCAGTCTTCCGGCCCCTGGTGGACGGAACACCCCGCCGCATTCTCGGGAAACAGAAGGGGTATCCATCGCCCCTGGCAGCGGTTCTCCCGCTCCTGGCAGTCAGCCAGGAGACCCTCCCCACTCGTGGTCAGCGGTCTCATACCCTGCCACGTTTCAGCGGCTGATAGGGGTCTCCTCCGCCCCTGGCAGCAGCCCTGACTGCTGCAGGCGGTCGGTTAGGAGTACCTTCTCCCTTCGCGGTTGGCTGCCATTCGTCCGCTCTCAGGTAGCCGGGCTCGTCCGTCCTCCGGCAGATGGCCGCAGCTGTTCCGTTGGGGTGGATGGTATTGGCAAAGACTCTACTACGTCGCATCCCTCCTCCTTCCCGGATTTCGGCACAAGTGTAATATAGTTCATTGGAAAGGAGGAGGCAAGAACCGACTTGACAATATAAATAGTATTTTAATGATAAACTTAAACAAAAAGACAAACACACAAAGATGTCGGACAGCTGTCCGTAAATCTCTCTCTCTGTCCCACTGCAGTCTCCAGTCAGCCTTCATCCCTCTCTGGGGGAGTTGATTAGCCTGATTAGTGGCCCGCCTCTGCCCTGTCACAACTAGATATAATATATTTCCAACTCCTTCAAAATTCATATGAAGCACAATATATTATGAATGGCTAGTAGAAAAAAAACATTGTAAAAGCCAACCCTAACAAAAAAGTACTATAGGATTATCATAAAAATATTCCACATTTTTGTATACTATTGAGATGGCAATAAAATGGTATTTTTTGGAAACGTTAATGAAACAATATTTTTACTGTACATCAAAGTAGCGTGGTATTACCGTAAAAATGTACCATAGTAAAGCCATGACAATTCCAAGGTTTTTCAGCCTACCATGATGGCAATTCTGTGATACCATTTCAATATCATAGTATACAGTATGAATATGAACAGTGTGATACTAGGCTCTTTATCCAAGTGTCATGTTATTACCAGACAGATACAACATAATACAACCTAAAACCCAATCAAAGGGGCTATGTATTTAAGATTTCACAGAATAGTATCTTTAAAGAAATAACATGGGAATAAACAGGTCATTTTTGTGTGTTATTTTTTTTCCACCATTTTCATTGTATGAAAAACAATATGCAATGAAAGAGAATGTTAACTGAGGCTAAACACTCTGCGGAACATCTTTTGTATTCTTCGAAAGAAAGAAAGTCTTACGGATTTGAAGCAGCATGATGGTGTGTAAAATTTAACAGAATATTCATTTTTGGGTGAATTGTTCCCTTAATGTCAGTTCAGAAGTTACTGATGTGTATGAGGAACGTGACCAATGGCATATACATAAATGCTGATACAGCCGTTTTCCACCAGGATACTGTATGAGTGTGTGCCAGCATGTTGGCGCCGTCTCACTGCACATTCGGGCTCTGCTCGGACTTAGAGGATGTTTTGTTTTGGTGTGTCAACGGTAGCACCAGATCATCCTTCAGACAGTCATTTTTCCAAACTCACTTCCTCTCATTTTCAGTCTCTCTTACTCTCACTTAGGCCTATAGATTTTATTTATACATGATGGGAAGTACCATTAGAGGACAAATGCAGAACAAGATGTTCTTAAAGTTATAGTTAACCCAAAATGAAAATTATGTCACCCCACACCCTTATGTTCCACAAGAGATAGAAAATGGGTTTGCAACAACATTGCACATTTCAATTTTCATTTTTGGTTGAACTATACATTTAGGAACAGGACAATCCACTCACTTTGGAGCAGTTCAAGTGGTTTAGAGTACAGTTTGAATAATGCTCTGAGATCCCATAATTTGATTATTCAATGCCCTCCCTGAGACTCACCACAGGCTAATGTTTTATAAAGCCTTGAGTATAAATGTGATCACCCCTAACATTTGCCTTTAAAAGATAGTGATAGATATATATTATTATTTGTATTATGAAACAGATCTGATTATAAAAAATCTGATTGCATGAGTACTTTTGAGAAGGTGCCTCGACATGTGGAAGGAGGCAATGATATGCAGAAAAGGACAGCAACAGTGAGAACGCAAGTTTTGCGTTCCCTCGCAATAGTTTGTATTCCTCGCAATAGTTTGTATTCCTCACAATATGTTTTGCATTCCCTCGCAATAGTTTGTGTTCCCTCGCAATAGTTTGTATTCCTCGCAATAGTTTGTATTCCTCGCAATAAGTTTTACGTTCCCTCGCAATAGTTTGTGTTCCCTCGCAATAGTTTGTATTCCTCGCAATAAGTTTTGCGTTCCCTCGCAATAGTTTGCGTTCCCTTGCAATACTTTATATTCCTCGCAATAAGTTTTGCGTTCCCTCGCAATAGTTTGCGTTCCCTCGCAAGAGTTTGTATTCCTAGCAATAAGTTTTGCGTTCCCTCGCAATAGTTTGTGTTCCCTCGTAATAGTTTGTATTCCTCGCAATAAATTTTGCGTTCCCTCACAATAGTTTGTATTCCTCGCAATAAGTTTTGCGTTCCCTCGCAATAGTTTGTGTTCCCTCGTAATAGTTTGTTTCCCACGGAATAGTTTGTTTCCCACGGAATAGTTTGTTTGCCTCACAATAGTTTGTTTCCCACACAATAGTTTGTTTCCCACACAATAGTTTGTTTGCCTCGCAATAGTTTGTCTCCCACGGAATAGTTTATTTCCCACGCAATAGTTTGTTTGCCTCGCAATAGTTTGTTTTCCACGCAATAGTTTGTTTCCCACGGAATAGTTTGTTTCCCACGCAATAGTTTGTTTGCATCGCAATAGTTTGTATTCCTCGCAATAAGTTTTGCATTCCCTCGCAATAGTTTGTGTTCCCTCGCAATAAGTTTTGTGTTCCCTCGTAATAGTTTGTTTCCCACGCAATAGTTTGTTTGCCTCGCAATAGTTTGTATTCTTCACAATAAGTTTTGCGTACCCTCACAATAGTTTGTATTTCCTCGCAATCAGTTTTGCATTCCCTCGCAATAGTTTGTGTTCCCTCGCAATAAGTTTTGCGTTCCCTTGCAATAGTTTGTGTTTCCTCGCAATAAGTTTTGCATTCCCTCGCAATAGTTTGTGTTCCCTCGCAATAAGTTTTGCGTTCCCTTGCAATAGTTTATATTCCTCGCAATAAGTTTTGCGTTCCCTTGCAATAGTTTGTGTTCCCTCGCAATAAGTTTTGCATTCCCTCGCAATAGTTTGTGTTCCCTCGCAATAGTTTGTGTTCCCTTGCAATAGTTTGTATTCCTCGCAATAAGTTTTGCGTTCCCTCGCAATAGTTGGTGTTCCCTCGCAATAGTTTGTGTTCCCTCGTAATAGTTTGTATTCCTCGCAATAAGTTTTGCGTTCCCTCGCAATAGTTTGTATTCCTCGCAATAAGTTTTGCGTTCCCTTGCAATAGTTTGTGTTCCCTCGTAATAGTTTGTTTCCCATGGAATAGTTTGTTTCCCACGGAATAGTTTGTTTGCCTCGCAATAGTTTGTTTCCCATGCAATAGTTTGTTTCCCACACAATAGTTTGTTTGCCTCGCAATAGTTTGTCTCCCACGGAATAGTTTGTTTCCCACGCAATAGATTGTTTGCCTTGCAATAGTTTGTTTGCATCGCAATAGTTTGTTTCCCACGGAATAGTTTGTTTCCCACGCAATAGTTTGTTTGCCTCGCAATAGTTTGTATACCTCGCAATAAGTTTTGCATTCCCTCGCAACAGTTTGTGTTCCCTCGCAATAAGTTTTGTGTTCCCTCGTAATAGTTTGTTTCCCACGGAATAGTTTGTTTCCCACGCAATAGTTTGTTTGCCTCGCAATAGTTTGTTTGCCTCGCAATAGTTTGTATTCCTCGCAATAAGTTTTGCGTTCCCTCGCAATAGTTTGTATACCTCGCAATAAGTTTTGCGTTCTCTTTTCAATAGTTTGTGTTTCCTCGCAATAAGTTTTGCATTCCCTCGCAATAGTTTGTATACCTCGCAATAAGTTTTGCATTCTCTTTTCAATAGTTTGTGTTTCCTCGCAATAAGTTTTGCATTCCCTCGCAATAGTTTGTGTTCCCTCGCAACAAGTTTTGCGTTCCCTTACAATAGTTTGTATTCCTCACAATAAGTTTTGCATTCCCTCGCAATAGTTTGTGTTCCCTTGCAATAGTTTGTATTCCTCGCAATAAGTTTTGCGTTCCCTCGCAATAGTTGGTGTTCCCTCGCAATAGTTTGTGTTCCCTCCCAATAGTTTGTATTCCTCGCAATACGTTTTGCGTTCCCTCGCAATAGTTTGTGTTCCCTCGTAATAGTTTGTTTCCCACGGAATAGTTTGTTTCCCACAGAATAGTTTGTTTGCCTCGCAATAGTTTGTTTCCCACGCAATAGTTTGTTTCCCACACAATAGTTTGTTTGCCTCGCAATAGTTCGTCTCCCACGCAATAGTTTGTTTGCCTCGCAATAGTTTGTATTCCTCGCAATAAGTTTTGCATTCCCTCGTAATAGTTTGTGTTCCTCGCAATAAGTTTTACGTTCCTTGCAATAGTTTGTATTCCTCGTAATAAGTTTTGCATTCCCTCGTAATAGTTTGTGTTCCCTTGCAATAGTTTGTATTCCTCGTAATAAGTTTTATGTTCCTCATAATAGTTGGTGTTCCTCGCAATAAGTTTTATGTTCCTTGCAATATTTTATATTCCTCGCAATAAGTTTTGCATTCCCTCGCAATAGTTTGTGTTCCCTCGTAATAGTTTGTATTCCTCGCAATAAGTTTTGCGTTCCCTTGCAATAGTTTGTGTTCCGTCGCAATAAGTTTTGCGTTCCCTTGCAATAGTTTGTATTCCTCGCAATAAGTTTTGCATTCCCTCGCAATAGTTTGTATTCCTCGCAATAAGTTTTGCATTTCCTCGTAATAGTTTGTATTCCTCACAATAAGTTTTATGTACCCTCACAATAGTTTGTATTTCCTCGTAATCAGTTTTGCATTCCCTCGCAATAGTTTGTGTTCCTCGTAATAAGTTTTACGTTCCCTTGCAATAGTTTGTGTTTCCTCGCAATAAGTTTTGCATTCCCTCGCAATAGATTGTGTTCCCTCGCAATAAGTTTTGCGTTCCCTTGCAATAGTTTGTATTCCTCGCAATAGTTTGTGTTCCCTTGCAATAGTTTGTATTCCTCGCAATAAGTTTTGCGTTCCCTCGCAATAGTTGGTGTTCCCTCGCAATAGTTTGTGTTCCCTCCCAATAGTTTGTATTCCTCGCAATACGTTTTGCGTTCCCTCGCAATAGTTTGTGTTCCCTCGTAATAGTTTGTTTCCCACGGAATAGTTTGTTTCCCACAGAATAGTTTGTTTGCCTCGCAATAGTTTGTTTCCCACGCAATAGTTTGTTTCCCACACAATAGTTTGTTTGCCTCGCAATAGTTCGTCTCCCACGCAATAGTTTGTTTGCCTCGCAATAGTTTGTATTCCTCGCAATAAGTTTTGCATTCCCTCGCAATAGTTTGTGTTCCCTCGCAATAAGTTTTGCGTTCCCTTGCAATAGTTTGTATTCCTCGCAATAAGTTTTGCATTCCCTCGCAATAGTTTGTGTTCCCTTGCAATAGTTTGTATTCCTCGCAATAAGTTTTGCGTTCCCTCGCAATAGTTGGTGTTCCCTCGCAATAAGTTTTGCGTTCCCTTGCAATATTTTATATTCCTCGCAATAAGTTTTGCATTCCCTCGCAATAGTTTGTGTTCCCTCGTAATAGTTTGTATTCCTCGCAATAAGTTTTGCGTTCCCTTGCAATAGTTTGTGTTCCGTCGCAATAAGTTTTGCGTTCCCTTGCAATAGTTTGTATTCCTCGCAATAAGTTTTGCATTCCCTCGCAATAGTTTGTATTCCTCGCAATAAGTTTTGCATTTCCTCGCAATAGTTTGTATTCCTCACAATAAGTTTTGCGTACCCTCACAATAGTTTGTATTTCCTCGCAATCAGTTTTGCATTCCCTCGCAATAGTTTGTGTTCCCTCGCAATAAGTTTTGCGTTCCCTTACAATAGTTTGTGTTTCCTCGCAATAAGTTTTGCATTCCCTCGCAATAGATTGTGTTCCCTCGCAATAAGTTTTGCGTTCCCTTGCAATAGTTTGTATTCCTCGCAATAGTTTGTGTTCCCTTGCAATAGTTTGTATTCCTCGCAATAAGTTTTGCGTTCCCTCGCAATAGTTGGTGTTCCCTCGCAATAGTTTGTGTTCCCTCGTAATAGTTTGTATTCCTCGCAATAAGTTTTATGTTCCTCATAATAGTTTGTATTCCTCGCAATAAGTTTTGCGTTCCCTTGCAATAGTTTGTGTTCCCTCGTAATAGTTTGTTTCCCATGGAATAGTTTGTTTCCCACGGAATAGTTTGTTTGCCTCGCAATAGTTTGTTTCCCATGCAATAGTTTGTTTCCCACACAATAGTTTGTTTGCCTCGCAATAGTTTGTCTCCCACGGAATAGTTTGTTTCCCACGCAATAGTTTGTTTGCCTTGCAATAGTTTGTTTGCATCGCAATAGTTTGTTTCCCATGCAATAGTTTGTTTCCCACACAGTAGTTTGTTTGCCTCGCAATAGTTTGTCTCCCACGGAATAGTTTGTTTCCCACGCAATAGTTTGTTTGCCTTGCAATAGTTTGTTTGCATCGCAATAGTTTGTTTTCCACGGAATAGTTTGTTTCCCATGCAATAGTTTGTTTGCCTCGCAATAGTTTGTATTCCTCGCAATAAGTTTTGCGTTCCCTCGCAATAGTTTGTATTCCTCGCAATAGTTTGTGTTCCCTTGCAATAGTTTGTATTCCTCGCAATAAGTTTTGCGTTCCCTCGCAATAGTTGGTGTTCCCTCGCAATAGTTTGTGTTCCCTCGTAATAGTTTGTATTCCTCGCAATAAGTTTTGCGTTCCCTCGCAATAGTTTGTATTCCTCGCAATAAGTTTTGCGTTCCCTTGCAATAGTTTGTGTTCCCTCGTAATAGTTTGTTTCCCATGGAATAGTTTGTTTCCCACGGAATAGTTTGTTTGCCTCGCAATAGTTTGTCTCCCACGGAATAGTTTGTTTCCCACGCAATAGTTTGTTTGCCTTGCAATAGTTTGTTTGCATCGTAATAGTTTGTTTCCCACGGAATAGTTTGTTTCCCACGCAATAGTTTGTTTGCCTCGCAATAGTTTGTATTCCTCGCAATAAGTTTTGCGTTCCCTCGCAATAGTTTGTATACCTCACAATAAGTTTTGCATTCCCTCGCAACAGTTTGTGTTCCCTCGCAATAAGTTTTGTGTTCCCTCGTAATAGTTTGTTTCCCACGGAATAGTTTGTTTCCCATGCAATAGTTTGTTTGCCTCGCAATAGTTTGTTTGCCTCGCAATAGTTTGTATTCCTCGCAATAAGTTTTGCGTTCCCTCGCAATAGTTTGTATACCTCGCAATAAGTTTTGCGTTCTCTTTTCAATAGTTTGTGTTTCCTCGCAATAAGTTTTGCATTCCCTCGCAATAGTTTGTATACCTCGCAATAAGTTTTGCGTTCTCTTTTCAATAGTTTGTGTTTCCTCGCAATAAGTTTTGCGTTCCCTTACAATAGTTTGTATTCCTCACAATATGTTTTGCATTCCCTCGCAATAGTTTGTGTTCCCTTGCAATAGTTTGTATTCCTCGCAATACGTTTTGCATTCCCTCGCAATAGTTTGTGTTCCCTCGTAATAGTTTGTTTCCCACGGAATAGTTTGTTTCCCACAGAATAGTTTGTTTGCCTCGCAATAGTTTGTTTGCCTCGCAATAGTTTGTTTCCCACGCAATAGTTTGTTTCCCACACAATAGTTTGTTTGCCTCGCAATAGTTCGTCTCCCACGCAATAGTTTGTTTGCCTCGCAATAGTTTGTGTTTCCTCGCAATAAGTTTTGCATTCCCTCGCAATAGTTTGTGTTCCCTCGCAATAAGTTTTGCGTTCCCTTGCAATAGTTTATATTCCTCGCAATAAGTTTTGCATTCCCTCACAATAGTTTGTGTTCCCTTGTAATAGTTTGTATTCCTCGCAATAAGTTTTGCGTTCCCTCGCAATAGTTGGTGTTCCCTCGCAATAAGTTTTGCGTTCCCTTGCAATAGTTTATATTCCTCGCAATAAGTTTTGCATTCCCTCGCAATAGTTTGTGTTCCCTCGTAATAGTTTGTATTCCTCGCAATAAGTTTTGCGTTCCCTTGCAATAGTTTGTGTTCCGTCGCAATAAGTTTTGCGTTCCCTTGCAATAGTTTGTATTCCTCGCAATAAGTTTTGCATTCCCTCGCAATAGTTTGTATTCCTCGCAATAAGTTTTGCATTTCCTCGCAATAGTTTGTATTCCTCGCAATAAGTTTTGCGTTCCCTCGCAATAGTTGTATTCCTCTCAAAAAGTTTTGCATTCCCTCGCAATAGTTTGTATTCCTCTCAATAAGTTTTGCATTTCCTCGCAATAGTTTGTATTCCTCGCAATAAGTTTTGCGTTCCCTCGCAATAGTTGTATTCCTCTCAATAATTTTTGCATTCCCTCGCAATAGTTTGTATTCCTCTCAATAAGTTTTGCGTTCCCTCTCAATAAGTATTGCGTTCCCTCTCAATAAGTTTTGCGTTCCCTCGCAATAGTTTGCGTTTCCTCACAATAAGTTTTGCGTTCCCTCGCAATAGTTTGTATTCCTCACAATAAGTTTTTGCGTATTATATATATATACTGTATATATATATATAAATATATATAAGACACTTGTGGTCCTACTTTACAGTAATTTTACCAAGGGTAAGGGAATTTTAGCTACACACAACACCCTTTAAAGGAATGTTCTGTGTTCAATAGAAGTTAAGCTCAATCAACAGCATTTGTGGCATAATGTTGTTTACCACCAAAAATGATAACTTAGTTTTTTCGGTTTAATAAATACATCATCCGTACACTCGTAGTACACTTCTTATTGTTACATTTTTGGTGTTAACATATTGTACTACTCACAATAGTAACACTACAAAATAGCACTGAATAGTGCAGAAGTTTCAATGCAATATTACCATTCACATATTTTTTTGTTCTTAAATATACCGAGAAAATAGATAAGACTCAAGGGCTTCATATAATAAATATAAAAACAATGTATCATTCATTAATATATATATATATATATATATGAGACTAAGTTAATAGTATAACTGATTATTCGAATGTGTAGATTAGGAAATAAATGTGCTTGTTGTCTGGGCAGTAACAGTTTATTAATAGGCAAGTAAATGTATTTCTGTCTGTGCATTGGGATAAATCCTGTGCTGGAATTTATGCATGTTTTGAACCAGGAACATAAACATTCAGTCAAATGAAGCTTCAGATTTCATGGATCACATATTTATCATAAAATGAATCAATCTCCAGTACGCGCTTCGATGTGCAATATGTTTTTTTACACTAGCTTCGAAATCAAACATCACATCAATACAAACTGCTGATTAAACATTGAGAGAGGTGTGAAGGCAGCCGTGGCACTCATTCTGGTTATGTCTAAAGCTCTCACATGCGGGGAGGGGAGCTGTTGTGTATGCAGCGTGGGCTGACCCTTGGGAAGCTTACTGATAAGATGCAGAGTGACAGTTCAGGCTCAATTAGACCCGTGTGCTGCGGCCAGCATAGAGCAGCAGAAGGAATGATGGGCCCAGCCAAGCGTTCAGCATACAGCCACTGGCGCTGACACTGTCAAGTTCTTCCTTTTCTCTTAAACCTTATGTACTGCTATAGTTTTTATTTCCACCCAAAACAAGTGGCAAGGAACGTTACTTTTAAATAATAAAGCACTACGATTTTGTGTTACTCCAAAAGTTGTTTCGCATAGCCTGACTTTTGAATATTGGCAAAATGTCTGATCTGCAATGCAGCTTATTCAGTTCACACTAAGTGTGAAATTTCTGCGCCACCGGACGTGTGCTGTTGATCGAACAAACAAATAGTCCTGCCTCCAACTCAAGCCATTGGTTAAATGATTGCTGTTGTGTCGGGCTAGGCAAACAGAGGAATTTTTATAGTGCCACAGAAACACAAAGTCCACAGTTTTTATGAAAATTAACCTACGAATGGCTAACTTGTAGTTCTCTCTGTGTATTAAGGATAGGGGAAAGCATTTTGCGAATTTGGCGAAGGAATTTTATGCCAGGCCCAGTACTCCCTTGGGCAGAGCCCTGCTTTGCCACCAGTTGCTGTGCTTGTAAAGCTCCTCCCTTCCAGGTAGGGCCTTCCACGGGAGCTTTTACCATGTGTGGTACTTCCTGGTTGGTAACGTATTCTCTACATGTTAACCTCCCCTTTGGGCAGGATGTGGTCTCCCCGGGGAAAAAGAACACCTTCCCTGACACGAATACATCTGGCCCCAGATAAGAGTATTTTCATTTTTTGTGAGAAAAAGAAGAGAAAAGGTTGAAGCAGCTGGTGCGGCCTGTTCCCGTTTTAAGTACGTCTTGTCCCCCCCTTGGGGTACGAGGGACTATGCGACTTATGTGGGGCATTGGGAAGGTTACGATGGGGCCGGGTGCACTTGTTACTATGCATGCGGTGGTCTGCCTGCACCTGCACCGCTGATCCACTTAACGCAGTTCAGCTGGTTGTGGCATTTTGTATAGGGACCCCTAGTGTCACTACATCGACACAACGTCGAGTGAGTGACAGATAGGGAATGTTTTGGTTACTGTTGTAACCTCTGTTCCCTGATGGAGGGAACGAGACGTGTCCCTCCACCCACAACACTGAACTACCTGCTGAAATGGCCGGGACTCTGTCTTTGCTCCTCTGCACAAACCTGAATGAGTGGTTGCAAGCCGGCTCCTTTTATATCCGTATGTCCAGGGGAGTGGCATGCAATTCCACCTTTCTGCCTTTTCTCAAATATCAGAGGTGTTTGGGACTCCCAAGTATGACCCCTAGTGTCACTACATTGACACAACGTCTCATTCCCTCTATCAGGGAATGGAGGTTACAACAGTAACATGACGATTTTCTGCTAGTCCTTGCTAGTTTTGTGTGCAACATGCAGCTGCAAGATGGCTAGCTTTTCCATTAGCTCCTGCTGGTTGATGCTGTATCTACACCACTAGGTTGACAAAAATCACTTTTTTCCATTGATATGAATTCAAAACTAGCCGTGTGGTATTCTGATGGACAAATAAATATAGAATATAAATATTTATTTATTATAAATTATATTAAAGTAGATATTTCACCAGTGCAGATTTTATTATTATATTTTTTTTTTTGTATATTTGGATTTATTTATTAAGGGCTTGTAACCGTCTGAAATAGACTTTTATTTAGAATGACTGTTGCTCATGTTGATCCACACCCATATGAATTTCTTTCTTCCATGGAATACAAAGGAGATGTTAGGCAGAATGTTAGGGACTGCCATCCTCAGTTACCATACACTTTCAATGTATCTTTTTCCATTCATTGAAACTGAATGATGACTAACACTAACACTGCCTAATATTTCCTTTTGTGTTCCACATAATAAATTCATATGGTTTAAAACTATACCTTTAACTTAGTGAAAGATTTAACCACCAACAGAAAAGTCCAAGTTCATCACTGCTTTGAGGTCAAACTACAATAAAACTAAACTGAAATGTGTTGGAAAAATAAAAGAGTTCCTATTTTTTCTTTAAAACAAATGATAAAATAAAACACCAGCACTGGAGATGAAACTAGGATGTTTCGTGTTGGGATTGAAAAGGAAGTTTAGGTTTCAGAAACCCCCCACCCCCAAGAATCCTCACACAAATCGTACACTGGCCTGTTAGTTCATCAGTTTTTACCTCGTCCCATTCGGAGACAAACGAGGGCATCTGCTTCGTTTCCTTCCCTTCAGCTGCATAGTTGGACAGGGATTCACTTCGGTCACCAAGAGGGAAGTCTTCATCACAATATGGGGAGGCCAACAGGTCACATTCTGATTTTAAGAGGTTGAACGCCTGCTTCAGATGCTCTGGTGTATTCGTCCAAGCTTGGGTTGATGGCTCAGGCGAGCAATTGGCATCACTCTTAACCTGGTCGAGATGGCCCGATGGGGCAACTGTGGTGGGATTGGACATTCCTGGGTTGGTGCTCCGGGTTTCTGTCTGGTGTCTGGTCTCTGCTGCAAACCAAATCAAACAGATAGTTAGTCCACCTGGTATCAGTTAGTGTAAGCCTGTATTATCCATGGAATTAATCTTACACTTATTGTCACTGTTTGCCCTGATCTATAGCAGTTTGAACCACTGTTTAAAGCTCTCGTGATGTAGGGTGAGGGTGCCTAGTCTTACATTGTCACAGGGGTCCACCCACAGTTTGTGTTCCTTTGCCCTCCCCTTGCCAAGAAACTTCACATGGTTATTTTAGAGACCATTTCCTTCCCTTCCCTCCCTGTCTGTTTTACTCACTACCATGCTCTCTGATGTACAGTGCATGTCCCATTTATTTGCTGTTAACTGAGAAGCAGTTTAAAACCGCCCTAAAACTAGTGAATTAGGTCAGATTGTGTTCAGAAAGCATGCTTTAAAATGTGCAAAATACTGCCTAAAATAATAAAGGGATTCAATGGAGGATTCTTTAAAGATTATTAAAATTAAATTAAATTAAAAAAAAATTATATATATTTATTAAATTAAATTCAAAGGGATATTTCATCCAAAAACAAAAATTATGTCATTTTTTACTATCACTTCCTGAAGTAACATTAAAAGTGGGTTTAAGGAGAATACTATAAAGGCTTTTAATTAGGTTTGAAACCAAATAAAATAAATAAAAATAAATAAATAAATAAATACAATCCTTAAAGTGAAATTTCACCCAAAAATCTAAATTCGTTCATTATTTTATCTCCCTGTCTGAAATAACAGTAATAGGGTTTAAAAGGATCATTATTTAAAGGTTAATAATAAGATTAAAAATAAAATTTAAATCCTTAAAAAAAAAAACTCAAGGTTATTAATAATTTTTTTAATAAAAATTAATAATAACCTTAAATTGATAGTTCACCCAAAAAAGAAAAATTACATTTCTGTCATGAATTACTTACCCTCACGACTGGACTGGTAATCTGGCATACCGGGCATTTTGCAGGTGGTCTGACGTACTTTTGGGCTGATCAGGAGCGGAATGCCATCGGGAGAACTGAGCGGGCCGGTGGGTCGGCAGTGAAACGGGCTGAATGGGCCACGATAAGCTAAAATTAGCTGCCGCGTTATGCAGAATGGACTACAAAATGGTGCCGTGATATGCTGAATAGCATATGCAAATATTGGCTCATACCAACCCCCCCCCCCCATTTCACATTCCAAAGGTTGTAGTAAATTCCCAGTGGACAGTCTGACATACTACAGAAGAGATGTTTACAGTAAGTCAAACAATGAGTACATTTATTTTCACATTCCATAGGTTACAGTAACTTCCCAGTGGCCATGGCCCTGTCGCCGGTTTAACGGTTGTCCTTCCTTGGGCCACATTTGGTAGGTACTACTAACCACAGCATGAACAGCCCACAAGACCTGTCGTTTTGGAGATGCTCTGACCCAGTCATCTAGCCATCACAATTTGGCCCTTGTCAAAGTCGCTCAGATCCTTACACTTGCCCATTTTTCATGCTTTCAACACAATAAATCCAAGAATTGACTGGTCACTTGCTGCCTAACATATCCCACCCTTTGACAGTTGCCATAGTAACAAGATAATACATGTTATTCACTTCACCTGTCAGTGGTTTTAACGTAGTGGCTGATCAGTGTATATTAAAGTACCATACAAATTGACAAACCAAAGTATGCAGGCCTAGTTCTATGGGGTGCTTGAGAGTGCTAAGATTTTGATCTGGAACTGGGCCTGAAAGTATGTATGGTTTTTGCACATCTACCATGACGGTCGGTAGGCTACCATTTAACACCAAAGTACCAGAGAATGATCATCGGATACCACCTCCGTACATTGTAAGGGATGTACATACAAGTGTAAGGATTAGGATACACTCACTGCAGAAACTCGAATAGCAACAGCTGACGTCACCCCGCACCACGTTGACGTCGCGCGTGATGTCACGCCCCGCCCGCCCGCAGCCATGCGTACTGAGCTTGTTGTCGGTCGCTTGTTATGACTGGAGAAGGCCTCGGACTAAATTAAAACGTTTCCCCCGTTCCTGCCCCGGGACAGCCGCGTGCTCATGGAGGGCATGGACATAGACCTGGATCCGGAGCTCATGCAAAAATTCAGCTGCATGGGCACCACGGATAAAGATGTCCTCATCTCGGAGTTCCAGAGGCTGCTGGGTTTCCAACTCAACCCGGCTGGCTGCGCCTTCTTCCTGGACATGACCAACTGGTGAGTCCGGGGATTGGACCGCGGCCTAGTGGGAGTGCTGGGCCTTGTGTCAGAGCTTTCTGTTGCAGTTTCCTTATTTCTAATCATTTAAAAGTCAGAAATAGCAATGAAATGACTACTGTGTTGAGTTTAAATGGATCTGAAGCGAAAGAGACACGCTAATGGCCAGCAAATGTGTGGGTTTCGCTCAATATGAGGTGTAAAAGTCATGTTTTAGATGAGTACGTTCTTTTAAAACATTTTGCTCAAATATTGCATTTAATTATATTGTTTGTTTTATTTGTATCAGTTGACAACCATGCAGCTTGTTTGTAGTAGCAGTTCACTACTACGTTGACGATGGCTCAAAACCTAGCGAGCTCCCTATCTAGGCAAATTTTTTGGCCATCTTTAGGCGCTTACTATGCCCAAAAATGCTGTCTAGATAGGGAGCTTAATATGTTTTGATACACGGACGTTTAATGTTGCTCAGTCACGACTCAAATGGATTCCGTTTTTCTTATTGCCAGTGAGCACTAGACACTTTAAATAACAATATTTAAAGTGTCTAGTTTGTATGTAAAAAAAATATATATATTTTGTTTCATGTTTGCGTAAAAAGCGTGTTTACTAACAAGGAGAGGACTGTTGTAAAGTTTTTGCTCATTACGTAATGAACTAGAGTACTTTCATCTCGCACCCAGACTAACACAAGTTTGTCCCTCTTATTTGTTTGGAACATTAGTTTGATCTGTAAAATTCCTACAGCTATAAAGCCAATATACACAAATGTAATAATAGCAAATGAGACATGTGCAAACTTGTTAAAAGTAGTTTACATGGTTAAATTAAATTAAAAACTTTGATAGATGCCGCTGTACTGAATGAATACCATATTAATACTATGGTCATGGTACCGTGCTCTTTATTATTCAGTGTCATTAAACCTGCCTTGTTGATTTGTCTGTCTTATCAGGAACCTTCAAGCAGCTATTGGTGCATATTATGACTTCGAGAGTCCAAACATCAACACACCGTCAATGTCTTTTGTGGAAGATGTGACAATTGGAGAAGGGGAGTCAGTTCCTCCGAACACACAGTTCACTAAGACATGGAGGATACAAAACACAGGTGTGTGTTTTCTAGGTGTCTTCAAAAGAGTGAAGTTTTACTAAGCAAAAGGTATGAGAGGCTGTGCTATACTGTTACTATAGTTATGGCTAATCACTGTTAGGATAAGAAGCTAGATTAACAGTGATTTTGATAATATTGTCAAAATAGGATTAAACTATCCTCTGCTCTGCTAAACTTGAATGTCTGTGTGCATTACAGGTGCAGAGTCATGGCCACCAGGTGTGTGCCTGAAGTATGTTGGTGGGGATCAGTTTGGTCATGTGAACATGGTGATGGTGCGGTCTCTGGACCCTCAGGAGATCTCTGATGTGAGCGTGCAGATGCGCAGTCCAGCCGTTCCTGGCATGTATCAGGGCCAGTGGAGAATGTGTATGGCCACAGGACTTTTCTATGGAGGTAAGGCAGTAATGATAAAAACAACAGTCAATGGCCTTCTTCATGAAACACGAGAACAGATTTCTTTTTAAATTGTAACTAAACCTATATGAAAATTGTCCCATTAAATCGAATGGAACAATTCATGTACAAATGTGTTTCTGAACAATTAACGCAGAAACTTGCTCTGCTCAATTTTCATGAATAAAGCCTAATGTTCACAAGCAAGCTCTTAGTGTATGTCTCCATACTATATATGTGATTTTCTGCATACTGTGAGTATATATTGTTTAGTGCCTAGTATTAAAAAAAAAAAAAATTATGTTAAACAGTATGTATCGGTAAACATTTTCAAACAGTAGTATGCTACAGCTGCACACAGTATACATACTAAATACTGCCAAAGAGGTATGAAATTCCGAACATGTCCAATAAGGTTTCGGCATACTCATGGCGAAGTGCTTCTTTGCTCAGAGCCAAAAGAAGTTAAAAATTCAGCTGAGCAATGGTATACTGGTTTTGGACATTCAGACACCCACCACGCTGCTGTGGGAGGCATTTAGAAGGGCATGTAAATATGAGGATTCAAAAGACTACACGTAAAACCTTAACTAATGTGACTTTAAAATGTGTTATAAATGGCTTCATGCCTCATTCTAGTAGATTCGAGTAGAATTCAAAAGAGATCAGTAAAAGGAGCTTTTTAAACTACTCGATGATGATTTAAAGTAATAGATATGCAGTAGATTTCAACTGCATCAGAAAACTAGAAAATTCTGCTTTCAGAAGCTGTATACAGAGGTAGGATGTAATTAAGGTACTATTTATACTGTTCTGAGACCAGTTTCCTTAAGAGTTCCATTCATTCAAAAACACTGTTGGTTAAACCATTAACTGATTAGGCTGCAAATCGCATTCAATGATTTGGATGCAGCCAATGTGTAATTTGTCATGTTTACATTCTACATTCATGGCGCTAATCTTCTGGCATGCTATACATGGCCATACTATGCGCTGATTACGCTCTGTCATTGTAATTTATGATGACACTGATACTACTGCAAAGATGGGTGTATAAAAGAGTGTTAATGGGCAGAATAAAGACAAAAGTATAATAATAAGTATAATAATTCGCTGTAGACCGAACATGAGTGAAGCAGCACATGAAACAACATGAGTTTTGAGTAGATTTGATTCCTTTTGTAGACTGATTAAATAAACAAAATTGCACGGCAAGTTCTTGGAAAATGTCTCTACGTAACTGATTGTAGGTAAGTTTGTTCACTAATAACTCTGCACGTTGGTCTGTTCATGTTGACTGATCTTAACTGACTGAACCATGTAATTGAAAAGTCTGTCTGCCTCAAAGTGGGTGGAGCTCCAGGTCACACCTACTGATGACCTGACCAATGGCAGTAAGAAAGTGTTTAGCATCCGGAACAAAGTTTTCATGGAATTTCGTCATTTTGAAATGTTACAAACTACCGAAACAAACTCAAAAACATCTTTGTTTTGGCCAGTTTAGATTTTCTTTCTAAATTATGTTACACCTGCTCGTTTTTATGTCGTACGTAGTGTGCCTGGGCCTTAAGTTCTACAACCATTTTTGGTGACTTGAAGGAAATGTTACTCACCTCGTTCTCCATTTTGTGCAGATGTGATCTGGGTGATTTTGAGTGTGGAGGAGGGAGGTCTGCTGGGCGTCACACAGCAGCTGTCCTCCTTCGAGACGGAGTTCAACACGCAGCCACACCGCAGTCTGGAGGGAGACTTCAACCCCTTTGCCTCACCACAGAAGAACAAGCAGGACACCAATGAAGATAATCTAAAAGACCCCGGGGGCCCCTGGGAGGCCCCTCTGGACTCCATTCAGCAAGATCAAAATGGACTCAATCACAGCTCTGTAAATATTACACCAAATGGTCTCCAAAACAACTTATCAGTAGTGACTTACAGCCAGGTACGTATGCAGTTATTTTGACTTGAATACCAATGTATGTATGTGAAATAAGGCTGAAAGATATAGCTAAAAATATAATTTCTCAATATTTTTTAATGGAATGTGAAGGGTTCAATACAAGTTAAGCTCAATAGACAGCATTTGTGGCATAATATTGGTTAGCAAAATGTCCATCCTTTAAAAAAGCAAATATCTGGGTTACAGTGAGGCACCTACAATGTAAGTGAATGGGGGCCAATCTGTAAACGTTAAAATACTCACTGTTTCAAAAGTTTAGCCAGAAGACCTAAACAATATGCGTGTTAACATAATTTTAGTGTGATAAAATCCCGTATTAATCTTTTCTGTTAAAAGTTATAGCCAAGTTTACAACATCTTTGCATGACGATGTAAAGTCAACAAAATCTTAAATCCTAAAACGACTGTAATGACGATTTAAACAACTTTACAGCTCAAATAATACACTAGTATTAACTGAAGAATTAATGTTCAGTTGAAGTCAGAAGTTTACATGCACTTAAGTTGAAGTCATTAATAACAAATTTTTTAACCACTCCGCAGATTTAATATTAGCAGACTATAGTTTTGGCAAGTTGTTTAGGACTTCTGCTTTTTGTATGACACTAATAATGTTTCCAACAATTGTTTACAGACAGATTGTTTCACTTTTAATTGATCACAATTCCAGTGGGTCCGAAGTTTCCATACACCATGTTAACTGTGCCTTTAACCAGCTTGGAAAATTCCAGAATATTATGTCAAGTCTTTAGACAATTAGCCAATTAGCTTTTGATAGAAGGTTTACTGAATTGGAGGTGTACCTGTGGATTTATTTGAAGGCCTACCTTCAAACTCTTTTGCTTGACATCATGGGAAAATCAAAAGAAATCAGCCAAGACATCAGGAAAAAAAAATTGTGGACCTCCACAAGTCTGGTTCATCCTTGGGAGCAATTTCCAAACACCTGAAGGTACCACGTTCATCTGTACAAACAATAGTACGCAATATAAACACCATGGGACCATGCAGCCATCATACCGCTCAGGAAGGAGATGCATTCTGTCTCCTAGAGATCAAAGTAGTTTGGTGAGAAAAGTGCAAATCAATCCCGGAACAACAGCAAAGGACCTTGTGAAGATGTTGGAGGAAAAAGGTAGACAAGTATCTATATCCACAGTAAAACGAGTCCTATATCGACATAACTTGAAAGGCTGCTCGGCAAGGAAGAAGCCACTGCTCCAAAACCGCCATAAAAAAGCCAGACTGCAGTTTGCCTGTGCACATGGGGACAAAGATCTTACTTTTTGGTGAAATGTCCTCTGGTCTGATGAAACAAATAATTTAACTGTTTGGCCATAATGACCATCATTATGTTTGGAGGAAAAAGGGTGAGGCTTGAAGTCGTCCATCCCAGCACATGGGGTGGCAGCATCATGTTGTGGGGGTGCTTTGCTACAAGAGAGATTGGTGTTCTTCACAAAATAGATGGCATCATGAGGAAGGAAAATTATGTGGAAGCAACGTCTCAAGACATCAGCCAGGAAGGTAAAGCTTGTTTGCAAATGGGTCTTCCAAATGGACAGTGACCACAAGCATACCTCCAAAGTTCTGGCTTAAGGACAACAGTCAAGATATTGGAGTGGCCATCACAAAGCCCTGACCTCAATCAAATTTTGGCAGAACTGAAAAAGCCTACAAACCTGACTCCGTTACACCAGTTTTGTCTGGAGGAATGGGCCAAAATTCCAACAACTTGTTGTGAGAAGCTTGTGGAAGGCTACCCAAAATGTTTGACCCAAGCAATTTAAAGGCAGTGCTACCAAATACTAACAAAGTGTATGTAAACTTCTGACCCACAGGGAATGTGATGAAAGAAATAAAAGCTCAAATAAATAATTCTCTCTACTATTATTATGACATTTCACATTTCTGGTTTTAAACCCTCAAAAATTGGCCCCATTCACTTCCATTGTCTCACTGTAACCTTGATTTTTGCTTCTTTTTTTTTTTTTTTTAAGAAAATGAGGGATGAGTCGAAATTAATTTCTGTGGTAATTATCATTATGCCACAAATGCTGTCGACTGAGCTTAACTTGTATTGAACCCGTATGTTCCTTTTAAGACTTGTTTTGACTATTCGACATATAACGTGGTATTTGTTTGCTCTGAAATGGCTTAAAATGATAAAATGCAGTAAAGCCCCACACAACTCATGACATGCCCCACCGAAAACGAGAACTACACATTATAGTAACCACAATGAGGTTGCCCCATGTTAATCTACCCTCCCTAGCAACCGGGCCACTTGGGTTGCTTAGGAAACCTGGCTGAAGTCACTCAGCACACCCTGGATTCGAACTCGCGACTCCAGTGGTGTAGTCAGCGTCTTTACTTGCTGAGCTACCCAGGCCCCAAACTTAGGTTTCTTTAAAATCATTGCTATATTCAAGATGTTGCTAATTGTTGTATCACCGACAAAATCGTTGGGAATATATTGGAAGTATTCAGTATATCACCTTGTCCTTAGTGTGAGCTGTATGTCAGGATAAAAAACTATTACTATTCACTAGTATCTCAACATTCCACATTTGTGAACATGGTATAAAACATTTTGGTCTTATTTTAAAAGAAAAGTTAGGCCAAGTTAGGTGCCTGATTCAGTCCAGAATACCAAGATCATCAAGTTTTTTTCCACCACCCTCTTAAATCTTTCTCTCATGCCAGAAGTCATACCTTTGTAACTCTCAATGTACTGACTTTTGTTTAATCGCGCATATGTCGCGGCACGAATGGCCTTTTCCTTTCCAAAAACACATGTCACCTTTTTGTTCCCTGCCCTGTGTTTTGTGACAGCTAACTTGAAAAAAAAATCGCATTGCGATGACTCCCCACATTTGGTTACTCCTTTCCTCATTCCGTGCACGTGTGATACAATAGCCATTTATCATATTCCAGACCCCATTTCTATTTTATATATATTACTATTCACTTTTTTGAATTGTGATCTGTTATATTTTGGAAATACAATGCAAGCCCCACTGCTATTGAATACCCAGTCAATGTTAACTGTGGCCTATACCATCAAGCTAGTTGAAAAACTCAGGGTTACAGGATTGGTTTCGAGTTGATAAAACCAAACCAATCCAATCAGGCTTAATTGCTACCATGATGCTGCTCATCAACTTTCTCTGTCAACTCAGGCTTTGATCTGGAGTTAAAGATTAGTTCACGCGTGCGTTTACATGAATGAGTGACGTTTGCTGCGAACAGCCAATTGCGTAGTCTCTGCCTCAGATGGCACGCTCAACGAACCGCCCACATTCCTTGCACTAGGTTTGGCTACGCAAACTACCAGTCGCTTGACGCATAGAGAGAGAGAGAGAGAGAGCGGGATTCACTTCTCCCAAGACTCAGCAGGGTTTACCTCTCTACTGTATCAGAATGAGCTTTATTGCCATGTGTTCTCACATACACAAGGATTTTGTTTTTGGTGATGGTAGAAACAAGTGCACACAGAACATTACAGTCAGACACAGAATATAAAACAAGGTAAGAGTATAAATAGTCATAAAAATAATAGGACATATAACAGAATGGCATATGTACATGTGCAAGTTAGGGGTATTTACAGTTATTGAATTAAATATGTGAATTACATATATGCATGAGATATTTATTTACATTATTGTACTATGGGGATTCCTGAAGGCAGTTTAATTGTTCATGATGAAAATGGCCTGAGGGTAAAAATTGTTCTTGTGGCTGGATGTCCTTGCGCTTTGTGCTCTGTAGCACCGGCCAGAAGGTAACAGTTCAAAGAGGGAGTGGGCAGGGTGTGTGGGGTTTAGAGTGATTCTACCTGCATGTTTCCTCACTGTGGAGACGTACAGGTCTTGGAGGGTGGGCAGTGGGACACCAATCCTCTCAGCAGTCCTTACTGTCCGTTGTAGTTTCCTTCTGTCTGATTTGATGCTTGAACCAAACCAGACAGTTATAGATGAACACAGGACAGACTCAATGACGGCAGAGTAGAACTGTCAGCAGCAGAAGGTTAATCATTATGAAAATGTATAGAATTTGAATACAGTTAAACAGTACAACAAGAGATTGTTTTCAGAATTTGACAAATTAAAATGCATTGACAATGCACAGTGATCACCATGAAATCACCAAGATTTCTGCACAAGGGATTACTGAACAATTATGAAGGAATTAAAGACATTTAAAAGCGAGAATAAACTATGTCTGCTGCAAGAGCTTGAGGACTTCTGGAAACCAATTCTGAATATATTAAAAAATATAAAACAGATGATATATCAATACTAACATGAATTCATATAGGTTAACAACAAGAATACATTTTAAAACCTAAAGCTTTATTTAAAATATAAAACTTTTTATATAAATGGAAAGCTTAATATCAAATTAATATTAAACATTAATATAGGCTACTGTTTAATAATTAAAAGTGAGCATTTGGAATACTGTATGCAATAATTGTTGTGCAATAATGAGTCGTATATTTTAGAGGTCTACAGATTTTGCCGATGCGATAACTAAGGTGGTGGGAAAGGCTGATAACAGATTAATCGGCTGATAGTTTTTTTCTTATCCTTTCTTTACTATGGCGGGCAAAGAAAAGAGTCCAAAATTAAGAAAATCCCAGATGCATTTTTTCATTCAACCAAAATCCCAATAATAACTAGAAAAATGAAGATTTGGTGCGTAACATGGGATTTAAGTATAAACAAGCCCGAAACACACCTCTTATTTTGAAATTACTAAATGATAAAAAATACAATCTGCAACTATCGACAGATTTTTGTAGATTACGATAGTTCCAAAAATCAACTATCAGCACCGATTAATTGTTAAAAACATATATTTCGGTCTACATCTAGTATTTGTTTTTTTTAAATAAATATTTTGTTTATTTAAAAAACGTTATCAAACACCTATATCACCCATGTGAAAAACTAACTTCCCCTTAAACTTAATAGCTGGTTGTGTCACCTTTAGTAGCAACAACTGCAACCAAACACTTCCTATAACTGTAGATCAGTCTTTCACAACGCTGTGGTGGAATTTTGGCCAACTCTTCTTTGCAGATCTGCTTTAGTTCAGCCGCATTGGAGGGTTTTCGAGCATGAACTGCCATTTAAGGTCCTGCCACAGCGTCTCAATCAGGTTCAAGTCAGGACTATGACTAGGCCACTCCAAAACTTGAATTATGCTTCTTTTGAGCATTCAGAGGTGGACTTACTCCTATGCATTGGATCATTATCTTGCTGCATTATCCAGTTGCGCATGAGCTTTAACTCAAGGACTGATGGCCAGACATTCTCCTTTAGGATTTTCTAGTAGAGAGCAGAATTTATGTTTCCCTCAGTGATTGCAAGTCACCCTGGCCCTGAAGCAGCAAAGCATCCCCACACCATCACACACCCACCACCACGCTTGACTGTAGTTATGAAGTTCTTTTTGTTCAATTCTGTGTGATTTATGCCAGATGTAGCAGGACCCCTGTCTTCAAAACAGTTCCATTTTCGACTCATCAGTCCACATAATATTCTCCCAAAAGGATCATCAAGGTGCGTTTTGACAAAATTCAGATGAGCCTCAATGTTCTTCTTGGAAGCCATTTTTGGCCAGTGTCTTTCTAGTGGAGTCATGAACAGTGACCTTTGTTGATGCGAGAGAGGCCTGCAGTTCCTTGGGTGTTGTCCTTGGCTTTTTTGTGACTTCCTGGTTGAGTTGTCGCTGTGCTCTTGGAGGAATTTTGGAAGGTCTGCCACTTCTGGGAAGGGTCACTACTTTGCCAAGTTTTCTCCATTTGGAGATAATGACTCTCACTGTGGTTCTTTGGAGTCCCAGAGCCTTTGAAATAGCTTTGTGACCCTTCAGACTGATGTATTTCAATCACCTTTTTCCTCATCCTTTCTGGAATTGCTTTCAACCTTGGCATAGTGTGCTACTAGGTGAGATATTTTAGCCAACTTCATGCTGCTGAAAAACGTATATTTAGGTGTTTATTAGATTGAACATGGCTGTTGGTAATCAGGTCTGGGTGTGTCAAGTCCAGCAGAAGCCCATTATGAATGCAGTTTAGTAACTAAGGGGGCAAATACTTTTTCACAAAGTTGGTATTGGATAACTTTTTGTTTTGCTTCAATGTATAACATTATCATTTATAAACTGTATTTTGTATTTAATCATATTGCCTAGATTTTGTTTGAATTTTTGAAACAATTTAGTTTGAATGTGTTTATATGTATATTAGTGTATATACACAAAAACAGAAGAAATCAGAATGGGGCAAATAATTTTTCACAGCACAATAGATATATCTCAAAATCTACCACAAGAAAAAGTGCACCGAAAACTGTCATATAACTCTTAACGTGGTCCATTGACGTCAGCCGTTATATGATTGACCAGAGAAGACTTACATGATACAAGTTGACTGTTACGCTCGCTACAATGTTAAAAACATGGAAGTTGATATCTTCGTGTAGAATATCTCTGGTTCAGCATCTGATAGCGATCTGTTACCCAGAACAAAACATGCTATGGAGCAGGTTAGCCGTGTAGCCCAAGTTACTATGGTGATGAACACCGGTAAAAGCCAACCCATCTTCATGGTACCTAATACCCAGGTTTTATGCAAACTATACTGAAACTTAACTGGCTAGCCATTAAAACCGACTTCATGTTATAGGGCTCTGGTTAGCAGCGAGCTAGACTTGTGAACTTGTAATTAATTATGTAAGTTGTTTGCTAATAATCTTGCTATGGGTTAAGCCTATTTTTTTGGGTCAGTTTCTGGTTACAGAGATGCAAATTCATGAGAGGTGAAAAAGGTGAGAATGTCATTGCAGGTGTTCTAGATAAATATTTTTAGCTGATTTGATTGTTTTATTTAGCTTTAAAAAAGGTAACTTAAGCTGAAAGATGAGTTTTTTGCATCCCTGTGATTATATTGACCGTTGTTAAGGGTGTAAAATGCAATGCTTCGATCTGACGATGAAAATTTGATGATAGAAAAACAGTTTGTGAATATGTTTAACAACTTACTGTGTTTTAGGTCTTACATTAATTTAGAATGTAATTCATAATTAAAGTGGTACATTGGTTGAACATTTTCTCCAATTAAAATACATACCATTTCAAACCAAATACATAAATATTGAGAAATATATTGTTAAAAAGTTGAAGATATTGTGATTCGTAACTTCTTTAGCTCAATCGCCTTGTTCAAAGTAAAAGTACACCATCCTGAGTTTGTGAAGTGTTTAAAAGTATGATTGGCACAGCTGTGACTTTTGAAGAGGCTAGTGAGACAGGTAACCTCTCACCACAAGATGGAGTACCATGCCAACTTGTGAGCTGAAATGTGTGAAACGTGTCACTGTTGATTTGCCACAAATTATTACAGCAAATGCATTGCAAAAATGAGTTCTCTCCAGTGTGAGTTTTTCTGTTATTAGATCTTTCTCACTCTCTCTCTTTATCCACAGGGCATTAATGGACCCTTCCCGTTCGGACAGTCTTAAGGAACGGAATCCACCTGGTAGCTCATTGGAGCTGCTGCTTTTGCCCTTTTCTGGGGTTCAGTGAGAGGAGGAATAGATTTATTCTAAAGACTTGGTGACCCTCCCTCCCCCCTGATGCATCTCAACATCACTTTAAATTGTGGACAATTCTGTTCGGCTCCAAATCGATATTCAACCAACACTGACACCCGAGTTCCGCATGTGTGAATGCTAGATTTAGATGAGTGCTAGAATCCTAAAGAGAGATGAAAATACACAGATTTTGATTATATTGTCACATAACAGCAGTAAATTCAGATGAATGTGTGTGTGCTCGAAACAGATCCAGGATGGGTGAACAGAAAAATGAATGAGTGAATCAAACGGAAACATGTTTGTCACATGTCTCCCTAAAATCAAAAGAAAGGACATTTTGCGTAAGAAAAAGAAGCCTATTTAGGACTATTATGATTATTTGCATTGTAACGTTAATTTCATGACATTTAAACACATTTTTGGAAAATGTTTTTTTACCGAACATCGTTTTTCTCTATTCTAAGTAGTGTAAAATAATACCATAGTACAATGTTTATTATTATTATTATTAAATGCAGTACAACAAATACTACCATAATGTATACATTTCTATATTTTTTTTTTTTGCATTACTGAAATGGTAATCATTTATTATTATTATTATTGACACATTACAGTAATAAGAACTGGTGAACCATTAAGGCTTTTGAAAATCATTTTCATGACATTTAGGCACATTTACACCAAAATTCGAATTACCGAGTTCTTTTTTTAAAAAGTCCATATTATTCTCAAAGTTGATTTTCATTACAGTAATACAGTAATATTTTACTTTATTACAGTATATACAGGGTGGCCTAAAAGAAAAAACAGGGCCACTATATTCGATTGCTCATATCTTAAAAATGCATAATTATTTGGGACATCCTATTATACTCAAGTACCATGTTTATCATATAAATTAAAAGCAGTACATCAAATACTACCATGATGTGTAAATACTTCATGATATAAATATAAATCATTTTTTCACATTGCTAAAATGAATGTTTATTAAAAGGGAAATGCTTATTCGTCATGAAAATAATGTCACAATGTAAAACAGATTAATGGTCCTAAACATAGGCTTTATTTTCTTCATGCGAAATATAATTCATTTCTCTTGATTTTGGGGTGAAATATGACTGGGACATGTTCTTGACAGGTTTTGTGAGATTCACTCAAATGTGTGTGCGTGCGAGTGTTCCAACCATGCGCAAAAGCCATCAACAAATTAAAGCTTGTTAAGTAGTTTTATAAGTTACATCAATGTTCTTTTACAAGCTCAGCAGTTTCAAGTAAATAAAGGTCAATGTGCCTACTTGGAGGTTGAATTGGTAAATTTCAAAATCTCAAACATCCACTACATAAGTGTTCTCAAAACCTTCTTTTGGATCCAACAGCAACAATTAATGCATACTTGAGCACGTTATGCCTCATTTTATTGCAATATGCAACTCTACTGCCATCACACAAGTCAAATGATGGCTGTTGTCAGAGATGCCCTTACTATCTTGTTGCTGGTATCATGTTTGTTTACATTTATGTTGTTCTGCAGAGTTATAGCGTGCTGATGTTGGTGTCCATTGGTAATAATACATCACAGATAATAGCAAGCTGGAGATGTGACTTTGGTTCCCTTGTTTACTGGCCTAAGAGTCCATAAGCACATCATTGATATATATTTACCCAGTCATATTTTTCTGTTATTCACCTAGACGTAAGATGGTGTTAAGTTGTTTTAAATGAAGGATGAGCTGAGGGTTTTTAACGTGGGAGAAAGAGGGAATGGGTTCATTAAAGGAATATTCCAGGTTAAATAGAAGTTATTTCATTGTGACTAAATTAACATGAAATTGAAAGTGCAGGGGCGACCACTTGCCCCATAGATACATCTCATCTTTTTTTTGTGGTCACAGAAACTGGTGTAAGAGCTTAACTTGCATTTAACTCAGATATACCTTTAATTTCAATTATCTTTAATAGTCACTGAATGTCAAAATTGTTAATTTCGAGCTGAAGAGCTCCAAATAATATTTTAATGCGTGAAGAAAATTTGTGGAATTTATTTGGTTTATAATTGTGCCTCTGTGTTGATGGTATGATGGAAAACTTCTTGGATGTTTATATTTATATCTGAAATGCCATTTGTTCCCCCTGTCTTACTGCAAAGGTTACACTCTTTATAAAACAAATGTATCAAATCATAAAAAAAAAGTTCTTTTTATTGGTCCATTTAATAAGATACAAGTTGGGTCATGCAATGAAAGTAAAAGTGTTAAAACAAATTACCCAGAAACCTAAAGCAGATTAGTGTCATCATGTCCCGTTAATCTAACACGTCAGTGATTTTTGTCAATTTCCCGAGTTTCAGAGTTCGCCATTAACGACACCAACATTGCGTCCAGAGTTTTAGTATTGCTGTGGCTTCACTTTTACATTGCAATTAATCTATGCAGTGTTTTAAGGGACTTAAATATTCCATATTCCAAAAAGTTTCACTCGCAGTTAAAGCATAAAAGCGGTAAATGCTCTGAGGCTGGTCGCCATTTCACATTGCCGCAAGGACGGACAAAGACTCTTCACCTAGTGCTCTGCCCATAGAAGGCTCATTAGATGATGTCATTGATTTATCAGTCAAGTCTTTGAGCTGTTCATGTTGAATGTCCTCATCCCAAGCGCTGCACACTTCATAGCCTCCTTTCGATTTGTAATTACACTCTGGATTTTTATTTCTACTTTTTGTGTTGCTTATGCATGTGAGAAGTGTGATTGATTCATTGCTGCATTATTGTCTTTTTTTTTTTTAAGATCTGCTGGGTTTTCTGCACCGTGGCGTGGTGTATGATTGATCTGAGAGTTTGCATACTAGAGTCCTGTGATAGCACAGTGAAAAAGAGAGTATGAAAAGCCTTTTCCTGTATGTAAAATTGAACATTTGTATGATTAAATTAACAGAAAAAAAATAGTATTTTGTTTGGGTCATTTACTCAACCCCATTTGCAAGGGCGTAGATTTGGCTTGAACTGGGTTGCAATGTGAAGCATTTACATGTTTCCATTGATCATGGTATAAATATTGGAGGGGTTGTACTTGCTTGTTTTGATTATGGGGGGGGGGGGTTGGTTAACATACGCCTCTGCCCATTTGACTTTCTTCCGTGGAACACAAAAGGTTTAAACTTTGAAACGTAGTGTGCAAGTCATATGGACTGCTTTTATGGTGTTTTTGTCTTCTTTTTTAGGTTGACAGCCTCTGTTAACTGCTTTAATCCCTTACACCCTGAAGGCATTTTTAAGGATTTTATGCTTAAATGGCATAACCGAAAATAAGAGCTTAAAAAAAATAGCAAAGATTGTCAATTGCATGATTTATTTATTTTTTTGAAAGTTTGAAGAAAATATATTTTGATCACGCTCAGAGATTCATGAAGGAGCACTGCTGACAAAATATGAGCGCTTAAAATATATATATATATAGATAATTTTTTTCAGTTATTCATATTTGGCATTACACCTTTTAGACAGTAAGTATGGATGGTCATTAAATTAACTTTGGTGTTGTTCTCCAATGGGTCAACAATACCAGAAATACAAATGTGATAGGGTAAAGCAATCCAAAGATACAACATTTGGAACCGTGGTTCCCAAAGTAGATTTTATTTACCAAAGTGCACAAAAACATCTCGAAACAAGTTTTATTGAACATTAAAACAGAATAACTGAAAATTATGAATGCAAAATTCTCATATATATTAGATATTGCATTCAATATAATATAAATTGTACAAAATGCGTAATACGTCTTTCATTTATGCAGATTCAAATTGGTATTTTATTAGCATGATAAAAATCCTCATTTATAAAAGTGAGAATGACAAACAAACTCAAAAGTGGCTTTCTTTAGCATTACAATAATAAGAATTAGATTTGTATATTTTTTGTCTTTATGCAAAATACAATTTAATTTATTTTTTGATTTCTTTATATTTGTAGTACAATATTAACTAGAATTGTACTTGTCAAGACTAGACAGTTTTTGTATCCTTTTTATGATCAAAACCATGCAATCATGTCCTTATCATAATCTGAATTCCAGTACAATACATGGCAACCCTGATATGCTATAGCCCTTCAGAACACAACCTTCTTAAAACTAATTACCCAGGCTGGGATATGTTGATCTTTACGAGGAGACTATATTTAGGCAAATATTTGCTCGCATCTTGTCTTGTGCAACTTGCCTTGGCACTATCGTAATATTACCCACCTGACAAACACGTATGATCGTCGAAGGCCCTTAAACAAATGCAAATCATTTCCTCTTGGTTTGACAGCTGCTCTTCCCCGAGACCCGCAGCCACTGTGTTGGCTGGTGTTGGCTGGTGTTAATTTGAAGCGGCAGGCAAATTCTGTGGTATCAGAGTGAGGTTTATGGAGTCTTGTGTGAAAACACTGATTTGAGTTAAACTGAGCATTGAGAATTTCTCATTCCGATGCTTAAACTGTCAACAATAGAGTTCAACAGTATCCATAGAGAAAATAGATTTTTAACAAATGAAGACTTCCAATGAGCCTCAAAGTTATTAAAGGTAAAGTGTGTAATTTCTGCATCACTAATGGCAACAAATGGAACTGATTACTGTTTTTTTATGTAGTTGTCTCTGCACATTAAACTGGGATAGTAGAAGGTGTTTTAACTTCAAGAAAATCTCACCCTTTGTATTTAAGCGATATTCTTTGTTTCTTATAGAAGCCACAAGTTTTAAACATTTTAAATCTCATGTTGAATTGTTGAAGAACTACACTACCCATAATCCTGAAGAGAGATCCACCAATCAGAGAAGCGACTTTGACCGCGGAAATGAAAATTGCTCGAAAAGAGCTCAGCGGTAACTGCGCAATCACATGAAGAACTACGAATGATGTAACCGTAAGTATATAAACTATAAATATATGGTTCGTCTATTATGACCATGTGGTCTCTGGTATTTTATATGTTTATTGTCTACATAATGGACCTGGATCTTCGTTCTATAAAGGGAATCCACATGCGATCAATAAAAAACATTTAGAACAACTCGATTATTATTGGTAAGTAAGATAGATATATGCATTAGATAATGTGTAATGTGTCATGTTTACCCAAGGGTCTAGATGCATGTTTACCTGGGGAGGGGGGTGTACTTGCTAGTCTTGTATCTACGCCCTTTGCATTCAAGGCGCTAATGCTAATGGATAATGCTGTAGGCATCCATAATTGCATGACATTATCTTGGGAAAACATTTCATAACATTTTGAGTTTTAAAGTTATCTTCGTTACATTTGAAATAGAGCATGATCAGCATCATATATGTTTTAATAAAGATAAAACAAAAAACTATAAATTTGAGCTTTTTAACTATTTGATTAATTCTGACATTTGGACAACAAACTTACAAACGTACTTATACTTTCAAAAGAGACCACATGCCGGTAATACAATGGGGTGATGAACTATAGCCATTGTATTTTGAGAATTTCCTTTTTAGGCTTTTAGGCTTTAGAATTTCCTTAGAGATTGTCACAAGGGGAGCTTGAGTTTCGTCAATTAAATGAATGTTTTTTTTTTTTAGATTAACATCTTTCTCTAATACTTTTTTTTTTTTGTTGTTTTTTTACTAAAAAAACATTTGCCAGAGTAAATGTAGCCTCTAGGACCAGGACAAACTGCAAACAAGGAAGTGTCAAACTCCTGCAGCCCATTTGCATAGGCGTATTTCACAAGATGAAAATTTCCTTTTAACTTGCATTGTGTATATTTCAAGAAGGCATCTTATTGGTGATTCCCTTGTGTGGGGGTAAACACACAAATTTAGAATCAGTATTGACACAGTTGGGTGTAATAATGTGTTGGTATGATAACTCATTTTGTTTTGTTTGAGGGTATATGTCCTGCAACGTCCCGCTTTTTTAGTGTCCATATTTAGCTAAACAGTTAGCTAACACATATACATACATATACAACTGCTATGGTTGCCTCCTCAGGCGAACGTGACTTCTGTTCACGAGCGTCTATTTGTCACCATTTGAAAAAAAGTGTGCTGACTATCTTGTAATCTAACAGTTTTTTTGTGGTTATTGAAGCTTTCCTTATATAGCTAATATGAAGAATTAAATGGTTTAGTGGAAATGTTAATCATACGTGGGTCATTGACAAATATAAAACGTTTAAGACTCGTAGCAGTTTCTACAAAAAAACAACAACAAAGATTTAATGACTAAAAATGTTATATGACAGCATAAAAAAAGTGTGTTTAGTGTGGATTGTGAAGTGCTCTCTAATCAGATATGTTTCTAGCTGGTTCTTGAATGTTAAGATGGTATAGCAGATTGTGTGGAGGTTGGAAGCTCATTCCATCACAGAGGAACAGAGAAAGTGAATGATCGTGAAATAGACTTTGCCTCTATGTGACCGGGACCACCAGTCGCCACTTGTTCATTGACCTTTGAGAGCAAGTTGGGACATAGAGCTGTAGTGAATTGAAGTTAGAGGGAGCTGTTCCACAGACTGTCATCAAGCCTTGAATTTGATGTTGGCTGCTAGAGGTAACCAGTGGAGTGAAATCAAGAGTGGGGGAGACATGAGCCCTCTTTGGCTGATTGAAGACAAAATGCGCTGTAGTGTTCTGGACCATCTGCAGTGGCTTAAATGTGCTAGCAGGGAGGCCGGCCAACAGAGCATTACAGTAGTCCACTCTTGAGATGAACAGAGATTGGACCAGGAGCTGTGCAGCATATCCAGACAGGGAAGGTCTGATTTTCCTGATATTGTAATTATTTTACTTTAAGCCCCAGAAAAAAAATACCAAAATGACTTTGAACTCACAAATTGAAAACATGTTTATCATAGAAGAGGTGTATTCAAGTAGCCTAATTGTTTTGTGTGAACTGTGTTTGTAATGTACACTGATGTGCCAAAGAATTATGACTACTCACAGGTGAAGCGAATATCGTTGATTATCTCCTAACAAGGCCACATGTCAAGGTCTGGGTAGATTAGAGGGTAAGTGAACAATCAGTTTTCCTGGGTCAAATTTCTATTGCAAGATGACTGGGTCTGAGCATCTCTGAAATGGCAAGGACTGTGGGGTGCTCCCAGACAGCAGTGGTGAGTACCTACCGACGATGGTCCGAGGAGGGACTAACCACAAACTGGTGACAGGGTGTTGGGTGCCCAAGGTTCATCAATGCATGAGTGCAATGAAGGCTATCCCACCTGGTCTGAACTGACAGAAGGTCAACTGTGGCACAAGTCACTGAAAATGTTAATGATTTTTACAAGAGGAACGTGTCACAACACATAGTGCATCGTATCCTGCTGCGTACAGGGTTGCGTAGCCGCAGACCGGTCAGAGTGACCGTGATGACCCCTGTCCACCATTGAAAGTGCTTACAATGGGCATGCGAGCGTCGGAACTGGACCTGGTCTGTTTTCTTTTGCATCACGTGGGCAGCCGTGTACGTGTGTTCCGTTTGTGCTGGGGAAACCCTGGGTCCGGCCATTCATGTGGACGTCAATTTGACACGTGCCACCTACCTAAACATCGTTGCAGACCAGGTACTCCCCTTCATGGCAGTGGTACTCCCTGATGGCATTGGCCTCTTTTAGCAGGATAATGCACCCTGCCACACTGCACACATTGTTCAGGAATGGTTTGAGGAACATGATGAAGAGATCAGTGTGTTTCCCTGGCCTCAAAATTTCCCAGATCTCAATCCGATTGAGCATCTGTGAGATGTGCTGGACCAATAAGTCTGATCCACAGTGGCTCTACCTCACATCTTACAGGACTTGAAGGATCTGATGCTAATGTCTTTGTCCCTGATACCACAGGACACCTACAGGGCTTTTGTAGAGTCCATGCCTCTGCGGGCCGGTGTTGTTTTGGTGGCACGTGGAGGACCAACAGCATTTTAGGCAGGTGGTCTAATGTTTTGACTGTATTTTAAAATATGTTATTAGACATGAACAAAAAAAGTAGCATCATATCATCGACCCATGTATCAACATATGGTATTACAATTTGATACCATCACTGGCATGTTTCCTCCACAGTATATTTTTGTAAAATGAATCTCAATTGTATAATACACTGCCTGGCCCAAAAGAAAAAAGTCGCCATTTGGATTTAAACAAGCAGATACTTAAGAGCCTTTGATTGGCTCATTATTGCAGTTTTTAATATGTTTCAGCTGGCAACAATTCTTTTAACCCTAATTGATCAGAATCAGCTTTATTGCCAATAGCTTCATTGCCGGAGTGGTGGTGGCGTAGTGGGCTAAAGCACATAACTGGTAATCAGAAGGTCGCTGGTTCGATCCCCACAGCCACCACCATTGTGTCCTTGAGCAAGGCACTCAACTCCAGGTTTCCCCTGGGGGGATTGTCCCTGTAATAAGTGCACTGTAAGTCGCTTTGGATAAAAGCATCTGCCAAATGCATAAATGTAAATGTAAGTATGCTTACACATACAAGGAATTTGTCTTGGTGACAGAAGGTTAATATTATCATAATATATAATTATACATTGTGGCAGGGCGAGGGCGGGACCGGGTGCTTAGGATCACGACCCGGCCCCGCCCTCCGCCCTGCCACATACATATACATACATACATACATACATACACACAGACACACACTTCACACATAGACACACATACGTAGTGCAAATCTAAATCAAATCTGTTATATAAAGTATAAAATTACAGTATGTTATGTACAGTGCAAAAAGTTTTTTTTTTTTCTTTGTATGTAATGGCAGAAGAGGATATGTTAGATAATATAAATAGACTTAAACTGTGTATTACACGTAATTATTGCTCAATTGGGTGGCTTTAACTGTTTATGAGATGGATAGCCTGAGGGAAAAAACTGTTCCTGTGCCTGACGGTTCTGGTGCTCAGAGCTCTGAAGCGTCGGCCAGAAGGCAACAGTTCTAAAAGGTAATGGACTGGGAGAGTGGGGTCCAGAGTGGGGTCCAGAGGCAGGGGGCAACCAATAATCCTCTCAGCAGTCCGAACTGTCCTCTGCAGTCTTCTGATGTCTGATTTTGTAGCTGCACCAAACCAGACCGTTATTGAAGTGCAGAGGACAGACTCAATGACTGCTGAGTAGAACTGTTTCAGCAGCACCTGTTGCAGGTTGAACTTCCTCAACTGGCGAAGGAAGAACAACCTATTCCCTATTCCAAAGTGATGGGCACATCAGGGTAAGAAGCGCACAAAGCGATCCTCCAGTCATGCATAGTGCCTATTGTACAAGCCTCTGGAGGCAGTGTTATGATCTGGAGTTGCTTCAATTGGTCGGGTCGAGGCTCAGCAACGTAATGCGGCATTAAAATGCAGTCAGCTGACTAGCTGAATGTACTGAATGACCAGGTTATCCCATCAATGGATTTTTACTTCCCTGACGGCACAGACATATTCCAGGAAGACAATGCTAAGATTCATCAGGCTCAAATTGTGAAAGAGTGGTTCAGGCAGCATGAGGAATCATTTTCACACATGAATTGGCCACCACAGAGTCCTGACCTTAACCCCATTGAATGTCTTTGGGATGTGCTGGAGAAGACTTTACGGAGTGGTTCGACTCTCCCGTCATCAATACAAGATCTCAGTAAAAAACTAATGCAACTCTGGATGGAAATAAAATGTTGTGATGTTGCATAAGGTTGTCATGACGAATGCACACGTAATCAAAGCTAAAAGCAGTCCCATGAAATATGATGGTATGCAGTCTTTTTTTGGCCAGGCAGTGTATTTCGCTACATCCAATACTCATATTCCTAATATTCCTGTTACGGCACTATTATCTCAACGTCTCATAATATATAGAGAGAATTTCTCCTCAACCATTTATTCACTCCTGATTGTACACAGCTGTGGTTAATTTATTATATGAAGCCTTGTTGCTTCACCTTAGATAATCTCGTATGACTCACTGTCGTATCTGTAGCAACAAGTTTTTGGTTTTGCTTAACTGTGTACTTTAGAGGCAACATTATAGAATTGTTCCTTATGTTAGTACTATATTTAGTTATACTATATTTACTTAAACTGATGAAAGATGTTTGGTTTTATATAAGTTAGTTATATTTAAGTACAAATGCAGTTTACAGAAAAATGTTGGCTATTTCAATCCACTATTAAGATTCATTTAATTTGACTATTTAGGGCAAACACGTGCAAAACGTGTTTGGTAATGCGCTAGCATCATTAGTGTGAATTATTTTGTGTGGGGGACTTCTCTGAGATTGTAATCGTAATTCCATTGGCAAAGATCCAAACAAACCATATACCCTGAAATCAACATCATGATAAATAATGTTATCTTTATTAGAAATCCAACGAAACAGTATAACTTTTATGAATATTATTCACCCATAAAATGTTTAGTTCTTCACAACATAGGCAAGAAAAGGACATGTGCAGTGCTCTCTTACTGCTTTCCTGTGTTCCTGAAGCTCATCTGGTAGCACATCAACGTCATGGGTTTGATTTCCAAGAAATGCATGTGGGCTACTGATGATAAAAAAAAAATAAAGAAATTATAGCTTGAATTTTCTGAATGTTGCTTTGGATAAAAACTTGTGCCAAATGGGTTTGAGATGCATTATTTTAGTGTACAAATGATATGTACTTGCACTTATACTCCACCAAAATTCAGATTAGTGGTATACTGTTATAGATTTTCAATGGTTGGTTTGTGGATATGTGGTTACATCCTTCTGTGTACTCTTAAATGCTTGTTTTTGCTAATTGAGAACTTGTAATGAGGTACCGATATGTACATAAACTTTAGGGAAACGTTGTACCCAAAAGGCACTATTCCCCCTTGTTTTCAAAATCCATCATGGGGAAATCTGATGGATTATGGATTGAACCCAACTCAAACTCCAATGATTTCATGTGCATAAAGTCACAATGAACCACTGACAGCATCAACTGTGATCTGCTCTCATTCTGATAAATGGTCTAACAGAACTTCATCTTAAACAGGCACCTTTGACAGTGGCAATAACCTTTCTGTTCAGAAATATTTTTCTAGTGCATGAGAATGTTGTTTCAAAGTAATACGGTGTAAAGAGCTCATCTTAAACCTGCGGTCTTTCTAACTGCCATGCAAATTAACCCCCTCTGGGAAGTGTGCTAGACAAACAAAAATTTAGGAGTGAAGGAGCGTAAAGTAAACCTTTGTTTGGTTTTCCATCACATTTCCTAATTCTGATCTTAACAGTGCATCTCTTTGTAGTCTGGAAAACCATTCAAAATAATGTTACAACATTACAATAAATATTCCGGAATGATATCGTGGAGCATTTGGACTAAAAATATATTTAGCAAAATATAGTTCCCATACAGGAAGATACACTGCAAAAAAATCCTTTATTTAATTTTTTAAGAAATTTTGAATCAAACAAGATAGCAGCATTGAGAGTTTTAAGCGTTTTATTATTGTATGGAACAGCTTAAAATAACACGCTGACGTACAGCCTTTTTACTTGTCCTTTTTACTTTCTATTATCAATAAAGTCTGTATTAAATGTGTGTGTGTGTGGTTTGCATTGGTGTGTCTGTTTAACTGAGCAAACACTGCACGACGCTGAGTGCTTGTAGACAAATTACAGCACATTGACGCAGGCACAATTCACACACTCAAATGCACTTAAATATCTAGAAATGAACTTTATGTTCTAGATAATGATTTGTTACATGCAGAAATGCCTTTGAACACAGCGAGACATTGGTACTGAACATTTGCATATTAATGAGGTTAAAGACTATATAAAAACTATTATTTCTTGAATTAAATACTACTCTCTCTTTCTCTCTCTCTCTCTCTCTCTCTCTCTCTATATATATATATATATATATATATACTGATTACATGGCAAAAATTGAAATCAGTAACGTAATCTTTCAGATTACATTTCGGGTAATCTGATTACTTTTGGATTAATTTTGGAATACTTCCAACCTAACTCTTTTGTTTGATGTCACTTGCAGTTAAATAGGAACATCCTACCAATTTAGCATAAAAATACAAAGAGGAATGAAAATGTATTCCATCCTTTATTGCTAACAAAAAGAGCCTCGCAGAAAAAATTTAAAATAAATATGTTTAAGCGTATTAAACATTACACTGAGAGATCAAGTGTATTTTAAATGCATAAAACAATTTCAACATTACGCACATTAATAAACATAAAATGAACATGAAATGAACGAAAATGAAAGGTCCAATTACAAGTACTTGATATTTGTAATATGATTCCGTAATCCATATTACATGAAATCTGTTACAACCCAGCACTTTATTGTAAATATATTAGGGTTGGCAATTTATCGCGTTAAAACATTTATGCAATTATGCATGTCCCATCCAGGGGGCAGTAGACGAAACTTCAGCTGTATAGGCAACGCGCAGTTTACACAGACAGAGAACAAACCGCAGGTGATGAGAACACCTTCAAGCACAGCTTTATGAAGCACAAATCTGAAGGCAAAGATCTCAAGAGGTGTTTTTATAAGTTTCAAACTTAATTTAACTTGACATGGACACACTCAAAATGACATTAAAAGAGAAAACATAAACCCACATTGTGGGGTTCAAAGTATAAAGCAAACCTCGAAATAAAGTTTCAGGATTTTGGAGGTGCGACTCACCAAAAAGGGATAAATACTTGATCGGCTTGTGATGCGCGCATGGCTTGCACGTTATGCTGATAATATCATGTGTTATTAAAAATAAATGATTAAATTAGAAAAATGCAAAATAGAAACATTTTCACAAGTGGACTCATACTTTGGAAAATCACATACATTTGCATGTCGGCACAGCCATTGACAAGGAGAAAAAAAAAAGCACTCCATATTAAAAATGTTGCCAACCCCTGCTATAGACAGTAGACCAATCATTGGCTTATGTTCAATAATATGGAAATAAACAATATATTCAAAAGCCAATTTTTGTATTGTCTTTTCTAATTCTTTACTTCAGCGCCAAAATACTGTAATGCATTTTAATGATCTGTATTAATATTTTGTATTATATATATATATATATATATATATATATATATATATAATATTAGATAATATATATATATAATTATTTAAATATAACTATTTATCATTACCATGTAATAAAAATTTTCATATATCATATATATATATACAGTATATATATATATTGTACTTCACGCACACACACACACACACACACACAAAAACATACTTTTTTGTACTTTGCAATGTGTTTTTTGCTCTTTTAGTCCTTTAATAGATTTTGTAGGATTTTTTTCCCATCACGCAGTGTGTATGTAACCTTTTGATGTTACGCACCTGATTTTTAATTTTTTTTATTGATTTTTGGACTTTATCATTTATTTATTTATTAATTTAAATTTTGCACTGACGCTTCATTTTGGATGTTGTCTTTTATTTTTTTACATTTTGGAAAACAAAAACAACAAACTTCAACTATTTATTTGAATCATGCTAGTTCAGTAAATTATATTTACTCATTTAAATTACAAGGGTATCTTCTAAGTGCATCTTGTGAATATATGAATGCATAACATTTTAATGTCATAAATGGTTTGAGCAAAAACCGAACGACACTATTATATAGATTATTTGTCTGTTACCCTGTTTTCGCCTTGCCTACCGGTTTATCCAGTGAACTCAAGTGTTGTACGCATGCCTGTTTACAGTGTGACGTCAAAAGCAGAGAATAATCAGATGATTTTAAACCTCATGTATGTACGCGTCTTCTCAAACATTGTTTGGTTTTTGGAATAACCAAATTTCTGTAGTCATCATCTTATCGGTGAGCATATAAACATGCTCTGTAACAAATTTGAAGTCAAATCGTAGGCGAGGAAGTCCCCCTTCAAACTATTGATCATTCACATTTATCCCACTGCTTTCATTTGAGATTAAATACGCAATCACAGACATTTGATCAGTCATTTCTTCCGGAAATTGTTATTTTTCCTCTTTTGGATAAAGGGGGGTCAGTGGTCCACAACAACAGACTGGCATGTCAAACTCCTTTAGGCTGGGAAAGGGGCACTGAGACAATGTTTACACAAGGCCTGTGTATAAAAGTGAGACCTAAAGTCAGTGAAGCAGGCATTCCTTCACTAACTTCAAGTCTTGTGCACACCCACATCAGGTACGTAAACACACACACACACACACACGCATGCACACAGGCAGGCCAAGGAAGGCAGTATTAGTCATTGAGGTTAGTAATGTGGCACATCAAAACTGCTTGTCACAATCCCTCATTTTCTGATAGAACCGGCACTTTCTAAAGCGTGCTGCGTGTGTAAGAGAAATAAGAGGCCTAGAGTTAGTCCCTGCACATCTGAAACAAAGGGAAACAGGAAAGCCCTTTCCTCTCGCACCTGCAACACCGTCTTTACCTGGACAGGTAAGTCTGCGCAAACCTTGTATATCGATATCGGCATACTTTCAAGGGCAGAATAAAACCTAAGATTTGACCATACATTTATTTTATGTCTATTAACGGAAGACATATTTGACTAAATAGATGATTCTTACCATATTAAAAACCTTTCTATCTAAAGGCTTGTTGAAATGAGTTTGTAGACATATAATTTGTCTACTTACAACTAAAATCTTTGTCTTAATAGTTTTGGACGTTTTTTCATTAAAATCCTTTCATTTGCACTATTTCGTAATTTAATTGACTTTATTGTTATGCTAAACGAAATAGTCATAGAGTATTTCTGAATGCAGTTTGCTGTTTGTTTCATTTCCAACAGCAAAACAAAATAAATGTATTGAAAGAGCAATGCGTCAGCTTTATATGCCTGATATAAATTCATTCTGAATGCACCTGTTCAAAAGCTGACACAATTCACCTGTCGTTCACATGCAATGTGTGCTCATTTAGAAAGATAAAGGGGTACGTGTCACTGAAAATTAAAAGGCGTAAAGCTCCAAGGTTCTAATCTGGCTTGCTTCCAGAACAACACCGGCAAACCGCAAATGACAGTTTTTTTTCTCCCCGAAGGCAAAAGTGCAAGTGACTTGTCTTTGGCTCACGTCCAGATCCTTCAAAAGAAGAAAAGAGCTTAATATTCAAAGGCAAATGTAAAGTTTCAATTGACTGCCAGTCTGTTACTAAAGCAAAGCACAGTATTGTCACTGAACTAAAGTGTTAAAATGTACTGAGTGAGGAATGATAATTGTTGAGTTAGTGTACAGCAAACAGTTCACCCATAAAATGAATTGAGGAAATATCATGATTGCATGCATGATGTAGCAGCTTCTCTTTTCCCATACAATGAAAGCAAACTTTTGCTGTCAAGCCCCAAAAGGAAAAAAGTAACCCAAACAACTCTTGTGCTATATTTAAAGTCTTCTGATTGCTATGTGTGAAACCAACCAAAAATAAAGTTTTTAGTTTTTTAGTAAAAATTGGTAGAATATGTTACCTCCGTTGTGACTCATTTGCACTTCTGCGTATTCTAACTTGGCCTGACGCCATTGGTCACATGACATACTAGGGCCATTTCTGAGCATATAGGGGCCCAATGTGAATTCTGACACTGGCGGCCAAAAGTTTGGAATAATGTATGGAAAGAAATTGATTTTTTTATTCACCAAAATTGCATTCAACTGATCACAATGTAAAGTCAGGACATTAATAACTCGAAAAATTACTATTACAATTTGAATTGATTTTTTAAACTACTTCAAGGAGTTCTCATCAAAAACTCCTCCACATGCAGCAATGACAGCTTTGCAGACCTTTGACATACTAGCTGTCAGTTTGTGCAGATAATCAGGTGACCTTTCACCCAGAATTCAGTTAGTATATGTAAATGCCAGCATATGGACAAATTTCTCCCCACTTGACCCTCTATCTGATGATGACATCATAAGAAAATTCTGGATTCCAAGATCCTTGAATTGCTGCACACCTTCAGAGGGCCACAAGAAGAAACTACGCCTTAAGTCCAGCAGTCCAGTTCTTAGCTGCACTATATTATTGTGCTGTGGGGAGTTGTATGGAGGTGGTTGGTGATGGCCTGTGGCTCAGCAAACCTTTGGTCAGCAAGGCTGTGAAAGCAGTAACACCTTTGCTGTTACACCACGCTGACTTTCCCCAAAATTCCTCGAAAAACCCAGTCACGGAAATTTGTTTAACTTCCTGAGGAGGAAGAGCGGGTCATGCTGGTGCTGATGATGATAAATATGCTGCTGCTACTGATTTTTGGGAAATGCACCCCAGAGCGGTTATCTGAGTTACCATAGAAGTTGTCAATTCGAACCAGTCTGACCATTCTCTGTTGACCTCTCTCATCAACAAGACATTTCCATCTACAGAACTGCCGCTCACTGGATGTTTAGTTACAGAAATACTCAAACCCGCCCATCTGGCACCAACAATCATGCCACGGTCCAAATCACTGATATCACATTTTTTTCCCATTCTAATGGTTGATGTGAGCATTAACTGAAGCTCCTGACACATATCTGCATGATTAGATAATTGCATGGATGATTATTGGTGCCAGACAGGCTGGTTTGAGTATTTCTGTAACTGCTGATCTCCTGGGATTTTCATTTTCATGCTATTCTGAGACGCGGTTTGGCGCTGTTTTGGCGACACGAGGGGGACCTACACAATATTAGGCAGGTGGTTATAATGTTGTGGCTGATCGGTGTGTATAGACTGTTACATTTCAAACATATGGATGTAAAATAGTTCTCACTCTCTATAAGTAAGTATAATTTCTATTTATTTTCTTTTGATTTTGATGTAATGTGACTGGGACATGTTGTCTTGACAGGTTTTGTGAGATTCATCATTGCAATGTTACATTATTGGTTCTTCAGATCAATGTGATTTCTGGGTTCTTTGAAGCACCAATAAAAAGATGCTTCTCTACAGAGCTTTAAAGGTTCTATTATGACATCAGGCTGTAAAACCATTTTAGAATCTTTATTTTGGGGACTGCGACTCTTTTCAGCTTTATACTTTTGAAAGTGCACCATGCATAAATAAAGCAGTATAAATAAAACATGAACAGGGCAAACTGACAGCTGGGAATGTCCTGCCTGGTGTCGTTTGCCGAGAAAGGCTGATAAACACTCGTTCTTTAGCAGTGAATGCCGCTGACCTGGCAAATGGAACATCTCTTAACCCTCCCGAAATGAATTTTAGAGTCTTTAACCAAACTCATTTAAGGATCAGTCACGGGCCTAATCCCGCACCTGGGGAGCGTGTTTGCATCTCCTCAACACTGCATTCTCCCTGCTGGCCAGAGTCAATATAGACTAAATGCGCCTGTCTAATGGGCTTATCGCAAGCTGTTGCGAGCAAGAGTGGACACTAGGTTACAGACTGAAACTAAGCAGAGCACAAATGGATTGAAAAGCATGCTCCATCTTTTCCTTGGAGGTTGGGGGTGGGGTGAGTTTGGGAATGAAAACAGGTATTCCTTAGAGAAGGATAACTTCATTTCCTTTTAGGTTTATACCAGGGTTGCTTTAAAGACACTATTTATAGAGACACATAAGGTATTTTTGCATACCGTAGCTGCATCCAATGTGACTGTTGCAGTGGCATTGCAGTATGGTCATTGAATAAGGGTGATTCTTCAGTTAGGTGCTCTTGAAATCTTCAAAAATTGTACTTCACTAATCATTTCATCTATGGGTTATTCCATTTCAAGTAAATTTGAGAAAATATGTCTGTTGAAATTTTGATTTCAGAAATGATGATGGAAGCAGAAATATTAAATGCTATGGATCAATATTTACAAAATAATCCATTATGTTTTAGAGGGGGTCAGAAGTATAAATGTCACCTAATTAGAAGCAAATTTGCAGGTAAAAAGCAACCACAACAAGGTGGCTGCACAATTTTTTTTAATTTTTACACACAATAAGCAGGGATGGATTACCAACCGGGCCAATGGGGCCAGTGCCCAGGGGTCCTTGTCTACCAGGGGGCTTTTTACTGCCTGGGGGCTCTGGGCTTTAAGGTTGCACAATCTAGTTTGGTGATCCCCCCCCGCTCGAAAACCTTATTGGGCATGAACAACGAACTCAAAATTTTCCAGCTCAACAAATTTTTGGCAGGAAAACGAAACCCCGAAAACAACAATTGGAAGGGGGGCCCTTGGAGAGAATTGGCCCCAGGGCCTTTGCAAGCCATAATCCGTCCCTGACAGTAAGGGAGGTCTATAACTAAAATCAGTTGACTTCAGCGCCCCTTGTTGCATCATATGCCGATGGCGAGAGTCCAAAAATGGAAAAAACAAAACAAAATACTTTTTTGTGTTGTTTTTTCAAAGTTTGAGCCCTTATAACTCCAGAAGTATTAAAGATATCTTAATAAAATTTTAGAATCTGGTTCAGAACAAACTTTATTGTTTTGTATCTTAATTTGTAAAGCCCCGTATGGTTAAGTCCCAGAGATATAGGGCTCTCAATATGGCCAAATTTGTAAATTCAATTCTACTCATTTTCAATGGTCGAAAAGAAAATGTGGCTCACATGGTATGAAGTTAGATTTCTTCATCAACAAAACAAAGGTCTGAAGTACAAATAATTTTGAAACTAGAAATGTATCTTTATTTGTTCAAATAAAAACAATAATGTTCAAATTTCTATTTTTGAAAGTCAAAGATAGGCCTACCTATAGTAGGTTTTGGATTTGACAAATTTACACATGAAGCCACACTTAGAGCCAAATATTAAGATTCAACTTTATTGTCATTGTGTAGAGTACAGGTACAGAGCCAATGAAATGCAGTTTTTTTTTTTTGCATATCCCAACTAAGCTGGGGTCAGAGTGCAGGGTCAGCCATGAAACAGCACCCCTGGAGCAGATAGGGTCAAGGGCCTTGCTCAAGGGCCCAACGGTGGTATCTTGGCAGTGCTGACCTGACCTTTTGGTCAGTTACCCAGAGCCTTAACCGCTGAGCCACCACTGGGTGGGACTTATCAATAGATAAGATAAAAGGATATTAAGATATCTTTAATAATTCTGAAGTTAAAGGCACCCCAACACAAAATGAAGTTTTAAAAGAAAATTAAATTGAGCTGACATGGAATATGATCTGGGATAGAGATCTGAGCCCTCAAGCATGATTTTGATGTTGTGTATGACTACTAATATTATGTCTGATGGTAATCTATGCTTTATAAAGTACAATTATTGTGTTGTTTAAAAAAGCATTTTCTTTATAATCATCATAGAGGTTGAAACATAGAAAGTTGCCCTGATTAAAGAATAACCCAAATAAGAGGCAGCACACGTCTTCTGCTGTAATAATACCTAATTTCCTCCACTATCATTGGGTGTGGGGCAATCATACAATTTAATGAATGAAGGCGACGCTGTGTCCAAACAGATGTTGCCTGAGAACATGTGGTAGATGAGGAATGGGCTGTAGACATATACTCTAATTGATAAAAGATTACCAAATCTTTCTTATTCTCCATCTGTGCTATGTTCTTTAAATCAGACGATTATAGGCACATATTTACTTATGATGACATGAACAGAGGAGACTGCCCAACAAATACCTTAACAGGAGCATTTATGGCATCCAATAAAACATACATAATCCAAAATAGTCACTCAACAACAGTGGGCGTCACTAGATTTCTATATTGGTATGTTTAAATGAAAAAGTAAACATACCAAAGATAAATGCCTTGATGGAATGATGTACACTTAACTTACTTTTACATTTTTATCAACATCAGCTCTATTTTTTATTTGATTCAGACCACAATATTTTATTCATCCATGAAAATACATGCAGTTTCCTCTGTTACAAATGCAAAACCAGGTCGACAATTTGATATTTGAACGTGCATTTAGCATGTCCAAATGAGAGCTGCGCTGACTGGTCGGCACATAAAGGACACTTTGTTCTTTCCGTCAACACTTCGTTGGTTCTTTATGATGTTCTTCATGCAATGTGGAAGCCCAGACAAGATCTTCATGATTTATGATGGTTCTTCTATCACATGTAATAAATTACAGCCCTTTTGTGTTCCTCAGAGCTGTTTCTCAGTACAATAGGATTCTGCAATGGGGTAATTACAATTACACAGCATTTTCTCAAGGAACATTTTATATATTTAGTTCAGAATATTAAAGTGAAAATTTGGCAGTGGGATACTGAAGATATTCTTGACTTTTGTATGACAAATTGCTTGTTTTGTTCCTCGTTTGTACGTCACTTTGGACAAAAGCATCTGCCAAATGACTAAATGTCAATGTAAATGCTAGAAACCACTTAAAACACCCAAGAAACTGCATAGCAAGCTTGTGTTTCTGATGTTGATATGACCACCCATACGTCTCGACTGCTTGGTAAACTTGTGTTCAGGTCGACAGTCTTTGTTCTATTTCTTGTTTTATCTTGCAATGTGTTTCTCTGTTTCACTTCAAGGCACATTTGCTTTTTCTTTGAGGAAATCCTTGCTTATTAAATGGCAGTTTAAACAGACGGCTCTTGAAGGCTGATATTTTTACACTGAATATGTAATTGTTTTCCAGTGAACTTGTAATCCGAGTCTTGCTTTCTTTCACGTAATCTTCCCACTTTTAACTTTGTATCTCTACCCTCTGGCAATTTGAGATAGATATCATTTCCAACCCCGCCTCCTCCTGTCATCCTACATTTGATGTAGGCATCTTTTCCTCCTCTCAAACTTCCTTCAAATTGATTAAAAACTCATGCTGGCACAGGAGACAGGAGACTGAGGACAGCACCTTGAAAAGCAGACCTCAAAACCGCTACTTTACTTGAGTGACACTCGCCATTCTGTACAAGTGACCCATGAGTAAGTGACTCAGTCAAATCCATTTTGCTGGCCCCATGCTGCACTGGGACTTACTTTGAGGCCAAATGGCCCATTCCCGATTGTCCTGGGACACTTAAAACAGAAACAGCATCACCTAGGCTCAGTCATTTATTGGAATGGGTTGGGTTGGTTGTCTTGAGTTGGCATTCAACATTGATGAAGAACCAACAGGAACGCTCTGGTGTACGACAGCTCTGTTATGCTGTATTTATTCACGAAATGATCTTACAATTTGTTTGATTGGATAATATTGGGGTTTACGACTTGAGTTTTGTGTACTGACCATGTATCACCTCTTCTCTTGACCCTCTTCAGGACACAATGGCCAGTCCGGTTCGGATCCAGACAGATAACTCCATTCTTCAGACACCACGTCCCGGCTTTGCAGATACCTCGCTGGCTCTTCTTAAGCGAGAAGATGGAATAGTGCAGACCTCGGAGATGGTCGACCACAAACCCTGTCTAGATGGCTCGGACCGTGGACATCCTGGACTCTATCTGTCCTGCTTTGACATGCTCTTTACAGAGGATGCTGCGTGGCTGGTGAGAGTGTCTGATTCCTCTACATCTGTGGGTGCTGCTGGGCACCAATTGGATCTGTGTCAAGAACCAGAGCAGTGTCCTGTCATTGACAGCCCAGGGCTGGAATCCTCACCACTGTCTCCTACCCTGGAAGAACAGGTGGAGGAGAGATCTTTGGAGCAGGTGCAAAGTCTGGTGGTGGGAGAAGTTCTGAAGGACATTGAAACAGCTTGTAAACTTCTAAACATCACACCAGGTGAGATATTGGCTTTCTATTAGTCACTACAGAACCATTTTCCATTCGAAATGTTATATATATATATATATATATATATATATTGGTGAAAGGAATATTAGGGGTTCCAAAAGTTAAGCTCAATCAACAGCATTTGTGGCATAATGTTGATCATTTATACATATAAAAAGTGGTTACAGTAAATCTTTTACAGTGGAAGTTGATGGCCAGTCCATAAACACTCAAATATACTTAGGGTCTGTTCCAAAACCTAGTGAGGTTGCAAGAGTGGTGGGGGGTGTAGAAAGTTCCAAATCGCTCTTGGAATCATTTCAGTAAGGATGCTGCCATAGAAGACAGCTGTCTATGTAGACAGGAGACAGCAAGGTAGCTCACTAAGTTTTGGAACAGACACATATTTTCAAAACTATAGCCACAAGATTTAAACATTATAAAGGTTAACATCGCTTATTAACCTTATGTATATCCTATATGGGGATGACGGAGTTTCGTTGTCATGATAACGAAGATATAATATTGGATATAACTTTATACATATAAGGTTATTAAGCTATTTTAATGTTTTTGGACTGGCCCCATTCAGTTCTATTGTAAGTGCCTTACTGTAACCCAGACTTTTACATCATTGAAAAATAAGAATATTAATAACTAATAGAGGGATAATATTTCAACATTATGCCACAAATGCTGATAATTGATCTCCATTTGTATTAAACCCAGAGCATTTATTTAACAATGTTTCATTTTTCAATTTAGATTTCTTTATGTCTATAAAGTGCTTAACTTTTAGGGACAGTCCCACGTGTATACCATTTTACAGCTATACATCTTTGAACAGTTTATTCTCATTAGAATTAGTGCTATTAATGCGTTAATTAGATATGATGAAGGTCCAATATGTGGTCTAATAAGGCATTTAGGCAAGCGAAAATGGCTACAAGTCTCAAGTTATTACAATTATTACATTACAAACAAATATGAGCTGTGAATTCAGATTATGATTTTGTGCATATCTCGGGTCAAGTGATTGATGTATTTAATTTCTGACAAGTTGGATCCACTGCAAAAGTTCCTAAATGTACCGCATAATGGGAAAAATACAGCTTCAAGTGACACATCTTGTCAAAAGCTGCAAACATAACATACATATAATTTAATGACCCTTATTCAAATGAACACCTCATCATTCATCGCACATGTTAAATGTGAGTGACAGACAGCTCTGAGTTATGATCGAGCCCAGGCAAACATTCATAATGAAACTGTCAGAGAAGGCCTTTGACTCAACCATCCCTGAAGGCAGTTGAAAGTTTATATTCCAGGATCTGCCTAATCCTTTGGAGTTTCACTAATGTTATCTGGGCTTTGTTGCCCTAACTTTCCTTAAGGACTTTTGAGCCCCTCCCCTGTAACAATGATGCACCCTACATAAGCAAACACTCCGATATGTATTGCACATTGCACATATTGGGTTTTAATGCACTTGTGTCTTTCTGCTTCTCTTTATCAGTACTTTGGCTGGCTTTTTTTTATTATTAGTAAAATAACATCCTTAAAATAACTGTGTAAGATAAGACCTGTTTTCAGAGACTATAGTTTATGTTAACTATGTATATGTTTTTCTTAACACGCTACCTAACTAAATTTTGTGAGATTTATGTTCATGACAAGAAAAAACTATTTGCCAATAGGGTACAAAAATAAAGATACAAAAAAAAAAAAAAAGGCATCAAATTAAATTGAGGTATCATTTAACAAAATAAAAATCCTGAATAATTGTTGTTTTATCCATTTAGTTTAAATTGACACAAAAATTGAAATGTGTAAATCTTCAAAAAAAAAAAGTTTTTTTGAGTCTTATGCAATTTTGTCTTGTTTTAAGGAGATTTGCATATTTTTACTAGAAAACAAGATGCAAATACTGTGGTCATGGAAAAAATGGAAATATCAGGGAATTTTTAAATTGTGATTTCCATCCCGGAAAATTTCGGAAATTCATAAAATCTTAAAAAGCCATGGAAAATGCATGGAAATGTCCATCGATTATATACATTTTGTCATATTTTTCTCAGCTTGATAATATTTAAAAGGTTGTTTTTGTCATATTTTACTAGAATATATGACAAAAAGGTTCTCGTGATCATGGAAAGCCTGGAAATATCTGGGATTTTTTAAATTATTATTATTAATTTATATACAGTATATTAATAAGTCATGGAAATTTCTATTGTGAATATACATTGTTCCAGGTTTCCTTAACTCAAAAATATTGTAATGGCTAGAAATGGAAGCGCAGCATAGTTCTAGCGGGAAGACTATCAGCAGTACATCATCACATCATTAGCTGGGTAATTCCCAGTCAATCACATTATAAGTCCGCTCACAATCTATCACATTGCTGGTTCGGTGCGCTAACACTGTAACCTCCACCACCCCACCACCACCAGTTGATCCCTGTCCCGCACGGTGGTAGGCTCCTCGCCCCTGCCTCCTATCTCCGGCAGGACATGACGGTTCTGGGTACAACTCCCTCGGACTGCCGGACGGGGCCTACGCCAAAGAGAGAGACATTACCTCCCGTTTTACATCTATCAAATAAATAGGATCTTAAACTTCTCTCAAGCCTGCGTGTCTTCCCGATAGAAACTGCTCTGTGTTACAGTTAAATGATATATTTTTTTTAAATCATGAACGACTTGAATGTCACATTAAAGTCATGGAAATTCATTCCTCAAAAGGTGTGCGAACCCTCTGATTAATTAAATAATTTTTTGCAGTCTAAATTTCTTCAGCTCTCTCATCATCAGTTGCAATGTCATGGTATTTTTTTAGTGTCATGTTGTAAACGATTTATTGAATTGCACACTCTGCCAATTTGTGGCGTAATGCCAAAATGTGCTTTTAAAAAGTCACACAACCTTGCATAAACACTCATCCCCTCTGTTTGCACTTTTGAATAGAGCTCTCGTTCACTAACTCTCTTTAAGACATTTCACAACATTTGGAATCTAAACAAAACTGAATCCGAGCGGCATGGAAATACAGTGTGGTTTGTCAAAGGTGGTTAGCTGCTCTACAGTAGACAGATGGCTGGTCAAGATGAGTGAGTCATCTGATATCATCTTACAGATCCAATGGAGTGGAACTGTGAGAATGTACAAAAGTGGTTACTATGGACGGAGCATCTGTACAGGCTTCCGCAGGTGGGCAAGGCCTTCCAAGACCTGAATGGGAAAGATTTATGTTCCATGAGTGAGGAAGACTTCCGACAGCGGTCGCCACAATGCAGTGAAACCTTACATGCACATCTGGATATATGGAAATCAGGTGAAATACATAAGTGTAAGCCCAACAATCTTGCACAAATTCATGTATAAACGCACTCAAATTATATCATGATATATTTCAATCTATATTTTGCATTCCCTTGTGTATTTAGCTGCCTGGATGAAGGAAAGATGTTCGGTTGGAGAGACCAGGATGAGAGGTATGTCACAGGCACCTGTCAGTCTGAAAATATACAATCACGCACCATTAAAAAAAAAATCCCCTTACAGAAGTGTACTATGGTATTTCCATAAAAATATACCAAAGAGAAATCATGCACTTTTCATCAATTTAAAGGAATTTATATTTCTACCCTAAACACTGTGGTGACAACATGCACTGATGCATCAGATAGTAATAATGGTACTTTGATATATGTACCATGCATGGCCGGCTCTAAAGGGGTGCTAGGGTGGGGTTTGCCCCCCTCAAATGATCCAAATCCCCCATTCCAAGCGAAAATAAAGCTAAAGAAGTGTATTTTCATGGCACTTACCCTAACGAAATGGCACTAACCCCCCCCCCCAATTTGTGCTAATTTTAGGAATCATCCATTTTTCAGCTCAAATTCATTTTTATTAATTATTTCTTACACATAAAATGAGAGATGAAACGTGACAGATTGAACAAAATGTGAAACGGAAAGGTATAGCTGCAGGCAGATGTTTAAATGGGGGTGGAATCTCCAAAAGGGTGGGGGTTCCTCTAAAAGGGTGTTGCGCCAACTCCAAAAGGGGCCGTCATTTCCACACACGGTTATGGTTAGCCAAAGGGTTAGGTTAGGGGCTCCCTATGTCTTTAATGGCAATTGGACCTCCCACCCCTTTTTGGAGCACTGCCTGCAGCTATATCCTTCACCATTACACAAGAAGGATATAGCTGCAGGTAGTGCTCCAATAAGGAGCAGAAGCTCAAAACTGCCATTAAAGATATTGGGAGACCATAACCTAACCTTAACTGTGCGTGGAAGTGACACCCCCTTTTGGTGTAACCATACCCCTTCTGCAGAAACCCTGCCCTCTTTTGGAGATTCCACCCCCATTTGGAGGTCTCTTTGCAGCTATACCTACTTGCATTAAACAGTGGATATCCACAGTTTTCCTGACCAACCACTGGACGATTTTCAAGTCCGGTCTCATAAACATCAATGTAAAAACTACTGAAACAATCAATCCAGATGGATAACACCAAGTGGTAGTTGGAGTTAGCATGAGTTTAGGCAAAACTTGTGAAATTGTTGGCTGTAGATATTAATATCTATTGATATCGATATCAACTCACCCTGGGCCATCGCTTCATGTCATCTACCCACTCGGTCGAGGCACTTTCAAAAGATGGTCATCGAGAATCTGTAAATGACCAGCACTATGGAGCCACAAAGTTGATGCGACTCACAAAATCGTGCTGACCCCAAATCAGCATTACGTGGCTTGGCAACCGCAACCAACAATTATGCTAATTAAATACATATTATTACTACTATACTACTACTACTATAAATAAATGTACTTATTCAGCATTGCTGTCTTTTCTCATTGGTTTATCTCTGTTAAATCACTGTAATGTACAGCCTTGAGCAGTTTATTAAAATAATTATTGTTTTTATGTCATGTGTTGCCCATCAGAACCAGGGGAGCTTTGGTCAGAAGCAGATTCGTCGTGTTCAGGTCAGCCGATCCACCTGTGGCAGTTCCTCAGAGAACTTCTCCTGAAACCTCACAGTTATGGACGCTACATCCGCTGGCTCAACAAAGAGAAAGGTGAGAACACAATAGTTGGACACTTACAGGTGATGTGTTTACCCTTATAAACATTGAGAGTTCAGGCAAACATGCTGCAAACATGCGAATGAGCTTTGCGGCAAACTCTTCATTGTCGCCAAAGGTTTGCTGCAGGTTCATCACTACCGGTGAGCTGCATGTGAAAATAATTATTGTAAAATTTGCAGCAAGTATATCAGAACTCTAGATTCAACTATAAGTGAGTGTAAAGGGATTAATTGGCAAGGAGGAGGCAAGAACCGGCTTGACAACATAAATTATATTTGAATGAAAAACATAAACAAAAGTCACAAACATCAACACATGGCGGTCAGCTGGCCCTAAACGATCTCTCTCTGTCGCACCACAATCCGCAGTTGGCCTTTATCCCTCTCGGAGGCTTAATTAGCCTGATAAGGGACTGGGTGTGTATAATCACAACCTGGCCCCACACTCCGCCCTGTCACAGTAAGCCATATGTAGCTTGACATTTGACGAATGCAAATACTGTCTCTGTGGCTCTATCACAATATTGTTCCATTTGTTCACATGGGAAATCACCATGCTGCTTGTGAATGTTCATGTACCCTGAATTCGATTCTATACTACCGAATTACCGACAAGTCCAGTCAGGCATTTTTTGCATTGATTCAAACATGTGTACCTTTCCCTGTGTCACTGCTGATATCGTGTTGAGCAAGCAATCTCCGAGACACGGGTTCTGGTCCTGTGGAAACCAGGAGGTACTCACGTTCACATAAACAATGATTTGGCGGTTGCATTTTTGCTCTAAAATGACATTTTTACTCCATTGACGGTTAGGTTTAGGGTTGGAGTTTGGGTTAGGGAGTAGAATTAGTAAAATATGCATTCCTGTTGACTTTCATAATTTGCAACTAAAAATACAACTCGCTTATGGCGCCACTCTGTGGACATTTTAGCATCACTTTCAACTTCAGACTCTGGAGGCAGTGGTTTCCAATTTTGTTAAGCATAGACCGATCTTTCAACCTCCTGTCACCAAATGCACAGTGTGATCAGTCTGGTCCATGACCAGTCTGGCACACCAACATTGATGTGTGTTTGGGGCAGGACTATCTGTTTTGTCGTCCAATAGCAGATGGGGGGAGTGTTTGTGAAACCTGCTTGAAAATAATACCTATTACTATAGTAGCATATTCAAAAAACAATGCCAGTACTATGGAAGGACTACTATTTGTACTTTTTGTTTTGTTTGTGAGTTATCTATGCAATGCATAATTGAAGTGTTTCTGTTTGTGTGTGTGTGTGTGTGTGTGTGTGTGTGTGTGTGTGTGTGTGTGTGTGTGTGTGTGTGTGTGTGTGTGTGTGTGTGTCTACGCAGGGATCTTCAAAATCGAAGATTCGGCTCACGTCGCACGTCTCTGGGGTTTGAGGAAGAACCGGCCAGCTATGAACTATGACAAACTCAGCCGCTCCATTCGGCAGTACTATAAAAAGGGCATCATACGCAAGCCAGATGTCTCTCAAAGACTTGTCTATCAGTTTGTGCATCCTGTATAAAAGAGATGATTTCATCCATCCAAACCAGAGGATGGGCACAAACTTTATGAACTGGCAACCCCTCCTAAATATTCCAATCCATTTTGGAGACATAGTCCTGAGTTTTGCACGACAGTGAAACCAAGAAAAATATAACAAGATTTCAATTATTTTCTATGCATATGAATTGTTCAGTATAATTGCACTCTAAAAAATACTTGTGTGCCACTTCAACACTAACAAATGGACCTGGATTCCTTTAAACATGGTATCAGTTAATGCACTTTTACGTTCTGTTACTTCAAGAACCTACACTACCAATCAAAAGTGTGGACACGGTTGACAGGATTTATGTTTCGCAAGATATAAAAAATGTTTTGATCTAAAAGAATATGCTTAAATGCCTTTTTTGTTACTACATAATTCCCATAATTCCATTTGTGTTATTTCATCGTTTAATGACTTTAATAAAATTCTGAAATATGGAAAATAGTCATCTTAAAGAATGAGTGGGTGTGTCCAAACTTTTGACTGGTTAAAAATAAGAGAGAGTCAGTAAACTGTACTTCTTAAAGCATGTTACAAAAAAAGCCATATCTCGCAAGATCTGCCTGTCAACTTTAACCTGCAAAACAAACTAATAAGGTGTGAGATAGAAACAAAGAGCGTTTCTTTGTGGACTCATGCACCTTTATGTACATTAAGATGAGCGTACATTGTTCTAAGCCAGCTTTCATAGTCACATCACCGTGAATACTGCCAGTGTGTGCAGTGGAAAGGACTTCAGTTTGGTTTAATCTCTGGCTTGCACCCAACAAACACCACATTTATTTTTTTTTGGTTTGTGATTAATCGTACTGCAAACCTTTCAACTCTGCCCATGTGGACTTACAAAAGACAGTTACTTAAATTCACTCATAAATTATCGTCCACCGTTTCACACACCTCACTGCTCACATCATGTTTTTTTTGCTACTGATGCAAATGAGGGCTTACCGGCTGCCCATGGGTTTTGTTATAATAGGTATACTGTATGTGTCACTTGTGTTGCAAAGGTTAATTGACACACGTTTATGTAAGATACCAGTTGGAAAGGCATGTATTTTTGAAATCTCTATTGTAAAGTCTAATCTAGAAGAGTGGTCTCGAGTTTGCATTGGAACAATCGTTCCCATACCAAAAACAACCGTTTTCACTTTAACGTTGGCATTACTAAATATTATTCATACTTTTGCAGTTATGTCTTAGCTAAGAAGTAATTTGTCATGTACCTTATGTTTTCTTCAGTTGTTGTTCTTGCATTTTGTCTCAACTTCTTTATTAAAATATACTTCTTTTTTCATTTAGTTGTCACCTGTCTTAATCACATGCTGAAGTTACAGTTCTGCCATCATAATTTGATCATGATAAAAAAAAATCCCATAATATTAGTGGTATTACCATGGCATTATTTCTTTGGATATTTACCAAGGAGAGTAAATGATGACATATTTTTAGGTGAACGATCCCTTTGACATCTGATACCATCTCTGTGCCATTTTACCCCCCTAGTTTTTATTTGCAGGGATATGTGCTATATTAAATAGGCTAGAGAAAGTTTATTGATTAAAAAAATACTGATTTAGACACCAAAAATGAAAATTATCTAATTTACTCACCCTCATGTGATCCTGAATGTGTATGACTGTGTTTCCTTTGCGGAAGATTTTTTTTAGAACAATATTTCAGCTCTGTAGGTCCATGAAATGCAAGTCAACAGGTTCCCAAATTTTGAAGCACAAAAAGCATATAAAGGTAACATAAAAGTAATCCAACCGACTCCAGTGAATTAATCCATGTCTTCTGAAGAGATATGATAGGTGTGGGTGAGAAACATATTTAAGTCCTTATTAATATAAATACCCATTTCTGCCCAGTAGGTGGTGATATGAATTAAAAATGTGAATCGGCAAAAACAAAAGAAGAATGTGAAAGTGGATATTTATAGTAAAAAAGGGCTTAAATGTTGATCTGTTTCTCACCCACACTTATTATTTCGCTTCTGAAGACCTGGATTAAACCACTGGAGTCTTTGGATTACTTTTATGCTGCCTTTATGTGCTTTTTTGAGCTTTAAAGTTCTGGCCACCGTTAACTTGCATTGTATGGACCTACAGAGCTCAAATATTCTTCTAAAAATCTTCGTTTGTGTTCTACAGAATGAAGAAAGTCATACACATCTGGGATGGCATGAAGATAAGTAAATCATTTTTGGGTGAACTATTCCTTTAAAAGGTTTATGAAGGACAATGATTTTTTCTAAATGTTTAGATTTCAGGTTAAAATGTACATATTTTCATTTGGGAAAATGTATATTTTTAAGTGTTATGACTGGTCACCATTTCTTTGAAGATTCTCAACATTTTTAATAGTCCTTTAAGACATATTTGTAGGTGAACGATCCCTTTACCATCTGATACCATCTCTGTGCCATTTTACCCCCCTAGTTTTTTATTTGCAGGGATATGTGCTATATTATATAGGCTAGAGAAAGTTTATTGATTAAAACAATACTGATTTAGACACCAAAAATGAAAATTATCTCATTTACTCACCCTCATGCCATCAAAAATAGGATTTTTCTCACCCACACTTATTACATCTCTTCTGAAGACATGGATTAAACCACTGGAGTCTTTGGATTACTTTTATGCTGCCTTTATGTGCTTTTTTGAGTTTTAAAGTTCTGGCCACCATTAACTTGCATTTTATGGACCTACAGAGCTCAAATATTATTCTAAAAATCTTCGATTGTGTTCTACAGAAGAAAGAAAGTAAATTATTAATTGTAAATTTTGAAAAGGTTTATGAAGGACAATTATATTTTTCTAAATGTTTAGATTTTAGGTTAAAATGTACATATTTTAATTTGGGAAAATGTATATTTTTAAGTGTTATGACTGGTCACCATTTTTAATAGTCCTTTAATCGTTTTTTTCTGTTCACAGGTTAGGTTTTTACAAATACAATATTCCATTTAGTCTCTCCATTAAAATGAGGTCATAAAACTGCGTCTATAGCACTTATAGCCAACAAGAAACAAACAAAAATATTGTTTAGTCAGAGGCTCGGTCTTTAGCTCAAGCCCGATTCTGTTCGCCCTCTTCTCACCTGTCGTTTCATGTGTCCCTTTATAATAAAGAAAAAAATGCCAAAATATAACTAAAAGAGAAAAATGTTTTCTAAAATGTTTTTTTATATGTAGCATGTCACACTAGCTGTCACTGCATCCCATCCACTGATCTATATATATAAATCAGTGATCCCATCATGTCTTCTACCTGCAAGGGCTTTTGCAATACTGACCTCTAGTGGCGACTCCAAGCGTTGCATTACACAAACTCCACTTGTCTCAGGCTCATGAGTTTTATTGTGAACATGAATTAAACTACACTGGCATGAAGAGTAGAACACATCAGTCTAAACATACAGTATATACACTTCATAATGACACAATCCATAACATTTTCAAACTGAATCGGTTATGGGTTGCACGTTAAAAGACATTCCTAAATCATATAACAGACAAATAGGCAAAGGATTCAACTGGATTTGAACACACTTTTAAACAGCTTTACATGTGTTCAGAGTTCAAAGCAAACCACAGTTCATGGTTATAAAATCATAACTACTTTCTTTGTTAAAATATCTTAAAGGAATGCTAAATAAAGTCATAATTTGGAACCAAAGAATTAGATAATAATTAAACAATCTACAAAATCATAAAATAAGATCCTACTGAAATATATATATCAGTTTGCTTTTTCAGATTATACAGTCAGATTTGTAAGGGATTCTTATTTAATCCCTCTTTAGGATTGTTTCATATGATGATATAAATATCCATTAGCCTTCTTTTAGGATTTTGGGACTAAGGATATTACAAAATACAAGTCTGAGAGAAGTTTTGTCAATAATTTGAACAGTCTCTCTCACCTAAATGTTCAGAATTTGTTCAAAGGCTTTTACATTCTGTTCGATTGATTTTTAAAATGGTTAAAAAAATAAACATGAGGAAGTGCATTTCATTTAAAGGTCTACTGAGGCATAGCTTAAAATCATTTGCACTTTGGGTGTAAAAAAAACAAAAAGTCTTAATGCATCACACTGCCGTCTCTGTATTAAAGTCAACATGAAATCGAAATGGACTCTATTTACTTTTTTAATACACGTTCCTGGTCTTTTTTTGCATGATGTCACGACTACTTAGCACGACAGAATCAGTTCCCAATGGATAAATCAATTCCTGCCTTACCTTTTTTTCTCTTTGGACATCATGTTTCACCCAGAGTTATGTCATCTTACATTAAAAAAATGAGTTGCGAATGCCGTTTCGTGTTGACTTTAAGAAATCTACGAGAAGAGGCCACTAGGTTTAACGCTGAACCTTGCATTTCAAAATAAAAGCCTAAAATTCACATTGCATAGCTGTTTTTCGCTTTGTTCGGCTTCTTGGATGTCATTACAATAATTTAGTTTCAGTAGACCATACGTGAACATGTGTCATCATCACAATAACTCATACTGAACATGGCTACATATACGTACAGAACTGTTTCCTTGATGGGTTAAAGGGAAATGATACAGTATGTGTTTTGAAAACTGTCTATATTTTGTTGTGGATTTAAAGAAATACAGCTTGAAGCAAGTCAATCAGGCAAGGAAATATTTGCTCTGGAATCTCAGATTGGAGCAGTGTGAGGAGAAGTCTTTAAGGCCTTCTTGATGGAAAGGCTGTCCACCACGCAAGGCAACTAAATGGGCTCGACGTAGTTAGCCGGGTACAAGCCTAGCTTGCCGTTTTCCAAACGCCCTTTACACCAACCCTGTTCATCCTCGTCTTCCAGCTTGATGAGTACATTTCCTGTAAAAAGATATAGATCATATATTTCAATGAGTACTTTTATTTACCAAATACCACAAAAAACATGCTATTGAGATGATACAACACTGATCTTGGATCAGCCTCTAATGACAAAGTTCCTCCCACCAAACTCGGAAAACGTAATGTAAAGGTTGTGCAAAAGTTAGTAAAAAAATGATTTTTATTGGAATGTCCTAATGTCATTATTTTTAGAGTATTATATTTTCTTCAACATTATGTATATAATAGTATTTTTATTTATTCAATATGAATTCTATAATGTTATATAATAAATATTATACAAAATTTAATTTCTAGTTCGGATAACGTTCCACGTGTTTTACTACGATACTAGTGGAAGCTGATGGCGAAGTTCTCGAAATGCTCGAGTCAAAATGATTTTCTCTGGTATTCGACACCATGTCACAGACGACGTCCATAAAGATGAAGGGAATATTCAGATTAAATGCAAGTTGTTAACACAAATTAAATTAAGAAAATGTTTTGCGGGGGCCTGGGTAGCTCAACGAGTTTTGACACTGACTATCACCCCTGCAGTCGTGAGTTCGAATCCAGGGTGTGCTGAGTGAGCCAGGTCTCCTAAGCAACCAAATTGGCCCAGTTGCTAGGGAGGGTGGAGTCATATGGGGTAACCTCCTCGCGGTCGCGATTAGTGGTTCTCACTCTCAATGGGGCGCGTGGTAAATTGTGCGTGGATCGCGGAGAGTAGCATGAGCCTCCACGTGCTGTGAGTCTCCACGGTGTCATGCACAACGAGTCACGTGCTAAGATGTACAGATTGACGGTCTCAGAAGCGGAAGCAACTGAGACGTGTCCTCTGCCACTCGGACTGAGGTGAGTATTTGTGGCATAATGTTGATTATCACAAAAAAAAAATAATCCTTTGCTTTATAAAAAGCAAAAACCGAGGTTACAGTGAGGCACTTAAAATGAAAGTGAATGGAGACAGTTTTTGGAGGGTTTAATGCAGAAATGTGAAGCTTATAATTTTATGAAAGCACTTGCATTAATTCTTGTAAAAACTCATGTATTATTTGAGCTGTAAAGTTGTTAAAATCATAATTTTTACAGTCTTTTTAGGGTTTAAGTGTTTGTTGACATTACATCGTCATGGCACATTGGCTATAACGTTTCACAGAAAAGGTTAGTAAGCAAATGTATCACACTAAAATCGTGTTAACACACATATTGTTTACATCTTGTGGCTATACTTTTGAAACAGTGAGTGTCTCACTGTAATCCAGATTTTTGCTTTTAAAGAAAAGGAAAGGCAAGTCAAAATAACTTTTCGTGGTAATCAGCATTAAACAATTCCTTCTACTTAAATGAAAAAAGTAACGTTATATTGTAACGTTCCCCCCAACTAAATTGCAATGTTTGGAAATAATTTTCAGAAAATAAAGCCTAAAGTATACTTCAGTCAGACATGAATGCTAAGCGTCTGCGTACAGGAAGTGTGAGGCAATTTTCGTCATCAACTATGTGCTCGAGCACTGAGCGCATGCGCCTGGAATTATTTGCACTACTTAGTGGGTACACAAGGTGGCGACACTCACATTTGAGCTGTTGCTCTCACGAAGAAGCACTAGAAGAAGTTGTAATCACCACTAAACAACAGAAAACGAATGTGGAAACAACAGTGGATGTGCATGTGAAGAGCGAGTGTGTGAGGAGGTCAAAAGATATCTGCATTTGTATAACTCCAGTCTAAAGGAATATAAAGACATCTTTATGGGTCTAAACTCCTGAAGATAAATAGTCCAGTCTCTCATAGCAATCCTAGCACACATGCGGCAACCCCCTGTGTATGCAACACATTCAAATCAAGTATACTTCGAAAGGCTAGCAGCCGAGTCAAATCCGATGTATACTTTTGGCTAAATGCTCAACATTTTCTCTCTTGTCATGTCTTCTTTTATTTATATTTGTTCATCTTAAAGTTATCTGGATAGTTAAACCTAGCCAGTAACTCTATTTATAATGCTAGTACTGGAATGGGGTCTAAAAACTAAAAGTGTTGTGTTTTTGACTTACCTGCTTTAAAGGTGAGCTCATCTTGTTCTTGGCCGTCATAGTCGTACAGCGCTCTCACTCGCGTCCCTTTACTCTCCTCATCGAACGGATTTGCACTGCCATTTGTTTCACTGACTGGTTGGGCGGCAGGTGGCTGCTCGTCGTCGGACCATTCTGCCGAATACTGCTGATTCCTCTCATAACTGCTCACGCTGAAGAAAACACCCAGATACAAAAAGATCACCCAAAAATGAAAATTCCATCACCATTTACTCACCCTCATGTTGTTCCAAACAGGGTTGAGAAGTAACGGAATACAGGTAACGGTGTTACGCATTTAAAATACAAAATATGAGTAACTGTATTCCACTTTAGTTACATTTTAAATCGGTGGAAAATCAGAATACAGTTACTTTTTTAAGTATTTTGATTACTAAAGAGATTACTTTGCATTTTATTGTCATTTGTTTCATTTTATATTTAGTCTATTCAGTTGGAGAACATTTATGCTTTTAAATGATCGGAGTAGCGATTGAACGGCTGGGGAACATTCTGATGTAATACTTATACGAGCAGATAGAGGGTGCTCTCATACTTTTATCAATGAAAAGGTAGATCTATAGCAACAACAACAAAAAAAAAAAAGAGTTAAAAAATACTAATTTACAAGGCTATAAGGTTTGTCAATTTTTATGCGGTTTGGGTATTTTATGCAAGAATAAAAGTTGCTTATATGAGAAATACTAACCAATGTAACCTTTAGCATCATATAGAAAACTACAAATAATAGATTTATATGAACTGAAGCTACAAACGATCAGAAGATGTTGTTGTATACACTCTGTGGAATTTCGGAGTATGTTTGTAACATCAGAAATAGTTCCTTGTTTAAACTTCCATGTGAACATTTAGCACTACGTCAAGGTAAAATTGTATTTTTAGCCATTAGATGCACTTGTTACCAGTGATGATTGTATTTTATAATTAATTCTATCAAGAAAATCCATGCAGTGTGTAAACCTCACTCTCCTGGCCTCAAGAGGCGCACTAGCATCTGACACTAGAGGCTGCAGCCTATTTGTTAGTGAGCCGGCCACTCATGCCGGAGACGCCGGTTCGATTCCTGCTCGGAGCTGGTTGAGTAGGACCAGTTACAGTGGTGCCGTGACCCAGATGGGAGTGAGGTTTAGGGGGGTGAGTGTAACGGTAGCCAGCTCGAATATGATAGCTGTGCAGTATGTGTAAATCTCATCTCCCTGGCCTCAAGAGGCGCACTAGCGACTGACGCTAGATGCTGCATCCTCTTTGTTAGCACGCCCGCCTCTCATGCCGGAGACGCCGGTTCAATTCCTGCTCAGAGCGAGTTGAGAAGGACCGGTTACATTAGGCAGAATGATGGTCTTATGGCCCTGATATACTCTACACGAAATCGAAGAACGAACAGGTGTGACATCATTTAGAACAAAATCTGGCCAAAAAGAAGGTGTTTTGCATTTGTTTTGGTGGTTTGTCACATCTCGCCTAGGCAAACTTTTAGAGAAAATTCTTACCTGCTGCTAAACAACTTATTGCAGCCATTGTGACCTGGAGCTCCACCTACCTTGAAGCCGACAGCTAATTTTGTTTACATTATGTTCAGTCAGTCAAAATCAGTCAACATGAGTTAGTGCAAATGTACCTACCGATCGTTCGCTTAGAGACATTTTCCAAGATCATGTCATGCGATTGATTGATTTTTTGCTTAATTAGTCTACAAAAGGAATTAGATCTACTCAAATACTCTCAAGTGCCCATTCACTCTTGTTTTATATGCTGCTTCACTCATGGTTCATCTGCAGTGAAAGCCATTCACACATCTACCCAAAGATATTTCTCCATTAGGCCTATCATTTTTTGTCTGTAATTATCATTATCCCATTATCACTCTTTTATACACCACTCTTTGCAGTAGTATCAGTGTCATCATAAATTACAATATCAGAGTGTAATCGGCACATTATCTGTCATGAATTCAGAATGTAAACAATACCAAATTAAACATTTTCTACTACATATATATTACTTTAAATCATCATTGAGAGGTTAAAACAAGTTATTTTACTGACCTCATGTGAATTCTACTCATAGAATGAGGCAGTAAGTATTTGATAACACATTTTAAAGTCATATTAGTTCAGATTTTACATGTAGCGGCCTCATATTTAAGTGTACTTCTAAACGTCTCCCACTGTTGTGTGACCGGTGTCTGAATGTTCGCAAATAGCATACCGTTGCTTGGCTGTTTCGAAGTTCTTTTACCCCTGATCGAAGAACAAAGAAGAACTTCTTTGGAAGTATATCGGGGCCTTTAGTCACAATTCACTTTCTTTGGATTGTTTTTATATATATATATATATATACATATATATAAATTGAAAGTGAATGGTGACTGATACTGTCATTCTGCCTAACATGTCCATGTTTGTGTTCTACAGAAGAAAGTAAGTACTGTGGGTATGGAACAACATCAGGGTGAGTAAATGATGATGTAATTTTCATTTTTTTCTTTTGTTTTTGGGTGAATTATTCCTTTAACCTGAGTTAATGACAAAAAAATCAATTATTTCTTAACAATCTATACATATTTGTCTCACCATAACTTCTTTTAATCAACTGATGAACTATGAAATGAAAATGTTCGAATGAGAATTCGGATAACACTGCAATGTAGTGTACTACATAGGGAACAGGGGGCAATTTTGGACACATCATTGGAATTATTTAAGTTAATCAAACAACAAAATACGGTCTGCAGTAAAACCATTAAACAAAAACACATCGAAGATAGGGTTAAAGGTGCTGTAAGCTATTTTTATTTTTTTTTCATGGAAAGGTATGCTAGAAAATGCCCTACACCATGAAAGTTATTAATTAAATCAGTGTCATGAGATATCTCACCAGTCTTTGTGACAGTTCTAGACTGTAAACAGCAAACAAAACTGTTTCAGTGGGCCTCTGATGTTTCTGCCTGTCAATAGTTTTTCGTGTTCTCATAGTATTGTAGTCAAATTATTGATGCTTAATGACATTTTTATGCCGTGTTGCTCATAACAGTTGTCAGCTGAGGGCGCTATTATGCTTCTGTTTTTTTTGACAACCGTTTCTGCTCAATATCAGTCTCAGTAAAGCTCATTTGGTATATCTGGAGTGCGGGGTTTTGGAAAGGGAGGCGTGGCTAATCCAATGGCTCACCTTGTTGGAATTCTAGAATGGCTAAAAACATCTTACAGCACCTTTAATGCTACGCTAAATGATATGCTTTAAAATAAAACTGAAACATTATCAAAACATTTCAATAAGGGCTTAAAAGCTATAAATAAGTTGTAAATAAGGGGGTAAAGTTCTGTACCTGCCCCGCTCTCCAGTGGGGGGTGTGCTGTGATTTTCACCATGTGTGAGTTGAGTTAAAGTCACTTCCTCATGATTCTTCTTTATCTTCTCTTTCTTATTGATGGAGTGACTCAGATCTGGATTGAACTCCTGATTCATAGTCAAAAAAGAATTCAGAGAGAACAAGAATTATGTCTACATTGAAGCTATTCAAAGAAGAAAATATATTTAATATATAATAATCTGATGATAATATTTAAAAAGTGATATTCTATTTTACAACTTTGTTGCCATGAAGTCATAACATCGGTAACAAATATCTAAAATGTAATCCACCTGAACAGTAGTACTCAAATAATACAGAATAATTAATTTAAGTGCTTTTATTCAATTATAAGCTTCACATTCCTGTGTTTAAACCCTCCAAAAATTGGCCCCATTAACTTCCATTGTAAGTGCCTCGCCTCCCTTTAATGAATGCAACTAAAAAAACACTATTTTATATAACCGAGTTGAAATATAGTGGTAAGAAGCCGCAACTAACTAAGATAGTGACTTCTGGCAAAGAAGCTCAAGTGAATTAGTGAATAATTTATGTGAACTGCATATACATAAAATGAACTAGAGTTCCCCACTAATGATGCGCTACCTCAAACTGTGGCCAGTTCATGTTCATGCCAGGACCATGGATATTGCTAAACCACTTGAGGTCTTCTTGAGCACAGGCCAAGCTGATGTTATGCTCCAGTTCTCTGTAGACCGTGGCATAGCTGTGGGTAGAGATTGGATTGTAGAGATTATAAAGAGACTAAAGTCCAAACTAAATGGTTTAATCAAACACAAACAACTTATATGAGTAAATTAGCATATAGACGACCTCAAAGCTAAAGGACATCGACTAAAAGCCACAAAACTCCAAATTTGATTTGTGTTTATGAATGCAGTATGATCATTCAGGATCCCCAAATAATAACAGCTGAGACAGCTGTGTTTTGCTGCTGACCTTTGGCTTTCTGCGAGGTTGAGATGTCGTTTGAGATCCAGAAGCACCTCCCTGAGGAAGTTCAACCTAGTGTCCTCAAATTGCTGGCACTGCTCAAACACTGTCTCCATGTTCTCCATGTATTGCGGCGTGCAGTTTCTGAGGTCCTCCAGGCTCTTCTCGTATTTCTCTTTGGCCTGTAACACCAAACACACACCATCTAAAATCGAATGACTTTTTCTGAAGAGTTTAGCCAATCATAACAAAGTATGTTTACATACAGGTTTTAAAGGTACAGTTGCAGAAAAAAAATAAATACATAAATAAATAGCCTACATAATACTAATGGTCAGAAAAAACTTAATTACTAATACAGGAAACAAAAACTATGGTAATAAAATTCATAATTTTGTGGTTATTTTTATTTTATTTGGATACATTATGCTGTATTAATTGAAATACTTCACAAAGCAAAAAAATCATAATGACCTTAAAAAAAAACAAAAAAAAATATTGAGAATAATGAGAATTTTCACCAAAAAAAAGTTTAAAAAAGTAAAACATCAAATGCATTATGCTTATGAGAATTTTGGCGGGAAATGTGTATAACATGGAAATAACATCACTATGCAAAAATCCTAATGATTTTAAAATTAGACTTATTTTTCTTTAGATTTTTGGGTGAAAAAAGAATTTATATGATCCCTTCAAAATTTAGACAAAGCTCATAAGAACATTGATGTGTCAGACTCATAAATCACCCCAAAATCAAAAGATCAAATATTACATAATTAAGAATCAACATCAAGGAGGGTCTGGGTAGCTCAAGCGAGCATTGACGCTGACTATCACCCCTGGAGTTTGCGAGTTCGAATCCAGTGATTCCAGCCAGGCCTCCTTAGCAACCAAATTGGCCCGATTGCAAAAGAGGGTAGAATGAATGTGGTAACCTCCTCGTGGTTGCTATAATGATGCCACGGAGAATAGCGCCTCCACACGCACAATGTCTCCGTGGTAACGCGCTCAACAAGCCACGTGATAAGATGCACGGATCGATGGTCTCAAATGCGGAGGCAACTGAGATTCGTCCTCCGCCACCCGGATTGAGGTGAGTCACTACGCCACCCAGGGCTGGACTGGGACGAGAAATTGACCTGGGATTTTACATGGCAACTGGCCCAAATGTTGAGCGGGGGTGGCCACCCCCCGCCACCACGAGGACTTGGAGCGCATTGAGAATTGGGCATTCCAAAGTGGGGAGAAAAGGGGAGAAAACTTCAAGAATAATGAAATAAAATGTCATAACACATTACGGCAATGAGAAATTCAGGGGGAAATGTACTTAATTGACATTAAAATAATGTCAAAATGAAAAAAAATAAATTGTAATGATCTTAATATAGGCTTTATTTATTTTATGCAAGAATATAAGTTCCTTTGAGAATGTATACATTCTTTCCAAATTGAATAACATCATCATATAGGATGGTTTTGTGTCATAAGGGATAGTTTTACAGCTACATTACAGATAATTACAGCCATTACTCAAATGTCCATCTTCTCCATTGTTCCACTGCGACTTGTTGAAACCCAACGTTCCCATTCAGATCTGGCAGTAGCTGATTCCACTGGGGCTCTAAGTGCTTATAATGGATTCTGGGTAAGGTTAAAGGCTAATGAATTGGCTGTACAGTGTGTTAGAGAGCCATTTATTGAACATATCTGTGTTCCTTTCTATTAAGTGGCCCAGAGGCAGAGCAGTATTATGACAGATAGCTGTGGGGATTTGGACCTGCAGGTTTAATGAATAGTAGAAGAAATTGCTTGAGGATATTTAAGTTAGGCCATGTCTTACAGTTGTTTTATGGTGCAAAAACAGCAAAAACTGGTAACCTTGCTAAAACAAAAATAAAACAGCTAAACACTGTTTGATCAGGTTTTAGGGGTGGCTGTGGCTCAGTTGGTAGAGCGGCTTGGCCACTAATCGCAGAGTTGGTAGTTCGAATCCTGGCCCACATGACTCCACATGCCGAAGTGTCCTTGAGCAAGACACTGAACCCAAAGTTGCTCCCAATGGCAGGCTAGCGCCTTGCATTGTCATTGGTGTGTGAATGGGTGAATGAGACGCCGTGTAAAGCACTTTGAATACTGCTAAGGTAAAAAAGGCGCTATATAAGTGCAGACCATTTAGATGCCCCCCCACACACCCCACCCCCAGCAGGGATGCAACACACAAATGCATACATTTAATTGGATTAAAAAAATTCTTGACTGACCTTCTGAACGTCGGTTTTGCACTTGTCCACCTTCTCCTGGAGCTTCTTCTGTTGGTCTGATGTCACTGATGCCTCTGTTTTGCTATTGGCTTCTCTTGTAGACGCTATTTTCTCTTCCTTGCAGGCCATGTGGTATGTTTTCTTTGCTGTTTCTAACTATATTTTAAAGAGAAGATATTGCAATCAGGTTTTGTTGAACAAGGTAAGCTACATGTGCATCAATAAGCTTTACGTCATTTCTTTAGGCATGTAAAAACAAAGCAAACTGTGGTCGGTTGCGTTACAAGTCAGTCAAATAATCTCTTCCTGTCTAAGTGTGAGGTTCTTAGCCAGAATAAGCTGCGATGTGGACCAAACTTTATTCAGAATGTCAAAAGTGTGGCAATGCAAGAATTACGTAGAGTAAAATGTTCTTATAGTCACTGTAATCTTCATTTCATTGGACTGTGCATCATTTTAAACACATTTTCGAAAGTACTACTCGTTTGTTTAGCCGTAAAACACTGTGCATCTTTAAGAGAATCTACAATGTTTTTGAAGAGGCTTTTGTAATCATGTGTCACTAACGTGTTCTAAAAAGCTAAACGCAGTGCAACGGATGGTAAATAATACAGGTGTCTCAAGACGCAAGTTCTTTTAACTTGTCAACTATTGAAAAACAACACAGATGGAGGAAAAATGCGTTTGATGGGAACTAAGTCCCTCACCTCTTTGAGTTTTTTGGCCCAGGGTTTCTGGGCTTTTCTGAATCCCTCATCCGCCTCTTTAGTCTCTTTGAAGCCGCCCATCATCTGTTTGTGGTAGGAATCTTTCTGCCAGTTCTTGACTTTCTCTAAGTCTTCGTTCAGCAGGTTGTTTTTCACCTCCTGGTGCAGATCGCTCACCTTTTCTGCCTCCGTCATCACAGCTAACCAGGCTTTCTCCAGAGTTCCGTACTGCGGCCCTGCCAGAGAGACAACATGCCAATAAACATCAACGACATTGATTGAGTGAAAAAGTGAGAGAAAGACAAGCTTATTCGGAATGAAAGGTTAAGAGAACCAAGAAGACATTTGCCTTCCAGACAGTCACGTCTCATCTAGTTTTAGGATTTTATAAACTGAAGGGAACAAATGCACTCAAAAATATTTCAGGCTAGTTTTAAAGGAATATTCCGGGTGCAATCGACAGTATTTTTGGTATAATGTTGATAACCATAAAAGCTTATTTCGACCCGTCTCAACTTACAATGGAAGTGTATGGCAGAAATAAAGCTTATAATGTCATGAAAGCACCCTAAAAGTCGTTTAGGGTGTTAGGGTTTACAGTGTCTTGTTGTCATTGCAACAAAGTTGTAAAATAGAATATAACTTCACAAAGAAAAGGTTAGTAAGCCATTTTATCACACTAAAATCATGTTAACATGCCTATATTATTACTTCCTGTGGCTATACTTTTGAAACAGTGAGTATTTTAATGTTTACAGATTTACACATCCGTTGTAAGTACCTCACTGTAACCCCGATTTATGCTATTATTTTCTCCCCAATTTGGAATGCCCAATTCCCAACACGCTCTAAGTCCTCGTGGTGGTGTAGTGACTCACCACAATCCAGGTGGTGGAGACCTTGCGTCTGAGACCATCAACCCACGCATCTTATCACGTGGCTTGTTGAGTGCGTTACAGTGGAGACATAGCACGTGTGGAGGCTTCACGCCATCCATCGCGGCATCCACGCACAACTCACTACGCGCCCAGCCGAGAGTGAACCACATTATAGCGACCACAAGGAGGTTACCCCATGTGACTCTACCCTCCCTAGCAACCGGGCCAATTTGGTTGCTTAGGAGACCTGGCTGGAGTAACTCATGATATGTTATTTCATGATACTTAATGCATTTAATATGCTTAATGCAAATATTAACAAACTGAATGTGTTTTTACAAAGTGAATGTCAACACTGAATGTATATTTTGTATGTATCCGCTTTTTAAACATTTTCAGATTGGACAGTTATTTCCTTTTAAAGCCGCTTGTAAACTGCAAAGATTAACCTCTTGTTTTAACGCAGCAGTTGATTGACAGGTGAGGGGCGGTGCTTCGCCCGGCCGGGACGCATTCAGGACAGATTGATGTTTACCCCTCAAATGCGATGTGAACGCATGCATTTTTGACCACGTGTGGTTTCTGTGATCTGATCACAAAATGTTTTAGACCCCGTTTAGACCTGTATTTAGGACTGACCACTTGTGATCAGATCACCCGAAACGCATCTTAGTGCGTTTCATCACAAATCATACATTACCTCTCTCAACCAGCTGTTTCCACCTCTTAGACCAGTCAGTAAGTTGCTGTGCGTAGGCCTTTTCTATCTTAGCACGCTCCTGTATGCAGTTCATCATGTCATTGCAGAGCCGATGACCATCCTCAATCCGCTTTACTGTGCGCTTGTAGTTTCCAACCTGAGAAACACGGATACTTTTTGAAATAGCTAGGGTTATGGAAAACATACAAAGGAGTTGTGTCTTCTAACACTATTCTGATCAATACAATGCCTGGTTGACATTTAGAATGACAAGTGACACGCTAGGGAAGAAGACTTACAAATTTGGCAAACAGCATGTTACCTCATATCTAATTATGTTGGCTTGACAGAGCCGACATACTGTTATTCTACATACTTTGGTAATGGGTTTTTCCAAAATCCCTAAACAAAGACCAAAATAAGCAATCATAACCACTCCTAGAGTTTTTCATGCATTTTAAGCATCAAGCAAACTCGGCACAGACCTTCAGACTGTTCTGTGCTCTGACTTTGGCCACGTCCAGCTTTATTGGCACAAGTAAATATTGAGAATAATTTGTGCTAAGCACTAAATTAAATTAGTATTTTTAATGAATACATTTTTTATATAATTTTAGCTAATAATATACAAAATAAAAATATTTTCAGCTTCCCAACGTCATCGTTTCCAAAGTATGCAGCTATGGAGAGCATTTTCGAAATTTTTGGTGGAGGAAAACGCTGTTCCAGTGTGAATGCGAGGCATAAACGTAGTGAAATGAATGCGTTTTCAAACAAAAACATTTTAGTGTGGCCGTGGTCCTAGATATCTTTTGTAACTGATCTCACATACGGTTTTTGCATCAAAACTTGCTAGCTGGCTTTCTTAAACTTTCTGGCCAGCCAACACCAAAGTTACATTTCCAAAACCCCAATTATTATGATTTTGTGCCTGACCTCCCAGAAGCTGTCTGTGGTCTCGTCGGACATGGCGTTGTCATAGTAGGCACCCGACATGTTGTGAGATTTGGCAGAGCAGGACTGAAGCTGGAGAATTTATCGAATGGTATTCACCATGCACTGCAGAACAGAAAAAGACCAAAGTGATGAGAACATATTAATGGACATATCTGGTTAAATTTAAAATAAACGTTCAGACAAAAAGTCAGCGGAATGGTGTCAATACGGACATATTTTATTCATAGTATTCATTTAGCCTTTATTTAACCAAAAAGCCCTGTTGACATTGCAATTCTCCCCTTATTTTATTTCATTTGTGGCTTTTGCCAAGTGCAACAGAGCATGTGCGCCACCCACCAGGCGACATCTCCCACATCAGTTTCTCTTCTAAGTGGGACATGGTTAGCAATTGATACAAAAACAAAACACTTTACTCACAATAGCCACCTAAAATGACCCCTTGAAGGAAAAAGAAACATGCACTGACCTGAACAAGGGCACTGAACAAGGGTAACAAAACATCAGAGAGGACCATACATTTTAACTAGCCTTAGATATTAGCTGTGTGATAAAACAGTTGTTTGATATATTATAAAGACCATGTAGTGGACCAGGTTTTACAGCTTTTAAACTCAAAAGGTTAAAAGCACATGACCACATGACCAAGAATATCTTCATAAACAAACATACTGTATATCGAGATCCAACATTTCCATTTTGATGTAGTAAACATTAGTCAGAAAGTGACTTAGCATGACGTACATGATCTCTTCACAGCAAAAACGTATTTTTCTATTGAGTATTTTTGGTCTAATTGTTTTGGTTAATATATCTAAACAGTCTTTAAACAAGGAAAAATTACTTATTACTTTAACACAATGGCACAACAAATTAAGTCTTGTTTTTTAAGAAATGTAACAAACTGGAATCCAGGAATAGTTTACTCTGTCAGAGCGTTTTTTACTAATTTAGAGGTGGAGTATGGCTAATTTCCAACTTGTAATTCTCAGAAAAGAAACTGTTCAGTATACAAATGTAATTTGGCTGAGTGTAGCCCTTTAGCTTAATTATTTGCAAACAGAAAACAAGGTAGGGCCTAAAACAGAGCCCTGGGGGACTCCTTTAGCAATTACATTCAAACTAAGTCTGAAAAGGCCCATTTTAAGATAGATCTGCAAGGTTTTTTTAAACCAATACAGTCCATTCACTAATTCAATTGAGCTTTAAGCAGTGGTTCATGATAAAGTATGTAATTTAACCTTAATCAAAACAGAGCTTTCATCTGACAAAGCTGTTGTTACTTTTTTCTATCCAACATGTGAATTGTTTTAACTGTCACAGCTTAAGATATAGCGTTTGCCTTTATCTAAAACCAGACTATACCAAATAGAATTAAAGTAATTTGGCTCACCAAATGTACAATTACTTATGTTAATGTGACACATTAATAATAAGATAACAATTACTTACATTAATAGAATCTCCTCTCTTTGATAAGACTTAATCGCCATCCCTTATTATCATATACAGGTTAAAGTCTTTAACTAAATATTATTTAATGTTACTAAAAATTTGATTTTAATTCGTGGTGAAACAGGATTTCTCTCAAACCTTATGTTAGTTCTATTGTTATCTCTAAAAATCAACACTGAATGTATATTTTCACATCACTGAAAATCACTAAAATGGCCAAACTTTGAACATAATGGTGTTATCTGCCCAGACTCTGCAAATAATTCAGTACATCCATCCTTAAATGTGATTAAATCACTCTGTTACTTCAAATGTCTTTCTACACCACCCATGTGATTAATCTTTACAAAAACGGCTCATTGATTTATTTCCAGACCAAATAATACTCCAAAACCTGAAGCCTCTGGCACCAATTGCATCTTGATAATGTTATTCTCTGTCAGTGATTGACAACAAACAAAACCAAAGTCATCTTATCTTTGTATAACCTTGGATAAAAATGTTTGAATGTCCTTCTCGGGACAGCTACATATTTTATTAACTGACATTGACAAATTACTCTTTTGCGCTCCTCTAAATGTTTCAAGAAATGAAAGTAAAATTACTGGAGAGCACTGATGATGTCATGCTATTATGCAGACCAGACAAGCCAAGGCGTTTTGATTTAAGGGTGGGATTCAACTTGTTTAATAGTGCGTTGGGAGGGGGCTGAAGAATTGGGTTAGTTGAAACCAATAAATGGGAACACATTTCAGAGAGAGACTTTAACAATTGTCACAAATTAACTAAAATGGACAACAAAAATATGAAATGTTAAATAAATGAATGAATCAATTTGGGCATCACGTTCAGTTAATCCATTCAAAGGGTTGGAGGTGGCGCTGGGAGGTGTATTAATCATTGCACATGACTGTCTTTGGCATGTCAGACAAAAGAACTGTAAAAGTTGCAGGACATCCCATCATATTGATTAGCTGAGCTCATAGCAACAGTTTCTCTCTGGTTGTGCATAAAGATTTTATCCCACAAGCAGAAAACATGCTGTTTAAAACCATTGCATTAACTATACAATCATTAACTCTGGCCATTCTCTATATTAAGAGCATACCGAAAATATCTAATCGCTCATGATTTACACTGATGCACTGGGGGAAAAAGTCCTTTTAATCAGTATTTCTTTTCCCCTTATCTAAACATTCTTTTAAAAAGGAAACATTTATGGAAAAGCAAAATTATAAGACAGTTGTGTTTTCAGAGAATTTATCAAGAATAAGAAAATATGTTTTTTTTTTCTTGTTGTAAGCATCAATCTATAAATTTATTTAACAATTTAGCAAAAAAATAGTGAGGTTTACATTTAAAAAAAATTATATAATTAATGATATACACTCAAAAAATATTCCTGACAAAAGTAAGATTTCAAGAAATTATTTCAATTAGATTTATTTAAATTCACATCAGACAATAAAGATTGTATGCCAAATGCATAAAACATTGTTTAAAACCATTGCATGTACATTACATTAGTTAACATCATGAACCACTTTATATATTTAGTTCAAACCAGATATACTGCATAGCTCTTTATTTGCACTGCTACACTGCAAAAAACCAAACAAAAACAAAACCAATTATGAGTATTTTATCTTGTATTCCAGTAGAAGTATCTAAACATTCTTTAAAGAAAAAAGATTAATTAAGCTAATTTTTGGAAGACAACTGTGTTTCCAGAGAATATATCATGAAAATATTGTTTCTGCAAAAAGATTAATTAAGCTAATTTTTGGAAGACAACTGTGTTTCCAGAGAATATATCATGAAAATATTGTTTCTGCAAGTTGTGCTTCATAAATATAACAATTTGTCTAACAATGAAATAAATAGTGATGTAAAAATTATGCTAATATAAAGATATGAACGGCAAAAGTAAGATTTAAGCAAATGGCATAAATGAGATTTACTTTAATATGTTTAACTTTGCTAAGTATAAAATTAGTTCAATTAATACCAAAGCAAATTAAGCTGCTTTCCCATTTACAAAACAGTTTTGTTTAAAATTGTTAAATGTTTAATTATGTTTACTTGGTTTTAAAAATGTATACTTCAAATATTTGTAACTACACATTTCACATTCATTTTAAAGTCATAATATATGCACAATTTGAAGATTACTCAAATCAATTTGATGTAAATTTGTCATACAATTGAAATAATATTTTTAATGAGTGCAAAACAATTTACTTTATTCCAGATATGTTCTATTGCTTGTATAACAGTGCAAATACAAGCAATAGAACAAAGGCCATTGCATGAATAAATACATCACATAAACACATACACAAAGGCAAAGACTCCAGTCAGTTGTATATGAGCATGTGTGTTAAAGTGAGTCAGACAGACAGATACACAATCTATCTCTCTCTACCGCTCACACAAGCACAACAAACCCCCACGCTACACCCAAATAAAGCTCAGAACAACCACACACACACCCATCATCTCCTCCATACTGATGAAGAAAGCTGCAAAAAGTCTAATTCAGACATAACAAAAGAGAAAGCAACAAAAGGCTTACCCGATCCCCTGCGTTCGACCGTTGCACGGTTGCCTTCAGTGCACGAGCATGTGGGAGGCCTCCGCCTCCCCAAACCCCAATCACAGCCCCTCTTTTTCTCTCCCACTCAACACTTTTGTTCTATTTCATCTTCTTCTTAACTAGGTTTGGTTAAGCTTTGGAGTAACTGCAGATGTAGACTAACTCCCTGTATGTCAGATGTTGAGAAGATAAAATGCCTTCAGGATGGACAAAGTGGTTGCTTGCAAGTGCAGCAGTGTGTGCACGTATGTGTGTGTGTGTGTGTGTGTGTGTGTGTGTGTGTGTGTGTGTCAGACTAATCACATTTGACTTGAATTATTCTGACAGAGAGAGGTGGGGGGCTGAAGGGGGGTTGGTGAATACAGCTTCAAGGCTTTTGTTTATTTCGGAAGAGATCAGCACTGAGGACACATTATTTGTGTTTTTTCTTCATTGGATTTCTTTTTTTCATGATTATAGTAATTGCAGTTTGCAGATATTCAAAAATAATGGATTCAGAAGATATGACATGGTGCTCTCAAAGACTTATCTCATAAATATATAGTTTTGGTTAATAGAGTATTTTCATTGGCTGTCATTTCCAATCAGCGTTGGGGAGTAACAGAATACATGTAACGGGATTACGTATTTAAATACTAAATATTAGCAACTGTATTTCACTACAGTTACAATTTAAATAGTTGGTAATCAGAATAGGGTTACATTCAAAAAGTATTTACTGAAGCGATTACTTTGTCTTTTATTGTTTAATTTAATATTTAGTCTATTCAGTTGTAATACATTCATTCATCTAAATTATGCGATCCACTTTTGAACAACTTTCTTATGAGTTGTTTCATTCATACGAGCACTTTCACACTGTTTTGAGTGAAAAGGTGGATATGACGTCATAAAGAAACTTTTACTTAGGAGCTTATAGAATAGCTACACCACGTTTCTACATCCAAACAAAAAGAACTGTTAGAAACGCTTTGACATAGGAAACATAAATCCAATAAATATACGATTACATACTTTGTCAATGTTTTTTATGCGGTAAGGGTATTTTTGATCAGAAAATGATGTTGTTGCGTACAATCTGTGGGGTTTTGAAGTTGCAATAAAATTGTTAACCTTGTTTAAACTGTCATGTAAACATTTAGCTTTATGCTAAGCTAGCATGCTATTTCATGCCTTTACACGCATCTGTTACCAGAAACGATTATATTGTATATGAATTCTATGATGTTAGATCATACAATTTTTCTCTACTAAGACCTTTGTTATTAAGGCAAAGATGGACAGCAAAACTTTTGTACTTAATGAGAATTCAAATGTTTTTTTTCTGTAAAATAAACAAGATAAAACTAGATAAATATTAGAGTAGCAAAACTAAAAAAAAATGGATATTTAGGCTTTATTCACAGATTGTATTTTTACAGTAAAGATCTTCTTACGTTATCTAAGAGTCAAAACAAGTGAAACAATGTGCCAGTGCTGAAAAAGTAATCCAAAGTATTTGTAATTGCGTTACTGACCTTGAGTAATCTAATGGCATACGTTATAAATGACATTTTACAGCATGTATTCTGTAATCTGTAGAGGAAAACGTTTTAAAAGTAACCTTCCTAAATCTGTTTCCAATAAACCTTGCCAAATTCAGCAAAAAAATTAGAAAATATTTTGTAATTGTGTGTATTTAAAATGCACAAAATACTTAACTATAAAATTAGCCTTTTTATAGTTGACAAAGTAGGCACCCATTTTATTTAAAAAATGTAAAAAAAATGTTAAACATTTCCAGTACAGAATTCCATTAAACACAATACAGAACTGAGATGTGCTGGAAATGATATTGTGGTGAGAATAAAAGTTATAATTTATGAATAATAAACACAATTCCTCAAAATTTTGCAATGCAAAATGCCAAAATTTGTGCATTAGTGTACCAACGTAAGAATCACATATTAAGACTTAAGACATGAGTAAAGCAAAGATAAATGTGAAGTTTTGCTCCTGAACTGTTATTGAAGTACCATTCGGACTTCACTGGGTCAAATTATTTTTTATTGTATATCAGCAAATAAACATTTGAAGTCTCTAACACTTGTTAACATTCATGTCTAAAGGCCAAGGCACTGATGTGAGCAAGGAAAGAGTAGTTGAAATTCCCAAATGTTTCCAAACATTTTTCAATGTTAAGTAATATATACAGTATAGTTATTGATCAATAAATAAAAATATTCCTGTGTCATTTACAAAATTATGTGAGACAATATTGAGTGTCATGCTGTCAGCTCTATGCAACCCAAACAAACGAGCCTGTTTTACTAGGTTAGCATGCATTTCTAATTTGAGCAGGCTAGTTATGTTATGCTTCAAGTTGTAGGTAATAACAGTCCAACTGGTTCTGTTGTTCTTATCAATATGGAAAATATATTCAAAGGATTAATTTTATTTGACAGTAAATATACTTTGGGAAAGAGCAAATTGACCCTTTGGAAACAAAAGACGTAGATATTTGTTTTTCTACAACAGAGGAAAATATCAGAACAGTGGACCAGTCTGGTTTTGTTTAAACCAAGTGTGCCCCACAAGCCCTCAAAACTGAAGCCAAAACGTCTCGATCGCCCCCCGGTGACTGGTCCTAGTATAGGTCATAAATTGTTATTCAACGGGACGTGAGACCAACTAAACAATTAAATTACACTTCACATATCTTTTTTCCAAAGATAGTTTCTGTCATTTACTGTAGTTTCTATCACGCTGATGTCATTTCAAGTGTTTGTTTTCAAAATAAGTTTGTTTTTAGTTAGTTATTTGATGCTATAAAAACGGTGCTGTGACATCATGATTGACAGCTGTGATTGACAGGTTCTCTGAGCGAAGTAGTCACTGAAGCACCAACTGACTTTTTTTCGGGATCTTCGGAGGACTGAGGAGATTGGAGCTTTAAATTTAATATCTAAATTTCTATAATTAATTATTTCACACCGTCATAAGTCAAAAGTCAAAAGTGCAGGGGCGTGTGCTTGCGATTGATTCAGCGAGAGTGAGGGCGGGGCCTTGATTTCGCAGCTTTACTTCCTGCTCACTACTGCGCAGGTCTGGTCCCGAAATCGCAACTGCGCAGACTCAAGTCCCAAGATGTCGGCGCCATATCGGGACACTGGCGGCTTCAGTTCTCACCAATGGAAAAGAGTGAAGGGGCGTCGTCCATCTTTTTTTACAGTCTATTGTTTAAACCTTTAAGCTAGGATAAAAAATAATCATTAAAATCTTAATAACTACAGTCTTGACCAACACAAAATATCTGTACTTTACATTGAATGTAGGCATTATTACCAAAACTGAACAAGTGAAATTTACAGACAAATCAGAAGTGTTAAGTTATGCTAATTTCATGGCACATATTACTGTAATCTGTAAAAACATCAAACTGATCAAATAGCCATGTGTCTATTGTCGTTGGAAAGCCACAAATAGCCTACATGTAGTACCTGACACAGACTCAATGATGGCTCAAATGACACAGAATGGAACTGAATGAGATCTCGTTACTCGTGCCTACATTCTTTGGAGAGAGAGCATACCTTGAGTCATTGTTGTATTTGTGTATGTAATTAGTTCTTATGTACAATTGTTATGTTTCAATACAAAATGTTACTCAGTAACAGGTGACACAGTTGTTTTTCGGAGCAACTAAATTTACGCCCTGAGACGTAAAATCAGAGAAATCAATAAAATATATAATATATAATGTTAAATTGAGTTATAAGCCTTTCATTTTGGTATGCCATTGAAACCCTCAGCGCTTAAAGGTTTAAATCAGACAAAAACATAAAACAGACCCCTAAATATTAAACAAATTTCAGCAATTCTACAGAATTCTCTATAAATAAAAGCCCAACAAAATAAATTGAAAGCAGTGATCAAGGGAATGATCAACACTGATGCTCAAAGGAATGCTGCTTGTTAAGATAACTTATCTCAACCTTCACAAATGCTGATCAAAGTCTGAAGGTATAGTAAGGTTATTTATGCTTGTTGATTTTATATTTAACCCACAACAATTCAATCACAGCCAGAGAAGAACAATAGATAAATGAACCAGGTAAAGAAAAATTATTTTACAAAAACGTTGTACAATGACTTCTATTAGGTTAAATTGAGGTGAAATTTGCAGCAGAGTTTTCCAATATGGAACGACTGTACAAAAGCATGAGGAAGCAATGAGGACGAAAAGGAGGAGGATGTGATGAGATACGGATCAGGAGGGGAATCAACCGTTATTGATCAGTCAGCAGGAGAACGGCATGAGCAGCAAGAGCAGAGGAACAGCCAACAAACACGCACTCAAACCATTTGAAATTTAACAGCACCAGCACATTAGTCCGAAAAACTTAATATATAAAACTTAAATAAACCCACCCTGACACAAAATGAACTTTTTGAAGGGAAAGAACATCATGGAATTTCCATGTTTAAAAAACATTGAATGACTATACCACATGTCCAGAAATCAATATAAAAATACTGTGTACTGTCCATATTCATGTACCATGGTACTTGGTATTTGTATTGTAAGGCAATTTAATGAAAACCATATACAGTATTACGAATAATACCATCATGGCTGTGTCCAAAAAAATCCTTGTGATGTTAGGGTAAAACTATTTTCTATGGAATAAGCTATTATGGCAAAAACTATTTCAAAGACAAATTACACCAAATAAATATTTGTAAACATTGCTCAAAGTCTAAGAAACATATTTTTAAAGTAAATATTTATTATATTGGCTTGATGAAGCCAACATACTATTATTCGACAAATTTGATTTTCAAAATCTCTAAACCGAGACAAACATTCTAACACTAACTCCTCCTAGAGTTTTCAATTTACATCCACCAAACCTGGTACAGATCCTCAGACTGTTCTGGAATAGTGTGCTATGTCTTTTCCGAGTTACGGTTTTAACACAGCAGACAATTAAAATCAGAAAAATCCATAGACGGAATATCCACATTGACGGAATGTTCAAACAGGTCAACAGGTTATTTCAAACTCCACCTGTCATTGACGGAATGTTCAAACAGGTCAATGGAATGCTCGTTATTTGAAACTCCACCTGTCATTGACGGAATGTTCAAAAAGGTCAATGGAATGCTCGTTATTTCAAACTCCACCTGTCACAAATTCAAATGTAAACAAACCCACAAAAGCCCTTTGATCTGCTTTAAGTTGCTCTCTCATCTTTTTTTTCTTAGTTTATACTTTCAAACAAGGCTTTGTTAAGACAACACCATGTCTTGGCAAACTTTACCTATCTAGTTTGTCTTTGATGTTTTCCATCAGTATCTTTCAGCATACTACACTGCAAAAAGTGATAACCTACTATTGCTACCTTAAGGAGCTATGTATACTTGACCTAAACCTAAAAATGTGTTTTGCTGGTGTAACCTAATGCATTCAGATCGATTCTGTGATTTATATAATATTTTTAACTTGACTCAAACCAGTTCATTTATGTTACCACATGAAGCATATTTTTAGGTTAATGTTTTTTTTGTTGTGTGTGTGTGAATCTGTCAAAGCTTGCTCTGACATATCCTACAGAAGGGTTTTAGACCGTTTTTGACAGTCTGTCCCCGACAGGATCTGTCCACGGAAATATCCCCATTTTTATTGCTTTTTCAAAACAGCCCGCTATGTGAAATTACATGGCAAGAAAACCCCTATTGTAGCCTACCGGCAACATGGTTAATCGTGTGCTGTTTATTTTGACCAACAGAGGGAGCTGCTCGCTATAGCAGCTTTGAGTCATTCGTCTCCCTTTACTAATTACTTGTTTGCGCCAGTTTGCCATTAAGATCTGGACCAGGGAGCAAGCGCAATTGAAAAGAGTCATCATCATTGTTATCAGCTTCAAGGTGGGGCATATATTAGTTAAGTATTACATAAAACTAATGCATTTAAAATAACAATACAACATTAACAACATGGAACAATAAATGAAATGTATAATAAAGCATAATAAAGCAAAGAACAACAATAAATGTAAATCAGCACATTACAGCATATATTATATTGCGCCTTGCTGGGAAACAAGTGACTGAAAAGAAGCATCATAATGCATTAGAGTTGATCAATATAAAAGGTATGATTAAGAAAAACAGGTCAATGAGATACCAAGTGAGATAACTGATAGAAACAGGTGAAATAGTGTAATAATAATAATAATACTTATTATTATTATTCTACAATATTGAATATCTTTGTGTCATGACTACAAAGTGGGAAAAAATCCCCAACAATACGAGGCATCTAAGGGGGCAATCAATTTATGAATTGATTTCTGAAATTAATTTCAGGCCCTGATATAATGAGGGAAATGGTAGTCAATTGAGCTTATTTATTTTTTTTATTTCCTCTGCCATTTTGCCAGCAAGCAAGTTAGCAATCTACCGTCTTACTTTTAGGAAAGTGCCAGGTAAAGGTGAAGGAAAAGAAGAGTGTAAGAAGAATGATGTAAAGAGTGTGACCATTAGCAGGTGTCCCATGTCCCCAATAGTTCCATTATTCAATCATTGTTTATATATGTTTGTTAAGTTCACCTTTATACCATAGTGTCATCTACTGTATACAGTGCAGAAAAGAATGAACTCACGTAACAGAAGACAAATAAAAACTATCAGCTTTACCTCATCGACATATTCAATGGAGTATGATCTACCATATTTCATCACATTAATACATTCACCATTGTCAAAATCAGGGACTAAAAACGAAATGCTTTTCATTTCGGTTTGTTCTGAGCAAAAACTGTATTTTTTTTTGTTCGGTTCAGAAGTTCTGCAGCCTCCTTTCCAAAAGGTTACCAGTTAGAACAAAAAACAAAAAATTGTTAATAATGTTATTTTTAAAGTGACAGTACTGTGTGCTCATGGGTGGGTGAAATACCAATTGTGGTGTTGCCAGATAGGGTAAAATGGTAAATGGTCTGCACTTATATAGCACCTTTTTTAATCTTAGAGGTTACCAAAGCGCTTTACACTGTGTCCCATTCACCCATTCACACACACATTCACAATCACACTCATACACCAATGGAGGCAGAGCTGCCATGCAAGGTGATAGCCTGCAATTGGGAGCAACTTGGGGTTCAGTGTCTTGCTCAGGGACACTTTGGCATGTGGAGTCGTGTGGGCCGGGATTCAAACTGCCAACCCTGCAATTAGCCCGACCTGCTCTACCACCAGAGCCACAGCTACCCCTGATATCACAAGAGAAACAAGCAACATGGTCTGGAAAGACAAGCCAAACATAAGCCACTTGCCTCACCAAAATAAGCGAAAACAATAAATTATTTTTAATGTTTGGTGGATTTCTTGGCATAGATATCATAACAAGGAGTTAATTAGCAGTTCATTTAATTGCAGATCTGCTTCTCAGTCAAAACCCGACAGCATCAAATCTGTATTAATACATCATATCAAACAATAATTCAGTGAAGAATTGGAAACAACGAAGAAATGCACTTTTACCTCTTAGAATGTTTTCCTTGTATCTGGATTAGCCGTGCATTTATATGTATTATTTATATATAGTTGTTAAAAAGGTCTTCAATCAGAGAAAGCAACATCCACAATGGGTAATTAAGCAAAGAAATATGTGATGCAGCAGTTTCCTTCAGGATCAAATCACATGTTTCCTTTTTTTCAGGCAACATGAATTGTAGTTCCAAAAAGTTAACTGTGATAAACCCTTTGGCCTTTCATTTCATTAAAAAAATAATTGGAATAAAATTAACTAGTTATAACCAGTTACCAGCATTTAAAAATAACGTTTCATTCCAGAACAATTGAAAATCAATTTGTTCCGGTTTTCGGTTATGTTCTGCTAAAAAACAATTGTTTTCAGTTATTGTTTCTTAAACCGTTTTTAGTCCCTAGTCATAATACATAACATCTGAATTGTCCCCCTTTTTAAAATTATAAATAATAATGTGAAATTTCAGCGTTCGCAGCGTAGTTCTAGCGGGAAGACTAGCAGCTGTACATCATCGCACCATTAGCTGGGTAATTCCCAGCCAATCACATGTAAACCGATGCTTTATATGTCTGCTCACAATCTATCACATTGCAGTTTCAGTGTGCTAACACTGCAACCTCCTCCACCCCACCACCACCAGTTGAGTCCCATCCTGCACGCGGGTAGGCTCCTCGCCCCTGCGTCCCATCTCTGGCAGGATATGACGGTTCAGTTCTTCGGACCGCCAGATGGGGCCTATGCCAAAGAGAGACATTACCTTTCTGTTTTATATTCATCAAATAAATGTAATCTTATATTTCACTCAAGTCTGCAACTCTTCCTGATAGAAATGTCCCCGTTTTTCATTTCAGAAATCTGGTCAACTTATCCTACAGAATTGTTCCCTTAATCCTTAATTGAGCATATAATTAGAAATTGACCTGTAATAACATACAATAAAGTAAATAACGCAAGCCCTTGCTCCAGAAAATCTGCAGGGGTTGCATGACTGCAGTGCCTTTCTACTGCAGCACTCATGAGACCTGCAGATCAATGCAGCGAAGGACACTTAACACTCCATCCATTTCTGTATGAGAAACATGCAAGATTCTCAACAGAAAAAAAACATTAAAGCACTATAAAATCAGTCCACGTGACTCATGCGCTATACGTCAATTCTTCTCAAGCAATATGATAGCTTTGTTTGAGGAACAGACCGGAATATATGCCTCAATTTAATTTAAATCTTCCACCATTTTTGTATGAACCATTCCTTTAAAATTGTTCCACAGCAGCACAACTGATGTGAAATTTTTTTGTGCAGATTTTGTGACCTGTTATGAACTGGCTTGATCAAGCTGCCTCCAGAGATTCTTAGAATAATCTACTTAACCGCTTAATTCTCTAATTATAAACCTCTAAATGACATAGTTTATGATTATGACCATGTTGAAGAGGTTTTGCTGCTCCTGAAAATGCAACAGTTCAGAATTGTGATCAGCTGAGCCCAGGGTTGATAAATAATTCAGTTCTTTCAGTTAACAGATCACAGTAGCAAACGCTTCTAGAGTACCCTCATACAAATATACGTTACAGGTCATATAACTTGAGCCATGCTTAAATCCTGCATTATGCATTTGTGATGTGAGTAAAAGGGATAGCTCACCCAAAATGTTGTTGCAAACCTGTATGAACCCTGTATTTATTTCTTCAGTGGAACCCAAAAGAAAATGTTACGCAGAATGACAACTTTAGTCACCATACGCTTTCATTGTATGGACAAAAGATACAAAAGTGAATGGTGACCGGAAACTTTTTTTTGTGCTCCACAGAGGAAAGAAAGTCATATGGGTTTGGAACAAAATGAGGGTGAGTAAACAATGAAAGAGATTACATTTTTAGGTGAACTACGTCTTTAAAAGGCATCCAGTTTCTCTGTAAAGTTCTCAAAGATGCTATATGCAATTGCATACAGTTTATCTGCTAATTCAGTTTTAAACTTTGAGATGTAGAAGATGTGGCAGCATATAACTCACCATCAAATCTCTTTAGAGCAATTTAGGACAAATGCACAATGTTAAATTCAGTCATTTGTTCACTAGCTTTGTGGCTAAAATGTTCACTAGCTTTTGTGTAGATAAAAATACAAATCATAAAATGTATCCCAAAATAAGGCTAACCCTTCTGCCGAGTTTACACTACACGTACACGATTTTAAGCCTGATTTTCGCTCACCGACAGTTTTATCAAAGACATGATTTGAGAGAAGTGCCAACGCGTCGCCGATGTCAGCGAGATATCTAGTATGTTAAATATCTGGACCTGACCCGCAATGTGAAATATGTTTTGACTGAATACAATAGCAGTGTTGACCTACAGCCAATGAGAGAGCAAGGAACGGGGCACAGGAAGTTTCAGTGGGAGGAGTCCTGATGTACCTGCAACAGAACATCAACTAGCATGGCTGCGGTATCAAGAAGGTCTCATTGGACCGAAGAAATGGAGGAAAGATTAGTGGAACATTTGATGTTTCATCTGAACTGTTGCACAACCGGGTGGCGAAAGAGAAGAGTTGGAGAGAAATTGCCAATTCTCTTGGACAGTCGGGTAAGCAAATTTCAGTAAGAGATACTTTTTCATATTTTAACCAATAAAATATATGATTAAAAACATACACATCATATTCTGAAATGCATAACATATGTGTGACAGGGTAAAGCCGTTCAGTGGAAAGGAGGAGGCGAGAACCGGCCTGGCGATATAAACAATATTTTAATGATTAACTTAAACAAAAGACAAACACACACACGACGAACATGTCCGTAAACATGTTCTCTCTCGTCGCACCACCGTCCGCAGTCGGCCTTTATCCCTCTCGGAGGCTTAATTAGCCTGATAATGGAATGGGCGTGTATAATCAAGACCCGGCCCCGCCCTCCGCCCTGTCACAATATGATCATGCATTTGTTTTCGTATCTTGTATCACTGCTCCCGTGTGCTCTGTTGTGAAACGTAATTTGGAGTCCAGGCAGAGTCGTCGGGGATTCGTCAATAGTGAAATGTTTTGTAATGTGTTCACCCCCGGAACAGTACCACGAGCCGACGTCTTTGAAATTCATGTAGTGTGAAGGAGGCATTAGGGACCGTTCAGATCAAACGTGTTACGATACAATAAAAAAAGCTATATAACAGGAAGTAGATGTCTTGAGTCATGCTTTGAAAAGTAATTAAAAAAATAATAATATTACTTGACACAGCATCTAAAAAACGTTCCTGTGCAAGATGCTGAAAACAGCAGTCGAAGACATTTGGCAAACACATTTACAAAGATAAACTATTGAAAAACGGCGCAGACCCTGGACACAAAAACGCGTTGGGTCTGAATGGCCCCTTAAAGCTGAAACATACTCAACGCAAGTGCATGAACGAAAACGCAAGCTCGCAAGCTCGAATTTATGCAGAGTTGCGTTCAATAAATTTCAAGACATTAACATTCTTAATGTTGCCACAAGGGGTGCTATACCGAGATTCATGTGAACTGTCTACATCTACGGTATTTTTTCTATTTATGTCAACTGCTGTCATGACGAAGCAACAAGAAAATATTACTGCGCAAGTAAGGTTAAGTCAATACAGTATTTATAGCAACTTACCAGAATAATAACACATTTAGTTTATTTAAATTCAGTTTTATCGCCCCCTTGTGTACTGAGGTCTGTTCCTGCCATGATAACGCAAGAACGCATGTTAAGCATGTTCAACCAGACTGCGCATTGGCAATGCGGTGGCCAAGTGCTCGCATCTGTGTTCACGTACTGCTTAGAGTATGATTTGGCCTTTAGATAATGTTCAGAACGAACTTGTTCTTTTGATACCATTGGAAAAAGCTAGACGGGGCGAAATGAATATAACAGAATGCAGGTGTATCAAGACGAGGTTTTATAAGTCATTGTTTTTAAAATTAAAAAACTGCCGTGCCATTAACATGTGAAGGCAAACAGTGTTTATTGAACGCCTAGCACCGTTATTTTAACGGCACATGCCATTAAGAAAATGCTGTTACAAAGTTTGATATGCCAATACAACACACATGAAATGTGAACCTTTTGGCTTTTGATAAAAAACAGCACAGACTGAATGCCCCCTTATTCTCCTTATTGGGCAAGTGACAAGGTTTTCTTTGCTGTCTAAAGCTATAAATAAAGTATACTCTGTCGTACTGCACTGAAACCAAACCCTTCTCTTCCAAACCTCACTCTCCTCAGCCGAGAACAACAACAGGATGGATATCCCAACACTGATCCACATCGAGTTGATTAAAGCAAACCTGAAAGGTGACGGTGGCGTAATAAGGAAAGATGCAATTTCCTGAGCTGTGTGAGAAACGTTCCTCAAGCACATTTTGTGAAAATGGCAGAAAAGTTTCACATTGCAGTTTCGAAAAGTAATAGAGATTCGACCGCATGAGAACACACAAACATAGCCTCGTTTACATCAAGATGCGATGTGAATGGTGACTGAGACTAATATACTGTCTGAAATCGCTTTTTGTGTTTTAAAGAAGAAATAAAATCATATGAGGTTGGAACAACTGGAGTACATTATGAAAAAGTATTCATTTTTAGGTGAACTGTCCCTTTAATTGCAATTAAACTGATTTTACAATCTTAAAGCATGCAAAAATAGGCTTAATTTCCTTTAGGCAAAATATTATTTCGTATTTCTTTCTTTTGAGTTTGGGGTGAAATATGACTTGGACATGTTCTTGACAGCTTTCATGAGATTCACCCTAACATAGTATATAATTTCCATTACGCAAGATCATTTATACTGCAATATTTGATTTAGAGGTTTGTTCGGTATAAGATAACATCTCACCTAGGAGGCCCAGCCCAAAACAGAAGGATCTTTCAGGACCTGCGAGTGACACTGGACACGCTTGACACCAGATGAGTATTTGTCTAGTAGGTGTGTCTGTACCAAAACCTTTCAAACCCAACTCCAACGCACACTCTCCACACATGCATATATGGACGCAAAATTGTTTGCTATGACACACGCTCATGCATCAAACTGGACTTTGGCAACTCCACCCAGGAAGGTCCCAGATGATTAATGATTAGCCACAGTACAGACAAGGCAATCCTGAACATTTACATTACCAGCAATCTTAAAAAGACAGATACTGTACATCTGTCTCAAACACTACAACAAAACACACCAAATATAGCAAAACTTTTCAGAGAAATAAAATGGCTTACATATATATAGTTGTCTCTGCCTATATTGGGATAGGAAAAAGTATATTAACATCACTTCAAGTTTAAGTAATAAAGACTTTTAATGTAATGAACTTTGTTAGATGCTTCCATGTACATAGACATTAACCGACAGGTATTAATATTTGTCCTAAAGAAATCTTTAAATAAGATATGTTCCAGCTAGTTATACTGATGGCTATGCATTGTTCGATATTGTGGTCAGGCAAGGGGGCAAAATAGTGCTAACTGCCTGCTATTTAGCAAACAGTGACCTGGCTCTCACCCACTGCAGCAAAGAATCCATACCATTGATCAGGCTGATGTGAATAAAAGTAGTCTGACACCAGCAGATATCAGGAGTTCAATTGATCAGTGCTGAGGATCATGTAGCTGAATGGCTACTGTAGAGTGACAGCAATGCAGAGATGTTGTTTATAATTCTATTCTATTCCATTTTGTTCTATTCTGTTCTTTTCTGCTCTATTCTATTCTAGTCCATTCTGTTATATTCGACTCTATTCAGTTCCGTTCTGTTCCAATCTATCCTGTTCTGTTCCGTTCTTTTATGTTTTGTTCCATTTTGCTCTATTCTGTTCCATATTGCTCTATTCCAGTCCATTCCATTCTATTTTTATTCCATTTTGTTCCATTCTATCCTGTTCTGTTCTGTACTAATCTATTCTATTCTGTTGTGTTCTGCACTATTCTATTCTTTTCTATTTTATTCTATTCCATTCTATTATTATGCTTCTCCAATTTATTATGTTCTATTATATACTGTTCTTTTTTGTTCAATTCTATTATATTCCCTTCTGTTCTACACTATTCTGATCTATTCCATTCTGTTCTATTATAATCCATTCTGCCCTACTCTGGTATCTTTTATTCCATTCTAATCTGTTCTATTCTGTTCCATTCTATCCTATTCGGTTCAATTATTTTGTATCCTTACTGCTCTATTAATTTCTATTCTAATCTGTCCTGCTCTATTCTGTTCTCTTCTAGTTTCTTTGGTTGTATTCTGTTCTGTTCTGTAATTCTATTCTATTTTATTCTTCTCTGTTCTATTATTTTCTGTTGTGTTCTGCACTATTCTATTGTTTTTATTATATTATATTCTATTAGAATCTTTTCCACTTTATTCTGTTCTAATCTAGTCTCTTCTGTTCTACACTATTCTGTTCTATTCCAATCAGTTTTATTCTAATCCATTCTGCCCTATTCTGTTCTCTTTTATTCCATTATATTCTGTTCCATTCTATTCAATTCTTCTCTGTTCTGTTCAATTCTATTGTGTCCTATCTGCTCTATTATTTTCTATTCTGTTCTATTCTATTCCATTCTATTAGACTCTTATCCTATTTATTATGTTATTTTCTTTTCTGTACTGTTCTATTTTGTTCAAATCTTTTCTGTTCTACTTCTATTCCATTATGTTCTATTCTAATCTATTCTGCCATTTTGGTCCTCTTTTATTCCATTCCATTAGATTCTGTTCTATTCTGTTCCATGGATTCTATTGTTCTCTGCTCTGTTCAAATCTATTGTATCCTATCAGCTCTATTTTTTATATTCTATTCCATTCTATTTGACTCTTCTCCAATGTATTCTATTCTACTCTTTTCTTTTCTATTCTATTCCAATATGTTTAATTCCAATCCATTCTGCCCTTATCTGTTCTCTTTTACTCTATTCTTTTCTATTCTTTTTTTATTTGATTCTATTCTTTTCCATTCTGTTCTATTCTTCTCTACTCTGTTCAGATCTATTGCATCCTATCTGCTCTATTGTTTTATATTCTATTCCATTCTATTTGACTCTTCTCTAATGTATTCTATTCTATTCCATTCTGTTCAGTTCTAATCCATTCTGCCTTTTTCTGTTCTCTTTTACTCCATTCTGTTCTATTCTTCTTTGCTCTGTTCAATTCTATTGTATCCTATCTACACGATTATTCTCTTTTCTATTCTATTCCATTCTGTTCTATTCTAATTCATACTGCTCTGTTCTCTTCTATTCCCTTTGGTTGTATTCTGTTCTGTCATTCTATTATATTTTAATGTTCTCTGCTCTGTTCTATTCTATTCTTTTCTGTTATCTGCTATTTTATTCTTTTTGCTATGAATAGAATAGTTTGCATTTGATTTTAACTTTCAGGCAGTTTGATCTCTTTCCTATGAATTTACATCAGCGCCAAAGTCACTTTAATTACACTGGCTAATTTCCAAAAGATTAGCATCAGCGATGTTCTCTGCTAAAGTCTTTCCAATTTCACATGAGTTCACACCCAATTTCACACTGACAGTGGCCTTTTTCTTCACCCTCAGAAGTCCAATTTTCCCCACGACCCGAAGCGAAATTCAAAGGGCCCTTTTCCATTCTTTGCCTCTATAACCATATTAAATTTTGGTCTGCACATTGCTTTATCTCACTGTAGGTTCATTGTTCAGAGCTATTTCAGACAGAAAATGTAATCTTAGAGCAGCTTACTGCAAACCACATGCTAATAAATCCATGATAAATTAACTTTTACAGCATAAAATGAGCAGTCAGCATCAACCAACAAATTAGTTTTAAGGCCTTTATATTATTGTCAGGTTCTTTTATGTATAATAGACCCCTATATTTCTCTCACAATCTTTTTGTCTCTCGCTTGTGCATCTATACATCACAGATATCCACAACAAATTTCTTCGCTCTAGTTCAGTGCATCCAAGTGTGAAATACAGAGGCTGAGGCAGCAAGAAGCATCCATTTCCAACACTGCATTCAAACACACACAACTACACACAAACACACACACACACACACACACAGTCTTAAGTTCAATAGCTCTAAAGTGATAGGATCTGTTTGTTCCGTTAAATTATTGTTTAAATAAAAACTCAGGACAGAATACCCTCTGACCTTTATCTCTGATCTCTCTTGACTTGAATGGTTAGTTCACCCAAAAATGAATATTCTGTCACTATTTACTCACTCTCATGTTGCATGATTGCATGAATGATCAACGCAGGGACTCACAGCCACCAAAATGTGTGTAGAAGGATTTGTGTGTGGTTGGTAAGGTCACACTGAAGCTGATATCCACACTGGCTCAGACACACATGAGAATCTGTTAAAAAAGCCAGCCAGCTTTCTGGTAATACAATGCTGGAGAGCTGCAGCAGATGAGATCTTGTTGCATGGATTCTCTGAGGCTTCAAAGAATAGCGCAATCTATCCATCTATAAAAGACGTCATACTGTCGGATTTGCAGCCTATACACTCTATAAATAAATGCTATTCAATGGGTCTTGTAAGGACTTGAATGAACTCAGAAATGAATCTACTCATCATGAGTAGTGTAGTTCTTCACCATAAATTCTGCCATTTAAAATTGTTTTGTTTTTGTTTGTTTTTAAGTTGAAATCGAAGAACTAGTCTGTTGTACTCTATTAAGGAGAGGGTCATTCTCATTCTAGAGAACATTTCATTGAGCAAAAATATGCAAAAGCATATTAGTGCTGAAAAATGTATCGAAATAAAATCGAAATCATGATATGAACCTGTGTGATTGTTAAACTACAAAACGCTGCAATATAATTATAAATAATACAAAATAGTCTGCATGTGCTGCTCGCTTAACATTGTATGTGTGCTGTTCTGTCCGGTCTGTACATTTTTACTGTGTTTTCAGAGCGGTTCTGTGCTCCACAACTCCGTCTCATGCTCAAAGTGACAGATATGCTCCGAGTTTGTTTACATTTGCTTACACACAATGACAGCGTTATATTTAAAGCACTTCAGATTCACTTTTATTTCACTTTTGCATAATTCAAAATATGTTGGAGAAGATGTTCAATTGAAGAGCATTATACCGCTATTGTGAACTCGGCTACAACCAGAAACTTTTAAGGTGTTCCTGCATTTCCCGCCAAAATAAAAGCTTGATGTATTACTGTTGTATAATAATAATAATGATTATTATTATTATAATTAGTATTATATTACAATAATATAATATTTAAGTGGAATGGTTTCCAAAAAATAATGATGATTAATCGTGGGCTGTCACAGAGTGGATAAAAACATATGAATATGAATATGAATATGAAAGAAACAGTGTTATTTCACTATGTTTACTTTTTTTTCAAATTTTTAAGAATCGTACATATTTTACGTTTTTTTAATTACATTTTGTTAAAATTATGCAATTGAAATGTGTATATCTTAAAAATAGGCTAAATTGTTTTTGTTTTTTTGTTCATCATCAAATCGCAATCACAATATCTCTCAAAATAATCCCAATATGGCTTTTTGTCCAAATCGTGCAGCCCTAGTGCTAGATGAGTCATCAGTTTTTATGGTCTGTAAATTAAACAAGTTTATCTGCTAAAAGTACATTTTGTCATCTTTTAGGGGTATGCTAGCATATCGATGGCCTGAAAGCTAACAAATATGGACTAAAAGCCACAAAACTCCGATTTTGATTTCATGGGGTCTTTAAGGCATGAATCAAACTCTACACAAATATGTGAACGCACATACAATTCTGGAACTTACAACTAATGCTTATCTCATCTGACAGGTTTCCAAACCTAACAACAGAAGCTACTGATAAATTAAAAGAACATGGATTTGTACTATAACAAGGTTACTGGTTGGAATCCCATGAGGGCAGTAAAGGGGTGAAAAGAATGAGAAATTCTGGTGATAAAATTTGCATCCTTAAGCATGACTCTTGGCCCCAATTAGCTTAAAGTGAGCAATGACATGCAACAATGACCCTTTCCAACCCCAGTTCATCCTTCACAATGACAGATTGTTGTCCATGAACTTGCCTAGATTCATAAAATACCAAGGGATATCCAATCAAACCAACACAGTTGTTTGGAATGGAATACTAGCATGCTACATGCTATACTGCATACAGTATGTACAGCTTACTGTGTTTAAAGTATGCAATATATGTCAATAAATGTTACAAACTGTAATGCTACAGTACATTGTTGTCACAAGACCTCACTTCGTTTTGTGTTTAATTCAGCAAGCAGAGTCCACTTATCAAATCTCTCAAATAAATATGGTTATTTTTGCTTATCTAATCCAAGTTAGTGTAAAAAATATCTGAACTTCTGGCAGTCAGATTCATTAATATTACTTCCGGTTCATTTGTCACATTGGAAATGGAAGGTCAATTTGATGATGTTTTGTTAGGCAACCTAAAAATGTGGAAACATCTTAATAAATTGGTCCAAAATGTATTTAATCTGAACCTCAAAATATGGTTACACCAATAAAGATAGTTTTATGGGTTAGATCAAGTAGAAAAAGCAGGTTACCAATTTTTCAGTGTAGGTTGTTTGGGTATCCACTCATAAAGAATACATATCTATATAGCACAAGGAAAGCTTGTATTCCTCATTATAACTAAACACAGAAATCAAAACATTGTCCCTGTGCATGACAAATTAAAATAATGGATGACCCAGCACTATAGAGGACATGATGGGACATGTTTTCAGGACCTTGGACAGTTTTCACCTTTGACTTATTAGCAACAGAAGCCTAAAGGACATATGGTATCTGTGAATGAACAGTTAGTTTAACGGTATAGTTGGGCTTTAGGCTTAAAAACACTTACGTGCATATTTGCTGTTGGTGGAGACAGCTGGCACACCAATGCACAATCAAACTAAATGATACAAACACTAGACATGCTCTAATCAAATAACACACTAGTTCTAATGAATAATCTTATTAACTACTACTGGGTTATTAAAACAAACCTTTTAAGTTTATCATGCAAGGACATTGTGAAATCACCAAGATCTCCCAGGGGAGCAACAGTGATTGCTTTTACTAGGAAAATGGTCTATTGTGAGGTCTGCGGTAACAGCCATGGGCTTTACAAATCTGCTGGATGTAGGCACGGTTAACAATCATCCACTACATTTGGTATTTTTTAATAAATAAACATAACTTTTACAAAAGCGTGGTGGTACCAAAGTACAATGATGAAGCATCAGATGGAATACCTTGGTGCTTTTTGATGTATAAATGGTATTGAATGATATAGTAATAATTCGGTACCGATTCACCATGATATTTACATGGCCCTCAAAGGTAAGTAAAAGAACACAATGGTAATACCATGGTAAATGTTTAGAAAACATGGTAGTATATGGTACTTTTTAGCACTTTTTTGTTAGAAACGTTACAGCGGTGGTACAATTATGGTATCCGATAATACCATTTTGTATGAAATAGTGCTTTATAGAATACTCTGATAATACTGTGGTAATTTTTTGTAGTTTCTGTTACTGGTAGGTATATATTATTTAAACTATTCTCCTGAAACAATTGCCATAAGGCTATAAATTGTTTAACACATTATTCATGAACTTATATATGGTCAAAGTGCATTTATATTAAGAATTTGAATGTCATTACAGTGGTATAAAATGGTACCATGTTAGAAATTAACATATTTTTTGGTGCTTAAGTTAGAGTAAACAAATCTATTTTTATTATATATTATATACACAATCTATAAACCTAAAACAAACACTAAAACAGTTCTAGTCAGTCACTGTAATATCAACCACAAGTTAATAGTAAACTAAATAGCCTTTTAAAAAAGTTAATTCAATTGCATCATATTTTCCATATGCAAAAACATATAACGCAACAAATGCGTATTTTAAACAATGCATAAAAGCCTGCTCATTTATTAATGCCATTCAATTTCGTTCGCCCGCCATGCACATTACTTCCAGCGCACATAGCGTTGACTGTGAAAAGAACCGCAAGCGTTCATATTCTTCGCGCATGGCAACAAATGGCATAACCAGACACAATATGTATATCCACATTAAAGCTGCGTTATGAAAAACAAACATTAAGACATACCAAAGAGAGATGAATGAGAATCCAAGCTCCTCTATGATCTACACGGTTCCTCCACTCCAGTAAAGTGCAATGAGAAGTCCGGTTTGTTGTGGCGAATCGGTTCTTTTGAACTAGTTCATTTCAACGAGCAGGTTCTAAAGCGATTCGCCAGTTCATTTGAGTCTGTTCACAGAGGTCGCGCGCGGCGCAGCATTTTACAAAAGCATTGTTTTTATTGTAATAAAATACATAAAATGTTGAATTATAGTGATATTTCATCGCTAACGATTTAGTTTCTCGCTATGTATTCAAATGCGCTGTCTGCGCTGTGTCAAATGTTCTACATTCGAGTGATTAACAAACGCTTTTTTGAATCGGTTCGTCTGAATCATTACAAAGAACCTTTTCATGGGAACGACTCGTTCGCGAGTCGGATATCAGTCAACACAAAGGTATCGGATGAACACAGTCAGGGTTTGTGTTGTGGGTGTATCAGATGGGGGATGTTCAGTTCAGGAGACCAATGTTACATATTAATGACCGTTACTGAAGCATTTGTGTATGGAGGGCATATACTCAAAATTAAATAAATATTAAAATAAATAATTAAATGCATATTGAAATTGCAATATATATATAATAATTGCATTAATTATTAAATCAATAAATAAATCAATACACGTCTCTTGTATTTCATTTTAGCATTATCTTTGTTTTTGTTTGCCAGTTTGTTTATATAATGCCACTGTTGTTGTTTTAAAAAGAAAAACACAAAAAAAGGTATTACTTTCCATATACTAAATGCTAAGGGGAATATTTTATTTGTATTTATTTATTTTATTTTTTTAATTATTATCACAGTCAGGGATATCAATGATTAGCAACAACATTGATTTTGATGCATTATTATTTTTTGTGCATAGCTTAAAGGACAATTAATATCCACGTCAAAAAAACTGCCATAAAAATATTATATATTAATATTATTCATATTAATATTCATTGATTTTCAGGATTTTCACCTATTAAATGCAAGTTTGTTTACATAATGCCACTGTTGTTTTTTTAAACACACACACACACACACACACACACACACACACACACACACACACACACACACACACACACACACACACACAATTTTAGCTGCATGATTTATTCAACCGGCCTGCAGTGCTCTATAATATAGCAAACAGAAAATAGGAAAAAAGCATGTATTTGCTCCATAGGCTAAAAATGAGAAGAATGCCACCATCTGGTGGAGAATTGTAATTATGAAGCCAGGGTTCCGTAAAGCATAATATCATAGAATTAATGCGTTTATGCTTTAATGGCACTGGGATAGAATATTGCAGGTTTAATGGTTTCAATGGAGACATTTTTGTCCTGAAGGTCCTGAGTGTAACTATTTTGTGTACACAGTGTATTATAGATGTATTAGGAACTACGGTTGAAATATCAAAATTCCCCCAAAAATACACACCTTTGGCAAAGTTTATGATGTTGGCATTAACACAGCAACAATGATCGAACAAACAAAAATGAAAAAGACAAAAATGTCACACAAGGGTTCAAATACTTAAATAATCTTTGACTAATTTAATTTGGAATAATTTGGCCCTTCATATTAGTGAAGGAAAAGCCGTTAACCCTACACTAGTTATTGCGATTTTTTAATATCCTATTACATCTGACAGAGAAAAAAAAAATACATTCCACTGAAAAGTATGAAAAGTTATTTTTATACATACGTACAATTGTAGTAGGCTATTTTGAGGTACATTGGAGTACCATGGTGTTACCATACACTCAAACCATATGAGTTTCTCAAAAATATTAACAAAGACCATGAAAGAATACCATTTAGAAGCTTGTTATGATTTACAACTATCAGTAAAACATTGTTGCATTTGTTTACTTTATTAGTTGTCACTATGCATTTATTGGTGGCACCATTGCAGCGGCACTTCAGTGACAAATTAACATAATGTGATGAAGCCATAATGTTAAGCATAATATTGATGTAGCCTATTTCTTTGCATTATTAGCAATCACTACTGCTAAAAGAACCATTAAAGAACCTTTTGTATTAAGACTGGGGCTCCTAATGTAATATTGCAGCCATGAAATTTGACAACAAAGTCAATACAGCATACGTGTGTGTATGAAAGCAGATAGGGATGTTGCAATGTTAACTTCTCAATGTGTTAGCGCAGGTAAAACAACAATCATAGCTTGTGTAAGGTTAATTCACCATCAGTAAACAAACCTCAGGCACTACACACATCACTGCCTCCCAACACAGATGGGAAAACAGCAAAACACTGCACACTGCCAAAAGCAAAATGCTAAATGCACTGAGAGCTGAAATATTAACCAACACATTTCTTGGAAAAACACCTGCTGAAGATTAAACCAGTGTACCCAGATCCAATTCAACACAAAAGAGGAATATAATCCTACATATATATATATATATATATATATATATATATATATATATATGTAATCTGAGCTAAAGAAGCACAGTTTGTGATACTATTGTTGTCCCCTGTAACCTCTGATTAGAAATAGGTTTTTTGATCGCAGTCTTGACCAACCGTTTTGGAGATTGTAGCTGCCCGGCAGTGTTCCAAAGAAGGCCGCAGAGTGGACTGACTTGCCTAAAGACACTTTGGTAACGCTGAGACTTCACTACTGTCTCTTAGTGGCTGTGACTTTTCTTATGGACAGTATTTGCTGTCAAAACATGATAGTATTTGTTGTCAAAGCATTTGATGTTTGTTTTCTTTTGTTGTTTATTACTCTAATATTTCATGACCTTAAAAGTTAAAAGTGAAGCAAACACTGGTGACTTTTGAACATAGTCATAGGTGTCTGGGAGAGGGAATTTAGTTTGCAGCTTGGCTTTGGTAAAAATGTATCTATTGTTGCAGTAATACGAGATGCATATCTGTTCAAGAAAACACTGGTTCTCTCTCTCTCTCTCTCTCTCTCTCTCTCTCTCTCTCTCTCTCTCTCTCTCTCTCTCTCTCTCTCTCTCTCTAAAATGTATTATTATTATTACTTTATTTTATTATAATTTTTTTCTAAACTTCGTTTTGATGTGTTGACAATATTGCGCTCCAAAATATTTTTTGCCTATTTTTAAAATGTACAAATTTACATTTTACAACACATTTCCATCAAATTAAATGATTTAACCTATAACAAAATTTAATGAATAAAACTTAAAATATTTAGTTTTTATTATTATTATTATTGCTTTACTCTGTTAAAGTTCAGTCAATTAAATTAGCTGAAAATGTGTTATGAAATTGAAATGCGTTAATCATATTTTTTTGTGTGTGTGTGTGTGTGTGTGTGAGTGTGTGTGTGTGTGTGTGTGTGTGTGTGTGTGTGTGTGTGTGTGTGTGTGTGTGTGAGTGCGTGTATTTATCACTTTGTGGGGACCAAATGTCCCCATAAGGATAGTAAAACCCGAAATTTTTGACCTTGTGGGGACATTTTGTCGGTCCCCATGAGGAAAACAGCTTATAAATCATACTAAATTATGTTTTTTGAAAATGTAAAAATGCATAACTTTTTCTGTGAGGTTTAGGTTTAGGGGTAGGGTTAGGTTTAGGGGATAGAATATAAAGTTTGTACAGTATAAAAACCATTATGTCTATGGAAAGTCCCCATAAAACATGGAAACACAACATGTGTGTGTGTGTGTGTGTGTGTGTGTGTGTGTGTGTGTGTGTGTGTGTGTGTGTGTGTAGTGCGTGTATTTATCACTTTGTGGGGACCAAATGTCCCCATAAGGATAGTAAAACCCGAAATGTTTGACCTTGTGGGGACATTTTGTCGGTCCCCATGAGGAAAACAGCTTATAAATCATACTAAATTATGTTTTTTGAAAATGTAAAAATGCAGAAAGTTTTCCGTGAGGGTTAGGTTTAGGGGTAGGTTTAGGTTTAGGGGATAGAATATAAAGTTTGTACAGTATAAAAACCATTATGCCCATAAAACATGGAAACACAACACGTGTGTGTGTGTGTGTGTGTGTGTGTGTGTGTGTGTGTGTGTGTGTGTGTGTGTGTGTGTGTGTGTGTGTGTGTGTGTGTGTGTGAGTAAAACAGTCACGCCAGTTACAGGAAAATTCTCGTCCCTCCTTTACTTTAAAATAAATTAATTAATTCGATGTTACAGTGATACACTTACAATGAGGCCAATTTTTTGAAGGATTTCAAGGCATTCGTGTGAAGCTTATCATTTTATAAAAGCACTAACGTTCATTTTTCTGTTGACTTATGTAGTATTTGAGATGTAAAATTGTTTAAATCGTCATTTTTACAGTCATTTGTTGACATTACATCGTCATGGCAATTAAGTTGTAAAATTGGCAACTTTACACAGTAGAGGTTATTAAGCAATTATATCACTCTACAATCATCTTAACACGCATATTGTTTACATGTTGTGGCTATACTTTTGAAACACGTGAGTAACGTTAATGGATTTGCCCCCGTTCACTTCTATTGTCCATACCTCACTGTCTCCCAGATTTGTGCTTTTTTTTAAGAAAAGGAGAGATGAGACGACATTTTTTTTTGTGGTAATCAACATTGTCACAAATGCTGTCGATTGAGCCTAACTTGCAATAAACCCGAATTATTCCATTAAGCTCTTTAAAATTTATATTGATAAACTGTCAGTGACAAACTGACGCAACATGTCCCGTTCAGTAGATGGCGCTACGCACTTCACAAGTGGCTTTTAACAGCGAAGAACAGCGAATGACGTTCTTTCCGGCTCCGGTTTCTCAGCAAGAGTAAAGGTAGGCAGAAAGAAGAGCTGAAAATCCGTTTAACATCTTCATCATCTTATTGTTAAAGGCGTATTTTAGAAAGTATTTGTTTCAAGACAACCCTTACAATGTACATGTGTCAGTCTTGATTGAAATGACACAAGTATAATACGATATTTAAGGGAGGATGTGTGTCTAATGTATGCTTGGCGCGAGAGTGTTTCCCGGCCCATATTAAAGTCACTAAAAACGAGATAACGGCACGAAATAAAGTCTATATTTCTGTCGTTTTACAAGGCAATATTAGATTATTGCAAACACTTGTTAACGTGAATGCAAGCCACTTAGCTTGGTATTATTGTATGGGTCTATCTCACAGTACGCCACTAATTTTAATGACCCTAGTACAACCATGTTATTTTCACGTATAACTTGGTACTGTTGTTTTGTGCATATTCAGTCGTACTGTGGCGTCACTGTATGGTACAGTGATAATAGTTGTTGGCAGTGGCTGTTAAACAAACACATTGGCTTTTGCTGTTCATATGTTCATTGCAAGTAAATATGAAAAATTGTAGTGATACCACGGTACTGCAAGGTGTTACCAAGGATATCATGTTATTACCAATAATGCTAGAATTCAATAATGCTAGCATTACACATTTGTGTATGTATAATACCAAAGTGCTGTTTCGATGCCACAAGGAAGTTGGCTTAATCAGCTTCTCTACGAATCTTTGATTTCAATGCATTTAAAGTTGTTGTCTTCAGATTTCCACAGCTTTTATGTCATGTTGATTTTCTGTTGTTGGTGCAAGCATACACATTGTTTTATCTCTGTTTTTCTTGTGTAGATGTTGATGCCCAAGAAGAACCGCATTGCTATCTATGAGCTCTTGTTTAAAGAGGGCGTCATGGTGGCCAAGAAAGATGTGCATCTCCCCAAACATCCAGAACTCGCGGACAAGAACGTACCCAACCTTCACGTCATGAAGGCTATGCAGGTGAGGCCACCTGACTGAATTGGTATTAACTCTGTTTGGTTGTCTTCTAATGAGTTTCATTGAATTGTATGTGTTTCTCCATTGCAGTGGATACATTTATTGTAAAGTTAAATAATTTGCCAACCCTGCACCCCAAAGATACCAAAATGAGCTTTGAGACCAATATCGAGCATATGTGGTTGTCTAAAACAACAGCGTCAAAACCGCTCCCTCAAGGGACAATTTATGGGGGGGCATAAAAATGACATTACGCCTCAATCCGCATAAACTATGAGAACATACAGTGATGCAGCCAGTCAGGATGCTCTCTACAATGCTGGTGTAGAACCGTGTGTGGATGTGGTGGTTCATTCCAAACTTCCTCTGCCATCTCAGGAAGAAGAGGCGCTGGTGAGCCTTCTTCACAACGGCCTCAGTGTGGACGGACCATGTGAGTTTCTCGGTGATGTGGACACAGAGGAACTTGAAGCTGCTGACACTCCACTGGTGCTCCGGTGATGGGGCTGGGTCCGTCTGAACCGCGGCTTTAAGTATATTCACCCGTCGGAAGGATCGGAGACTGAGAGTGAACTAACCTCTGTAGCTAGACTGCGAGAGCTCTCTCCATGCGGGCGGTGTTATTTCCCTCGAAACGAGCATAAAAATGATTTGGCTCATCTGGGAGAGGCAGCGGTGTTCATAGTGGAGTTTTTATTCCCTTTGAAGTCTGTGATGATATTTCCTGCCAGATGCTTGTAAAGTCGGTGGTGTTGAACTGTCCTTCAATCTTGTCCCTGTACTGGTGTTTGGCTGCTTTGATAGTTTTATGGAGGGCATAACTGGCTTGTTTATGCTCCTCCGCATTCCCAGAATTAAAAGTAGAGGTCCGCACATTGAGTGCTGCACGAACATCGCTATTAATCCATGGTTTCTGGTTCAGGTAGATCTGTATAGTTTTGGTTGGTACAATGTCCTCTATGCACTTACTGAAGAAACATGTTACGGTATCAGCGAAAACCTCAATGTCGTCATCAGAGGTGGACCGGCACATCTCCCAGTCCGCTTGATCAAAACAGTCTTGTAGCATAGAATCTGATTGGTCCGTCCAGCACTGAATCGTTCTGAGGGCGGTTGCTTCCTGTTTCAGTTTCTGCCTTCAGTTTCGGGCGGAAGCAGAATGGAAGAGTGGTCCAATTTGCCAAATGGTGGGCGAGGGAGGGATTTGTAGCCATCCCGGAAGGGAGAGTAGCAATGGTCCAAAATCCGGTCCCCTCGTTTGTTGAAACTGATGTGTTGTAGTATTTCGGTGCGATTGACTTGAAATTGGCTTTAGTAAAGTCCCCGGTCACAATGAACGCGGCCTCCGGGTGCGCAGTTTCCTGCTCACTTATACTCCCATACAGTTTCTTGAGTGCTGTGTCGGCTTGTGGCGGGATATACACAGCTGTGATAATGGCCTCTGTAAATTCCCTCAGTAGCCAGAATGGTCGACACAGAAGCATGAGAAATTCCAGATCAGGAGAGCAGAAAGCCTTGATAGAATGTGCGCGTTCCTCTCACACCAGGATTTGTTGATCATAAAATATGCACCACCACCTCTGCTTTTACCTGATAGGTCTTTCACTCTGCCCACTCAGTGCACAGCGAGCCATTGAACCCGCGGGGTTAAGTCTGGAATCTCCACAGACATCCAAGTTTCTGTAAGACCGATAATGCAGCAGTCCCTTGTCTCTCATTGGAAAGAGATCCGCACTCTCAGCTCATTGTCCAGAGACTCAACATTGGCCAGTAGAATGCTGGTTAGCGGGGTACATTTGCGGGATGTCTTGGTCTGAAGAGAACGCTGGCTCTCCTACCCCTTTTCCGGCTTCGTTTCCGTGGCCGGGCTGCCCAGACAAAGATCTCCGCTAGCATATTTCATTAATATCTTTCAGGGAGTAGGAAAAGTTTTGGAAACCTTTCCATGTAAAAATCGCTTGCAGCACCTTTAATCCTAAAGTAAACTTTGATTTTGAAGCGTACGTTTAAGGCTCTGGTATGCCTCGTTTCTGCGTTTCGGATCGCACCACAGCTGACCGGGTTGCCTTTCTGTGTATACTTTTCTGACCACGAACATACAGGAATGCGTTTCACATATGTGCATTACAACTGCTTTGTGACACACTTTGTACAGTCATTGGCAAGTGCATGCGCAGACGATGGACACAGACGAGTCAAATCAAGAAAATCTAGACAGATTTGCAATCTTTAACCCAAAATAAAACCTATAAAACCTGCTACAGAGCAGGTTAGCCATGTAGCGTAAGTTGCTATGGCGATGAGCACCAATAAAAACCAACCCACCACCTTGAGACCAAAAAACCAGAGTTTGCTCAAACTAAACTCAAACTTACATGGGTGGCCACAGAAACTGGCTTCATGCAACAGGCCACTGTTTTTTTTAGCGGCGATTATATCTTCTAGTGCTGCTTCATGACCGCAACTGGTCAAATGTGAGTGGCACCTTGTGGACCCACTAAGTGTTCAATAATTGAAAGCCATTTATTGCGTTTACATGACCACACACATTTTCGGCTTATTAGGTGTAATTTATGTTTTACAAAACTGTTATTGTATTGTATTTCCTTCAGTCTCTGAAATCATGCGGCTACGTCAAAGAGCAGTTTGCTTGGCGCCATTTCTACTGGTACCTGACCAATGAGGGGATCCAGTACCTGAGGGATTTCCTGCACCTGCCCCCCGAGATCGTACCCGCTACCCTCCGCCGCCAGACTCGCCCAGAGACGGCCAGACCGCGCCCCAAGGGTAACGTTTTTTTCCCCTCATCTTAAAGGTTAAAGGTCTCGCCGTAAATTACTTCAGTGGTCACATTTTGAAGTTCTAACATTTCTGTTAGTGTAATTTAACATAACAGTATAATTTGGAGATTATAGAAGGAAGAGCCGATGTAAAATTGCCTCAATCCCTTGAGTGAAACTTAGTAGTCAAACATGGTGTGGTTTGCAGGTCTTGAGGGAGAAAGACCGGCTCGTCTGGCCCGTGGCGAGGGAGACAGAGACGCATATAGACGGTCTGCAGCTCCGCGTAAGTACACGATGCATACTGTCTGACCTTTGAGGCCTTGTTCACACTGCTCCCAAATCAGTTGGTTTTCCATAATGACTGTGACACCATCAGTTTGCAAGTAATATAATCCAGATCTATTTGTTCAGATGGTGTAGTCAATATTTGCTGTGGCTACACGTGTCAGTTCCATGCCAAGAGACTTTAACGATTGAGAATAGCTGTCAGTGTGAAAAGAGAGACTGAAAACTATATATTTCCAAGTTCATGGCCATCATGATCTCTCTTTGTGGTTCTGAATTTACACTACTGCATACTCTTAAAAGGCTGGGAAAACCAATATTAATTGATTGGGTTTGTAAAATGCGTTCTTCCTTGTTCAGATTACAACCTACAACTGAATCGATTGAATCATATTTGCTACAGGATCTAATTGTTTCTGCAATCTGAACAAAGCTGTAGATTGTATGCTGTTTTGTTGGAGGCTTCATTTTTGGGTGTTTTATGAAATTTGTTTTCATTAAATTAACAAGATTTTTGTACATACAGCTGGTGCAGACAAAAAGGCTGAAGCTGGTGCAGGTGCAGCCACAGAATTCCAGTTTGTAAGTACTGCTGTTAAATCACTTATTAGGCTGCTGTTTAAATGAATGATTACCAAAAGAATTCATACTTAAACAGTTCAGCTGGAAAAGAGTAAATTGAGGCTCACCATTTGAATACACTCTTCTGTTTTATTTTTCAGAGAGGTGGTTTTGGCCGTGGCCGAGGACAGCAGCCACAGTGATTTTCCACATTATCTGTACAATAAAATTTCAAAAGAACTTCCTCTTGCATCAGACGACTTAATTGTATAGTAGTTTCAGATTTATTTACTAATGTTATATAGTATACTGTCATGCAAAGGTAAAACGCAGTAACTACACTGTCAATTTTGAGTTATCACCGAAATCAGGTCTCTATTGACCAGTCAATCCTGTGACTCCACTATGATCAGATTAAGATAAAACGGAGCGAGACAATGTGTGTAATCCACATCGGACTAGATAATGGAAAAACTTTGAAGCCGTTATTCTTGGTTTCAGTGAGCGTGTTTACATGCAGGTTTACGCTTAAGCCGACAATGTGTGTGCCGTTAAATGATGTTCCATTATCGGTGTAAGGTCATAATCAGCTTACCGTAATTTCCGGACTATAATCCGCAACGTTTTTCCCACGCTTTGAACCTCGCGGCTTAAACAACGATGCGGCTAATATATGGATTTTTCCCGCTTTCAAATTTGATTTAAAAAAAAAAAAAAAAACATTCTGTGACATGCTCAGTTTTTTGGCGGCATGAAGCTTTCATTAGACCAATGAAATTGCCGAACGGGTTAAGGTCAAACAACTTTTTTGTTCACTGTTTAGATTAAATCGAGCGCGCTCAAACTTCCCATCATTCTGATTACGGTAGTCATTTTGTCACCCTCAAGACACGGAGAAATGCATATGATGCAGCTTTCAAGTTGAAGGCGATTGATTTGGCTGTTGGAAAAGGAAATGGAGCTGCTGCACGGGAGACGTTGGAAACAGCAGCGTGAGGAATTGACTCGGTGCAAAAAGACAACTAAAGCTGAGGCTATTCAACTCCGACACCGAAGGAGATGACTTCAGTGGTTTCATGTGCACAAGAGGAGGAAGATATGAACTTTGAAGATATGAAAGAATGACTTTCTTGCTAGGTTACTGTTTACTGCTAATTTTTTATTTTTTGTTACAAGCCGTGTGTGGCAGCGGGGGCGTGGTCAAGCGCCCGTCCGGGAGAGAAAAGCGGTAAGGGCGCTTACACCTGAGCTAATGTCTAACACCTGTGTCTAATTTCAGTAAGCGTGGGGAGAGCGGCATAAAAAGGCAGCAGAGAGAGAGAGAGAGTGTGAGTGAGTGACAGAGAGACACACACACGTCAGTCTAGTGTTGGCGCATAGAAGACCAAGAATTGAGAAACTTTATAAAATTGATTGGAAACATTGCTGTGGCCATTAAAAGCCTTACCTGGAACGTCAAGTGCCCTGCTTCACGTGTCCTTCTTGGGAAAACTGTCACACTGGCACCAGCGTGACAGTTTTCAGCACTTGATGTAAGCGCCCTTACCGCTTTTCTCTCCCGGACAGGCGCTTGACCACGCCCCCGCTGCCACACCGTGTTTCGTTAAAGCCTATTTATTTTTGTTACAAGCCATGTTTCGTTAAAGCCTGTGTAAAGTTCATTTGTTTCAATGTACCGGTAGGCACCTGCGGCTTATAGACCGGTGCGGCTTATTTATGTTCAAAATAATATATTTTTTTAAATTCAGTGGGTGCGGCTTATATTCAGGTGCGCTCAATAGTCCGGAAATTACGGTAAACAAAAAACGATTGCTGTGGGTTTTTTGCCCATTACCCCTCTTTTTGCATGTAATCGCCATAACTGGCATCCTTGCCAGCTTATCCAATGAAAGCAAGTGTTGTGCACATGCCTCTTCATGCTTTGACATCAAACGCAGGGAAAAACTTTAGTTTGTCAGATTTTTTATATCCTATTAAACTCATTTTTGGTAGTTATTAGTGTATTGGTGTGCATGTAAACTGGCTCAGTGTGGGAGTAGTTGCTGCATTTTGGCTGTACATGCCATTTACCTAGTTACATTTAGATGCAGTATTTGATATACACTGCTTGGCCAAAAAAATATGCATACTCTTATTTAGTTGGACTGCCTTTAGTTTTGATATGGCATGCATTCATCATGGCATTGTTTTGACAACCTTATGCAGCGTCCCATTTATTTCCATCCAGAGTTTCTTTAAATTGTGGCCGAGATCTTGTATTGATGACGGGAGAGTTGAACCACTCCGTAAAGTCTTCTCCAGCACATCCCAAAGACTTTCATTGGGGTTAAGGTCAGGACTCTGTGGTGGCCAAATCATGTGTGAAAATAATTCCTCATGCTGCCTGAACCACTCTTTCACAATTTGAGCCCGATTAATCTTGGCACTGGAATATGTCCTTGTTGTCAGATAAATAGAAATCCATTGATGGGATAACCTGGTCATTCAGGTACTCAGCTGACTTCATTTTATTGCTGCATAATGTTGCTGAGCCTAGTCCTGACCAGTTGAAGCAACCCCAGATCATAACACTGCCTCCAGAGGCTTGTACAACGGGCACTATGCATGACAGGTGCATCACTTCATGCACTTTTCTTCTAACCCTGACGTGCCCATCGCTTTGGGATAGGGTAAATCTGGACTCATCAGACCACATGACCTTTTTCCATTGCTCCACAGTCCAATCTTTATGCTCTCAATTTGCTTATTCTCCCCAATATCGCTTGGCCAATGACCAATGCGTGTTAAGTCCTTGTGGTGGCGTAGGACGAATCTCAATTGCGTCTGAGACAGTCAATCTGCGCATTTTATCACATGGCTTGAGGCTGTTACCGCAGAGACGTAGCACGTGTGGAGGCTCACGCTATTCTCTGTGGCATCCGAGCACAACTCGCCACGTGCCCCACTAAAAGCGAGAACCACATTATAGCAACCACAAGGTGGTTAACTCAACGTGACTGTACCCACCCTAGCAAGTGGGTCAATTGGTTGCTTAGGAAGCCTGACTGGGGTCACTCAACACGCCTTGGATTTGAACTTGCGACTCCAGGTGTTGTAGTCAATGTCTTAACTTGCTGAGCTACGTAATAATTTGCCCCTTCTGAAACACAGGGTTAAAAGTTTTTTGCAGCATTATAAACTTCCATATGTTTAGAAACAACCATTTTACATGCTTGACCTTTATGGCACAAACTTATCACAAAATATTCCTTATTTTATTCTTAATTTTACAGACAGGATTTTTTAAATGGGGAAGTCAGTGAAACCTTAAGATGAAATACTGGTGTTTATTAGTTGGCACATAAATATTACATTCTCAAACTGGTTGATTTCACAATGTCCAAAATGAAAAAGCTAAATATTCAAGTGAAGGGTACACTGTACAAAATAAGGGTCACAGCTGTTGAGTATATTGATCTCAATAATTTCAACATCCGAATTGAAAACAAATTCAATCTTTAAAAAAAAAAAATATGGGCATTTTTTTTTTCTTTTCAATTTCTGTGGAAAGATATACCCTATTAAAATATACATTCATAGTCAAACCTCACAAGCAGGGCCAATTTAAGGTGCTTTATCTGTGAGATATTAGCCAGGAATATTACTTTCACGTGATCAACTCTATACTTAAAATGCTGCAGATCAGATTTCACATCCTTGTTTTCTAAAAGGAACCTGAAAAGGACCAATAGAATACAGTATGTGTGCTATACTCTTGGGACCACGTTGATGCAGCCATTTCTACTTTCTATACATAGGTAAAAATTTTATGGCCATCACATATACCAATCAAGAAAACTTCTGGATTAGTCCAGATTAGGCATTTCATGCTACAAAGATTTTAAATGGCAATCAGCTGTAAAATCTATTACATTAGTGTTAACAAAACTGAATCGCAGGCATGTAAACTTTAGAAATCACTGATACAAGTCTGTTCATTTACTCTTTAGACTTTCAGGTAATCATTACTCACTTAGCAGTCAGACTAACAATAAAAAAATCTAATTTAAAGAATCTTGCATCATAAAAGCACTTAAAACGCCCAGGAAGAGCAAAAAACAATGCGGTTTAGTCAATTAAATGAGCCTAACCCTCAGCAGTTCCAGGACGCAATCTGAAGTGTACCATATCTATACATAATAACGACAAGAGCTCAACTTTGAAGTTTTGTCTTTGATCTGTACAGGAGAAATAAAAAGACACCAAAACATCTTGCTAACTACAGTGGCTCAAAATTCACAGTATTGCGCCAACCACTGCTTTCCAAGAGGTTTGCAAAGCGTACAGTTTGGCTTTGAGGACGCACTTGACGTTTCCAAGGAAAAGAGATGACATTTGAACATTTTTTATAGGCTAAAACAAAATGTTTCAAGGCTTGCCCTTAATTTCAATTGTGCATATAGACTGAAAGCTCTCTGTTAATGTCACGCAATAAATGAGTGGATGAAGATGTTGAGTCACTGAGAGGTTAAAACAATGAAAAACCTCATCAGGTTCTGTCACAAAATTAATAATGTCCACATTGGGAAAATGAACTTTTAGGGCAATGTTTGGGATCCACTAAAGATCCTATAATTGAAAGAATTTTTGCAAAAACTGTGTCTGTTACACAGTTAGTGCAGACAAAGCCAGTTTTGTACATGCACATTGCATCAAACAAAAAATAATATACTATTCAATATCTATTCAACTCACTCTTTAGTCCTGAACTATGCTTCATTTTAGAGTCGTCCCAGATGGTACTAGAGCCAAAAATAGTCAACATGATTGTAAGAATTGGGCGAAACATTTGAGGAGGCTTTTTGACAAGGATGTGGAGACTGAAGGTCAAGAGCATCTCCATGTATCCCAATGTTAACACTTCTTTTTTTAAATGTATTGTCATTTTAATTAATGCTGGAACGTTAATTACATTAATGCTAACTGGCATTACAATTACCGCATTAAATATTGGTAAGATTTTAGAGAGGCTACATTATGTACAACAATAGTCTAAAACTATTTTTAAAAACTATGAAGACAAATATGCGTTTTCAACACTAATGAATTTTGCTCAGTAAGGCTGGGAACATGTATTAAGGAATATTCCGGGTTTAATACCAGGCATAAATTAAGCTCAATTGACAGCATTTGTGGCATAATGTTGATAAAAACAATTTCAAACAGTGAGACACTTACAATTGAAGTAAATGAAGCCGGTCAATAAACATTAAAATTCTCACGGTTTCAAAAGTATAGCCACAAGATGTAAACATTACACGTATTAAAATGGTGTGAACATGCTTTACTTCCACATGACAACAAAGTTTGATATAACATTAAAACTTTCTCTTAAAACAAAAAAAAGAACATGATCCGTGTCAAAATATTTTTTTATGGTAATTAATATAATCCCACAAATGCTGTTGATTGAACTTAATGAACATGGAATATTAATTAAGTTATTAGGGTCAATTTTGATTTCATGTTGACAAAGGAATAGTTCAATCCAAAAATCATAATTTACTCCCTCTCATGCCATCTTAGATGTGTATGACTCTTTCTTCTCCTGAACACAAACGAAGACTTTTAGAAGAATATCTCAGCTCTGTAGGTCCATACAATGCAAGTCAACCGGGTCCAAAACTTAAAATCAAAAGAGTAAAAAGGTCTTTAGTATTTATCTATTTTTCACACACACCTATCATATCGCTTCTAAAGTCATGGATTTAATCACTTGAGCCTTATGTGCTTTTTGGAGCTTCAAAGTGCTGGTCACTATTCTCTCGTGTTGTAAGGACCTACAGAGCTGAAATATTCTTCTAAAAATCTTAATTTGTGTTCGGTAGAAGAAAGCCATGCTCAAAAGTTTTTTCATTTTTGGGTGAACTATCCCTTTAAAAAAAACTATTCCAAAAATACTACAGATAACCATTACAGGATAAAGTAAAAAAAACCTGTGGAATCTTTCTAAAACCAAATCATATAATAGTCTACTTAACCATTGGGGTTCATTTCAGAGTTTACAATATTACCTCAAATTCCTTAAAACATCAGCTGTTTGGAAAAGTTCTAGATTAAAAGGTGAAATCATAGAATTACACTACAGTCTAATCAGGTAGTCAAATCATTTACACCCATGTGTTTTTTTTGGAGGCCTGTACGATATTTACAATTTGGCAAAAACTGGACATGAAGTACAAGTTAAAAATTCATTGCATCACACAAACTCATAGGACAAATAAATACCAGTGCTCATGCAAAACTAATAACTTCTCACAGTTCCACGCATTCATATTCTCTTATAAACGCATTTGTAAAGAGAAAAAAAATGCATGTGTAAAAATACTGAAAGCCACATGCTAACGCACAATGTGTATATTTTTACATCACAACAGTAAAAAGTAGCTCTTGCATTGGTTTAATCTCACACTTGGGCCACATAAAGGGCACTTAAAGTATGTGGGTTTCATGCAACAGTCCGCATGAAATGAAAATTAAACAGGAGATAGCAAAAAGATTACATTTCCAAAACATCGTTTTGAATTTTCCAGCAACATTTGTGACATTTGTGCCACTTTCCCGGCATTCAAAAAGCATTGGCAAACTGATGTCTTTTTTTTTAAAGAATCAAAATAAGAATAGAACAAGAGCGAGGGCGACGACGGAAGCATCCAAAGGGTTGGTGTTTTGCATTAGTTATCTGATATCAGAGACAGAGCTTTGATTGATGCCGTAGGTGGGCGACAGTTCTCCGCCTATCGTGGCCTCTAGAGGCGTCCCGTTACTGTTCAGACAACCTTCCTGAAATGCTGTGAAGTAGGTGGCCTGTACAGGCTTGTGACACTGCAACACTTGTATGGCATCGTCAATTTTAAACCATTCCCTTTTTCTCCCTGTCAAAACAAAAAAGGAAGAGCAGGTGTTACGAGTCAAATAGTTATCATATACAATGCAATTATGGGTGATTCAAATGTCCTTGTTATTATTTAACCCCAAATCAATAAAAAATAAGAAATTACATTTTGCATTAAGAAAAATGAAGCCTACATTTAGGTCCAAGATTTTTTGCATTGTGACACTGGGCTCATTTTCCGTGAGTGTGCAAAGCGCAGCGCTACGAGTGCTCAATGTCTAATCCAGTTTTCGTGAGAGTGCTAATTTTAAGTGCAATTTTCAAAGTGCAAATGGGCGTGAGTGTTTGCACTATCTGTGGGAGTATGTGCGCAAACTGTGGGTGTATTGTATGTTAATGAAGTGGAGCAAAGCACAATTTGCTATTTTTCTGAGAAATGGTTAATTCATTAAGATGTTTAAATACCACGTCTGTTTTCAGTGCAAAGTCCAAATTTTGTTCCTGTATCCTGCGGTGGTAATAAAGTTCATGTCCAATCTCTGAAAATACAGTGTGATCACTGTTGTTGCCGCTTTATGAAACATGGTTTATTTTTCAATTATTATTGTTGTTGTTTATATTTACAATTGTATTTATGATCTAATTTGTATTGGTATTGTTCCACCTGTTGTCGTAGAGCGGTTTTTAAGTCTGCAAAAGGGACCGGTGGAAGAAGAGTAAAATGTTTGGATTTTATTTTCATTATATTTTAATTTTGTTTGAAGTGTAATTTGAATTCAGAAATATATTTGGTTACATTTTTTTGTGTTTCAAACAATGCTGTCAGTTGATTAATATTTTTAATCATGATTAAATAGCACAAGGTTTTTTGTAGTTAATCGCAGATTTTGAAAGGCACTATATATATATATATATATATATATATATACTACTTTTCTTGTCAACATGAATTTATTTCCATGTCAGAGAAGAAAATAAACAATATGTATCAATATAATGCTTTATTAACATTTTCCAATTGCGTATAAAAGGAGCGTGTCACTGTCACTGCCTGGCATTTATCAAGGACGCAGTTAATACACAAAAATGCATTTTTCGGTTCTTCTAATTCATTGCATATAGTCCATTTACACTACCAACTTCTTATGAATGTGCTGTCTTTGTTTATATCGCTGGCGCTTGAGGGAATGGACTATATTATAGGACACAGACGGTGGAATAACCAGAGAAGAATCTCAGAATTAAACTGCACTTGACCCAGCCAATTTGCGTATTGAACGTGCGATTTCGCTAAACCCACTTGCACTTAGACAATGCATGCTTGCACGAAAATAATAAATCTTCATGGACATGCACACATACCATGCACTTATGGTAAAGCCCTGCACTTAACGCTATCACCCTTAAAATATGGTCCATTATTTTCAGGACATTTAAGCACATTTTACATCCCAATTCTGATTACCGCAATGCATCCATGTTTTACTTTTACTAATACCATTATTTTCAGTGATGATTCTCATTACCGTAAAAGTAACTTTTTACTGCATTTCAGTAAAAAGACAATGATACTTGTAATTAAAATGATCATAAATGTACTACTAATGATAAATCATATATCATTTTTTCATATTTCATAATGACCATCTTTTTCGTGTTGTGGTAATGAGAATTGGGGAAATCTGTGAAAACCGGTCTTGAAAATATTGTCACAATGTCAAAAAAGGGACTAAAAATAGGCTTCATGTTCTGTATGCAAAAAAATTATTTCTTATTTGTTTCTTTTGATTTCGGAGTAAAATAGGACCAGGCCATTTTCTTTATATTTGGTGAGAGTCACCCTTATATGTGTGTGTATGTATATATATATATATATATATATATATATATATATATATATATATATATATTTTAGGGCTGTCAATCGATTAACATTTTTAATCAAATTAATTACATGGTGTCCCGATTAATTAATAGTGATTAATCGCATATACAAATATTTCCTGAGAAAGCCCCTCATATAACAATAATTAAATATATAATGATTATACATATTTATATCAAAATATAATTATACATAGTTATGTTTAAATATTTAAAAATTATATATATATAAATAAAAACTATTCAGATAATTAAAATGCATTCTTGTGGTAGAAGAGTTAATCATTGATAAGACAAAAAGCGGCTTTAGAATACAATGTATTGTTTACTACCATATTATTGATCATAAGTCAATCATTGGCACACAGTTCACAGCAATCCATTTCACAAGTGAATTTGTCAATCAGTTTGAGATTTATTATGAGTGCTTGTTTAAGGACCCGTCAATGAACACCTGCGTCAGACGTCTCGGGTGTGTTGCATCATAAACATAAAATGTTTAGTTCACTGTTTCAAGTTAAATATAGTTTAATTCTCAATCTTTAAACACATCTTGAGATCCCTTAGTTCGCATTTGCGATCCTTCAAGTGTTTTGAACACAAGAACGTAACGCATGTCTGTGTTGTGGGTTGTTTTCTTCACTGTATAAACTGTGCGTTGCTCATACAACTGGAATTTCACTTACTGCCCTCTGGAGTAAACCGGTGGTATTACAAGCTTGCATTTCTCAGGAATCTTCCTTACTATGGTGCGATTAATTGCGTACATTTTTTTAACACGTTATTTTTTGTCAAATTAATCGCACAGAATTAACACGTTAAATTGACAGCCCTAATATATATATATATATATAATTATTATACATGCTTAACACTTGACATGTCAAAATTCCAGGTACTAGACATCTGAATAAAACAGTTGGCATATGCTTTAAAACCTTTTTCAGAATATTCACAGTAAGTCAATATTTATATAGAAAATATTTTTATTTATAAGTAATTAATGACATTTGATTGTATCCAAAGAAGAGCAGGCTGTTTTATTTTATACAGACTATGCTGATTATTATGTAAGAATATTCCAATTGCTGTGGATCATGCAAACCTGTTTTTCTGAATAAAAGCTTAACCAGTATTTGGGCCTTAACTGGAAAATCATCTGGATGTAAATGTGGTCTTTGAGGCTGACTCAAGAAGAATTATTCTTATTTACAAACCAATATTTACTGAATCCTCCCAATCTTCCAGAACATTGGTTACGATGAGAACGTACACATACGTTCTGTGTTTTCTATCTTGATTCTGAATATAGAACAAAATGACAAATTGGAAAAGTTACATACACTGCAGACGTGTAACGGTAACACTGTATAATAAGATTCTATTTCTTAGTAAATGCCTTCGGTATCATCATTTAACAATGAACAATATTTGTTACAAAATCTTTTAATGTTATTTTATAAAAATAAAATCGTTCATTGGCAGTTCATAATGCATTAACTACAAGTTAACATACACAACTTAGTATATATCAAAATGAACATTAACCAAGATTAATAAGTGCTGAAAAAGTATTGTTCTTTGTCAGTTCATGTTAACCAATGTAGCTAGATATATAATATCTATAATATAATATAAACCAATACTACCTTATTGTAAATGGTTACCTGAGTAACAATAACTAGTTCTCATATTAGTTCAACTTACCTCAAATATTCCTACGAGCCTTCCTAAAGTGCCCTTGACACCAGCCTATCAAAAAACGAATGGATGAAACTGATTTAAAATGATGTAACATTGTCAAAACATCCACATTTCAGTTTCCAAGAAATTATTTTTGTTTCTGTGCATCCCCAGAAAATATCCTTTGTTGTGGCCATGTCACTACTAACCATGGGTGGAAAAAAGTTAAATAAATTGATGAAAATTATTGGGCTAATTCACCATAAATTAGTTGTGAAAGACCAATTAAATTGATATTTGGCCATTTCAGATTATTGGCATTAGCCAATCACAGTGTCTGTATGGTGGTGTAGCAGTCTCTACTTAATTGTAGAAAACATTCCCTGTCTTAGGTCAGTTAGGATCACTATGTGAAATGTCAGAATAATAGTCGAGAGAATTATTTATTTTAGCTTTTATTTCTTTCATCACATTGCCAGTGGGTCAGACGTTTATATACACACATTGTTAGTATTTGGTAGAATTGCCTTTAAATTGTTTAACTTGCTTCAATATATCCACATAAATTTCCTTCCTCATGATTCCTCTATTTTGTGAAGTGCACCAGTCAAACGTTTTGCGTAGACTTCCACAAGCTTCTCGCAATAAGTTGCTGGTATTTTGGCCCATTCCTCCAGACAGAACTGGTGTAACTGTGTCAGGTTTGTAGTCCTTCTTGCTTGCACAACTTTTTTCAGATCTGCCCACAAATTTTCAATCAGATTGAGGTCAGGAATTTGTGATGGCCACTCCAATACCTCGACTTTGTTGTCCTTAAGCCATTTTACCCGATCTTTGGAGGTATGCTTGGGGTCATTGTCCATTTGGAGGACCCATTTGCGACCGATCTTTAACTTCCTGGCTGACGTCTTGAGATGTTGCTTCAATATATCCACATCATGATGCCATCTATTTTGTGAAGTGCACCAGTCCCTCCTGAAGCAAAGCACCCCCACAACATGATGCTGCCACCCCCATGCTTCACAGTTGGGATGGTGTTCTTCGACGTGCAAGCCTCATCCTTTTTCCTCCAAACACAATGATGCTCATTATGGCCAAACTGTTAAATTTTTGTTTCATTAGACCAGAGGACATTTCTCCAAAAAGTAAGATCTTTGTCCCCATGCGCACTTGCAAACTGTAGTCTGGCTTTTTTTGGCGGTTTTGGAGCAGTGGTTTCTTCTTTTCAGAATAGCCTTCCAGGTTATTTCAATATAGGACTTGTTTTACTGTGGATATAGATACTTGTCTACCTGTTTCCTAAAGCATTTTCACAAGGTCCTTTGCTGTTGTTCTGGGATTGATTTGCACTTTCAGCGGTATGATGGCCCATGGTATTTATACTTGTGTACTATTGTTTGTACAGATGAACGTGGTACTTTCAGGCATCTGGAAATTGCTCCCAAGGATGAACCATAATCCACAATTATTTTTCTGATGTCTTGGCTGATTTCTTTTGATTTTCCCATGATGTCAAGCAAAGAGGCACTGAGTTTGAAGGCAGGCCTTAAATACATCCACAGGTACACTTCCAATTCAGTACACCTCTCATCAAGCTAAAGGCTTGACATAATTTCCTGGAATTTTCCAAGCTGCTTAAAGGCACAGTTATCTTGGTGTATGTACATTTCTGACCCACTGGAATTGTGATATAATCAAATAAAAGTGAAACAATTGGTCTGTAAACAATTTTCAACCAAAGAAATTACTTGTCATGCACAATGTAGATGTCCTAAATGACTTGCCAAAACTATAGTCTGCTAATATTAAATCTGTTGAGTGGTTAAAAAATGTGTTTTAATGACTTCAAGCTAAGTGTATGTAAACTTCCGACTTATATATATATATATATTAGTAGGTTCCCTCTCTTTAATTTCAGAACATGGAGAAATCAAAACATACTCTCTGCAACTATCGGCATACATTTGATCCAAAAAAGCAACCATCGGCACTGATTGATCATTAAAATCGATATATCGGTCTATGTCTAATGTCGATATTGCCATTCTAAAAACCCATATTGGTTTAACACTCTTACAGAGCATGACCAGACATTCAGAGGCAAGACCTGTGACAAAGTGAATTAAGCTTATTTTTCAGTGTAAATGCAAGAGATAGTAATTACTGTGCGAGTCAGTTTCTTCAGCTGAAACATTGAAAGTTGAAATCAACATGTTAATTTCACAACGGATCTTTCAAGTACCGGAGGTAAAATAATCCCCACAAGAACATGAGCTAATTCTTCCGTCAGTAGCAGTTTAAACCAGTCCTCACTGATAGCAATCTCTTATTGCACTCTTTAGGGCAAATGTCAAGTCCCTAACATGGCCAGTGACTTCAGCTTGAGTAGTTGATTGTCATCAGTCCTAGTCTAAATTTAGTCCTGAACATACATGACAAGATTAGCCTAAAATCAAAAGCATAATCAGGACAAATAAACAATCCTAAAAAAATTGTACAAGTGAATGGTATGTTTTATATCTATGGTCTCTTCCACTTGCATTGAAGTTATGCCTTTGGCAGCTGTCCGTCTGCACAGCAGTCAAAGTGTAAAAAGCAGCACTTAATCAGAGTTTGATGCCCTTTAAATCTCTGCTGTAAGGCGATCGTCCTCTCAGACTGAACGTCGTGTTTATTGCTGTCTGTCAGCCAGTGAAAGTATCATTAGTGAGACAGAAATTTATAAGAATCAGCTGATAGATCATAACCACTACTATCACAAGTGGAAATTATATTTAATCATGTGAAGGGGATTTTTACAAGTTAGAATTCTTATTCTTGATATGGATTTACTACAAGTCAACAACTCATATTTTTGATACCAGTAATTCAATTTGCACTAGTAAAAATTGTAATTCTTGATATAAAAAATGACGTCATCACTCACAGAATTACACATTCTTGACATCAAAATTTAATTTCAACTAGTAAAAAAACTATTCTTGTTATTTGTAATTGCATTTCTTACTAGTAAATTCGTTTTTTTGTTTAATCAATAATTAGCTACATTGTTACTAGACCAAATGTAATTTCCTTATGTCAACAATTGAATTACAATCAGTAAAAATGCTCATTTTTGATGATATGTAATTTGGTTCTCAAAAGTGGCAATGTAAATTTAAGATATCTGTATGTACTTAACTAAGAAGCCTTTTAAGATCTTTAATTACTCTCCAACTTATTGATATCTGAAATCCATTTCAATAACAAATATAACATGGTGAAATAAATGTACAGATATCAAAAATTAGCATTTTTACTAGTGTAATAATGCAATTTTTATATCAACAATATAAGCTTTTACCAGTGCAAACCGAATTACTGACATAAAATTTGCACTTTCAATTATAGTAACTCCATTCCTGATTTAAAGAATTAGCATTATGAAAATTCAATTGTAAAAATCTATCATTCCCACATGTTGTGGGATTAGTCGACTAGTCGTTCAGGCAACCCACCAATTGGTACAAAAACACCACACTTTTTGTCCAATTAATTTCAATGACTTCTCAACCATGTTTATATATCTTTGAGAGATGCCAATCAAAAGTCAAACCTCTTCACAAACTTCTCGGACTGCAGCGATGTTGGGCTCTTCCTCAGGCTCCATTCCACCTCCAGGTACGATCCATTTATCTGGATGTCTGCTGCTACTCACCAACAACACCTGTGGGAACACACATTACAGTTTACTGTCTGTCTGGCTAGCTGTGAATTGATTATATACCAATATATCAACCAAGTTGATTAAATGAATCGATATTTGGCCATTTTGAAATTATTGACAATTGTAAAAACCTACATAAGAGTTGATCGCTACCAGCTTGTACTTTTGATTTAGCAGTACTTAATAAAGATGTAAAAACATTTTGAAAATCATATGTCCAAAATTCATACTAATACAATTGTACACATTCAAAACACTGCTATTAGCATAATACGTGTTTAAAATCAATGCTAATATACCACGATGGTACACATTCCAAACTATGGTATTACCATCGTACATGTCCAAAAACAATGATAATACAATAGTACACATCCAAAACACTGGTATTACCATGGTACAAGTCTAAAAACTATGCTAATAACATGAAGGTACACATCCAAAACCATGGTAATACCATGGAAAACATCCAAAACAATGGTGTTACCATGGTTCACATCCCAAAAACACTGGCGTTACCATGGTTCACATCCCAAAACACTGGCGTTACCATGGTACACATCCAAAACACTGGCGTTACCACGGTGCACATCCAAAACACTGGCGTTACCACGGTGCACATCCAAAACACTGGCGTTACCACGGTGCAAATCCAGAACACTGGCGTTACCACGGTGCAAATCCAGAACACTGTTGTTACCACGGTGCAAATCCAGAACACTGTCTTACCATGGTACACATCAAAAACACTGATATTACCATGGTACAAGTCTAAAAACTATGCTAATACCATGAAGGTACACAGCCAAAACTATTGTAATACCATGGTTCACATCCCAAAAACACTGTTGTTACCATGGTTCACATCCCAAAACCACTGACGTTACCATGGTTCACATCCCAAAACACTGGCGTTACCATGGTTCACATCCCAAAACCACTGATGTTACCATGGTTCACATCCCAAAACACTGGCGTTACCATGGTTCACATCCCAAAACCACTGACGTTACCATGGTTCACATCCCAAAACACTGGCGTTACCATGGTTCACATCCCAAAACACTGGCGTTACTACGGTGCACATCCAAAACACTGGCGTTACCACGGTGCACATCCAAAACACTGGCGTTACCACGGTACACTTCCCAAAACACTGTCTTACCATAGTACACATCAAAAACACTGGCGTTACCATAGTGCATGTCCAAAAACAATGACAATATCATGGTACATGTCTAAAAAATGCTAATACCATGATGCTAAACATCTAAAACTATTGTAATACCATGGTACATGTCCAAAAACCATAGTAATATATCATTGTATGATGAAACCCGATAGCATCCTTTAACAAGGGACCATTCTGGGAATACATTAATATTTTCCTAACAAAAAAATAACTGTGGTGACAACATATGGTACTGAGATGGTGAAAGTTGATAATACCATGGTCCTTTGATATATATACCATGGCACTCGAATGTACTTTAAAGAATATAGTGGTATTACCATGGTACATGTCCAAAAACACTGGTAATACAACGGAACGTGATGAAAATCGAAACATGTTGAACGATTTTGAGAATACACAGAGATTTAGCTCAGCACAGCACAGGCCTATTGAGCTGCACGCTTACTGTAAACAACGCGACCAACAAGAACGTTTGCGGCGTGGACAGCTTCTTTTAATGATCAGTTTGTCGCGTCACTTTAACGCTAGTTTAACTACTATTTACAGTCTAACCGCTACTAGCACACTGCTAACTCGCGTTAAAACGTCAAACGATATAATGCGACCAGTTGACGCGTTGCCAGACGCATGCACGATCTCAGTTACGCGTTCTGCCAGTGGCGGCCCCGGGACTTCCTCACCTCCTCTTCGGTGTCGTTCCTGAAGCACAGGCAGGCGGCCCGCTTCTTGAACCCGTCTCCATCATACGTGCGCGTCTGGTTCGACTTGAGCTTTATCATCTCTAGCTGAGCGTCACGACTGAGATCGGAACGTGAACAACCGGGAGCTTGCGACACAAAGTCCGCGAATGGAAACCCCGCGTTTTCTTACAAGAGAGAAGTTCTTCTGCGCTTCATTTTTCTAAAGGCGAGCACATCTCGGAGACAGACGCCATTAACGAGTTACGACATGCGCGCAACGTGAACGCCGCAGATTGACAAAAGGCACGTAGTTGCTTTTAGAGAATACAGTCTGCGTTTATGATATTGCAAACGGCAACTCTTTTTCTCTTACCCATATACGTATGATTACCGGTAATAATAAAAATGAATAATAATATAAAATAATGTATTACTGAATAAATATTGATTATGGCATAAATCAATTATATTTATACAATTACTACTACTACTAATTATTATTATTAACAATAATACTCAAAATAATAACAGTAAACAATTTCTCAATATTAATTTAATCATAAATAAAATAAATAGGCTAATACTTATTTTAATAGTATTAATTAAATAAGCTAGAAATGTAATAACTTAAATTGAATTATAGATATAGATATATACATGCGGACAAAAGTTTGGAATTATGTACATATTTTGCTGTTTCGGAAGTAAATTGTTACTTTAATCCACCAAAAATGCATTCAAATGATCATAAAGTATAATCAGGACATTACTGATATAAAAAACAGCACCATCACTATTTGAATCTAGACAGGCCCCATTTCCAGCTGCCATCACTCCAACACCTTATCCTTGAGTAATCATACTAAATTCCTAATTTGGTACTAGAAAACCACTTGCTATTATATAAAACACAATTGAAAGCTATTTGGTTCGTTAAATGAAGCTTAACATTGTCTTTGTGTTTGTTTTTGAGTTGCCACAGTATGCAATAGACTGGCATGTCTTCAGTCAATCATTGTTTTGAGGAATGAATGCTTGAAATGGCCAAAAAACTGAAGATTTCATACAAAGGTGTAACTACAGTCTTCAAAGATAAAGGACAACTGCCTCTAACAAGGACGGAAAGAGATGTGGAAGACCTGATGTACAACTAAACAAGAGGATAAGTACACCAGAGTCTCTATTTTGAGAAATAGACGTCTCAAATGAGAACTCTTTGAAGTAGTTTAAGAAAAAAAATTCAAATTGTAATAATAATTTTTCACATTATTAATGTCCTGACTATACATTGTGATCAGTTGAATGCCACTTTGGTGAATAAAAGTACCAATTTCTTCATTATTTATTACATTACTCCATACTTTTGGCTAGAAGTGTGACAATGTATTTTGCATGATCACAGTCCAAGATAAAATCCCTTTATATAAACTCCTGTAAATTAATATAGGCCTATAAATAAGGGCAGTAAATAATATTTATACAATGTAAAACATCTATCACCCTACACTCAAAAAATTTCATTATCCTCACTTAACTGAATTGCAGTAAAGTAATTTAACGTCTTTCATTCAGATTAAGTCAGATTCATTGAGCGAACATAATTTAGCTGAATTTGGCCAAACTCATTTTCATTAGGTTCAACAAACTCGATTTATTAAGGTTTATTTAATACGTTTCCTTATGATGAACCACCTTAATGGAATGTATCATTAGTATGTGCCAGTCAGGTGAGCAAGTGTAAAGAGTGTGAAACCGTTGCAACACTTTTTCTTCATATCCAGTCCTGGGAAATGGAAATCCCCTGCGTAGTTTCATCAATGTTACATTAACACCACAAACAAAATTGATGTAATCCCAACTCAAATGGGTTGAGTAAACTTTCATTTTACAAATTTAAAACGATAGAACGCAACGATAAAAACATGATTCTCTTACCCTGATGCCATCCCAGATGTGTATGACTGTCTTTCCTCGGCTGAACACAACTGAAGATTTTAATAGAAGTACACGGTGCCAGCACTTTGGACAGTCCAAAAGTCACGTGATGTTCGTTCATCTTTTGTAAATAAGCGGCGCTTCTGAATTCATTTATGAATTTGCAGACATGCCTACGTCACACTTCACGGCAGCTGCTGGCAGGAAGTGCTTTTTAAATGTTAATAACGTTTTAACTATCGATTTATGTTTTACAAGAACGCATCGATTTGCTTCAGAAGACATTCATGTTGTGTGGATAACTTTTATGCTGCCGAAATGTGACTTTTGGACTGTCAAAGTTCTGGCACCTGTATACATGCATTATAAGGACCTGCCAGAGCTCTTATGTTATTCTAAAAATCTTCATTTGTGTTCTGCTGAAGAAAGACAGTCATGCACATCTGGGATGGCATCAGGGTAAGTGAATAATGAGAGAATTTTCATTTTTGGGTGAACTATCCCTTTAAGTTGTGACAAAATGTTCTAGAATGGTGTTGCTTTCGTTCATTTTAGTTGAGTAAATTGAACAAGGAGCCAAAATAATTTTTTGGAGTGTCAAAATAAATGAGAAAGCATAAACAAGAATAAATAGTTAAACACCATAAACAAACACATCCATCATATACCTAAAATATAAAACTTATAATTCCATTTCACCTTATACACGTATAAAATATAGATTTTTAATATTATACCTACATTTAAATATTATACCATTTATGGAGAGTGAGGGATGTGATCATATATGTGTCGCAATAAAGATTAATACGATTTTAAACGATTATTTTATGTATACAATATTGTATAATAAAATATTACTCTATTATAATTTAATCGTAAATAATAAAAGCAGTACTACTGCTACTTTTTAGTTTTTTCTAGTTTTAATATTGTATAACAATGCATAAATATTTTGCAAAAGTATTTTTATTAGGATCAACACACATTACACATACAAATAAATAGTCAATAAATCTAATACACATTAAGAAACTCTAATGTTGTATTAACCAAATCCCACTTACACTATGCCTACATGTAGGCTATTCTACTGCTATTCACGAACAATCACTGCAGGATAAAGGGTATTTATACTATTGAGCAAATGAACATGGTCTTGGACTTTTGCTGTCTGATCACGACACCATAATACCTGAGGCGAATATAATTCTGAAGTTATGAGGATTTGAATGCACAACAGATCATTTTAAAGTGTTTTAAGGACAACTTGGCTAAGCTTTAGGTTGCAATTCTTCATATGTAATAGTCTTATAACTCAAGACACATTTGAGAACATCTTTCAGCTTCTAATTGTTGTGATTTAAATAAACACAGGCAAGTGGTTTAAAGTATCCCAAAAGCACTTGTGTGTGTTGATAACCTTGAGTTGATACATGTTGCAAAGAGTACCTTGTGGAATTATACTGTAAGCAATGCTTTTTAGCTTATTATTTAGGTTGATGAGGTATTTCTGCTTCAATTGGAAAATAAACCATTTAAAAAAAGGATTGGGGCAGAAATGTTATATTTGGGTACAGTAAATATAATGATAGGATATCGTTCCCAAACATGAATTATTTGGAATGTCTCATTTCAAAACACCAAAAAGTACATTTATAGTTCAGTTTCACTGCGATTTGTACCATCAACACCTGGCAGAATGCCTTAAAAATGTGTCAATTCTTCCAAATTTACCAACATATCCATTAACTTCTGTAGTGTCTTTGTGATGCTGATTCCTGGGGTTTCAAGTGGTAATTACAATGGTATTTTAAGTTAAATATATTGATTCCCTCAACACCAGGCCTGGGTAACGTATATATGACTACAAAATACAAGAACCTGCTTTAAGAAATATTCACTGATGGTTGAATAGTAAGATGGAACATCTAATAAAAAGCTAATTGAACTAGTAAACTGTAAACAGCTACATTCAAAAAATACTGTTTCTATGAGATCTATTGAGCCCATCAAGTTTCACATTTAAATTATAGCTAGTCAACAACATGGACAAAATACAAAACAAATCTACAAACAAAACGTAGTAAAGCACCTCAGTTTAACAGATATATATATATATGTAGTTAAATAAAAACTAGAAACACTCAACATTTTCTCATGTAGGTTGATTCTGGTTTCTATATTTGACCTACTTACAAAAAATGCATTATGTATTTATTCAGAATATATTTTCCTATACAGTTATTACTGTCCTTTTGAGAAATGACATTCCCTGCGATTCACAGGTCGGAGAGCAGACGGGCAGTTTGTTTGGTTGTGTGAGGTAGTGCTCCGGTAAGATACTATTACTGTTCTTCCTCGTCATCTTCTTCAGCGTCCTCAGACGAGTCCTGAGGTGCCTGTTTTTCCTTCTCCTGTTTCAAAGAACAGAATCAAACATTTGGGTATAAATTGTAAGGTTGATTTAAAGCAAGCAAAGCTTCCTGTTATGCATGTTAGTTGTGACATTTAAAAAGAACTGCCATTTAAAATTGGTTTTTTGCTAGTTTGACCTTTAACCCTATAACACTGTTTATCAATTATGATACACAACAGCTGAAGAGCCAAACAACATATGGTATGTAAGTTTGCGCATGTTTATGGCACCATCTAGTGGTTATTTGTGAAAATGGTTTCAATGTTTACACCTATCTAGAGGTGGGCGATATGACCAAAATCCTATATCAAGATAACAATATATACAGTACCGTGAAACAGTAAAAGTTTTCTGGAAAATCAATATAAATTGGTTTATACTGTATATAAAATAACCATATTGTAATACCTATTTTTGGAACCCTAGTCAGTGAATTAAATATTTTATAAATTAAAACTACTTCTTCTTTAGTTGGAACAAGACAAACAATGTCAAAGTAAATAAATAAATAAATAAAAATCAACCTTAGCAAAATGCTAAATCATGAGTACATAAAACATGAGTAAAAACAAATATCCAATGAAAATAAACACTTCTTGAAGAAAATAAATATCAAATAAACTTCACCTTGCAAAATAACGAAATAAATAAATTACCAAGTGAATGCGGAGTTCATCTTTTGGCTTTCATATTATTCTTTTGCCTTCTTCATTTTGAGGTGGTTTTAAAACAGATTGCTTGTATTACGAGTGATTATCGTCGTGTGAACCACAGATGTTACACCTGTTTTAATAACAAGCTCCTATTCATTTTCTTGACCTGTTTGGGAGTCGTCCAATTCTGTGGAGATTTCTTTCTCCATTTGGGGTTTTCCTGGGTCAAAAAATGAATGAGTGTTCCCGCTCTGAGCTCTCCTGTCTCTGGAACACAAATATCGGAAAGCCTGCTGGATTCACGCACTTGGGAGCTCCAGAGACAGCGCGCGCAACAGTCACGTGAAACATTCGCATGATGAAGGTCATTACATTTGCTTGGGTGGAAAAATATAGCTTTGTTTGGAAAAAATGATGACAGAAATTTCATTTTTGGTTGAACATATGTGTCACTTTAGATGTACCTCTTTCTTAGGCCTTCCCTTCGGTTTTCCTCCAGCCGATGCTTTCTATTAAATAGAAAATTACACAAATTAACAATTATTGTCGTTTCAAAAAATGTGTCACTTGGTTGTACACAATCTTCCCGCCCGTGTTAAACAGGGAGCTGTATACCCCCCCAAGTATTTTCACTGGGCCAATAACAATGCTGCATTAACACCAGTAGAGGGAGCCGCTTTCTGCACATGATAACAGATGGAGGGGGCAATGAGTTCACAGAGGACTCTTGAGGCAGACGCTGCCCAGAGCTACAGTAAGTGGCTAACAGCGGGTGACCTGCTGGTCTGGGGATGAGCCGTCAAGAAAAATCTGCACACACTATTTAAATGTAATAATGCAAGTCTCTGTGTGTTTGCAAAACAGAGACAGCAGTGTTGTACTAGTGCAATTGTGAAGAAAAAAAAAGTCTATTTATATTCATACACAAGGCAATGAATAAATAAATCATGACATAAAATAGAGTTTATCCAAAAAGACCATCATCACTTACTCTCTTGGAAGGTCCTTTATTTCTGCTACCCTTTGGTCGTCCTCTTGGTTTTTTTGGAGTTGGCGATCCACTTGATTCCTGTAAATATATATCGATGTTTATATATCGATATATGAAATAAAATGTATATATTGGCTATGTATCGACAACCCTAGTTATAGTCTGTTGCATTCCAAAACCTGTAAATAAACGTTAACATTTCCTATTCTAAAAACATGTTTTTATATATTTGCATTTATGCTTTGGGTGACATGAGGCATCACAACATTATAATGTACAGTGTTGGGTAAGTTATAAAAAAATAGTAATCCACTACAAATTAAATATGACTTTTTTAAAAATGTAATCAGACTCCTTTACTAATTACTTGGGGAAAGTAAAAACAGATGTACTTTAAGGTTGAACTGCTCGTATGGTAGGAAAATCTGCACTTTTGTTATGGAATTTACCTAAGTGTCAGTATGGTTAAATTCGACAGCCCTAGTTTTTCCCCCTTAGCGAATTCAAAACAATGTTTGTATTTCCTCCTTGTTTATTTTCATTTAAAATTATCTTTATTGTCACTTCACACAAACAGACATACACATGAACATAATTCATGTTTGTTTGTTTTTTTAGCTCCTTTTCGCCCCAATTTTGGAACGCCCAATTCATACTACTTAGTAGGTCCTCGTGGTGGTGCGGTTACTCGCCTCGATCCGGGTGGCGGAGGACAAGTCTCAGTTGCTGCTACTTCTGAGACAGTCAATCCACGCGGCTCGCTGTGCATGACACCGCGATGTGGAGGCTCATGCTACCCTCCGTGATCCACGCGCCCATTGAGAGCGAGATTCACTTAATCGCGACAAGGAGGAGGTTACCTTCCCTAGCAACTGGGCCAATTTGGTTGCTTAGGAGACCTGGCTGGAGTCACTCAGCACACCCTGGATTCGAACTCGCGACTCCAGTGGTGGTATTCAGTATCAATAGTTGATGAGCAACACAGACCCCCTCATAATTCATGTTTTAAATCAATTCTACATAAATATTATTTTGGAAATATGTGTAACCCAAGTAATATACTATAATCAAGTAATTAACGTGACTGAAAATCAATAACTGTAATCGGATTACAGAAGTTTACATTGTAATGCATTACACTGCCTTCATTCATTTTTAAAAGTAATTACAGTAACTAATTACTTTGCATACCCAATACTGCTAATGTAGAGTAGCAAAGATGGATAAGCGTTTAGTACTTTGAAACCGCATATATTGTGCATCCCTACAAGACAACAAGTGGTGCATTATGCAACATGCATAAAATTACGACAACCCTGTAATTTATGTTTTATAAATGCATTATTTTCCACTAAATCTGAAATTAACCTGCAATATTTATCATTAATAATGATGATAATAATAATGAACTATTACTTCATACCTTTGGATGTTTTCTTGGTCTCCCTCGACCCCTTTTCTCCACTCCATCCTTGTTTTTAAGGGAGACGGTTTGTTTCTCTGAATCACTCATGTTCCCAAGCTTCAAAAACACAAAATTAAATATAAGCAGTCGATTTTCTATTCAATTACTTTCTTCATGTATAACACCAATGAACATTGTTTATTATTATGCATTAGAGGTTTATTACAACAAATATAGTGCATTACATTAGCTGGTTTTTCAATTTTCAATATATATATATATATAATCCTTTCAGATCAGATTGTGGTATTGGCAAATGTAGTGTAGGTGTTGTTGCAAAGGCGAGGCGCTCACTAGCTTATGCAACGTATATCTTTATGGAAACCATACTTTACTACAACCAGTCTTTACTTTCATGCTGAATGACGTGCAAATGAACATTACAGCCCTTGTGCAATCTTTCACGAGAGGAAAAAGCATTCACTTACATGCACTTATACAGAAGAGCGAAGAATATTATGCGCGCGCTGTGTCTTCTGTGGCCACACCTCCGCGTGCACAATGTCTCTTGATTGAATTCGAGCGCAATCGTCGGTCAACCAATAAAGCGCAGTCTAAATCCAACGCAAAAAGACGTCTACGGATGTCAAAGAAAGAAATGAACACTGTCCGTTGTGAACGGATATACAGAACAGATGTGATTAGAGCGAGCTCGAGAATAGCAGCCGTGTCACTGGTATGAAAGGCCAATGGCAGCGCAGGAAGAGCCGCCGGTTGACGGGCAGAGAGGCGGGTCTCCACGAGCAATATTCTTCATTTGCTGTCGGTGACAAATTGGTGGCGCCAAATACAAAGAGAGATGCGTTGTAATACATAATTTTTCATGTAGATGAGGTGCACGAACTCAAAAAACATTTTAAGCTATATTTAAGATTAACGCAATTCCATTTCATAACAACTTAATTGCATAATTGTTGATAAAACTTAATTAAAATAACGTTTTTTTTTTTTTAAATAATTTGATGGAATTTTGTTATGAAATTGAAATGCTAAAATCATAAAAGTATTTTTTATTTTTTTTTTTGTGCAATATTAGGCTCATCTGTTCATCAATAATTGGGATATTGAAAGATTTTGAATTGATAATAGCGGAAGAAATATTAACCTTTGTTATACACATTTGAATTTATTGGACGATTTTGTAAATTTCTTTTTCATAAATTCAGATTTGCAAAATCCGCATTTCTTTAAAGGGAACTGTTCTCCAAACCAGTATATATATATATATATATATATATATATATATATATATATATATATATACACACACACTTAACTTAAAAATAAATACAATTCCTCTGGCTAAATAATTAAGGCACTATGTTATATATTATAAAAAAGTATATTATTAATGTATATTTGTAAATATGTTTTTAGATATACCCAATAATTTCTTACTTTTTGTAAAAAAAAAAAATTATATATATTTGTTACTGTTATATATTGTAACTGTTGAACTTGTTGCTTTAAATTGATTATAGCCAAACAGGCAGGTTTGCTCAGAATTCTACCTTTTTTTATAGCCATACGCAAATTTTGTGCCATAAAAGGGGGATTGTAAAAGATTATGTATGTATATATATATATATATATATATATATATATTAGGGCTGTCAATCAATTAAACATTTTAATCGAGTATTTTAACCTAATAATTAAATACAAAATGAGAGGAAAAACTGCAAAAAGTTCCACTTTTTGAAAAAAAGTATATATTATAAATTCTTTCTTCTAATATTTTGCGATACTAGATTTTTGATTTCCATGAGCTGTAAGCTGTAATCATCAAGATTATAACAAAAAAAGCTAGAAATATTTCTTATGTGTAATGAACCTAGAATATATGAATGTTCCACTTTTTGAATTAAATTCAAAAAGTGGAACTTTGTAGTTCCCATTTTGAAAAAAACTTTCCCACGATATTCAAATTTTTTGAGATGCTCCCTGTAAATGTCCTCTCAAACATTACTTTTTCAAATAGAAGAACAGGGAGCCCTGCAACAGATATCATGGCTCCCACAAACCCCCCACTGAACATCAAGTCAGTCTGGGATTACATGAAGAGACAGACGCAGTTGAGACAGCCGAAATAGACTGTGAGATTCATTGTGGTGAATTCTCCAAGAAGCTTGAAACAAACTATCTGCCAACAACCAAGAAAAATGATGTCCAGGTGTATCTAGGAGAATCGGTGCAGTTTTAAATGTAAAGGTGGTCACACCGAATATTGATTTAGCTTTTTTATGTTTACTGGACTTTGTATGACATAAATTGATCAATGAAAACTATATTTCATTATTTTTTAAGACATCCTCACTGTGCAACATTTTTCCCAAGCGCCTAAAACTTTTGCACAGCACTGTGTATATATATATATATATATTTATATATATATACACAGCACTTTGTATATATATATATATATATATATATATATATATATATATATATATAAAATAATATATTTATTATTAAATACATACTGTATATATTAATTATCTTAATTTTTTAAAATCTTTTTTTCCCTTTCATTGTGGCTGTCTTAAAATAATTTTTTTTTAGATAGTCAATCCACGCATTTTATCAAGTGGCTCGTTGTTCATGACACAGCAGAGACTCGCAGCATGCGGAGGCTCATGCTACTCCCCGCGATCCACGGACAACTTACCACGTGCCCCATTGAGAGCGAGAACCCCAAATCACGACCACGAGGATGTTACCCCATGTGACTATACCCTCCCTAGTAACCAGGGCAATTTGGTTGCTTAAGAGACCTGGCTGGAGTCACTCAGCATGCCAGGGTTGACATTTGGCAGACGCTTTTATCCAAAGCAACTTACAGTGCACTTAATACAGGGACAATCCCCCCGGAGCAACCTGGAGTTAAGGGCCTTGCTCAAGGACACAATGGTGGTGGCTGTGGGAATCGAACCAGCGACCTTCTGATTTACAGTTATGTGCTTTAGCCCACTACGCCACCACTCCATCTTTCAGCAGTGGTAGTCAGCATCGATACTCGCCAAGCTACCCAGGCCAGAAAACCAATAACCAATCAAATCTTGTCTTTTTTCACTTGGAAATGTCATTTGATGTTAACTTTAAATCTGCAAAACCAGAACATTGATCTAAGTTACTTAGTTGAATTAGGTCATATTTTACCATGGTAAGTTGGGTAATTTGCAGTTCCTTGTATTTTGATGAAGATCTTGGTCTGTGGTGACCAAGTCAGTCTGGGATTACATGAAGAGACAGAAGCAATTGAGACAGCCGAAATAGACAGAAGAACTGTGGTGAATTCTCCAAGAAGCTTGGAACACCCTTTCTGCCAACAACCAAGAAAAACGGTGCCCAGGTGTATCTAGGAGAATTGGTGCTGTTTTAAAGGCAAAGGTGGCCACACCTAATATTGGCCATTCTTTTTTTCTCCATGACCTGTCGATGACAAGAGCTTGATACGAGATATTTGTGTTGGCACGCTTGGAAGTGTCATGTTTGCAGTATCAGATCTAAATGCTATAAAGATCAATCCATAATCATGTAAAATAAATTAGCTTTCAAAAATGTATACTGTCGTCATGATTAACACAGGCTAACAATTGGGGTAAAGTCTATCATGTGACACTATATTTTTGCATTAATGCCAATTTCCTCGACAAAATGGGTTTACAAACCAGTTTTTCGTGACATTTGAAGTATCGACAGAGTTTATGCACAGAGTTCATATGAAAAATATTATGTCGACGCTTGTGAAATTATAGCAATAATATGCATTTCCATCAGCTTTATTTTGCAAAAAAAACCACCAGTCTTTGGATGGAAACGTAGTTAGTGAGCCTTAGGCACCCACGACCCCGTTGCCAGTTCTCCAGTTGTACTTCCTTGGACCACTATTGGTAGGTACCAACCACTGCACACCAAAAACACCCCACAAGACCTGCCATTTTGGAAATGCTCTGACCCAGTTGTCTAGCCCTCACAAATTGGCCCTTGTCAAAGTCGCTCAGATCCTTACACTTGCCCATTTTTCCTGCTTCCAATACATGAAATTCAAGAACTGACTGTTCACTTGCTGCCTAATATACACTCACCTAAAGGATTATTAGGAACACCATACTAATACTGTGTTTGACCCCCTTTCGCCTTCAGAACTGCCTTAATTCTACGTGGCATTGATTCAACAAGGTGCTGAAAGCATTCTTTAGAAATGTTGGCCCATATTGATAGGATAGCGTCTTGCAGTTGATGGAGATTTGTGGGATGCACATCCAGGGCACGAAGCTCCCGTTCCACCACATCCCAAAGATGCTCTATTGGGTTGAGATCTGGTGACTGTGGGGGCCATTTTAGTACAGTGAACTCATTGTCATGTTCAAGAAACCAATTTGAAATGATTCGAGCTTTGTGACATGGTGCATTATCCTGCTGGAAGTAGCCATCAGAGGATGGGTACATGGTGGCCATAAAGGGATGGACATGGTCAGAAACAATGCTCAGGTAGCCCGTGGCATTTAAACGATGCCCAATTGGCACTAAGGGGCCTAAAGTGTGCCAAGAAAACATCCCCCACACCATTACACCACCAGCCTGCACAGTGGTAACAAGGCATGATGGATCCATGTTCTCATTCTGTTTACGCCAAATTCTGACTCTACCATCTGAATGTCTCAACAGAAATCGAGACTCATCAGACCAGGCAACATTTTTCCAGTCTTCAACTGTCCAATTTTGGTGAGCTCTTGCAAATTGTAGCCTCTTTTTCTAGTTGCTGTTCTATCAGCTTGAATCAGTCGCCCCATTCTCCTCTGACCTCTAGCATCAACAAGGCATTTTCGCCCACAGGACTGCCGCATATTGGATGTTTTTCCCTTTTCACACCATTCTTTGTAAACCCTAGAAATGGTTGTGCGTGAAAATCCCAGTAACTGAGCAGATTGTGAAATACTCAGACCGGCCCGTCTGGCACCAACAACCATGCCACGCTCAAAATTGCTTAAATCACCTTTCTTTCCCATTCTGACATTCAGTTTGGAGTTCAGGAGATTGTCTTGACCAGGACCACACCCCTAAATGCATTGAAGCAACTGCCATGTGATTGGTTGATTAGATAATTGTATTAATGAGAATTTGAACAGGTGTTCCTAATAATCCTTTAGGTGAGTGTATATCACCCCTTGACAGGTGCCATTGTAACAAGATAATACATGTTATTCACTTCACCGGTCAGTGGTTTTAATGTTGTGGCTGATCTGTCTAGTTCCCAAACATGAATTATTAAGAATATCTCATTTAGCACAAAACACCAAAAAGTGCATTTATAGTTCAGTTTCACTGCCATTTGTAACAGTAACCCCTAGTCGGTGTCAAAAATGGCTTAAAAATTGACCAACACTTCCATTTAATTTCTGTAGTGTCACTGTGACAGACATATGATTCCCAATACAAATGAACCCGGAAAATAGGTGCATAAGCTCAGGTCAAGGAGGCCTACAGTCAATAATTTCCAGATAGAAGTACAAAACCTGTCAATTGAAGAAAAAAAAACAAACGAGTTCCCAAAAAGATCAAAAATTAGATTTACAAACCATTTGTAAAAGAACAGTCATGACCAAATTAAGTTTAAAAAAAAATGTAAAGACAGCACATGTGTTAAATTACAGCTAGTCAACAACATGGATAAAAAGACAAAACAAAACATTAGTAAAGCATGTTAGTTTAACAGATATATACATATATATGTGTAGTAAAATAAAAACTAGAAACACTCAACATTTTCTCATGTAGGTCGAGTCTGGTTTCTATATTTGACCTACTTACAAAAAATGCATTATGTATTTATTCAGAATATATTTTCCTATACAGTTATTACTGTCCTTTTGAGAAATGACATTCCCTGCGATTCACAGGTTGGAGAGCAGACGGGCAGTTTGTTTGGTTGTGTGAGGTAGTGCTCCGGTAAGATACTATTACTGTTCTTCCTCGTCATCATCTTCAGCGTCCTCAGACGAGTCCTGAGGTGCCTGTTTTTCCTTCTCCTGTTTCAAAGAACAGAATCAAACATTTGGGTATAAATTGTAAGGTTGATTTCAAGCAAGCAAAGCTTCCTGTTATGCATATTAGATTTGACATTTAAAAAGAACTGCCATTTAAAATTGTTTTTTATGATAGATTGTCCTTTAAAATAGTCAGCGGGTGGCAGTTACTGCCGTGAAAGTTGTAATTAAACTTAAAAAAAAAAAAAAAGGCACATTCAATAGTTTGGAGCCAATTTAAAAAGTTTTACACATTAACGAATGAATTGTGTTTTTGTGAAGAGTGATCTGAATGGAGTACAATCACATGAGATGAAGACTGTACTCATAATAGTTTTATATAAAACGTGTTTTATTCCACATGGTGCGGGTCACCCCCTTCAATGAGTTTCGCCATTTTGAAATCGTATGACCCGTGGCGTTTCACTAATCCTTGAAAATCTTTTTTGCTTTGAACAAAACAAGTTCGCCAAATACAGCATTCATGGACATGCTAAATTTGATCATCAAAATCAATTGTAATCTTTCCTTTACAGAACATTCTGTATCGCTAGATAACGGAGGTTTATTTTACGCCAAGTAGTTCTCTAATAAAGGTAATAACTGTCCTTAGAAAGAACGTGAAGCGTAGACAGTCTCCAAAGATTATTGATACAAGGGACAACAATAATCTGTCCTTAACTGTAGAAGCATGTTTGCTTAAATTCTGACGTTTGTTTTTAGGCAAAGTAATTATAGTAATAAATAACTTAAGAAAAGTCCTCAAACTCAACTTTTCCAGATGCAAATTATATTCCTGAGCTGGCGTGGCAGCAGAGACGATCATGTTGATCCACATCAATAGATGGCAGTACAGTGTCTAACATCACTGTCGTATCGTTACTTAAAATATATGAAGAGCAGCAATGCTAACGCTAGCTACAGAACTACTGAATGCCCTTTAAAAGGAATGGTTCACCTGAAAACTACCGACTCACCTTAAATTACCGTTTTTCTTTTATCCATGGAACACAAATGAAGAAATTTTAAAGAATGTTCACACAGCTCTTTTCCAAACCACAAAGGCAAACAGGCTGAGGCTTCAAAAATGAAAACACAGTAGTCCAACTTTGTGTGGAAAAACATCCTGATATTCAAGTCATTATTCAGTGGTAATCTTGCCCTGAAAATGTTCGCCAACGAAGGGCTTTCAGATTTTGACAATGATAATAAAGACGAGACAATAGCGACGAGTCATGACGATAATAAAATGGTTTTCAAACTGTTTTCAGACTGTTGACGAAAATATGACAAGAAATATATTGCACGATATTAACCATGCACTAACATGAACCATTTACTTTGAAAGTACAATCTAGAAAGAATTCATAATCCAGTCAGTCATTGTGTTGGGAATTTTTCCCACTTGACCTTGTTTAATGAACTTTACTAAATGGCTTAATTAACTCACTCAAACATCCTGTGAGACATTGATCAGCTTTATCAACAACATAAAATATAATATTACAACTGAAGGCCTGTTCACACCAAATTGGTGATGATTTTGCAAGACGAACTTCTGACGGAAGGTCTAATTCACAGTCCGTAAAAACATTAAATGGAAAAACAATTTCACTCCTGTACAGTAGGTGGCGCTGTTGTTATACCAGTCCCCTGTCGTTAGACCAATCCCAATGCAACAAAAATAGCAGTGTGGTTCCGCAATTTGTTACAAAATCTATTTATGGGCTATTTTACTACGAGCGTAGTGCAAACGAATTGCTGAACCTCGCTGCCATTTTAATGTCATCAGAATATAACAGGTATACATTTAAACATGTCAAATAATGCACATCAAGACAAAACACCATAAGCAGACTTTCAAAAACAGACTGGGTTTATGTTTGCAGTACCAAGGTTTCATTAACTGCGTCTATTTATTTTTAAGTTTATAATTTTGGGGGTGTCCATCAACTGCACGTCCAATGCCGCCACCATCATGCTAGATTGAGCAGCTGCAGCGACAAGTCTCTCATCTCACTGGTCAGACAGTTCTCATGTTTATTTTTCCAGCATTTTGAAGGTGATGCCTCCTCAGCTCCTGAGGCATTATGGGATAGTAAAGTGTTTAGTGGATCCACACTTCTTGTCATCCGGGTTTTTCCTCGCTTAATTGGTTTATGAATACGGAGGATTCGGTATACTACTCCATTGGCAAACTATACACTCGCACAAAGCTATCTTATGCCTTCAGAAGACTTGAAATATATGGACTCAATATACTTTTATGGATCTTGAAAATTTCTCCTTGTGTTCCATGGAATAATAATAATAAAAAGTCATACAGAAACCGTATGATGGCAAGTCAATTGATGACAGAAATGTCAACTACTGTTGCTTTAAGTGTACCTCTTTCTTAGGCCTTCCCTTCGGTTTTCCTCCAGCCGATGCTTTCTATTGAATAGAAAATTACATAAATTAACAATTAATGTAATTTCAAAAAAATTGTCACTTGGTTGTACACAATCTTCCCGCCCTCGTTAAATAAAGTGCTGTATGCCACCCCAAAGTATTTTTGACTGAGCAATAACAACGCTACATTAACACCAGTAGAGGGAGCCACTTTCTATACATGATAGCAGATGGAGGGGGCAATGAGTTGAGGCAGGCACTGCTCAGAGCTACAGTAAGTGGCTAACAGCGGGTGACCTGCTGGTCTGGGGATGAGCCGCCAAGAAACAATCTGCACACACTATTTAAATGTAATAATGCAGGTCTCTGTGTGTTAGCAAAATAGAGACAGCAGTGTTGTACTAGTGTAATTGAGGAAAAAAAGATCTATTTATATTTACACAGAAGGCCAATCCCAAAAAAATCATGACATAAAATAGAGAGTTTATCCAAAAAAACCATCATCACTTACTCTCTTGGAAGGTCCGTTATTTCTGCTACCCTTTGGTCGTACTCTTTGTTTTCCTGGAGTTAGCAATCCACTTGCTTCCTGTAAGGAAATTTTTACATTTATTCTACGTTGCAACAAAATTGTGTCCGCGGATCACGAACATTGATGCTTATCAACAGTCAATAATTTTGCTTGTTCTCCTTGTATTTTAGTTTCAGCTTATTATTGAGGCTTCCTGCCATTTTTAATCCATGTTGTTTATAATATTTGTCAGTTGAGAGCGCTATTTTGCTGCTGTTGTTTTCATCAAAAGTTTCTGCACAATGTCACGCTCAAAAAAGCTGATTTGTTATCTTTGGAGAGCGGGGTTTAGGAAAGAGGTGGTGTGGCTAATTCAACGGCTCAGTCTCGTGGAAGTAGAACAGATGATGAAAATCCCTTACAGAACCTTTAAGAACCTGTATTCAGCCTCTTTCACTGCATGTTTTGTCTCTTTTAAATAGCACATTGCACGGATGAGGTAAAAACAACTGTAACTTCTCTCTGCGCTCGACTAAACACTCTTAAAGAGACAGTACCAATTTAGTGCTTGTTATACAGTTGAAGTCAGATGTTTACATTAAAGACATTAAAAATGATTTTAACCACTCCACAGATTTCATATTAGCAAACTTTTGTTTTGGCAAGTCGTTTAGGACATCTACTTTGTGCATGGCATGAGTAATTTTTCCAACAATTGTTTACAGATAGATGGTTTCACTTTTAATTGACAATATCACAACTCCAGTGGGTCAGAAGTTTACATAAACTTTTTTCGTATTTGGTAGCATTGCCATTAAATTGTTTAACTTGAGTCAAATGTTTTCGGGAGCCTTCCACAAGCTTCTCACAATAAGTTGCTGAAATTTTAGCCCATTCCTCCAGACAGCACTGGTGTAACCGAGTCAGGTTTGTAGGCGTGCTTGCTCGCACACACATTTTCAGTTCTGCCCACAAATTTTCTATTGGATTGAGCTCAGGACTTTGTGATGGCCACTCCAATACCTTGACTGTTGTCTTTATGCCATATTGCCACAAACTTTGAGTGTATGCTTGGGGTCATTGTCCATTTGGAAGACCCATTTGCGACCAAGCTTTAACTTCCTGGCTGATGTCTTGAGATGTTGCTTCAATATATCCACATAATTTTCCTTCCTCATGATGCCATCTATTTTGTGAAGTGTACAAGTCCCTCCTGCAGCAAAGCACCCCCATAACATGACGCTGCCACCCCTATGCTTCAAGGATGGGATGGTGTTCTTCGACTGGCAAGCCTCACCCTTTTTCCTCCAAACATAATGATGGTCATTATGGTCAATCAGGATAGTCAATTTTTGTTTCATTAGACCAGAGGACATTTCTCCGAAAAGTAAGATCTTTGTCCCCATGTGCACAAACTGTAGTCTGGCTTTTTATGGCAGTTTTGGAGCAGTGGCTTCTTCCTTGCCAAGTAGCCTTTCAGGTTACGTCAATATAGGTCTCATTTTACTGTGGATAGAGAATTGTCTACCAGTTTCTTCCAGCAAGGTCCTTTATTCTTGGATTGATTTGCACTTTTCTCACCAAATTATGTTTAGTTATGTCCTATTATCTCTAGGAGACAGAATCCTTCTCCTTCCTAAGCGGTATGGAGGCTGTGTGGTCCCATGGTGTTTATACTTGTGTTCAGGCATTTGGAAATTGCTCCCATGGATGAACCAGTCTTGTGGAGGTCCACACATTTTTTTTATGAGGTCTTGGCTGATTTCTTTTGATCTTCCCATGATGTCAAGCAAAGAGGCACTGAGTTTGAAGGTATGCCTTAAAACACATCCACAGGTACACCTCCAATTCAGCACACCTTCTATAAGAAGATAATTGTCTAAAGGCTTGACATCATTTCCTGGAATATTCCAAGCTGCTTAAAGGCACAGTTAACGTGGTGTATGGAAACTTCGGACCCACTGGAATTGTGATAGTCAATTAAAAGTGAAACAATCTGTCTGTAAACAATTGTTGGAAAAATAGTTTTCTGTTTTAAGCTGCATTAGGTTACATGTAGTTAACGGTCTGCAGATTCCTTTTTTTTTTTTTTTAAATGTACCAATCAATGGCGATACTTTACCCAAACTGTCCGTAGAGGATTTCTTTAAGTAATGTACTTAAGTAATCAACGTGACTAAAAAAAAAAATCAGTAAATGTAATCTGATTACAGGAGGTTAAATAATGCATTACACTACCTTTTTATTAATTTGATAAATGTCATTACAGTAACTAATTACTTTGCACACCCAACATTGACAATGTAGACAGAGCATCAAAGATGGATAAGCGTTTAGTACTTTGAAACCGCATATTGTGCATCCCTACAAGAAAACTAGTGGCGAATTATGCAACATGCATATACAAACCCACAACAACCCTGTAATTTAGGTTTTATAATTGCATTATTTTTCCTCGGAGTCAGAAAATGTCGGTAGATACTCACCACTGCTGACCGCGAGCACCCCACAAGCCTTGCCGTATCAGAGATGCTCAAACCCAGCCGTCCGGCCATAACAATTTGTCCCTTGTCAAAGTCGCTCAGGTCTTCACCCATGTCCATTTCTTCTTCATTTGCAAGAGCTGATTGTTCACTTTCCATCGTATCTACCCAAACTTTGACACGTGGATTTGTTTCGAGATGATCAACGTTATTGGCATCACCTGTGAGAGGTCAATGTTTCGGCTCAGTGTAAATTCGCAGTTGTATTTAATTAATATATATTATATTTTCAGATCAGATTGTGGTATTGGCAAATGTAGTGTAGGTGTTGTTGCAAAGGCGAGGCGCTCACTAGCTTATGCAACGTATATCTTTATGGAAACCATACTTTACTACAACCAGTCTTTACTTTCATACTGAATGACGTGCAAATGAACATTACAGCCCTTGTGCAATCTTTCACGAGAGGAAAAAGCATTCACTTACATGCACTTATACAGAAGAGCGAAGAATATTATGCGCGCGCTGTGTTTTCTGTGGCCACACCTCCGCGTGCACAATGTCTCTTGATTGAATTCGAGCGCAATCGTCGGTCAACCAATAAAGCGCAGTCTAAATCCAACGCAAAAAGACGTCTACGGATGTCAAAGAAAGAAATGAACACTGTCCGTTGTGAACGGATATACAGAACAGATGTGATTAGAGCGAGCTCGAGAATATCTGCCGTCTTATTCTTATCGAGTTAAACAGCGATTGGCTTCTTCTTCTGGTCATATTTTATGATGGTTGGCCAACAAACGTATAATATGCACTTCCGACACCTACTGGACTGGAGTGTGGAGCGTAAAATGGCAAAATAATAATAATTTATTACATTAATTCATCCTAAATCCTATTTATCAATCCAGTCTCTTTCAAATAATAAAAGCATTATTGATTGCTTTGGGCCATTACATAACCTGGAGTGAAATATTGTTGATTCCCTACTATCTTAACGTTAGGATCTTTCTCTTCATATGCAACACAGTTTAAAAGTATATGTTCTACCGTTTTGTGATGTCTACATTTTTCACAGTTACCAGACTCATCTTTCCCTATTATGTGCAGACTCTGATTTAATGCTGCAGGTCCAATACACATGCCATTGATGCACAAACCTAAGCCTAACCTTTCCCTACTTTACCCAACCAACACTAACCTACACTACCTTCCCTAACCCTTACCTACCCTAACCCAACCCTAACCATAACCCCATACCCTTTCAGGCTAGGGGGAAATGGATTCCGACGGGAAACACAATTCGATATAACACTGTATTTAACTCTCTGTACCAACATATTCCTGTTGTTCATCACCGATTGGCTACCACCAATTGAAGCATTATCGCCTTAGAAGCATTATAATTTCTTACTGAGTGACTCCAGCAAGGTCTCACAAGCAACCAGATTGGCCGGTTGCTAGGGAGGGTAGAGTCACATGGGGTAACCTCTTCAATTAGGGGCTCTCGCTCTCAATGGGGCACGTGGTAAGTTGTGTGTGGATCGCGGAGGGTAGCATGAGTCTCCCTGTGCGGAGTCTCTGCGGTGTCATGCACAGCGAGCCACGTGATAAAATGCGCAGATTGATTGTCTCAGTAGTGGAAGCAACTGTGACTTGTCCTCCGCCACCCAGATTGAGGTGAGTAACCGTGCCACCATGAGGACCTGTAAAGTAGTGGGAATTGGGCATTCCAAATTGGGAGAGGGCGTTGTGTCAGGGCGGAGGGCAGGGCTGGGTCGTGATTCTGCACACCTGGCCCCAATCAGGATAATCAAGCCTCAGAAAGGTATAGGCTACAGGCCAACCGAAGATAGCAGTGCGACAGAGTGAGATATTTATAGACAGCTGTCCGACAACTGTGTGTGTTTGTCTTTTTGGTTCAGTTTTATATTAAACTATTATTTATATCGTCAAGCCAGATCTCACCTCCTTTACATTCTTCCCCTTTACACAGGTGCCGAATCCCGGGAAGGAGGAGGGATGCACCATAGTGGAGTTCTTGCCGCTACCATCCACCCCAAAGGAGCAGCCGCGGCAATCCGCTGGAGAAGCGCAGCCACCTGGAAGTGGAAGAATGGCCGCCGACCACAAGGGGAGGAGGGGCTCCCAACAAACTGCCTGGAGCGGTTACCTCTGCCAGGGAACCGCTACAGTGTATCGGAGAACCGGCGAGTAAGTGTTTTTTTTCCTCTCTCCCTCCATCCTCTCTCTGCCACACAGTGTTGGCTTTTCCCGCTTTTTAAAAAATTTAAATTTTTGGTTAATTTGGCATGATCACCGTTACGGCGTGTAGGTGCCACTTTTTTTTTTTCCCCCCCTCCCCTTGTCCTCTCCCTCATCCAGGTAGACGGGGATGACCTGCCGGCAGATGGGGCGGAAGGCACGCCCCTTCCCAGAGAAAACGTGTGTGTGTATATATATATATATATATCTCGTGTCTAGAAGGGATCCCACTCTTGTCAACTACTCGTGTATGCACATTCTGTTAAGATGCTTTGGCCTGTGCTTTTTTGTTCGCATTTCAGCGTATTAATGATTGAAAGCATTAGAAATGTAATACCAATAATATTACATTATTATTATCATAGTGTGACTACTTGCAAATAGTATCTTTCTAACACTATGCAAATAGGCTCTGCCTAATTAAGAAATCCTGTTGTCTTCTTGAAATCTCATAGTGTCCCATGTTTCTTGGATACAGTAATATTTTGACATAATTTCATTATTATTGGTATTATTAGCAATTCATGAATTAAACAGCCTTTGGCAATATCTAATGACCGAAAATAGCAGACGTAGAGCTAAAAACATAAAATGTATTATGTGAAATATATAAGAGCTTGAATTGATTCAAAAAAACTGACTGTTCGTCATAACAATCTTTCACGAGTGCTTCTCGTTGCTGTAAGTATCTCGCGAGATTAACGAGAGAGGGTTCCCTTATAGACACGACCTTTCCTCGTTCTTCTTCGCAATGAGGCGCGTAAATATGACGTCGTCATATACGTCAAAGTGCTTCAATGATGAAGAATCAAAACATGACATTTACACGAACTGTATGTATGCTCTTCGCATTGTTTACTTATTTTTTGTTATGATACAGAACCGAAATGTAAGACTGCTGTGTTTTCTCCTTTATTTGTTGCAGGGAACGTCTTCTTTCTTGTTTACAATGCTACTAGGCAACTCTTTAACATCCTTTATGTTTCTAGTTGTCTATAACGAAGTTAATTCTTACCGCATATATACATACGTGTGTGACAGATCTGTAAATAATCGTTGCGTGTAGGTTAAAAGTGACTGTACAGACGTTGTAAACTTGCTGAAATGGTCGAAATGGTAACCGGGATTACAGCTTGAACCAGCAGATCGGTGTATTTAGAGACTGTCGACAACAAATGATGATTAGTTATGTATTCATTTGACATGTTAGTTGTCACATAAGAGTTTTAAAGGTACACACATTAATTTCTCTCCCCGTCACCAATAACTCGTCGGTTTGCTTTTAGATGCAATAATATTTAGTCCCATTTAGTGCCACTCGGTTTATAATTAATAACCCCTTTTTCAAACCAGTGCTCTTTCTTAACAACAGCATTAAAGTCTTTACTTTTCAGGCAGAAACAAAATTACCTTTTTGGTTGCAACTGCCAATGGCGATTGAACTTGCTGCCCCTAAACTTTACAAGTAAAACTGTATTCTGCATTATAAATTCAAATGTCACAAAATGTTATGAAAAATGAATAATTTAGCCATTTTGGTTCGCTTCCACAGTGCAAGATGTTGCAATTCCAGCCACCCGACTCATAACTCACTTTAATTATCTGTAATGAGGTTCAAGGAATGAGGAAGCGGGAGACAGCGATTCACTTTTATTGACAACAAAAACAGCTTAAATGTGCAGCTATGTAGCTTGATATAAAATTAAAAGTTGCAAAATGGCAGCAACACACACACGCGCGCGCGCTTGATGGTCTCCTCTCCTTTAAAGCCCCAATCACGCCTCACTGAAACACAAGACAGTTGGAAATCATTCAACACTCATCTCCCCTGCTTTACTCTCCACTCTCGGCCATGCCTCCACATTATCAAAGCCAACTTTTAATTGCATTTGGCTTTCTTGGAGTGTTAATTTTAGATCCTGACTCGAGGTGTTATTTGAACAGCCCCGTTTTAGACTACAAACAAACCTCACCGCAATGCCTTTGCGTGGAGTTAAGAGAACTACAGCAGCCACAGTAGTGCTTTGAAGCCATACCATTGCCATTTGGCTTTGCTTTAATAGCAGAAGTCTGCAACAATCTTTCTGTTTTTCAGGAGTGAACTGAAGTGATCTGCTGGCCGGTCCACCTCCTCCAGAATAATGCACTGCCATTAAACATGGGTGGCAGCGGATCCAAAAGCAAAGGAGTCTGGCCTTTTACCAGTACAGGACCTGGAAGAGAACCTCCTGGTGAGGTCAATGAACAGTGTTTAGCCCGATTACGTGGCTCAAAGAATGCAACACCATTTGTATTCACAAGGAGAAGGTAAACATGTAAAGTCTTTAAAGTTGTTCAATCAAATAAGAGCAAAACCTCACATTTTTGTGATCATACATGTAATTGATTTGAATATTCCATGTTCAATAAGCTTAATCAAGAGCATTTGTAGCATAAATGATTACCACCTCAAAAAATAAAATGATTCCGACTTGTCCCTCTTCTTTACAAAAAAGCAACATTTTGGTTACAGTGAGGCACTTGCAATGAAAATGAGGCCAAATACTGACGGTTTCAAAATTATTGCCACAAGACGTAAACAATGTGTGTTAACCTGATTTTAGTGTGATTAAAATCACTCACTAACCTTTTTTATAAGGTTGTCATAGCGTAATTCCATAAACCCATAAGTGACAATTTAAAGCTGAAACAAATGATTAACAATAAAGTGCTTTCATAAAATCTTTTATATTATTAGAAGCATCACACTTTTAAACCCTCCAAAATGTGTCCCCCCATTCACTTCCATTGTATGTGTCTCACTGTAAACTCCATTTTTTTCCCAGTCATTTGTTTTTTGTGGTAGTCAACATTAGGCTAAAAATGTTGTTGAATGAACCCAGAATATTTAAGTAAACATAAAATTGACCATTTTTACTTAATACATGTTCCTGATCTTATTGTGGACAGTTAAAGTATATTAACCAATAAGGTCATAATCTAACATTTCATGAGACAATCAAATCCAAAGTCCTGTCCTCCATTTTTCCTTCACTTGGAAATGTCACATTACAGAAGTAAAATGGATTGCAACTTGCAAATGTCATTTGATGTTGACTTTAAATCTGTAATACCAGAACATTGATCTAAAAGTTACTTGTTGAATTGGGTCATTTGTAGTTACATAATGTTGTTGTTGTTGTTTATGGTTGCAGTTCCTTGTATTTTGATGAAGATGGAGATCTGGCTCATGAGTTCTATGAGGAGACTGTGGTGACCAAGAATGGCAGAAAGAGAGCCAAGCTAAAGAGACTCCAGAAAAACCTCATACCTCAGGTGAGATATAAACTGATGAGCCAAAACATTATGACCACTCACAGATGAAGCGAATATTGTTGATCATCTCCTAATAAGGTCACATGTCAAGGTCTGGGTAGATTAGAAGGTAAGTGAGCAATCAGTTCTCATAGTCAACGTGTAGCATTTTAGGCAAGTGGTCATAATGTTCTGACTCATCAATGTACTGATAATTTGTAGATCATTCAGACCGCATTATTGCAGCACAGCTAATAAAAAAGAAGCAGGTGTCTGGAGAGACATGTTCAAATCTGATAAATCTTTTATCTAGTTCACTTTATTGTCCATCCACGGCTGAATTTTCTTTGGTCTCGACAAAATACACACTTACTACACACCAAAACAATACATTTGTAAAACCAATACATACAGTACCAAAAAAAAATACAAAATGTATCTAATTAAAATTAAGTCAGTAGTGTGCCCTTGAAAAATCCTAAAAGCTTCCTGCTTTTCACCGAAAAAACAGCCAGAAGTGAAAATTCTCTCATTTACTCACCCTCGTGCCATCCCAGATGTGTATGACTTTGTTCTGCAGAACACAAATGAAGATTTTTAGAACAATATTTCAGCTCTGTAGGTCCATACTTTTAAATTTACGGTTAAAAACTGGCAGCCAGAAATTCACCATAAAAAGGTGACATGCTTCAGGATTTACAGGATGTCATTTTGATGCCTGTATATTTTACGGTGCTTTACCGTTTATATTACTAAATGATATAAACTTAAATACTTTATAAATTGAAAAGCAGATTTGTACAGTTTCAGAATGATAAAAGTATTGTTAATCACCGTAGTAATTACTGAAAGGCACATAATGACATGAAGTTCATCTATAGGGACCATTCCAAGACCAATGACCAGTAATCATGTGGAGACAGTGCTCAGTGTCACTCACACAAACATTAAACACCATCAGGGTAACACAAGTGAAATTAAAATAATGCAATAAACATGAACTAAACCACATCAGATATAACACAGAACACCCCAATGTAGATAAGTGATTTTAAAAATAAGAAGAAACATAACTATTCCCATGAAATGTGATGTCAAGCAGGGAATTCTGGGAATGCCTATCATTGTTTTTTACCGTAATTTTAACATTAATTTACCATAAAAAGTACATGTACTTTCTTGTTAAACATAATATAAATGTTTACCGTTTAATTATATGGTCAAATAATATTTTTTACATCTGTAAAGGTGATTTTTAGTTTTTTCTTACCATAAAATGTTATGTACATGGTACATGTATTTTCTTTTTAAATATATTATCATGTTTTACCATATATTTTAAGGTAGCTATCCATTAACCAATTAACGTTTTTGTTTTACTTAAGTATTTTTACAGTCTTTTACCATTAATATTACAGACATATTTTACAGTGTACATAACATTCAACAGGGTCCAAAACTTTGAAGCTCCTAAAAGCACATAAAGGCAGCATAAAAGTAATCCATATGGTTAAATCCATGTCTTCAGAAGCGATAAAATTGTATGGTTGAGAAACAAATCAATATTTAAGTCCTTTTCTTAAGTATGCTTAAGTACTTCTCCTTTCACATTCTGAAAGTGAGTGGGATGGCATGAGGGAGAGTAAATGATGAGAGTTTTCATTTTTGGGTGAACTATCCCTTTAAGGATTTCCTTGTGTTGGACATGTTGGTTTTATAACTATGTTTGTTTGTGGTTAAAGCTTTTTGAATAATTTTTATATTTCATATCTGCAGGGAATCGTTAAGTTGGATCACCCGCGAATCCACGTCGACTTCCCTGTCATCATTTGTGAAATATAAGGACACAGACTCCGTGTTTGGGAATTGCTGTAGATGCACCATAGTCATTCTAAACTTCCTACACCCTTCGGTGTTCATCTGAAAGGATGGCCCATGGCTCTCTGTTACTCCGTCCTTCACATGGCTTTGACCAAAAAAGATGAATCACATGTACTGATTTGGGTTTTGGTGTCATTATATATAGCAGACATATGTCTTCTGTGATGTACAGCACGGTATGCATGTATGCAAGAGTGTGTATGTGAGACACTAAGAGCAATGCAGGGACTGTAAATAAATCAAATGTGTTTGTTGATGTTGACCATTTGCTGTGTGTTCATTGTTGTATTATATATTATATTATTCTGTTGTAAGACTGCCTCTGTTTGTTGGGCTTCAGCCCAGATCTGCGTTTGTAATCATTTGATGTAAAGTAAATTATTAGTTGACATACTTAAATAAAATAGTTAAGCAGATTAAATGCTTTTATTGAGTAAAAATAGGCACAATGAGCTGTGATCGAACTGTTTGTTAAGAATAGTGCTTGCTAAGGCAAGAATCACTACTGTTATTTTTTATACTTGGGTTTAAGGATTTGAACAAAAAACCTAACCATGAGTATTACATTTTGGCATGTAAATTCTCCTCTACCATTTGTACTACAAACATGAATGATATTGCAAATCACATAGCTTGTTGAGGAGATGTGTACGTTTATTTATTTTATGTGATTGGACATTTCTGAATCTACAGAGCGTGACTAGTGTAGTCTGATTCCCGAACAAATGACTCCAATGAGCCAGTTCTTTAGAATCTATACTTCGCAAAATACAGCGCTACTGGTGTAGGCCGATTCAGCAAATGGCTCTTATGAGCCGTGTTTTTTAGTGAATCAAAAACACACAGCATGACCAGTGTAGTGCGGTTCACAAACAATCGACTCTTATGAGCAGCCGCTTTGTAGTAATTTAAAATACATTAGTCTGAACGGTTACTGATGCACAAGTTTTGACTTTCTCATGTCCAACTCGAAATTAAATAAGAAATGTTACTGTGTTATGTAATGTACTGGAGACTTGTGAAACTTCAGGCAGTGAAGTTACTGACTGGATGTTCATATCACAGTGTGTAGTTAAAGATACACATGACTTTTGTTGTAATCAGTGGAATTTTATAAAAGAATAAATGAATTAAATATATCATCACATTTTTTTGTTTGTTTTGAATTTTTATTTAATATACAGCCTAGTTAGCGTCAATTATTGGATTGCATTTATGGCTCATTTTTACAATAATTTGTATAATTATTATTTTTAATCTGATGTGATAAATGTGCTTGTTGAAATCTGAAATTGAATAATTTGGCAACAGACTGCTGAGGGTAATAAATTAAATAAGAAATGTGTTTGTCATTTCCAAATAATTAAAAAGTACTAAAAGATTTGTCAATGGAACTGTAAACTCCCTAAACTAAATAAATAAAAAAAAAAACACATCTGTCTGTCTGAACTGAATTCAGTCGTGGACAGTCCTCATCGTTAGCTCAAGTTTCACTTTTCACCATAATGGTAACTCCCAAAAATCCAACATAACAGAAACTCTTCTATATCTCCACATAACAAAACATTAAACACTAACTTGCATCCCCCTTTATATTTAGCTTGCATAAAAACACACCATTTTAACATTTACTCTCCCTGTTGAGTCTCACGCAGAGCATACTGTTAAATGGAAATCACCTGCTCGGTTCTGTCGATGCTACACCACAAAAAGTATTCATGTAATCCCAACTCAAATGGATTAAGTAAACTTCAATTTAAAAAATTTAAATGGATAGAATGTAATACAATTTTTCACACTCAAATTTAAAAGCTCACCATTCAAACATACTGTGGGCTACTTTTGTTGTTGTCTTAACTTTGTAAACTTGTAATTCTGGTTCTGTTCACTCTAGCTCACTTTGAAAAGCCTCATTTTATTCCACTAGATGGCAGCAATCACTAGAAATGTATTTTTCTCTATCACATTCCATCACAATATACAGATTGGAAATGTAGGTGGCGCTCTAACGCATTTTAGCCCTCACAGATGTGCTCGTCCATAGACATTCAGTCTAATTTTCTGTTCATGCACCACTCCTATTGTTTCATCAAATATCTCGGCCTCTGAGTGGACTAGAAGCTCAATCTAGGTGTCATTAGAAAGCTGAGATCATCCCTTTGTGAAAACATATTTTTCTGATGATTTGTTTAGCATGCTTTTCCTTCTGGATGGCATATTTTGATCTGGACATATAAGATATAACATTGGATTATTCAGCCAAGCAAGTAAAAAATAGCTCATTGTTTAGAAAACTCCCCAAGATAAAAGCAGATATAAAGTTCTTGGCTACTTAGGGCTTACAGCAGTAGTTATCGAAGCATAAAGAAACATTTGCATTTGATGACTTACAGAAATCATATTTCAATTATTGATTCTTTTGAAAATCTTTCTAACTGTTCATATTGATATATAGCTTGTCCATTTAGGTGCTATGTGAAAGACTTTTATTTTCATATAAATATTTCTACCCCATTACCTTTAGAGGGTGTTCATTTTTAACGTAAATATTTTGAGGCCTGTTAATATAAATGCAGAAGTGATGGTTATCTCTGAAAAGTTCAGATTCTAAGCTTTCAAAGTTTTTTTTTTTTTAGTTTGCGATCGCCCATCCCTGCTCAGAACACCATTGCAACCACCTAGCAATACCTAATCAAACACCCATAACACCATAGCAACCACAATGCAATGCCTGGACAACCACCCTGAGCACCCTAGCATTGTGGTAAGGAATTTTGCACAGGCAACCGTGACACACATTTTTTCTATGTTCTAGATGATTGTAGCTATATATTATTGTATATGAATAGTACATTATGTTTATATAATATAATATATACAGTACATATCTTAGTATATATGTTGTATGTATTCGTTATATAATATACTGTATGTTTAATATTAAAAAATATGTATTTTCAATTTGTTTTGAACATTTCTTTATCTGGGTTTAGGTAGTGTGCAGTTTCCTCTCCTGTAAATCATTTATTTTGGCTGTCTATTCTGCACTTGCCTGGCATCAAGAATTTTGTTGTGGTACATGGTTATATGTCAGAGGTTAAACTCTTTGTAATGTGTCCTCCCTGCTTTGAAATTCACCACTGGGAGGCTTTCACTCCCATTCAGAGACTTCTGCTTCATCAACATGGTGATAGATGTATTATCGGAGCCAGCCAGGCCCTCAAAGGTACATTTTATTAGAAACAGATGCCTAGCTTGATGTAAATGACTTCACACTGGGAATGTTGGAACCACCAATGTGAATGAAATACAGGATGCCATGTCTGTGCACAATCACTGATAAGACTGAAAGAGACTAAGCTGCTGGAGGGACTACTGTGAAATTGTGATGACACTCATTGAAGGTTACAGTAGCCCTCAGGGGCTGTTCTGTATGTGCAAAGATATTGTTAAAGGGATAGTCACCCAAAAAGATACATTCTGTAATAAACTCACTCTTATGTTGTATAGAATATATTATATTTTTTGAGGGGATTGGGGGTGACCCTGTCTGGGAAAGCAAGCCCAAAATAAGTGAAAATGAGCATCCTCAAAGCCCCAAAAAATGCATCTGTATTGTGGAAATAAGCACACAAACAATTGCGACCCGCAACTGCCCATATTTATAAGCAACTTATAAGCAAAACAAGCCCAAAGTCGCTTATGACTCAAGTGATCTCGACTCCCAAAAATTACCCAAAAAGCATGATAAATGTAGTTTATGCCAATTGTGCACAATATTCCAAGTCTTCAGAAGCCATACAATTTGTGAGCAACAGATTGAAATTTGAGGCGTAGCTCTGAAAATCCATTCTCCATTCCACGTATCTGAATGCACACAGTCGGCTTCGACACACACAAGAACCAATGGTGTCAAAACCTCCATTTTTAAAATCTTAATGCGAACGCAAATAAGGTTTTAGATCAGGCCCGAAACATATTTTACGCAAGTATGCGTACTCTGATGTGAACACTCATGCATGTATGAAGATGCTTAAAGAGACAGTTCACCCAAAAATGAAAATTCTCTCATAATTTACTCACCCTCATGCCATCCCAGAAGTGCATGACTTTCTTTCTTCAGCAGAACGCAAATGAAGATTTTTAGAAGAATATTTCAGCTCTGTTGGTCCATACAAGGCAAGTGAATGGTTATCACATAAAGGAAACATAAAAGTAATCCATAGAGTCCAGTGGTTTATTTCATGTTTTTGAAAGCGATATGATAGGTGTGATTGTGAAACAGATACAAATTTAAGTCCCTTTTTACCCTAAATCCCCATTTTCACTTTCACTTTTACACTTTCACACCTGAAAAAGTCTGAAACAGACTTCTGTTTCTCACCCACCCTTATCACATCGCTTTTGAAGATATGGGTTTTATCACTGGAGTCATATGGATTACTTTTATGTTTCCTTTATGTGATTTATGAAGCTACAAAGGTCTCATAACCATTCGTTTGCATTGTATGGACCTACAGAGCTGAAATATTCTTCTAAAAATCTTTGTTTGAGTTCTGCTGAAGAAAAACAGTCATACATCTGGGAAGGTTAATAATGAGAGAATTTTCATTTTTGGGTGAACTGTCCCTTTAACAAGCTTTCTTGAGTTATTGTGGCAGTAACAAACCTCAGTAGTCAAGGGGAAATAGAGCAGTGGGGATTTCTTTAAGACTGCAAGGGAAGCTCAGCTTCCCCTATAATGTCAAAAAAATAATGGTCAAATATGTACTATGGTGTAAACAATTTATTGACTAAAAATGCGTTAGAACACGTTCATCTCGAAGACGAGTTCGTTCAGAATCAGCTACATTACATATAGCAGGTCGGCTGACTCGATTTACTTCTCATACATTCCCGTAGCGTCAGTGCATTTCCCTGTTGAAGCCGAGCGTCCATTGACTTCAATGGGGCTTCTATGAACAGTTTTTTTCAGTGCTCCGAAAATAGACGGTCATTGGATAAATGCTGCGATTATGTCCCGCCCACGGACGCTCAGCGTCTCTGGGGGTGAATGAGGAGTGGGCTGGCCCGGACTCCGGGCTTCCGCGTGATGATTGGAGGATCTGTTGAAAGACTGCATCTCCTTTTGATTGACAGCGAATCTGTACTATAAGAAGTCACTGAAGCTATTTCGCGCTCAGTCCCATCGCGGATTTCTCAAGTGTAGTCGAAAGATAAACTGCTGCAACCTATTTCTTTATATTTGTTAGGCGAAATTGCTAGTCAATTTGCATAATACATTTCACACAATTATACACCACATTCCTTGTTTCAGTTTTACCAAGTTTAATATATTTTGTTTTAGAGCCGCTCGCTTCGTTCGTTCGTTCGTTCATTCATTCATACAGTAGGCTAGGCTAGCGTCGTACGGGTGAAACTGCGCACAATGGCAGACGGTGCTAATATTGTCGACCTGATTTTGGCGAAGCCATTTGAAAGTCTTCCTTACGAGGAAAAAATTAGAATTAAACAGCAGGGCAGATCAACACCTACGATTGATTTAGTGCAAAAAATAGGGTAAATAAGTTTATAATGTAGGCCGAAAATGAGCTTCCCCTCTTTGAAAGACCAGCAGCCGCCACTGCAATAGAGTTACTTTCAAAAGTTTGTGCCTTTAAAATGAATGTGTTATTATCTGGTAAATTTCTATAAATATATTGACTTTACCTTATTGCTCAGCAACATTCTCTTCAAACTGTTGTTCTGCCATGACAGTAGTTCACCTGAAAGAGAAAACTCACTGTCGAAGTGGATAGTTCACACTAATTTCGCTACAGCACCCCCTGTGGCAATGTTGAGAATGCAACGCGTATTTGCGTTGTGTTATAAATTGCGGTCTGACACATCTTTGAATGCAACAACTCACAAAATCGAGCTCACATAGAAAGAGGTATCAGCATTTGTATAATTGTATAGAGTACATTTCCGTCTTTAATAGCGCACAAATCATATGAATGAGTCATTAGATATTTTTATGGTACTTTTCTGTCATTTTTGGAGCTTGAAATACATGCTCACTGAAGTGTGTTGTATGGAAAAGAGTTGCATAACAGTTCTTTAAAATGTCTCCTTTTGTTATCCGCAGAAAAAAAAAACAGTGTGTTTGAAAAGACATGAGGGTGAGTATATAATGACATAATTGTCATTTTTTTAAAAGTTGAACTATTCCTTTAAGGACAGGGTATGAAAGTTATTGCAAGTAAACATGTTCATATAAAGATCTTTCTGAAATGTGTTTTTTTAACCTCACAACACACAAACCTTTTCCCCTGCCCTCTGATAAAGGTGCTCGGTGACCTTTGAGCATAGTCACAAGCCTGAGTCACAATGTGAGTGTCATAAAGGAGAATAGATTTAGAGACAATGCAGGAGAACTGCTGCCTCTGATCTCTCAAAGTACTTCATTCAGGATGTGATTTTGCCATTTTTGGGTGGCAGGGTATAAATTGTGTGTGTGCGTCCAGTTCCTTTCACATTGTTAGAACATCCTGGTACTACCTAGCTGTAAGAAAGGATGATGTAAAACACCAAGAACAGGGAGAGCAGGAACAGACCGGAGGAAGGAAGGAGTCCTCTCTCTTTCATGAACACACACATGCACTGACAGAGGTGACACTCGAGTCAGCAGAATATGGAGATAAGGCGGAACAGGATCTTACGGGTCATTGTTTAAAAGGAACGGATTGAAAGCAGACCACTGATATCTATCACGTGTACCTTCAAAATGTTTATTTCTATGCATTAATAGCATTTATATAATACATTTTTTAGTTGCATTGATTTAAAAATTGTACATTTTGAAATGTATTTTAAATTTATAAAAAAATAAAATAAAACAAGCATTAAAATATTATCATAAAACGTTGATGTTGTTGTTATAATTAAATATGTGCTGAACATTGGAATAGAAATACCTGCTTTTTCAAACTATATAAAGCTTCACTTAATTAAAGGTACCATGATGTTGCTATGAGTTTTTATTTTTTTATTTCATGTTTTAGCATGTGACCATGGTAATACCATGGTATTCTTTGAAGTAACTTGGAGTACCATGTATATAATATATTAAAGTTTTTTTTATTTTTATAAAATACTATTTAATTACTATTTAATAAAATCACTAGTCTTTACAATAGCACCACCACAGTACTTGTTTCCATTGTTTGCACAATATGGTGATTAACTATTCATGAACTGTGCGACATTTTTTAAAAAAGAAGCACATATGTATTTAATAAGATATCTTTACTAAAAAGTGTCAGTACTATGATGATACAGTGATGGTATTGGAAGGTATTACCATGGAACATGACATCATAATAATGAATGATTATCATATTCATATACAATTGTATTTACATGATACTCCAGAAACTATCACCAAAACTGAAATGACCAAAATTGTCTAAAAACATCATTGTAATATAATGATACTTTTATTTTTGCCGTAAGTGCGCATAATTAATCACAAGTACTAATTTGCATAACGGAAAACACGCCCACGGTCGGCATGGGTATTTAACTCACGCCCTCTGTATGGAATCAATGAAATGTGAACGCGGCACTTTGAAGTTGTTTCGCTGCCGCAAAGATGAAAGCGTTGTAGATTAAGAATGTTACAGTATTATCTTTAAAAGAAACGCGTAATCTTGATATAAGTCTCTACTGTTCTTACAACTTTTCAAAGGAGGAATATTCCGGGTGAAATAATATCTCCGTGTGGGGTATCAAGCGACGTTCATGTAACAACATTGATTCAAAGCACAGGATGGATTTATTTTTTTTTATGTATTTTTTTTAATAAGAGGTGAGTTATGCTTAAAGTTAAAGTTCTTTCAATAAAAACTATTTCTAAAAATAACTTTTAATTTTTCTTGGTTAACTTTTTTTTAGTTTTCATGGTTGGTTCTCTATCTGCGGTGTATTAGACGCTGTAAAGTGTATATAAAGTGAATATATATGTAAACCTCGGACCTAAAATCAAAATTCAGTACAAAGATAGAGCTATATGAATTGAATGAGGATAGCTCTTGGTTCTTGGTAGAAATGTAAGTAGCCTATGAGATCTCTGAAGTTTGAATGGAGTTTAAAACTAAAGTTCATCTGGTTCTGTCAATCACAACACATGGACATATAAAGAAGCCCCTGCTGTACAGAAGCCAAATCCTTAAAAAAGAAAAAGTCTTCATTTGTTCTGCATTCAATCTTACTGCTGTCTAAAAGAAACAATTGAGATATTAAAGAGATCTTAATCTTGATTTTTCTTTTCTTTGAGTACCTAAAATTAAAATTGAGAGTATTATTGTGTAATAGTGTTGCTTGAAATAGCATTACATCACTTATTAGCTGTATGTTGGACAACCATTGTTTTACATTTTCTTCCATAACTCAAAGACTATACAAATCTACCTGCCATCTTTTGGTATAATAAATATATGTGTGTATATACACTAATTGGACAATTAAAATGTATAGAATGAGAAAGTAACTGAAGGAAAAAACTAAAATGAACTCCCTGTATCTGAAATAAGAGCAAACATCGTAATAATATAATTGATTTACTACATATTAATATTACTGAATTTGGTAAAACCTGTCAAGGAGGTGTCCTGGTCATATTTAATCCCAAATCGGTACAAAGAAATTATGAAATGAAGACTACATTTAGGACCATTAAGCTTTTTCAGTGTTTCACTGCAATTTTCAGGACACTTAAGCACTTTTTCCCCCTAAATTTTCATTACTGGCACACATCTGGACATTTTCAATGATTATCATTACCATTAACCCCCCTTTACTCCAATACAGTAATAAACTGCTGTTCTATAATGATTTAAAAAATAAATAAAAGGCAGTACACTGGTAAACTTCTATGATACTTCACATTTTAAATAGTATATAATTTTCTTTAACATTGTGGTAACGAAAATATCATAATGACCATCATCTCTTTTTTTCTAATGAGAACTGGGGGGTAAAATGTGCATAACTGTCATGAAAATACTGTCACAATGTAAAGAAAAATATTTTTTACTAGGACATTTTCTTGACCAGTTTCATGAGAATCATGTTACACACATTATGATATGTGAAATGACACCAGACGTCTGTTTTACTTAAACATATTGATTGGCTGATGAGTCAAGAGTCAATTAGATACTTTCATGAAATAATGTTAATTTCATCTTTTATAGGCTCATTACTAAAAATAAAAATTGTTATTGAAAATGACTCACATTAATTTCCGGCAGAGAAAGTTTGTAATTGCATATGTTGAATGCTGTCACACAAACCGAAATTTAGTGCGTTACGATTGTTACAAATGCCCCTTAGTGTCCCCTACTTCTCCACGCAGATAATGTAAAGGACCTTTCCAACACAGTCTCAGTTCCTTTCTGATTTCAATGTTCATTCAAAAGAGAAACCAGAAGACTTTGTCGGGAACCTTTCATGTGGGATATCACATGTGCCGTCTGTGTTGGAAACTTTTGGTGTTAAGGCACTTTTACACCAGATGTGATGTGAAAAGCGAGACTAATTACCAAGAAATGGCCCATTCACATCAAAAGTCACTCACTGAAAGCATATTTGCACCTTTACAATATGGTGCCACAGAACGACAATCGATTTACTCTGGTGCAGTAAATATCGCTTTAAGAATCCATTGTTTCAATACATGATCTTCATTGGCCTACTCCCCCGAAAAATGATGCCAAAAATGTGCATATGATGTGAAAGGACCATCTATTTGCATCCCAATAGTACATTGTGGAAATAATATGAGCAATAAACCAACCATTGAGAGAGGCTTTGTGTCTTTGTAGTTCCCGATATGGCGTTTGTTCTGTGTTAATCAAAAAGTGTGTTTTCAGAACTTTAACCTGAACCCAAACCCTATCCATAAACCGTACCTATACCTTACCCTAGAGTGTAAACATAACCATGATATTAATTGTTTAAGGTCTGATTTGTAATACGGAAGAAAGCAACACTTCTGGGTTCCAAACACGTGTTCATGACGTGTAAATGGTCTGCACTTATACAGCAACTTTTTAACCTTAACATTATTCAAAGCGCTTTACACTGTGACACATTCACCCATTCATACACCAATGGCAGTAGAGCTGCCATGCAAGGCACTAGCCTGCCATTGGGAGCAACGTGGAGTTCAGCATGTGGAGTCGTGTGGGCCGGGATTCAAATCCTGCGATTAGTGGCCAACCCGCTCTACCAACTGAGCCACAGCCGCCCCACACAAGTGTAGGTGATTGGTTGAAAGTAGTACGTTCTCGTACGAATGTAGTAGTACGAATTGGTACCAATTCGCCACCTCTAAATATTGTGACATTCTCGTGAGATTGGTTTGGTCCTTTCAAACAGAACGCAATGAAGGTTTTTGATTGGAACAATGGATTCTTTTTGAGCTATTTACTGCACCAGAGTAAACTGATTGTCGATCTGCAGCATCTATTGGAAAGGTGTAAATATGCTTTCGGCGAGTATTCACGTTGCTTTTGGTGTGAATGGCCATCTTTTGGTAATTTGTGTAAAAGGGCCTTAACACCAAAAGTTTCCAACAGTCAGTACAATGATGTCCCACATGAAAGATTCAGAACAAAGCCTTCTTTTTTCCTTTTTGAATGAATATTGAAATCCGAAAGAAACTTTAATGATTCAAAGTCATGATCATTAATCAATGGATTGTTTTAATGCTTTAATGTGTCTTTTTATTTTTGTAGGGCATGTCCTTGTTGTGAATGGCAAAAGTCATGGCTTACTGGTTCCCACCTATTTGGGGAACCTGTTTGTTGGTTCCACTGATTCTCAGTCACTTTACTCATGCTCAAGATTTGAAGCCCACCAGATGGCCTCTTTACCCTCACAAGCCTTTGGTTCTCATCTGGAATGCCCCGACAGAAGACTGCAGACCTCGCCACAATGTCCATTTCGAACTCGATCAGTTTCAGATTGTAGCCTCACCCAATGAGGGTTTTACCAAACAGAACCTCACAATATTTTACAAAGACCGCCTGGGTCGGTATCCATACTTTGAGGCAGATGAAACAGCCATCAATGGTGGACTTCCACAAACCGCCAGCATCACACACCACCAGCAGAAGATGCCAGAAGGGATCAGGAAATACATTCGCGACTCATCTGCACAAGGTTTAGCTGTTATAGACTGGGAAGAATGGCGCCCGTTATGGGTACGAAACTGGGACACAAAAGATGTTTACAGGAGACATTCGCTGGTTTTAGTGGCCCAAAAAAACCCAAACTGGACAACTGAACAGATAAAGAAAGTATCCCAACAGGAATTTGAGATCTCTTGCCGCAAATTCATGCTAGAGACATTACGTCTGGCCAAAAGCTTGCGTCCCAACCAGCTGTGGGGCTTCTACCTCTTTCCTGACTGCTATAACCATGATTACCGCAACAGCTTGGAGAACTACACGGGCCGTTGCCCGGATGTTGAGGTAGCCAGGAATGACCATCTTAAATGGCTTTGGACTGAAAGCACAGCCCTTTTTCCTTCAATATACATGGCCTCAGTGTTGCGTTCGACATCTTCTGGGCGCCAGTTTGTCCGTAACAGGGTGAAGGAGGGAATGAGATTGGCATCGGTTGGAGAGGGACCGGCACGCCCTGTTTTTGTCTATACGCGTCCCTCTTATGCTAATGAGCTGGAATTGCTGACTGAGGTGAGTTTGTGGAAAGCAGAGATCCGTATTTAAAGGAATATTCCGGGTTCAAAAATCTAGGTTGCAGTGAGGCACTTATAATTGAAGTGAATGGGGTAAATCTGTCAGCATGATAATACTCACTGTTTCAAAAGTATAGCCACAAGATTGTAAAAATATGTGTGTTAACATGATTTTAGTGTGTAAAGTATCCAATTTTTATAACTTTGTTGCCATGACGATGTGGTCAACAAACCCTAAAATGACAGTAAAAATTACTATTTATACAACACAGCTCATATAATATATGAGTTTCATTGCAAGTGCCACATTGTAACGTAAATTGTTTTTTTTTAAGAAAAGGAGGGACGAGTCAAAATAATTTTTGTGGTAATCAACATTATGCCACAAATGCTGTCGATGGAGATTAACTTGAAGCAAAAAAGAAGTCTATATATATTAAAAAAAAAGACAAAGGTGCAAGACTCTACTTGGAGTCTCTTATAAAAAAAATTAACTATGCATCCCCTTAAGCATTGCAACTGATGTTATTGAATAAAATCAAATGGCACAATAAAACAACTAAATATTTATTTATACGTTTAAAATGTATATATATATATATATATATATATATATATATATATATATATATTATGTTTATTGCTAACTATTCATATATATATATATATATATATATATATATATATATATATATATATATATCTATATACACACAAATATTTCAGCAGTTTGATTATCTTTCACAATGCTTCAATAGAGTGGGCGGTCGCTACTGAGCTATTTATGTTTCCATAGTAACAGCATCTTCTCTGATTGGTGGATCCCTCTCCAGAATAATGGGTAGTGTAGTTCTTCAGCTATTAAAACCCCATTTTCTAAATGAAGTGGAAATTATGAGTCGTCAACGCTCAACAATCTTGTGAGCTCGTGAAATGTTTATCATGAAAAGGTCTTGAAATGTTTATGTTATTATTAAAAATCTTACTTGAGGAAATGAATGGGATTTTTACTTCAGGAACCATTTTAGAACTTTAAAACTGTGTAAAGAGTTTACAACCATCTGCACACAAGACTTCATTAGACTTGCATAAGAAAAGAGCAAATCTTGTTTGACAGTAGTATTGCAGATGGCAACAGCTTGCTAAGGTAGGATTGGTTAGTAAAAATGTTTAAGTTGGGGCTTAGCGACGGGTCAGTTACATTTATGTAAATCACTCCAGATGATCTGCAGCTAACCTTGTACGGAAATGAAGGTTGACCTTACGGGACAAAATATTCCACTTAGCCAGTGACTCTTCAGTCTGTTTGTTCACCTCCAAGAAAGATGGTTTCTGAGTGTCTGCAAATAGTTGCTCTAGTTTTTTTCCTCAAAAGGGAGAGGGTACATCAGGTTTCATGCTTGGCACAAAGTCTTATTTTGATCAGTAGCTTTTTGTTTTTGCATTAGTGGTACTTTTGTAACTGAAGCTGGCTGGTATGTGATAGCTGTGCGGTATGTGTAAACCTCAATCCTCTGACCTCAAGAGGCGCATTAGCGACTGATGCTAGAGGCTGTTGCATTTAGCGCACCCGCCTCCCATGCTGGAGGTGCCGGTTCGAATCCCGTTCAGAGTGGGTCGAGCAGGACCGTTTACACTTACCGAGGGTTTAAAATTAGGATTGGAAATGTGAAAACTACCTTTGCGTATAAGTCATCCAGCACTATTTATGCTACGAACATGAATGATACTTCAAGCCATGCGGTTGGTTGAAGGGAGGTGTCTTATTACTTTTCTTAGTGATCAAACTTAAACAAATTCCCTAGACTTACATTGAAGGAGGGACCTGAGATATACAGCAACATATTGGCATCAATAGTGGCGAGTTTTTCACGGGTAAGAACCACTTAAATTATCTTTAGACAATGTAAAAACTACATTTTTCCTGTAAAAATATCCAAACTTTCTGGTAAGAATTTCTTGAAAAGCTATTGTTCCATAAGTCATTAAAATAATGTATCTTTATGTGTATTTTTATGTATCTAAAAGTGTTTTCGAGTGGTTGCAACTTTTGTAAATTATTTTAACATCATTATTATTAAGTGTGCTGTACATCAAGACAAAAATCTTATATTGAGAACAAGATATGCTTCATTCAAAAAAATTGGCCAAATTTTTTGTTTTATTACCCCTCTTGAAACAAGCAAACACACTCAAAAATAGCAACTATCTCTTATAATCAAGCAAAGAAAAATCTACAAATGGGGTTAGCAAAAATGGCTTGAAACCAGTATAAGTATCTAGTCACTAAAAATATGAATGGATCTTAAAGCTACGCAGAAATCATAAAAATTGTTAATTATGTTTTCATATACATTGAATATGAAGCAGTGTATTGAAGTTTGCATTAAAACTAGTGTATTGTGTAGGTAATGTAGGGTGTGTGTGTGTGTGTGTGTGTGTGTGTGTGTGTGTGTGCACGCTCGAGAAGAACAGGATGGGAGTTGGTCACATTTTAGTGCCACCACCCACCACACCATTTCCTTGTTTATTTCCACTTGTTTAAAGACCCCATGCAATCAAAATCCAAGTTTTATGGCTTTTAGTACATGCTTTTAGCTTAAAGTTCATGTGTATATACTAAAATGTTGACAAAAGTAACCGTTACATATACAGCATAATATACATCCAAAATTTGCAGTCTTACTCTTCTGGGAAAATGGACCAAAAATATTGATGACTCATCTTGCACTAAATGGGTGTATCCACATTTCTGTCCAATAAAATGCTGTAAAGGAGAATGGTCCTCCCTCTAATACCACCTGCCTCCACCTCATGTAGTGATGTAAACTAAACTGCTATTTGCGATTTAAGAAAAGCACCACCAACAAAATTAGCAAAACATTTTTTTTTTTAAATATGCCATGAACCAATCATTAATTTTCTTATTTGTGTTTTTGCAGACAGATTTGGTTTCCACCATTGGAGAAAGTGTGGCCCTGGGTGCAGCTGGTATTATACTCTGGGGTGATGCCAGTTATGCCAGTAGCAATGTGAGTAATCACATTCATGTCTTATTTTGATCATGACTATTGCTCTTACTTAGACATAGGAATTTAAAGGAATAGTACAGCCAAAAATGTAAATTCTCTCATCGTTTTCTCACCCTCATACCATCCCAGATTTTAATTACTTTCTTTCTTATGTGGAGCATAAACAATGATTTTTAGAAGAATATCTCAGCTCTGAAGGTCCATACAATGCAAGTCCAAAACTTTGAAGCTAAAAATAACACACAAAGGCAGCATAAAAGTATTCCAAGACTCAAGTGGTTTAATCCATGTCTTCAGAAGCGATATCATATGTGTGCTTGAGAAACGGATAAATATTTAAGTCTTTTTACTATAAATTATCGTCCCTGCCCAGTAGGGGGTGATATACACAAATAATGTTAATTGCCAAAAACAAAAGAAGAAAAACTCTTAGGAGAGAAGAGCGCTTAAGAGGGCTGTTTGAATAAGGAGATTTATCGTAAAACGTTACTTGAATATTAATCTGTTTCTCAACCACACCTATCATATTACTTCTGAAGACATGGATTAAATCACTGGAGTCGTATGGATTACTCTTATGCTGCCTTTATATGCTTTTTGGGTTTCAAAGTTTTGGACCCCATTCACTTGCATGGTATGGACCTACAGAACTGAGATATTCTTCTAAAAATCTTTATGTTCCAAAAAACAAAGAAAGTCATACACATCTGGTACGGCATAAGGGTGAATATATTTTTGCATGGGCATGCACCACTCCCATACATTTAATAAATGTAAAATTTGTGTCTTTACATGACAATATCTTCCTCTCTTTATATTTTTCACCTTTAAGGCGAGCTGTTTCAGTCTGACCCAATACTTGGGGGTCCTCTGGGTCGGTACCTCGTCAACGTCTCCACAGCAGCCGAGCAGTGCAGTCGCTTCCTGTGCGGTTCCCACGGTCGATGTCTGCGCAGACACTCGGACACAGACACATATCTCCACCTAGACCCGCAGACGCACACTATAGTGGGTCAGGGGAGCGGACTGCATGTGAAAGGAGAGCTGAGCACAGAAGAACAGAGACAAATGAGCGAGGACTTTCAGTGCCAGTGTTTTATGGGGTATAAGGGTGAGAGATGCTATCTTGAAGACCCTCTTCACCAGAAAGGAGCGGCACATGCACTTAAAGCATTGTGGCTTTATATTCTCACACTATTGCTGCTTCATTTATTGGCCTGAGCGGTTTATATTAATTTGGTTATATTTATATTTAGGGATAGTTCACTGACAATTTAAATTCTGTCATCATTTACTCACCCTCTTGTCATTCCAAACCTGTATACATTTTTTTTTTCTACTGCAGAACTCAAAATAAGATTTTATCTTCGAGCTGCTCTTTTCTATGCAATATAAGCATATTTTGAACCAAGGCTCTAAAAAAGGACAAAAAGCAAACAATTAGCACAATAAAATAATGAAAAAGTAGTCCATTTGACTTGTGCGCTATATTCCTAGTCTTCTGAAGACATATGAGAATGCTTTGTGTCAGCATTCAGTTATTCATTAAATAAATTATAAAAAAAGTTTTTTTGTGATAATTTATCATTTTATTTTAATGTACATTTTTATAGTAAAATTTACAATTACATTTTTAACATTTCATTAACAAATACTAATTTATTCTCATGTGTACTGCCAAATTTGCCACGTTAATACGCGTCACGTCATGTGAAACTGGCGTCAGTGTTTCATCAACAACATGAAATACAAAGTTTGAATGGTCACGATATGTTTGAAAATGAGCAGCATGAGCCATCTGTCAAAACTTATTTTGTGTTCCACTAAAGGAAAAAAAGTCATACGGTTTTGTAATGACATGAGGGTGAGTAAATGATGACATAATATTCTTTTTTTGGGGGTAAACTGTTCCTTTAATGGACACCCCATGCACACCGCGACAGACACTTTAACGTTCTTTTGTTTTTACTTCCGAAATAGTCAGTAAGCTTCAAATGCTGTTTGTAAGAAGACTTTCTCCAAGGTTGAAATCATGTGAGTGAGCTGATATTGCATAGAATAAACACAGGAAACTCTGATACCTCTGAGTTTAAATAAGCACTTTTGTTTGTTGTCACACATATTTCTCCACTCAGACTATTTGAACCATATACGCATGTTGTGCAACAGGAAAATCACTCATAAATAAAAGTATTTCGATTTTTTGTTGCATGTTCACATGTGAGCCACACTTAAGCACTGGACTGTGAGAGTATTATTTACTTTTATAGTTTCAGATGTTAACACTTTTGTGACTATAATGAACTATTGTCTTAATTGTGATACACATTGGAATGATTTCAGCAGTTTCCTGTATGTTATCGCTTTTAATAAAAAAAAGAATTATGCTTTTTAAAATTATGTGTATAAATTTTGAAGTGCATTTCTTTCTTTTCACAATTACATTTGTCCAATATTTGTTGTGTAATTGTGTCTGCAAACTCAAAAACGGTCTTGTTCACACCACACCACACCATTCATTGATTCCCAGCTTATGGAACTCTGTTTGAGAAAAGAAGAACTAAAGAAAGGGGTTAAACATGAACATGTATCAGACTAACTCTAGGATCTACCCCAGCGCAGGAACCAGCCCAAATTACAGGGTTTACAAACCGAGAAGTTATATTTGTTGCATTTAACTCTGTGAACATTCACTTATTGGAGGAAAACTGGAGTTTAGCCAGTGACACAATATGAAGTATTTTGTATTTGCTTATCTTTAATGACTCTATTTGTATTTATTATTTTGGGTGTTTATGTAGACAGCTGTAGCCTATACTGTATGTGGCATTCCTCACAGAAATAATTTTTTAATTGAAATCTTGAAATGTATGAGAATGTTTCTCTCCTGAATATCAACATTGCTTTCAAAATTACAACAGCTCTGTATTCAATAGACAAATAGGACTATTTATACTGGGGCTAGCTGTCACACGTGTCACGATTTTGTGTGGTGGTTTCAAACAAATACCTCAAATCTGTCTTAAATTTGACTAGAATGATTTATATAATGATGTTCATAATGAATTGTGTTTACAGAACAATCATAAATGTCAGTTGTCACTTGTATTTTATATAATGTAATCAGTAGTTATTTTTTTATTATGATTTCTAGCAACCAAAACAATGGTTTGATATATTTATGTTACCTAGTGTGACATCTAGTCCCTATTCCTAAGGTACTAGCATGTTTTCATTTTAACTTTTACCATTATAATACCATATTTTGTACCATAAGCTTTGCAGATCCTTGACATTCTACCTGTCAGTTTGTCCAGATACTCAGGTGATATTTCACCCCACACTTCCTGTAGCACTTGCCATAGATGTGACCGTCTTGTCGGGCACTTCTCATGCACCGTACATTCTAACTGATCTCACAAAAGCTCAATGGGGTTAAAATCCATAACACTCTTTTCCAATTATCTGTTGTCTAATGTCTGTGTTTCTTTGCCCACTCAAACCTTTTCTTTTTGTTTTTATGTTTCAAAAGTGGCTTTTTCTTTGCAATTTTTCCCATAAGTCCTCCTGAGTCTTCTCTTTACTGTTGTACATGAAACTGGTGTTGAGCGGGTAGAATTCAATGAAGCTGTCAGCGGAGGACATGTGAGACGTCTATTTCTCAAACTAGAGACTCTGATGTACTTATCCTCTTGTTTAGTTGTACATCAGGTCTTCCACATCTCTTTCTGTCCTTGTTAGAGTCAGTTGTCCTTTATCTTTGAAGACTGTAGTTACACCTTTGTATGAAATTCTCAGTTTTTTGGCCATTTCAAGCATTATATATCCTTCATTCCTCAAACAATGATTGACTGATGAGATTCCAGAGAAAGTCGCTTCTTTTTTGCCATTTTTGACCTAATATTGATCTTAAGACATGCCAGTCTATTGCATAATGTGGAAACCAAATATCTTTCAACTGTGTTTGATATAATGGCGAGTGATTTCCTAGTACCAAATTAGCAATTTAGCATGATTACACAAGGATAAAGTGTTGGAGTGATGGCTGCTGGAAATGGGGCCTGTCTAGATTTGATCAAAAATGACTTTTTTCAAATAGTGATGGTGCTGTTTTTTACATCAGTAATGACCTGATTATACTTTATGATCAGTTGAATGCCTTTTTGGTGAATTAAAATACCAATGTCCTTTCGAAACAGCAATATTTGATCATTATTCCAAAATTTTGTCTACCAGTGTGTGTATATGTACATGTATATACAGTATATATATATATGTGTGTGTGTGTGTGTGTGTGTGTGTGTATTTTAAAACAAATGTAGGCTATCATTGGCAAAAGGCATTTCTTTATGATGTATATTATCCCTTTTCCTAACCCTAACAGTGTGGAAGTGTAGCCCCCTTTTTGAGATTGCCCAGCCCTCTTCTGGAATAACCCCGCCCCATTCTGGAGTTACCCCTTTTGACGTTTCCGCCACCGTTTGGAGATCTCCGGGCTGCTTGTGGGTCATGTCTAGAATGTAACCCCAGAGTTACCTCAAGTCTCGCTAGAGTCACATTAAATGTTCACTCGCTTTAAATATAAAGTTTTTTGTGTTTATTTAGATTTTTACAGATACCCTACACCAGTTATTCCCAACCTTATTCCCCTTCTGGAAATGTCACTAGGTGGCGACAAATGAGCGTCTTATGTGCTATGAGTGAGTCAGTGAATCATTTTGAGTCATTCATGACCGAAATCTACCAAGAGACTTTATAGTGCTTAAGCATTAAAAGAACAAAGCAGATCTATAGTCTTCCTTCAGCATGAGCTTTATTTCTCATCCAAAAAGACAACAATAATAGTCTAAATATAGTTTAATAACGTCATTTTCCTACAGTAGCCTGTTTAAACGGCTGAGCTTGGCTTTTATCAGAAAAGACCACAATAATAGACAAATAATAATAATTTTGAGTTTCAATAATGTTCTTTCGTCATTGTAAAGCACATTTCACATGAGTTGAGTCGAGGTGTCAACGCTCTGTGCAACGCCAGCGTCAAGCGCCACATCACCCTCCACATGATAAGAGTTGCAGAAAGCGTCACAGAGGGGCGTTTTTACGAGTTTGCCGTGTAAAAAAGCAAGAGGTGTGCACAATAAACATTGAAAACATGAATTTGGAAGAATGAAAAAAGCTTGCAGTTGCTTTGACAGCAGAAAGTAATAAAAAGACTTGTTTATGTTTAAGCGTTTTCTTGGTGAATTTAAATGAGTTCAATAACTGGGGTCTCTGATATTCATAAACGATAAGGTCATATTTCATTAAAAGAAATTATGAGGCATTCAATGTCTCTTCACAAATTTGGACAGTTTTTAAACTGTGCAACACAGTGGATGGGAAACACTGCCATACACAAACCCCTACCCCTAAACCTAACCCTGCCATGAAATGTAACCCTAAGCTTAACTTTGTCACAGTGAATGAGACTCTCGTGAGACTTAGGGTTAGGGGTGTTACCTTCAAGAAACAGCTCTGCTTGTGGATGCGCTGAATTCAACTCTTCCTTATGCTCCGCCCTCATCCTTCCTATTGGTTACAGCAATGTTACATTCAATCGACAGTGTTCAGTCACAAGCTGATAAGTATTACTTATATACAGATGACATAAATACATGTATTTTTATTCATTTCTTATGATTTTACTGTAGTAACAGGAAATGTAGTAGTGTCTCTGTAAATGAAAACAACCTTAGTCATTTTTCATTTCCCCCTCATAGTTGATCTAAGTATGCATTTTTGGTTGTTCTTCCCTAACAGAAAGTACTATGGCAGTACCATGGCACAGTGATGGTATCACATGGCAATACAATTTCATATAAAGTACAATGTCATATTCATTCACCATTGCATTTACGTGGTACATTACCAAAGGTACATGTCCAAATAACTATGGAAGTTTTTCTTAATGTGGTTGTTGATGTTATCTTTCAGTCATTTGCTGAACAGGAAGGATGCAGCATTCACACAGGAAGTAATTGAAAATGTGTGATGTAGTTTGCCGTTCATAATATGTTAAGTTATTGTGGCTGAATGGACAGTGTTGAATAATTTACTTCATTCACTTACAAAAAAGTACCATGTTAGTATGATGGTTAATGGACATGGTACCATGGTAGTACCATAGTATCATATAAACACCATGGTGTATGACATCATATGATACGGTTCCAAAAAGTACCAAGTTATTATGATGTTATTTTTTAAACATGTAGCATGGTAGTACCATTACATTATTTTAACTACATTGGAGAACTATGCAAATAAATACCATGGCTCATGAATTTCAGAAATTCACCAATGGTAGCACCACAATAGTTTTTGGTAAGGGCAATATGCTAATCATTCAGTTCCATGGTGTATATTAAAGGTCCATGATACAATTATGGTATCATCAGATGGTAATACTTGGTATTTTGATGTATTGTATAACATAGTGCTGATTACCATGTTCATATCAATTGATATTAACATAGAACTTTGAGGTATTTTTTTGTAATTGTCTGTAACAACTCTATATGTGACCACTGTGTTTCTTTGCGAAAGGAAAAATAATGTATTTTATAGCTAATTATATGGAAAATGTCTATGCACATGCACAAATATTCTTAATGTAGTGTTTGTTGAAGTGTATGATTATTATGGATAATGAGTTGTTCTGGATAAAGTACACCTTTGTTAAAAAAATTGCCTCCCATCATTGAAAATAGCTTTTGAAATTAGACTGAATGAAGCTCAACTTCATTTCCATTTAAATTGCCTCGGCTCATGTAATGTCAAGTGTTGAGCTGGGTGCTAAATGCTTTGCGTGCATGTCATTGCAGGTCCTTTCAACGTGTCAGCTTTTGCCCGGCATGGACATGTGTCAACATTGGATGTGTCTTCGGGTGTTGTTTTGGGCATTTCGCATGCGCCATTTTTGGCTGCCCTCCTACCCTCACCCTCCCTCCTAACCTAGCTCCCATTTTTCACCATATGGAATGTGCTTACTGAACGCTGTGCGTCTCAATTTGGGTCGACCTGGACTTAAGCGTCTTTGACATTGTACACAACCACGAGCAGGTCTTCATGGGCAACAGCATCGCCATTTTCTACTCGGACTAAGTTGAGACAATATAATTTCACAATGATCTTAACAATGAACCAGTTAATGGTGCCGTTCCTCAGAACGCGAGCCTTTAACCAGCACCTCTGGAAGGCTGATCGCAACTTTCACAGACTCACCATCATCGACTGGGAGAAGTGGCGGCCACTTTGGGAACATAACTGGGACAATAAGGAAGTGTACTGGCAGGGTTCAAGGGCGTTAGTTGAGGTCAAACACCCTACCTAAATTCCAGATCAAATAGAAACTGAAGCTGTTAAGGAATTCGAGGAAGCTTCATGGGCGTTGATGGAAGAGATGTTAAAACTGGGCTGGACAGAGCGCTCTGGTGGACTATGGTTTTTGTTTTTACCCTGCTGCTGCAAATATCAGTACAAGAAGAATGAAACTTATACGGGCAAGTGTCCATCTCTGTATATGAAGAAGAATAAAAAACTTGCTTGGCGTTGGAACGTCAGCACGCCCATGTACCCTGATATTTACCATGAGTTGGGTCTCAGGGGGTCGCGATCGTGAAATTGTGCTGTACCTGGAGACTATGAGGGTGAGAGAACAGACTGCCCACAGTCGGCCATCTTGCCTACACTTACTCTATGGAGTTTCTGTCACAGGTCAGCTCAGAGTGCTATAAAATACAACAGTCAGATTGTGTGTTTCAGGAAGTAAAAACCCATCAATTGTTTGCAAAGATGAATTGATTTTTAATGATAACTTATAACCCTTCAAAGACAGAGCTAACATGAGCTTCAAGGTTGTTAATCAATGGCACATGCTTCTGTTTGAGCCGTCAGTCTGCATTATTTCACCTTAATTAAAAAAAAAATCAACTTTAATAGTGGAATTTATGCTGAATAAATACACTACCCATGATCCTAAAGAGAAAGATCCACCAATCAGAGAATCGCAGCAAACAAAGTGCGGCAAAATAGCTCTTCAGCGACTGCCTTCTCCCATGACGCACTGTGAATGACACAATCGAATGGATGACAAAGTCTTCCTTAGCGCTGGGTGATATGATGATATATATCTTAGCGACATTATAAAGTGTCAATCGATAGAGATTTTGCTATATCGTGTATATCACGATTGTTAGAAATTCATGTGCGCAGCGTGGGCTTATATATCATTGGGAAGAGAATTTAAAGGGGTCATGAAATGTAGAAACAAATTTACCTTGATATTTAGACATATAAGAGGTATCTGTACTTAAAAACATACTGTAAATTTCAGAACTCAAAACTTCCTACTCAGCCTAAAAAGAGCATTTATAGTTGCCACCCTGCTAAAAGTCTAGTGTTGAAATCTGTCTGTTCGTGACATCATGAAACATTGCTCATATGTATTTACATATCCTACAACATGCATCATCACACCCTTGGCCCCGCCCACTGGCACAGTTCAAGTCAAGAGAGTAGGCCTTGTGTGGCTAACTATTCCTAACATTAACCCAAAAGGGGCCCATCTGGACTATTTTGTTTTATTTTTGTTTATGAACATGAACTACACAGACTCTTTGACCGCTGCCATGTATCTCGCCGCTTTTAAAAGACGTCAAGTTACGGAGAAGTAATTCTCTTTCATTCAGATGCTGCCTCTTGTTGTTTTGAGCACAGACGTGTTCTTTCGCCCATCTGTGCTATATATAATTGTTGGGGTATGTAAACATGCGAAGTGCGCCTCAGTGCACCTTCAGTATATGTGTTTTATTTCACCGTGCTTCGGACTATGATATGTTCGTTATTTTCATCTCATGTCAGTGTAGATTGCTTGAGAACAAGTCATAATACGATTCAAGCTTGGCAAAGGAACTGTTATTGAAGGATGAGGCAGTTAAAAACACTTGGACAAGATCAAAATCGTAAGTAAACCATTTCATTCATGAGTATTTCAAATGTCGTGACTGTTTGATATTTTATGGTGCTGAGTGTTAACAGTTGTGCTTGAGATGAACATTTTAATTTATTCAGATGCAACGTGTTGGATGTGCGTTATATGTAAACCCTGAAAATTAGTTTTAATATTTAAAATTCAGTTTTCACAATGCAGGACCATAAAAGGTGATTAAAATGGTGAAAAACTTAACACAAATGGTGACCTGTTACAGCACCTAAAATATATACTTTCTTTACCCTTCATATATATTTTAACCTAAAACCTTGATGTTAAGAAAAAGCACATGTAAATGTTATGCATCAATGAGCCATTATACATACAGCTGACATTCACATATATTATACATGCACACGTCAACATAATGCAGTGTGAACTCTCCATGTGCCCTCTGTTCAGAAAGCCTGCGAAGCAGTTTGAGATTTCCTGGACGAAACAATCAGCCATACATTGTGAATGTGACAGAAGGGGCATTTATCTGTAGCCAGACCGTGGCTTGTTCCAGGGGCAATGTGTCAGATGGGACCCGAGCATCGCAGCATACCTCTGTCTTGACCCGGCCATATGGTTCACAGAACCAAGTTGCCAGGCCCTGTTATTAAGGGTCTGTCTTTTGTAGCTCACAAAAGGTTTTAGATGGTTGAGGAAGACACAAGACATTTTTCAGTCTATTTTTAGTGTCACCGTTTTCCAGGATGGCAAGGAGAACGATGCCAGAAACCAGTTCCTCAGTCTTTTACATAACAGAACTTTCAGGAGACTTGAAGTCTGGAGTGATTAAAGATCACAATTGCAACTTTTTATCTCGCAGATCTAAAGCCGAAACTGTGAGAATAAAAGTCAGAATTAGCTCTTTTATTTTTTTATTATGTGGCGGGACCCGTATTTCATGCTGAACAGCAAATGTTGACACAGCAATTTGTAACTCTGAGGAAAGTTTGAGGAATACAGTGTTGCCTTGCAAGCACTATTCAAAGTTTGGATTACTTGTTCATGGCCAATGTTTATGTGTGTGTCCTGTCCAACCACACGTACGCTCTTGGCCACTTGAGTGCACGTGCACGCAACAGGAAGTAAGTGTTCACGACTGTCCCATGTCTAAAACATGCCAAAGCTCAGTGTATTTAACCCACAGTAAATCCAGACATAAGGTGTATCCCAAAGTTCATCACGATCAGGAGCCACACCCAGCCTACCCGAGCATTCTGTGTATTTTCGCCATGATAATATGAAGGGAAGCTTTTCAATATAAGTTCTTTATTATAATCAGCATATATTTATTTTAGTATCAATGAAAGTATTCAACATTATATATCATGTTTATGATGACTTAATAGCAGCATCATAATAACAAAATAGCATTTATGTGTACAACTATACACCTCTTTGTAATCCTTCTCACCCAATAATCACCTTATATTGTTTTTTCCTAACAATGCTGGTGATTTTGGTCATTTATCAGCCATTTTTATGTATTTAAAAAATATGTTTTAATGCTTTATATTTGTTGTATGAAACTACATACTGATAAGTTGTGTAAAGGAGTCTTTGGTCATCTTATATAAATGACAAGCCAAAGCATATAATTTCAATAGTTTGTTGCTATTAATGGATCACACAGGTTTATAGAATTAAGTTTGTATTTTTTTAAATTAAGTTTTATGCAGTGTATTGAGAAACAAAGTAGAAAGAAATAGCTTATATCTCATATTTGACAGAACTTCTGGATGGCACAATTTTACAATTAATTTTTTTTTTAATATGCAAAGTATTGAAAATTAAAACAAGTTAAAATAATTAACTTTTACAATTAATTACACACAATAAAAACATTATACTTACATATTTTCTACAGCACAATACACTTCCAACCACCAGTAGTGTATTACTAAATTAAAAGATGGGTAAAATGTTCAGTTATTTATTATTTTAAGTAGTCTATAACAGTCACTGCTACCTAAAACAATCAGTCTTCAGCTGAGTGGAAAGATAAAAACAGCTGATGCAACCAGCACCAACATCTTTAAGTCTACAAGTGTCCCAATGTGCAATCAAAAGTCATCCACACTTGCAGTCTTCATGTCTACTTGCACACTAGTGGCCAAACACCGGAAATACGTAAGACTTTTTATTCAAGTGGGTAAGTAGGCAAGACCAAAACCATCCCACTTGGGACAGGGCCTATGATTGTTAGCATGAGCTGTCTGAAGTCATGCACTCAGTCTGACCACTAGATGACAGTATCCGCACACTTTTAAGGGTAACTTTCAAAACCTTATTCACGCTAGCGCCATCTTTGATTTTTAATGGGAATGACAACGAGGCTGAAGGATAGACTATTCTCTTCTAGTTTAAAGTGTGTTTGGGTCGTTCTGCGGCTGTCAGAGAACATTCAGTATACAATGAACTCCAGACAACATGAGTTGTGGATAATCAGATTTGATCAAGGAGGTTTATACAGCTTTATACCATTTGTGCAATTGAAGAGACTAGTTGATCCCTCACAGCATCGTTGTCATCCCCATTAAAAATCAAAGATGGCGCTAGCGTGAACAATAGCAGCGAGGACGTTCAGTTCAAGTCACATAAATACATAAAGATTTTGTGGAGACATTGAGTATAAAAGAGAGTTAGATAACTACAAAAAAGCTACAGCATTAATTGTGTTTAACTGATTGTGCATTAGATTTGGATATGTTGCTGAAAAAAAACAAATGTGTTTCATGGTCTGAACAGCTTTAAGATAGTGATAGAGCCAAGCTGGTGCTCAGCTGGTTTAGCTGGGAAACTTCTCTAAAACCGACCCCTAAACCTTGTTCTAAGCGCTTTCCTAATAAATATGAATGACAAATGGTATAACAAATGTATTATTCTGTATGCATCTCACTAGAACATCTAGACTTGCTAATTGACTTCAACCTGGTGGCTGAACTGCCTAACGTAGGCTAGAACACATTCATTAATTATGGCCCATAAGCAAGATATAAATGGAGCTAATTTGGACTGAGGTTTCATTTATCACTCCTGCAGGGTCTGTTGGGTGTTGTGGGTGGTTGTCATGCTATTGCTAAGGTGTTCTAGGTGTTTTAGCATGTTGCTATGCAGTTGCTTGTGTGTTTTTGGTGGTTGCTTTCAGGTCAGAGTCAGAAGACCACACCCCAAAGTCTGTATTATATTCATGTCCCTATTATATGGTCCCACAACAAACCATTACAGATAGTTCTGGACTAAAAGACACAATATTGCCACATAACTTATTTTTTTCCATCTATATTTATGCATTAAACATTTTATGGTGAATATTCTTAAAGGTGCATTTAGGAAAAAAAAAAAAGAAAAGTGGTTCTCTAAAGTAAATGAATAGTAATTTTAAATCTTATGCATAAAATCATGACCATTCATATAAGATGAACACACCAGTCATATCGGTAACCTTAAATCACAAATAAATAACAGTTGTTTATTTCTACATTGGAGAGGGTCTCCCTCATTGGGACAACCAGGTTGAGATCACATGACCAGCCTCTGGGAAGAGCTAAAGCATTTGTTATAGAGGTAAGAGCTATAGGTATTGTTAGCTCTCTCAAAGTATATACCTGTATATTTTTACTCTGCAAACTGATCATAACAGCATCCAAACACTTGTTGCAAAATACTGACATGTGACGTATTATATAAAGTTAGATGATCTTTTTGGAGATTCTGTGTGTGCATTTGTGAATACTTGCTTTTAGACTGAAGAATCTGTTCAATCATAGATGATGATCTCCCTACTATTATTGTATTAGCTTTTGATAATAGTTTTAAGCAGTGTGTTTTTGACATTTTAGGGGTCATGGAGACCAAACAGGCAATTGAAAGGTTATTTAGAGATTAAGTAGGCTATGGAAGATGCAGTTATCAGCAATTTCACTTAAATAATTGAGCTATTCTGAATTTTGACGTCCAAATGTCAGAGCTAATAACATTGAAGAAGGCAGTTCCGTAGTCCAGTCTGGTAGGACAATTTGTGATCTTTCTTAATAGAGCACAGTTGGGTTTCAGAGGTAAGGCAGTGGCACCCTTCATTTTCTCCATATAAATTTGGTTTTTAATGATAACCTTTCAAAACAGACCTTCTATGTGCTATGAGGTTGTTAAGTGATGACATACTTCTTTAGAAGCCAAGTCAGTGTGATTTCAACCTCATTCCTGCTGAAAAACGACACCGTCTATATTCCAAAAGAAAGATTCACCAATCAAGAGCTCAGCAGCGACCAACTACTCATATGAAGCATTGCGAATGACATAAGATATTTTCCCTAAACACTCTCAAATGTATGTATTTGTTTATGTGTGAATTTAGTCAGCCGTAAAATTCACATACATGGCATTTTATACTTTTATAGTTAATTTTATACTGTCTTTTATGATTAGATTGCATAATTTGCAATGTTTCATGGAATATAGGACAGCAACCGAATTTAAAGCTACCGAATCTAAATATCCTCTTCGTGGTTGATCACTAGTTCATAGAAATGGCATGGAGTGGTGGTGGCATAGCGGGCTAAAGCACTACACTGTTAAGCAGAAGGTTGTTGGTTTGAACCCCACAGCCACCACCATTGTGTCCTTGAGCAAGGCACTTAACTCCAGGTTGCTCTGGGGGGATTGTCCCTGTAATAAGTGAGTCGCTTTGGATAAAAAGCATCTGCCAAATGCATAAATGTAAATATAGAAATGGCCTTTCTTTGTAAAATCACACAGACAAAACCTACAAAAATGGCTGGTTGGCCATTGATATTTTTCAAACTTCCATTCCCTCAGAACTGAATGCATCGACCCAAAGTTACACATTTAGACAGATAAGCAGCCACAGAGGATGATAACAGACGTCCCTTTGCAACATTTCTTATTTGTTGTCTCCGATTTGGAACGGAGGTCTGTAAAAAACACTAATCACAGCTCAAGACATATTGATTGTCTGTATGTCTACTGAATAAAGCTGACTTTGCAGGTAGTATACTGTATGAAAGTAGGCAGGCATCAGGGCATGTTAGAATCTTATGTTTGCGTAACATCATGTCTTTAGGGCCAAAGGATTTTTCGGTTTTCTTTGACTGTTCCTGTGGTCTCACGGTCAAAGGAGTATTCTTTAGAAGGCTGAGTTCTTGACCATGTGCGAAACGGAACGGCACATGGGAGAAACTAAATATACTTTGACCTTTAAGATGTCTTAATCTGGTGGGTTATTTGAAGCATTGAGATCATTCATTGCATATGACATTTCACAGTCCTATTTGTGAGGTTTGGCAAATAGTGAAAAGCATAAAAATGGCATCCAACAGTGCCGTTTAAAAGAATTAAATTATTATTATTATTTCCATTTATGATTTCAATTCTACTGAGAAATACACACTGAAGTTGTGAAATGTTTGCTTGTTTATGTCTAGCTAAAGCGTTTTCAAGGCCAGTAGTTTTCAATTGTTTTTGCTTCAACTTGACTAGAGTAACAAAATTATCTCTCATCTGAATGTAAGCAAAAATGTCCAGAAATGCAAACATTGAAATTTACTGATGTTACCATAAACTGCATGGGCCCAACAATATGCAAAATTATAAACACACTGTGGTCGTCACAAACCATGTTTATCCTTGATGCAAGTGAACCCATGTTTAATGTAGTCTGGGTTGTATTTTCTTTTACTAATTTTTTTGGAATGATTGGATATCAAGTAACCTGTCCATAGTGGCATTAGCCTAATTTGTAAATAGCATAAGGTTTGGAAAACGTTTTCTCTTCCCATTTAAAAGTTAATAAGCCTATTAACTTTGCTTTCATAACTATGCACAATTATAAGGTTAGTTGCAATTTTTGTTTGAATTTAGCATAGTATTTTCCTCACTGTCCCTTTTCGAACAGTCTTGCAACACATAAGCCACTTTTGCACTATTGGGCCAATGTGTGCCAGTGCTATCAACTGGCCAGCCAGGGCCAATAGCCTTGGATCTTGAGCTGCGAGACCAAAATCGAATCACCCCGCAGCATTGTTCCTAAAACCCACCCTTAATACGCCGTCCTGGTGCCAACGTCACTCATCCCGCCAATTTCACTAGCAAGAGGGAAGCTCAAGCTGAGGTATAATGTTATCTAGTTATCTAAAATAAGAGTTTATATTGTAAACTTTAGAAAGCTAGCAAGATATGTTAGCGTTCACAACTCACTGACTGTAACTGTCATGGTGTCCTGAATGGTCATTCCACTAACAGCGGGACGATGACACACCGTCCATGATATCATGCAAAGTTCTTCCTTTGCACACTGCTTTGTCCATTGTGTGTTTTAACGGATTAGTACTGTGCACACATTATTTTTAAATGTTTGCCATACCTGTACCATTGTGCTCTTTATACACAACCTGGCAAGTTTGGCAATCTTGGTGATGAAACCTCTGACCCAACTCAGCGAAACTCCACCTTTGAAATTGACCCTGCCTCAGTACCCAGTTGGCCTTGTTAGGCCCAAGGGTAATCAGCGGGTCAATAGCCATTGGCTCTGAGCTAAGCCAAAGGAGGCACGATGAAGCTCCAGAAGTGACAGTGGGAATTGTCCCTGACGCACTAGCACTCCTTCATTTTGCCCGATAGTGGAAACGTGGCTATTGTTCTTGAGAACAAGGAGAACCATTGTTCTTGACGTTATGGTGCCTTTGAAGATGTGTGAAACCAGTTTCCTCAGGCGGTATCTTCATATAAGAGCAGCAAGGCAGCTTCCTTCTGTTTCAGACAAAACCGTTGAATTCTGACAGACAAACTCTTCTCAGATTCCCAACCTTAAACCTTGTGTGTTTCCTACTGGTCATGCTTTCTTGTCCCCTGCTGTGTGGTGGTCTGAAGAGCTTCTTAATAAGCGGTTTGTCATGCAAGGTCTCTATGTCCTTCATAAAGAGTTGGCTGCCAAAGCGATCCAGTGTGTGGTGACTGTGACTCTTTTTTTCACTCTAGGCATAAGCCGCCCATCTTTTCTCTTTCTTGTGGGGCATAGAGTGGAAGAATTTTTGGACTTATACAGAGAAAAGGTTTGGTATAAAAGTGATTCTGTTAACATTTCGCCCACCTCCAATGATCTGTCTACATGGGCCACAAAAGTCTGTTCTTTACCTTGTTGGCTTTACCTTGTTTACCTATTTACTATTATTGCCTTAATCTTAATTATTGCAAAAGACCAGCCTGAGGCCATAAACCAGCTAAGACCAGCAAACCAGCTTAAGCCACAATCACATTTACCTTTGCGCAGCGAAATTCCGCGAGCGAATAAGGTGTGTGGGGAAATTCCGGCAAGAAACTGATTGCCAAGCAACCTCTTTTTAATGTTGCGCTTTCAGTGTTAAAATACATTCTCCTGTCCCAGCTTGTCATGCAGCGACAACTATAAGTAATCCGTTCATAGATACATTTTCTCAAACTGTAACACTGTCTCTCTGTGGTGCTTTAAAAGTTCCTGTGTTTGTTTTGAGCGACCTGCTTAGACCCACCCCAACAACGTTACTCAACATATGGCGTGAGTTGGGGAAAGGTTATCTGACTGTTTGAACAACAGAAACTAGGGGTGTGTTCAGAAAGCTGTTTTGAAAACACTATTTTTGCAATTCCATTCGGTGATGCTAGTGTCGCAGACATTACATACTTAAGCTTTAAAAACAATCGCCACTACAATAGTATCCTTGTCCATTATGAGTATTACATGTAGCTGTATACAAAGCACCGCCCACACAGAGGTCACTGTCAAACCAAGCAACTACCTATTGGTTGACATTCACCTCTCAAAATTCAGTAAACTTGAACTCCATGCGAAATTCGCAAAGGGAAATTCTTCGGAAGTCCATTGCGCGAAATTTACAACCAAATTTACCCATTGAAATGACTGTGTTTGGCCAACAGAATGTCACAGCGTGAAGTTAATTAGACCGTGCCTTTAGGCTGTTGGCACTTTCAAAATATTGCTCTGTTTGTCTGAAGTACCTGACACAACAAAACTAGCAAAAATTAAATGTAGTTATTTTTGCTATTCTGTTTGGTGCCACACGTGGGGCAGAAATTACACTCAGCTGCTTCAATAAAAAAAATAATTATATTTCTATTTCTGTGTTTCCAAGTTGAGTGAAATGCAAATTGAAAGTCAAACGCTGTTTGAATAACACAGGCCACAAATTCAGGGACAGTTTGAGTGATTGCTTGTGAAATTGCAGCAAGAGCAAATTGTTTAATACGAGGGCAACTGTGTGATATCATAATGAACCTGTGAGTGCGTGCATGCCCTTAAACAGGACGAAAATGTAAAACCATAGACAGAATGTGGTCTATCAGGCTAACCTGAAGGCATCCTTATTGCAGAAATCTAGGAAATATACAAAATAACTACTAAAAAGAAAAGCCTATTGCATTTGTCTCACCCTAGCGAGAGTGTTTGTTTGGTTCTGTCCCTTGTTAAGTGCATTTGCAGGGGTAAATTGAGTGTATGACACTGTATAATTCATTTGCTCAACAGTGGCTGCTTGTTTGGTCACACCAATTGACTGAAACAGTGACTGCACAAAATCCATTCTAGCAAATTTTCCCTTTATACATCAACACATCCCATTAGACCCAATCGCCTAGCAACAGTGACATGATGCACACACAGCAGCATTTTACACCTTACTGTGAACATGTTACACATACTATATTAATATATATTAACTTCAACAGCAAATTAACACATAATTACACAATTATTCAATAGCAAAGGAACTGCACAACAACAGTGCAGTCAAATGGTTTATGTAATTACAAGCAGGTCAACAATTATTATACATAAGTGCATGTTGTTAGGATCTTGGTTGTATAAAAAAATACAAAACAATAACATCTTTCATACATTTTGTGGCCTTTAGTATACGTCTGTTTTTTGTTCATATACTGTAGTGCACTCTAAAAGTTGACAAAATAAACTCTTAACAATTGTGTTTCTTTTCCAGCAAAATGGACTAAAAACTTTAATTTCACAACCCCCCATCGGCATATCAGTTATAAGCATGAAAACACAGATATGAAAACAGATGGTTTATTTATAATTAATTAGTAACGCATGTTGTAAAAACTCAAATGCACAATCCAGAAATAATACTAGCCACAATATGTAGAAGACTCTTACTTTTGAGACTTCGGTATGACACCCATTATTGCTGATTGATTGAATAAGCCTGTATTTTAAAATATAATCTGTATTCAGCACTTCAGTCAGCGCTGTGTAAGCAAGCGGCGCCCTCTAGCGGTCTGGGCGGCATATTCCATTATCTATTATACCTCTATGATACAGGATTTAAAAGGGGATTTTGTTCTTTTGGTTAAAACTTTAGATTTTTCCATGATGTGGTTGACATTTCTGTGGAATTGTCCAACATATTCATATCACACATTTGTAATAATCTATTTAAGTTGTAAAGTTCTGTTGTATTACTGCAAACAGAAGTGCAAAAATGTTTTACAAGTACAAAATAACTTTTTTTGATAGCAGTCATCATGCTATCATATTTAGTAATTTATTTTAACATTTTATCCTCTATTTATCTTTCATTGTGGCTTTATTAAAAATGTTGGCCTGTCATGTGTTCAACAGATCCAATCCATGTTTAATGGAAATTATTTATTGTTAGAACAGTAAAAAGCTTTTGAACCTCTTTTGTAAATTTTTAAAGCATAATTCCAAAGTAGATTCTGATGATAAAATAAGGTAAATGGCAAAAAAATATGTATTGTTCTCGGCCAATAGTTTTTTTTTTTTTTAATTGGTATCGGTATCAGCCAAATATGTTTATATTGGTGCATCCCTAATCCATAATGTACTAAATGAGGTCATAACGTAATAAACAATTATTTAGAAAAATGTATGAGAAAAATTATGAAGAAAACCATTCATGTTTAAAAAAAACTAATTGTAATACAATATATTTTACTCAAGTACATTTACAGAGTCATAAAATCCTCATCAAACAATCTACTAGAATTGATTATGCTGAATATTTTGCCATTCAATATTTTGACGGATTCTAGATCGATACATTCATTAATAAGGTGCGAAGCAAAGGTCATAAGTCACTATTTAAATTCACATGCACACATTACCAGAGGGATGCCACCTGCAAACTATCTCAGTATAAAACTGCCTTCCATGTGCCGTTATCTCTTCACACGCCATTAAACTGCCCCTTGGATTGCTGGAGCTCATATCAGTGTGCAAAGGCTACATGGACAAAGCAGGAGAACGATGTGCTAGATCATTCTAAATCATGGTGTGATTTGACCATTTGTGAAAAGCGTACCATTTGAAGAGATTATTACAGCTGTAGCGCTGGTTTGATATGTCTGGGAAAATGTTTGTGTGTGTGTGTGCCCAAAACTGTCCAACAGGCAAAAACAATAAAGCTAATGGTAAAACAAGAGTGATTAGACTGTCGCTTGGTCATTATGGCTGTGGTCGAAACCTGAGAAATAGTATCTTTTTAGGAAGAATACAGAATGCATCAAGGCACTTCACTGCTAATACATTTCAGATTTCCTTAATCAGAATTTTCTCCTTGTTTTCCAGTATACAACATCCGTAAACAATAGGGTTGTGCCGATGGATCGTGATGGCTGACCAACATCACGATGTAGAGCCACCATCGTGATGCCACGCCCCCTTTTGCGAGTCTTGCTAGTGTGACTCACTAATCCTAGTCTCTTCTATAGTTAACCTAAAAACTTTGCAGGGATTGCTCTGTAAATTAAATTGAGAATATAACTAATGCATATATGCTATTTTAAATACTGTAGTATATGCCAGAGACGTGACGTGTTAGTCTGTGAAAATACCGTGTCAGGCAGGCTACACAAATATTGATCTTGACATTGTTAGCTTCTTGTCTTTTTTTACATGTCTTACACTGTACATTTAGATTAAAATATTTTATGTTGTAGGCTACAAGAAAATAGCCTTTATTAATTAATTATTAGTAGGCCTAGTTGTAGTGTCTCAGAAAATCTTGCTCATTGTCACATAGCTCTTGTATACACTGAAGCGGCAGTTTAAGATAAACCCAGACCAGCGAACGTCAAATAACTTTTGTCTGGTTAATACTTTTAAAGAAACATTTCCTTGGCCATAAATCCATAATGTCAAATCAAATGAAAGAAACAAGGTGAATATGAATAACACACATTTATTAAAACATAGAAGAACAACAAATAAAGGAACAAGAAAACGGAACAACACTCAGACCGAAACTCGGCATTAACATTTCACTTATAATTAGCAGCACAATTAACTTCAGCACAGGCTACAAAATAAATTATGTTATTGAAATATTGTAAAGTGGTCATATGAACTACACAAATGAACGTTTAAAAAATAATATGCAAAATCGAATAGCTCTGCAACGGATGGCGAAAAATGCATAAAGAAGTCTAATATCTTTCACCATAGACCATGTTTAAATTTCGATGTTTCTGGCCAGAAATACCAACATATTCACTTTATCTGGTTTTAATAAGCTGCGGATTGGAGTAACTACACTACCCGCTGTGCTGAAGTCCCGCTCTGATGGAGTACTGGTAGCACATATGCACAGATATTTCCGTGCTAATCTTGCCATGAACGGAAACCTTTTGTCGTTCGTTTTCCTCCAAGTCAGCGGGTCCCCTTCCCCATCAATGGCCATTTCCTGCAGGTACATGGTCATTTCTGCCTCGACCTTTTGCTCATCAGTGAGCGTGGCTGTGGCTGCTCTCTTCGCAAGAAGGCTGCCCAAAGACGACTTTTTGTTCTTAGGCGCAATATATTAAAAAGCCCGGATGAGTAGGCTACTAATTAGTTGGGCTAGTAAAATAACGAAATTATAGTTTTTCAGTAGAAAAAAAATATCTATGTAAAGAGATATATTAAAATAGAAAGTGCTTAAAAGTGCACAACTCTTCTTAAGTGGAAGAAATATTTTCCCCCTTACGTGCAACCTATTGGAAAGCGCGGATGAGTCAGTTGGGATAGTAAAATAACGAAATTATAGTTTTTAAGTGGAAAATAGTATTTATGTAAAGAGATTAAAATAAAAAGTGCACAACTCTTCTTAAGTGAAAGCTAAAAAAAAAATGCTTCACATGTCGTGCAACCTACTGATAAAGCGCCGACGAGTCATTAGTTGGGTTAGTAAAATAACGAAATTATAATTTGTCATATAATTTTTGAAAATTATATGAAATGATATAACGCCCTGCCCCACCCCACCGACGATATCATCGTCCATTGCGATGTTAAACTGTCAACATCGTCAACTGCCAATTTAGGGGACATCGCCCAACCCTAGTAAACAAGATAAATTAATTTGAAAAGTAAAATCGTGTAGGATGTTAGGATGTAGTATGTAAAATAATAATTTTGACTCATCCATATCTTTACACAGAAAAGGTTAGAATGTGATTTTATAACACTAAAATATTGTTGACGTATTGTGGCTAAACTTTTAAAACAGCAAGTAATTTAATGCTTACAGGTTGACCCTAATTCACTTCCATTGTAAGTGCCTCACTGTAACCCAGATTTGTTGAAGACACTGAGACTCTTTTATTAAATGTAATGAATGTGTGACGAATTTGTTTGCTAGTTTTCAGCAGCACATTATTTATTCCGGCTTGTTGAGGCAAAGTCACATGACCTTTTTTGATGCACTTCAAAACTCCTATACAACTGTGTCTCTTTCATGGGTCAAAACAAAAGTTTTGAAACACCATGATCAATGGAAAACATGGGGAAACGCTTCACCCTGCAACCCCACTCAATGTTCCATCCAAATGTATGCCCTTGCAATTTCATTAGGTTTTTATGTGCATTTTGGAACAGCATTTTAGAGTTTCAATCCAGCATTTTTTAAGCGATATCGCAATACTCGTATAGACAGAAACCAACTAAGACTAAAAGGAGAGCCATTTCAGCGAAAGAGCAAGATATTACATTCTGATAAAAAATGACTAGGGCTGTCAATTGATTAAAATATTTAATCAAATGAATTACATGGTATGCCGGTTAATTAATCGAATTAATCGCAATTAATCGCATACATATATATTTGCTGAGAAATAAAAATAGTTCAATATATAATGATGAAATAATTATAAATAGGGCTGTTGATTTAACGTGTTAATTCAGTGTGATTAATTTTACAAAAAATAACGCGTTAAAAAAATTAACGCAAGTAATCGCATGCCCAAGGACCATAATAAGGAAGATTCCTGAGAAATGCAAGCTTGTAGTTCCACCTGTTTACTCCAGAGGGCAGTAAGTGAAATTTCAGCTGTATGAGCAACGCACAGTTTATACAGTGAAGAAAACACTTCAGTAGGCAGAACAACAAACATGCATTACGTTCTTGCGTTCAAAACACTCGAAGGAGCGCAAATGCGAACTAAGGGATCTCAAGATGTGTTTAAAGATTGAGTATTAAACTATATTTAACTTGACACAGTAACCTAAACATTTTCTGTTTATGACGCAACACACCCGAGACGTCTGACGCAGGTGTTCATTGACGGGTCCTTAAACAAGCACTCATAATAAATCTCGAACTGATTGACAAATTCACTTGTGAAATGGATTGCTGTGAACTGTGTGCCAATGATTGACTTCTGATCAATAATATGGAAGTAAACAATACATTGTATTCTAAAGCCGCTTTTTGTATTGTCTTATCAATGATTAACTCTTCTGCCACAAGAATGCATTTTAATTATCTGAATATTTTTATATATATATATATATATATATATATATATATATACATCATTTTTACATTTTTAAAGATAATTATATATTGAACGAAATATGTGTAATCTTTATATATTGAGTTATTGTTATATGAGGGGCTTTCTCAGCAAATATTTGTATATGCGATTAATTGCGATTAATTAATCGGGACACCATGTAATTAACTTGATTCATTTGTTTTATCGATTGACAGCCCTAATTATAAATTACATATATATATATATATATATATATATATATATATATATATATATATACGCCAAGAAATGTAGTTCATGAGTCGAACAGTAGACTGTTTATGATAGCCAAGAAACATACCAACTTAATATAGAATATGTCGTCACAGTTATGCATTTATTAGCATTTTACAATGGTTTCAAAAGTGGCTCATCAATTGAAAAATTACAAAGAAGTAATTCGAACCATTAGTGCCATTTAGAATTCTACATTCAAGATATCTTACAAACACTAAACCTGTAGACCAAAAATATAAAATGAGAAATGAGATGAGATTAAATATAGAGAAAAATAACAAGTTTTAAGATGATAGAGATTCACCAATAACAATCAATTATAAAATACAGTATATTGCCTATACAATATAACAGCCCGGTCAAAGGATAATAAACTTTTTCATAATAGACTTTTGGATATTAATCCATATATATATATATATATATATATATATATATATATATATATATATATATATATATATAATGTAAATATAAATATATTAATAAATTAATGAATTAGATAAAAATACTTAAAATATTATTACTGTAAAATAAATAAATTACTAAATAATTATGACATTAGTTTTATTTAATTCAAAATGTAATCATTTGTTTATGTTTCATTTGCTATTAAAATGTGTTATACAAATATTGACAAAAATGTATTTGAAAATATATGTCCTGTACAATACAACAGGTTTTTTTTTAAACATTTGAGTATATATTTTGTAAAACCAAAACAAAAATAAAATAAATATTTGTATTAATTTTATTAATAATAAAAATATTAATATACTGATTAATTATACCAAAAAATACAAATTAATACAATACATGTTTATAAGTTTAATAATTAAATTATTAATAAATCAAATAAATACAAAGTTTGATTTGATTCAACATTTAATTTGACAAATTTGTATGCATTTCATTTGCCAACATAACAATTTATTATATAAATATTGACATTATATCAGCTAATGTCTCCCTGCTGTCTCGCATATCAGCATTGACTTTTGAAAACCCACATCTATAAACCTCACAAATACAAAAATGTTCAGCCACAAGAGTCACTGTCAGTCAGTCAGTCAGTCTGTTTAAAAGCTTATGATGTTTTCACTGGAACATTTCAATCACACTCTTACCTATGACTAGGGTTCTCCAAGCATGTTAATCTTGACTTTGATTTGCCAGACATTTTCAAAAGGTTTGATATCAAACTGAGACAGTAATTAATAGGCAATGAGTTTAATTGTGTGGAAATAGAGTCACACCTAGCCGGCTCTGAAATATATCACTGCCAGGAAGGATGTAGATCTATCCATAATTCAGAACGACAGGTTTGTGATGGGGTAGAGAGAGCGAGTCCTGATCTGGCCTGACCTGTGTGTCCACGTTCTACAATAATCTGCCATAGATTTGAATTTAACAATGAACTTAAAGCACTTAGGGAATGGGCCATATGTTGTGTTTTGGGACAAGACTTAAAGGAATAGTTCAACCAAAAATGAAAATTCTGTCATTATTTCCTCACCCTAATGCTGTTCCAAACCCATATGATTTTCTACTGTGGCCAGTGTATGGAAAGAGCTGAAAAAACAACAGCATACAGGTTCGGAACACCACGAAGGTGAATAAATAATGACATAATTGTGAACTGTCCCTTAATACTGCAATTGTGGCACCCTGCCAAGAACCACTTTAAAAACCACAGGATGAAACAATAAAGACAATCGTTAATCCATCATAATAAATATATAATAATGATGACTCTTTGATTACTCAATTAAAATGCCCTCATTAAATATTGTACAGGCTATATTTGAAAACTAGGAAACAGCGTTCAAGACCCATTTTACTTCCTTAATGTGGTACCAAGTAAAACAGGATGTTCTAGAAGGTAAAAAGTTAGGATGGGATCGTTCAGTTACATTTCCTACACAGATGTTGCATAATAAATTCATAAAACTGGTATGTCGATTTATACCATGGTAATGAATGATTACCATATTTATTTACCATGTATTTACATGGTTTTCTAAGGTATTTCAACTCTACAGAATTTTACTCTCAAAGCACTAAAAATACCATGATAGTACTAAAGTACATGCCCCAAAAATTTTGTACAACCATGGTTTTATGATGGTACCATGCACTTTTTTTGGTTAGTGCTGGTTGATTTGCTAACAAACAAACAAACAATCCTCTAAGAAGCTGTATTAAGACACGCAATGGCAATTGAGATTCTCCTGAGGTATCGTTGATAATGGGATTTTTTTATGAATGAATGACAGATAATCCCTATTGTTGATGGTTGTTGGCTTTATGGTTGGTTTCTCTTGTGTAAAGACTCAACATGACCATCTGTCTCTCACAGTGAACTCTGATAATAAGAGTTAGCCATGCAATCACAGATTATCAATCTGTCTTTAATCAAGTATTCAACATTAAACGGAGACCCTGTTTGGATTTAGTGTAGATGGTTAGTGAACAAAAATAAGCCAATGTTGAAAATGTGTTATCTAATGACTTTAAAAGAGGAGCTTTATCCCAGGCTGCTTTATAAAACAGTACTGTGGTGGTACCATTGTAAAGTGATGGTATCTGATGGTAATACCATAGTACTGTGATACACCCCATGGGATTCACCCCATGGTATTCGCATAATACCGCAAAGTACTCACAGTACAAAACATTATAGTAGTACCATGTTTTTTTGGACATACCATAGTATTATTGGTACTACGAGGGAACCTTTTATAAGTGAAAGTTCTTGGTATTACAAGGCACATGTGTAACCGGTCCTAATCGCCCCGCTCCGAACGGGACTCGAACCTACGTCTCCGGTGTGGGAGGTGGGTGCACTAACAAGGAGGCTAAAGGCTACAGCCTCTAGCGATAGTCGCTAGTGCACCTCTTGTGGTCAGGAGAGTGAGGTTTACACATTGCACAGCTATCTACCAGCTGGCTCCCATTACACTCACTCCCCTAAACCTCACTCCCATCCGGGTCACGGCACCATTGTAACCGGTCCTGGTCGCCCCGCTCCGAACGGGACTGGTTACAATGGTGCCGTGACCCGGATGGGAGTGAGGTTTAGGGGGGTGAGTGTAAAAAAACATGGTACCTTTTCTCAAAAGTGCCCTCATAGTACCGTGGTACCTCATAGTGTTATTACCATGATTTTTTTGGACATGTTTCATGGTATTTTTGGTATTTTAAGGTTATTTTTTTGTGAAGGTTTTACAATGGTATATACATGGTTCTCCAAAGTAAATTAAAATAAATGGTATCATGATACTACAATGATAAACGTCCAGAAAAAAACAAGGTACTCCAAGGTATTACCATAGTACCATGCCTGAAAACACAGCAATACCATGGTAGTCCATTAAATAGAGCGAATCCTCACAGTAGAAAAATAGCATGGCACAGTAGTAGTAGTACCATGGTACATGTCCAAACAACCTAGCGCAAAGTTTTTGTTTTTTGCTTTTAACTTTTTATGGTATTATTGGTACTTACCTTGAAAAAAAGTTGTATTTACATTGGAGTTTACATGAAACTCCAGGTTAAATCAAAGAATACTATGGTGCTTCATTGGTAAATGTCCAAAAAAACAAGGTACTCCAAGGTAGTGGAAGTACCATAGTTTTTTTGGACTTCCATGGTACAAAAAGGACCACAGTAATACCAACATACCATCCCAAAAAAATGGTACTATCATGGTGTTTTTGGTACTGTTGGGAGTCCTTTCTTGTAAGTGATTCATCTCTGTGATGTGTATGCAGGTGTGTGTGCATATGTATGCTGGCATGCATCTATTGCCTTGCCCTGTTTTGCTCAGATAGATGGACCAGTGTCATTAGTCACAGCCCTCTGCTGCTCATTAGCTTGGACTGTCGCTATGGCAGCCACACAAAGGCCATCCCCTCCCCGCCTGCACATGGAGGGTGACAGGCCAATTAGAACAGGGCACACTGACACACTGTGATTACCTCTGCGCAAGCCAAAGTGAAACAGACGGCGAGAGAGAGGAAGATACGAACAAATAGATCTCATGTCATTGAATATTCTCGTTTAAGCTCATTTGCAGTCTACAGTCTACATAGGCAGCTGCCTTCTAAAGACTAGTGTATACTTGGTTTTTCTCATGCATGGCTGAACGCTCAGTCTTTGAATGTATACTCTTTTGAGTACTAGGCCACATGGACGTCTGCATATGCATACTTCCCTACAATATAGTATGCCAAAAGCAGTATATGAATGGAGTAGTGTGTCTGAATACTCAGTATCCCTACAACCAGAGGCAGAAAAGCTATATATGCATTGTATGCAATGCATAGGGGCGCCACACAGAGGCACAAAGAGGCCACAAACAGGTGCTAATGGAGGGATCTAATGGAGGGAGCTAAACGAAGGTGGTAATAATGATGTAAGTGTTTGTTTTCTTGGTAGCGCCATGCTGCATCACGGGTAGGACACGGCACAGGTATCAAACACAGGGCACGTCGATATGGTTCTGGTGGCAGACAGTACACATAAAAGTAACCAAACTTTTTCCCTTCTTTTTTTCTTTTCTCCACTTTTCTCCCTAATTTGGAATGCCCAATTCCCAATGTGCTCTAGTGTGAGGCCCCCTAAAGACCTTTTTTTTCTCTTGCCTTGTCTAACATCTTTGATGGATGTTGTTCCAAAGCTATTTGACTTTGCGGAATACAAAAGGAAATGATTAATGCATATAGCAGGGCTGTCTTTTGAGACAATTGCAGTGTGTTGCGACTCACTTTAAAGCTTAAAAAAGTACCAAAAAGTATTATAAAGGTAGTCCATGTGACTCATGCATCATATTCCAGGTCTTTTGAAGGCATATTAAATAATTTTTAGGTGAAAATCTTGAGGCCTGTTGCACGTTCATGAGCATGACGAGAGAGGTCCTTTTTGTAAAAGGGATGTTCTAGGGTGGTCGAATAATCGACTGCAAGAACTGACTAGTCGATTAGTGGGGTCAAAAACTAAGGTTTAGGGCCCTATTTAATGTGTGCAAGCGTTAAGAGCAGCACAATCCCTTAACTCATAAGCGAAAAGTCAACGGGCATTACCATGAAGTGTTGGGATTTTCGAGTAAGCGTATGCTAAGTCTAGGCACAAGTGGGTTTGGCGAATTCATGCAAGCAAAGCTCTAATCGAGTCATTGAAGGTTCTTCTCTGGCACTGTCTCTGAACTATTATACAGTCTGGAACTTTATTACCACCGGCTGGTGAAATCTCCAAACTGCAAATGTAGGAACTGAGTTTGGACTTTAAAGCTGGTAATGAAACATCTTAACACAGTTATATTTTCCTCTGGAAATTTGCAAATTAATAAATAACAAACACTCCCAACCCATGCCCACTTGCGTTTTGCGCCGGCACAAATTAGCGCTCTCACGAAAACTGGATAAGACGTGCTCGCTCCCCTATTTTTGAAGCGTTGTGGAGAGATTAAAGACTTTTGCTGATTCTGACAGAATTGCTTGAATAAATCACTGCAGTAAAAAAGGTTTAAACTGCTGATGTCATAAACTAGATGTGTACTTGCAATATTATCTTGCATTTCTGTGCTTTTGAATGTGCAGCGAGGATGGCATTGAAACACTTCGGTTACACTGAAGTGCCTCATTTTGTGCCGCTCTGGATTAGAGCCTTTCTTATTTCTTACTTTGACAGTTTTGTGCAATAAGTAGTTATAGTGTGTATATATAATCTATTACTGTAGTTACCATGTTGAAGTGCTGCACTTAGCCTCCGTATACCCCTCTAAAATGTATATGATCAGGGTAAAGGGAACATAACGGGGGCCAAATTATACATTATCCTCAACACTGACTAGTCATTCAAACAACCTACTGACTAGTTGATTATGAAAATTGTTAGTTTTGCACATCTCTACTTTTTAAGATTTAAAGTGAGGCAATATCAGCTGCCAAAGTATTGCAAAGATGGCCAGTTTAAAAAATAGCATGTTGACCCAAAGTACGAGCAATAGTAACAGTGATTAGGACGACTAATTAATCAGCCCACATGACATTTTGGGAATTTTGAGTACATAAATTTACATTATTAAATATAGCAGGTGTCTCTCCATTCTTAGAAATGGTTCAAGGGGAAATTCTGATTGTATAATGGCGCTACTGTCTTGCTTTCATGTGCTAATATCTAGACTATCTGTCTGCTCACAAAATTGATAAAGAGAGTAAAAAATCAAATAGAGAGAGTGTTATTGGAGTTCAAAGTGATAAGCAGACTGCTGGATTATGATAGCACAGCTATGATCTACATTACTCATCGCTTGTGTCCTGGTGTTGTTCACCGATCTAACACAGTACAAACGGACATTTAGTTTGATCTTTGTACTAAGGCGGCCTCCAGGTCAGCATGTGGATCAAATCAACCAGTAATTAGGTTTTTCAAGCTCATTCCTTTAACTAAATACTTCCTGGACAGTTTTACCTTAATCTAACCAACTACTTATAAATTGATAAAGTACTTTGGGCCATGGCCTAGCGTACATTCTCTGACACATTGAGCTATGGTGCTCATTTAGGTAACACAGGTTTGAGTCTAGCTTGCATCATGTTGTGTCCAATGTCAGTGAAAGTAAACAGAAATTAAATTATTTACATCATTACCCCCGTGAACCCAAAGCATCACTCTAACATTATTTACACTACCATTTAATTCTGAACGTCAATAACGTATTAAACCAATCAATACTACACTGAGACTTTACTAGAATACACACTGACGTACTTTGACATTGAAAAAGCTGTCGAGTCAGTGTTTTGAAGAATTAGCAAGTTAATGAGGAATCAGAGCTGGCTGTTACCGATGCCCACGACCTTGTCCGTCCGATCTTACTTTAGTTAACACAATCAGAAAAAGACCACACACTCTTCAGAAAAACAGCCCTATTGCCAGCCCTCGCCATCCCCAAACCCCTGAAGAAATCTCTTTGCTCGCCATTCTCTGTTGAAGTGCCGGCTGTAAAGATCAGGTTGGTTTGTGTTTATTTGTGTAGCTGGCACAGAAGGATGGGTCAGTGTAGCAAAGCTCTTAGTTTGGGCAATGGTGGAGTCAGGAAACGGCGAAGCAGGTTCAAGGTCAGTCTTTGAATTTTTAGCTTTACACATACGCAAGGGTAACCGTCGGAACTTGTTTAACAAAAGGGAATCACTTTTGATACTTGTGCTTGTTGGTTGGTCGGTCTGTGCTCTCTCTCTCTCTCTCTCTCTCTCTCTCTCAATGCTCTGCAGTGCCTTTTAAGTCTTCCTCCGCCATCACTATAATGAGAAACAGGTGTTAGAGATAGTCATGAACCAGGTGATGAGCCTTACCACTCTTTCTCTCCCGCAGATGGACACATGCCCCCCATGCCATAGTCAGGCTGGCCTATCTATTACACAATTGCAACAGTTGTCTTGATTCATTGGATAATAAATACAGTACCATACATCAAAATTACATAAATGCATGGATAAATATATGAAATATATTTGAAATATAAGTGAAATAATAAATATACATCCATACTGAAATACAGACATCACCAAATTATCAACTAATCAATAAATCAATTATTTAGATATTCCACGATTGTTGTGCCTTTTGTGTCCCAATTACTTACTTTTACCAATATACATTTTAAATCTGATGTGTAATTTTTTGGGTGTAAACGTTCTCATATCAACTTAATATGCAGAGACAACTGTAAGTAAGCCATTCGTTGGTAGATTTCCTTTAAAAATGTGTGAACACTGTCACACTTTCTAAAGATTTATTTTGAGCAGCCCGGCCAACCTGACACAGCAGGCTTGACACAGACCGGCTTAACCAATGGTAGAGTTGGGGGTGGGACTATCTGTTTTGTCCACCAATGGCAGATGGAGGATGTATACACTGAAAATATTTGGAGTGGGCTTTACTTAAAAAAATAAAATAAAATAAAAATGCCCACTCAGAAATTGTTAGTAAATTTAACAGACATATTTCCAAGGAAATGCTCCACACAATACTTAGTCAAGTTTACATTGCAATACTCTGTTTCCAGTAAACTTGACCAAGTATAGCCAAACTTTTAAAAGTGTACTAGCATTTCAATGCATTTAAATGTACTTAGTGTATCACACACACACACACACGCACGCACGCGCGCACACACACCCCTTCTACAGGGAAGCTTAAAACATGTTATGTAGTTTATTACACAACATAACCTTGCTTTAAATTCAAAAGCAACAAGATTCAGAGCTGTGCATGCAGATCTCTAGATTTGGTGCACAAAACACATTGATGGTAACAATCAACAGATAATAAATTAACTTAAGACTTGATGAATTGAGAAGTTACCAAACCAAAAAATGAAATCAACAATAAAAACTGTGTAAATCAACTTGCAAACAGTGAAACCATGCAAGCTCATTAAGTATTCAAGCCCGGGGCATCCTGGGAACACCTTCGAAAAGTTAAGTAAAAATTCTGTTTGAAACATGATGATGCATTGTAAAGATAACAAACAATTATAAATAATATTTTTAGCTTTATAAGCTAGAGGATTCATTTTACATGTTTGAATTTAGTACAAATGTAGAATTTACTTATTTTCTCAGTATTTTCAAGTTAATACTTTAACTTATTCAATGTAGAAAGCACTTATATTAACTATTTTTTGTATTTATTTTTGTCTCCAATTTGGAATGCCCAATTCCCACCTCAATCTGGGTGGCGGAGGATAAGTCTCAGTTGCCTCCATTTCTGAGACAGTAAGAGTGCATCTTATCATGTGGCTCGCTGTGTATGAAACCGCATAGACTCACAGCATGTGGAGGCTTATGCTACTCTCCGTGATCCATGCACAAATTTCCACGTGCCCCATTACGAGCAAGAACAACTAATCACTACTACGAGGAGGTTACCCCTCCTAGCAACCGTGCCAATTTTGTTGCTTAGGAGACCTGGCTTGAGTCACTCAGCACACCCTGGATTCGGACTCACGACTCCAGGGGTGGTAGTCAACGTCAATAATCGCTAAGCTACCCAGGCCACTCTATATTCACTTTTTAATTAACTTATTATTTTTTCAGTGTGCAGACAGCTGTTAATAAACAATGTTTATTTTTGCACTTCTGTCTGGTGATGCCAGTGGCGCAGAAATTACACACTAAGCTTCAGGGGAATTTAAATGACGTTTTATAATTTATATAAATGACCGCAACCCATACATGCAAGTACGTTTAAAAAAAAAATTTAAACATTAAAAAACACTCATCCCTCTGCTCCAGGACTACATTGGAAGTTTTTGCATGATTTTCAAAATCATTTTTGCATTATTTTTTAAATCTACAGTATAATATACATTATGCGCAAAACACAACTGATCATCAGTGATTCATTATTAGTTAGAAAAAAAGCAAAAATGTTCTTGTGTCCCATAATGACTCAAACCTGTTACCTGAACACATTCACCCCAATGAAATATTTAGAATATTCCACAAGTCATATGTTGAAAAGGAAGTGACATTTTCCTTATGTCCTAAAAACCATGGGAAGGTGAAAAGCAATTTCTCTAATTATTTTTTCTATATTGTCAATGATATTGTGATCCTTACAGTGGAGGTACTGGTCAAAGTTCAACCCAGTTACCCAAATTATAGATGTGTCACAATTAATCGCACTGAATTAATGCATTAAATCGACAATCCTAATATATATTGCTGAAATCCTTCTGATGAGCTGCTGATATCAAATGAAGAAAAACCAGTACAGCAGAGTACAATGAGAATAAACTAACACAGAAGACTTAGCTCCTAATGCACGACCCACCATGTATGAAACACAAACACGTACAAATCAAACAAGGTGAGATAGCTCATTTTCTCCAGGTACATTTGTCTCCTGTGTTTTTCTTTGAGAAACTGAGTCAAAGTGAGTGAGGGTGAGTGAGACAGACAGAGAACATTGTGTCCAGGCAGACGAAGGCGTCACCCTGTCCAGCTCTCATTTCAACGCTTCTATGCGAACGCTTCACTGCCTTTCAATAATACAAAAAAGAAGATGAAAAAAGACAGAAAGAGAAACATTTTATCCTACGTTCTCCAGGCAATTCTCCTCTCTCCACACCAGCTTCAATGAAACAGATCACACACACACACACACACACACACACACGTATGTACAAAGGAAGATAAATCAAAAAGCCCCAAACAAGTATGCCACATTTCACAAACACAAAGCCGTGATATTTTCATAATGAGTTTCTCTTAGTTAAACGCAAAAACATTGTGGTCCCTGTGGCCGGAGGACAGAGCTTGAGAATAACAGAGGATTATTGAGGATACATTTTTGGGTAATAATTTAATAGCTGGTAAATTAAGTGTGAGAAAGCTACAGGCATGCAGTACTTTCTTCAGATTTTTATAGTCAATTGGCAAAAAAAAAAAGAAACAAAACAAACAAAAAAAGTCAATTCCAAGGAGAATGTTAATGCTCAAAGGTTCTTTTCTTCCTGTGCGTGTTATTCTAAGCAATAATATGTTCGTATGGTGCTTTGATTCCACGATGGAATTAAAAAAGCAATTCTGACATTATTTCATGCAGTTACGAGAGATAAATTCTCAATCACATGGTATATACTTGCAATTTCAAGAAATAAAGTTGACATCTAGCCTGATTTCATGAATATTACGTGACCATGGCAAAACATTTTCAAAAAAAACGAAATCACATGCTTCATTATATATTTCGCAGTTTCCCAGCGAAATGTCCAGTAGGGGGCTCCAAAAGCGACTGAAATGGTGTTGTAATCAGATGAGGTTTTTAAGTTGAATATTAGATGGAGGTTTTAATGAGTAAAACATACCTCACTTATCTAAAACTTAAACCTAAATCTAACAAATTTTGTCCTAAAAGCAAATTAGAGGTTAACAAAACAGACATCCTTTCCCTTACCCAACACCTAAACTTAACTGATAGTGTCCTTAAAGCAAGTGTGACATGAAAAATACATTTTCTGAAGCAACCATAACATTTTGTGTTGCTTCTATGACACTTTTGCCCCACATCAACTTGTTTGGCTGGGCTCAAACCGTAGTTTTCTGAGTCCAAAGTCAAACACTCTATCAGGTGAGCTAACACACAAGCTAACCTCATTGGACTAAGTGTGTAATGTTGGTGGGTCAGTAATACAAGCATTCAAATGTATTGCAATTCAAATGATGCATGTGAGTAATAGTGTGAAAAATTTGCTTATAAAGTCATAAAAAGCCATAGTGGTCCTGATTTGTGTGCAAGTTAATAAAATGCACAGTTGTTGTACCTCTTGTAAATGGTCTGCACTTATATAGCACTTTTGTTTAACCTTAGAGGTTACCAAAGCACTTCACACTGTGTCCCAATCACCCATTCACACACAAACACATACAAGGCGCTAGCCTGCCATTGGGAGCAACTTGGGATTCAGTGTCTTGCCCAAGGACGCTTCAGCATGTGGACTCTCGTGTGGGCCAGGAATCGAACCACCAACCCTGCGATTAGCAGCCGACCCACTCTACCACCTGAGCCACAGCCACCCACAAATTGTGTTAATTTCTCCAGGAAATGGCAACGAGATGTAGAATGTGGCACATAAAGCTCTTTTTTTTTTACGTAATAATGCTCATTCTATGAGACTAGGTTGTGCCATTGCAACTTTATTTCTCACAGTCGCAACTTTATATTATGCAGTTGCGACTTTATATCTTGCATAAAGTCAAAATTGTGAGATTTTTCAGTTGGAAATACCTCCGACTTCCATATGTTTATCTTCATAATCTCTCCTCAAAATTAATTGACCTAAATGCTCTGCCTCTGAAACGACTTTCGTTATTGGCTGAAGTCACCTTTTGCAGGCAAGGAAAGTAATGTTAATCAGTTTCCACTAGCTATTTAGGCATTGCTATTTTCAACAAGAAGAAAACATGTAGGGTGAGTCTGCAATTGATTGGATGGTGAAAAAGTGGGCGTTGCATACCAGAATTAAACCAGACCTGAATGCGAGTTCTCAGAATTTTGTGAAAGACTGAAACACCGCTGGCACCCACTATTGAGGAGGCTTTTTGATCTTTGTTCGAGACTTATGTCTCTGCTGAACAAAAACGGGATTTTCACAATCAGTGGGTGTTTTCAAAACATTGAGATTCCTTACTTTCATTGGACATTCTAGAAACACCCATCCTGGTTTGGAAACACCTACTGATTACTTCATTGAGATTGCCTACTTTCATTGGATAGTTTAGAAATGCCATACCGGTTTGAAAACGGCCACAGATTGGAAAACACCCATTATTGTTCTGCGGAGACCTATACTTCCTTTTTCCAACCTTGAGAGCCTCTCAACTTATCCCGATGGTAAAGCTCCTTTTTAAATTGATCATTATTTGCTATTATCGCCGTAAACATTACAACAGTAGTCTAAATCAAACAATAATTTGGCTGATATTGCTAGATGTGAAGTGACCGTCTAGCATAGAAAAATTTGAAAGTGAGAGGGACTAGAAGAGGAAGAAAAAGACCATAGAAAACGAGCAGATTTGGTGAGGGGTTACAGATTTGTGCAGACAGGTGCGGCGATATAACAGGAGAGCGTGTGGCACGTAGAAGCTGTTAGCTGGAGACCGGCGTGGCATAATCGATTGTGAACACCACCAGCCAGCACAGCCAATTACAGAGCTACCCACGGACTACTCTGGTTTAGAGCGCTTGCTCTTGGGGAGGGGGGCAAAAGAGCAATGATGGAGAGAAACAGACTCTGAAGGAGGGATGGAGAGCAGAACAGATGGCGAAGATTGGTGGGGATAAGATTTTTAGCGAGCTTTTCTGATGGAGTGACCTTGAAAGGACGGGGGACAATGACAATTTTTGCGCCTATATTGAGACTGTGAGCTCTCTACTCACATATGCATTCAAGAAATCACAATCACTCTGGATAGGACATTAATTTGAAGATTAACTCATGCAACATTTGACTGTACATTCACCCAAGTGCTTTGTCACACATATGCAAAGAGTCTTTAATCTTAATTCACACAATAGTCCACTACAAAAAAAAACTATTTTTTTAGACCAAATTGTTTTCCATATGTGGAAGAGACTTAGTTGTGAAATTTGTAATAATAACAAGATATAGTAAGTCAGATTTTTTAAATGAAATGGTTTATTATGTTTCCAACAGTGTTGGTTATTCATGTTTTTGAGATGTTACAGACATTACATCAGTAATTAGCATAAATCATTCTGATTCAAAGTAATGGCCAGCATAATCCAATCCTGCCAACCATTTTAAAATAAAATTATACATTATAAATTCTAAATCTATGTACTGATTAACATTGTCCCATGTCTACCAAACATGTTTGAGTGGTCCAAAAATCCTCTGCAGCCTGAAACCGAACTTTAAATAGGAAGTATGGATTGAATGCACTTAGCTGCATAGAGAGCTATAGGATGTCCCCTTGCTCCCTTGCTCACTATTTAGTGAATGACTTCACCTCCAGAGTGTTGTATGTCTGTACTGGTCTCAGAACAGTTTGAAAAGCACCTTATTTTCATTCTAACTCAACACATAAAGCCTCTAAAAGCAAAATTTTGTATGCATCCATTAATTCTCAATGATATTGCACAGTAAATATTGGATATTTTAACTGAAACTGATCATACTGTCCACGAATGTGGTCATTGTGTTTAACAGTGTGCCATTTCCTGATAAATTGCTCAAATTGAAAAAAGATGAAACTTGAGACTCTAATCTTTTGACTCAAACAGGTTTCAATGTAAAAACTTTATTAGGTTTCTTACCAGAGAACTTACCATTTTGTTGGCATTTTAACCAAAAACAAAATCCTCTGTGATCGCTGCCCTGTTGTTTTGTCAAATTAGTCTGTGTGTTGATAGTTTAACACTTTACTGACAACACTGAGTCTCCTGAACAGAGATGAGTCAATTTAAATGAAATTAAATGATGCGTTGTGTATAGCGAAGCCAAATTACAACGTCCACACATGTGGACGCGGGGTCGCACGAGGTTAAAGTAAAAATCTTGTTATGTAAAAAACGTCTCACTGCAAAAATATCATACTATCACAACAAAATTAACAATACTTCTGGTACTCGCACACTTTTCAAAACGTGTTCCTATCCCCCTTTCCCACTTCCTCCCCCCGCCCCACAAATCATCTCTAAGAGCTGATGACTTTGCCACATTTTTCATGGATAAAATAACAACCATCATCGGTCAATTCTCCACACCACAAACCCATGAACACACATTCTACAGAGACTGTCCTGCTGTCAGTTACTGAGGCTCTGAGACTGGCGAGAGCAGCATCCAAATCATCCATTCTCATCCTGCTGGATCTGCTGCTTTTGACACAGTAAACCACCAGATTCTTCTGTCAACCCTCACAACAAAGGTTCAAATCTTACCTCACAGGTAGGTCTTTCAGGGTGTCTTGGAGGGGAGAGGTGTCTAAGTCTCACAAATTAGCTACCGGAATGCCTCAGGGATTGGTGCATGGACTGCTATTCTTCTCCATTAACATGTCATCACTAGGATCCATCATTCATGCACATGTGTTTTCCTATCACTGCTATGCTGATGACACACAACTGTACCTCTCATTCCAGCCTGATGATCCAACGGTAGTGGCCTGGATCTCAGCCTGCCTAGCAGACATTTTGTGTTGGATGAAAAATCACAGCCTCCAGCTCAACCTTGCTAAGACAGAGCTGCTCGTGCTTCCAGCGAGCCCAGCAATTCATCACAACTTCACCATCCAGCTAGACTCATCAATGATTACACCATCCAGGACAGCCAGAAATCTTGGAGTTGTGTTTGATGATCAGTTGAACTTCACAGACCACAATGCAAGGACTACCCAATCATGCAGATTTACCTTGTACAACATTAGGAAGATCAGGCCCTTCCTATTGGAGCATGCTACACAACTCCTCATCCAAGCTCATGTTCTATCCAGGCTGGACTATTGCAATGTTCTTCTGGCAGGCCTTCTGGCATGTACTGTCAAACCTCTGCAATTGATCCAGAATGCAGCAGCGAGAGTTTGTCTTCAACGAGCCCAAGAGAGTGCACGTCACACCTCTCTTCATCAAATTGCACTGGCTGCCAATGATTGCTCGAGTTAATTTCAAGACATTGATGCTTGCTTACAGAACAACCACTTGCTCTGCACCCCACTATCTAAACTCACTACTTCAAACTTATGTGCCCTCCAGAAGCCTGCGTTCTTCGTGTGAACAGTGCCTTGTGGTGTCATCTCATAGAGGTACAAAATCACTGTCCCGGACCTTTATCTTGATTGTTCCCCGCTGGTGGAATGACCTGACTTATTCCACCCGAGCGGCTGTGTAAAGACTAAAGAGCCTCTTTCAAAAAACAGCTAGAAAAACATATTTTTCATGAACACCTAACCCATTCATACTAACGCAGTACCTTCCTGTTCTTAAAAGAAGAAGAAAAAACCCTTTCCTTGTTATGTGTACTCCTCTAAGCTATGTGAGACTGTATTTCAGCACTTTTTTATTGTTGTCCGTTTTGTTGGATGAATCGCTTATATTGTTCTCCTCATTTGTAAGTCGCTTTGGATAAAAGTGTACAGTATGCTAAATAAATACATGTAAATGTAATTTTTTTCCAGTTGAAAAAAGTGGCAGAGGTCAGTTAATAATGATGGAAAAAGGTGTTGAGAAAAAGATAGCCAGCGAAAGATTGGGTGAAAGAGAGATCCCATTTGTTACGCCAGACAGACATCACCTGTTCAGAAAGCCGTCTCAATTATGAACAGGCATTAAAAGATGTGTTGCCAGATTAAGCTGATCTCCCCATGTCTATAATATGAGGCTCGGGTGCACTGGACTGGCACTGGTAAGAGAATGATAAAAAATGGTCATGGGAGGGGAGAAGGAAGTGCTGCTCAGCAGGTGTTGCTAGGTGACAAAACCAGCGTAAAAATGGGAAGGACAGGCTGGATGTACAGTAGTAGCACTGAATTGGTTCACAGTTTAGAAATGTCCACACTACATCTAGTTTACAATGCACACTCTAAAGGAGTGAATAAATTATATCAAATTAAACCATAGAATGCATGTGACTTCACCCCCAAAACAATGCATACAGTATGTGGGTCAAAAAAGACCCAGCTGAAAATTAGACGATTATTCTTTTCAAGGAAAATTAACTGTAATGATAATTTTATTAATAAGTTGAGTTAAAGATGGGTGGTCCTGTCCTACCCAATCATGAGCTTGGCCCACCTTGACAACCACACTCCCGCCCACCCCTCCAACAGTTTGTCCCACATGGAGGATCCAATGACCCACCTTACATATTAGAGCAGGAGTCGGGCCTGATACCCACACACAAATGTAAAAGTGGCCCGCTATTATTAAGAATCTAGTTGTTGTTGGGTTTTAGCAGAAATGTCAGTGTGTGTTGTAACCTTTACTTGAGCATGTTATTTCCTGCCATGGCAATGCGATGGGAAAATGAAGGACGGAGACAACGCAATGGGATTTGAAAGGTCCCCATCAGCGTTTGGCCCTGAGGCGGTCTCCCCTTCACAGTTCAGCAACGCAAGTACACAGTTTTACACGTACGCACACATACACAATGGAGAGAGCTTCAAATGTTGCTATCTGTCTCTATACATCTTTATCTAAGTGTATAGGACTCAGTGTTGCACTGTCAAGGGATTATGCGGCGCTGAGGGGGAGGGAAAAATGTACGCTGTGTGAGTTAACGTGATTTACACAAGTTGGACATCAACAATGTTCTGGAACAACATTCCAATCAACCAAGCAATTTTTAGGGTTAGGTTTCTCTCTGCTGAAGAAAGTCATATGGGTTTGGAACAGCATGAGACCAATGTTTCCTCAAAGCTACGCTACTTCTGATGTTGTTCCCGTGCAGGCTGAAAAAATATCAGAGCAGATGGCGGACTCAAGAGTGTGTAGGAAAACAGAGATGTTTTAGAATCAGAGCTGAATGAATTATCAGTATTCAATTAGGTTCCATTCGAATGTAAAACATTTTTTCACTGTGATACATATTGAAAGCAAGGTGGAAATACGTAGCACTTAATTTGTAAATAAACGCATTACTGCGTTTACTTCAAGGCGCTAGCGCTATTGGTAACAGCGACAATGCAGCTACACGAATGGAAAGACATTTTTGTCCTAATGCCTGTCCTGCAAGGGATTAGTGTTAAGACAGTAGGTTAACTCTTTCATGAATGCAAACAGGTGCAAAAAATTCAGGTATGTGTCAAAATATCAGATTTGTGCATTGTGACTTTGCAGTGTAAATGCAGAGTAGTAGATGCACAGCTGTCTGACTGTTATGTCGTTAATGATCTGATTTAAATATGCAGTTGAAAACAATTCTGCAAAGTAGTTGAAACATGAAGTTTTACTTTTTTAAATAATATCTCATTAATAATGTATTAAATAATAAATAGATCCAATTATTAATTTATATTTGTACTTATTTGCGAAACAGTAATTGGATGCCACTTGTTGAACTAAAAATGCAACGTAGTGAGGTCATGTGACAACATCTTTGCATAAAACTAATTGAAACATGATATTTGGAAACACTTCGTTAATGTTAATTGTTAACATTAGTTAATGCATTAGGTATCATGAACAAACAATAAACAATATATTTTACAGCAATTATTAATCTTAGTTAATGTTAGTTAATACAAATACAATTGCTCATTGTTTGTTCATGTTAGTTCATAGTTCATAAACCAATGTTAACAACAGGAACATTATTGTAAAGTGTTACCTACTACTTAAAACAAAGAAGGATGTATGCAGAATATACACATAATACAGTGAGCAGTATGCTAAAGTTACATTCCGAACATAACCGTTGTCTACAAGCCATCAAACATACCTCAAAACGCATGATGGTATTAGACAGCAATACATAAATAAGCATAGAAATCAAATATATAAATGACTTAGATAAAAACTGATATTCCATCATCAAAACCTCACTATATATAGAGGTCTCAGGTCAAATAAGGGGCTACACACTCCAAATAACCAAAGCCTGTGTCGCCTGAAACTCTCTGCCAAAGGTTGATTAGAAAGTCTCTTCTCCTCCTTGCAGATAAATTGTAATCCTTCACAAAAAATGTGTGGTTGCCATTTTTGAGAGAGCAATCAGTGCACACTTTCGAATAAGTGACCACAGTGTCAGTCCTATTCTGCGACGAGGCGTCCCGGTGGGCAGTGAGGCGTCTCAGCACCGATAGCGAACGCGCTCCTCATGCGCCATCCAATTTATTAGCGAGATTAGTATAGAGAGAGAAAATGTTTATTCAAAACGGGTAGTGAGTAAATTCTGCAAGATAAAAAGAAAATCAGAACTGGATTATGGGAATGCACAGCAGAAATCTTATTTAAATTCATTACAAAAAGGTTTCGACTATTAAATGTGACTGTTTCCGCAGCGTGAGGGGTTAAAAGGGTTATTATGCTGGTATGTGTCTGCATTATGCATAAACGGCTGTAATGTGCAAATTGTATATTTGACTCCAATATACAAGTTTCCACTAAGTGCTTTTGATTGGCTGGCAGTTGGGGCGAGATCTTTTCATGGTAATTGATTAGTCAAAGTTTTCCCCACTGATGACAAGTCTGCCAAAGACATTCACCAATTACAGAATAGTAAACTCTTGTAGTATATACTGCAGAAATAGAAAGAATACTATTCATGCTTCTTTTGTACCAAAAAGACTCCTTGTGTGTGAGTGTGTTGCTACATTATGGAGTGGTGGTGGCGTAGTGGCTATCAGAAGGTCACTAGTTCGAACCCCAAGGCTACCACCATTGTGTCCTTGAGTAAGACACTTAACTCCAGGTTGCTCCGGGGGGATTGTCCCTGTAAAAATTGCACTGTAAGTCGCTTTGGATAAAAGCGTCTGCCAAATGCATAAATGTAAATGTACATTCCAAATCATGAAGTTATACGATCCACTCAATGGACTTTGCAGGTGATAGCTAGCTACATACCTTTGAGTGTGTAGCAAAAGAGTATACCGGTTTTGGACATACTAACACATTATAAAATTTAGGGCTGGGTATTGATACAGATTTCCCAATTTGATTCCGATTCACAAGCGTTCAAATCCGATCTCGATTAGATATACTGAAGATTAATTTGAGTACATTGCTGTTCCATTTTCCTTGCATATAAAATATTTTCTCTCATAGCTAATGCTCTTAATTATAAAAGGAACCTTCAAGACAACCCCTTCTAGGTACAATTCGAAAATATAAAATTTAACAAATTGTATTTTATCATTATATTTATTCGTTTTTCATTAAATTGGTCACATTTTAGCTTTTGATTTTTTTTTATTCAGTCAGTTCCATCAATTAATGTCTTTAAAATGAATATTATGTTAAACATATATATATATTTGTTACATTTTTATTGTTTACTTGCATAATTTGTACTGTTTACAAGGATTTACATTGATATGTAGAACACGTGCTAAATCGGTACTGTCGCTTTAAGACAAGCGCATATAACGAGAGAAAACGTTTATTTGAATTTTTAACTTTTATTTTTGCGTTTTCATGCGTGATTAGATTTAAAAGTTTCTCTTATTTGTTGCTTTTAATCAACAACTGACTGTAAAAAACAGAAAGGGTATTAAAAGGGACCATATTTAATGACATATGGATTCGTGATCTCATCTTTGGAAACACAAAACGACTTAAACAAATTGTGTGTAGTGAAAGGACCTTTGTGCTAATAACTTATTTTCTGTACTACTCAATCACTAGTGAGTGAAATCAGATCATTTTCTAGTAAGTGATTAATTATAGACCGTTTTATTCGCATAGTGTAAGATTTGGTTGCACGTGCAAGTGATTTACTTGCATTAAAGAGGGTTGAAATATAGAGTGAAAGATCTATCTTGGGATTTAAGAATCAATATCAAGATCGTTCAAACAAACATCGCAATGCATCGGAAAATCAATATTTTTACCCTGTGCAAATAAAATGGTGTCTTGATACCAAATACCCTCTTCTTATGTTCTGTTTGCATTTGCATGGACTGCCTTGTACTGGTTTCTGAGCCAAGGCTGGTTTGTTGCCAGTTTTAGAGTTTTTTTTATTTTATTTTATTATAATTTGTTTTTTTTTACAATTTCTAGCTGGTCTGGCTAGGAGATCAGCTTGAACCAGCCTAAGATTTTATGCTGGTCTTAGCTGGTCTCTGAATCTAAACTAGTCATTTGGCTGGTTTGAAAGGTGGTTTTAATATGTTTTTGCTAGTCAGGCCAGGAGACCAGCTTAAACCATCTTAAACCAGACTAGGATGGGGTTTTGAGCACTTCTCATCTGATCAGGGTGGTAGACCAGCATAAACCTACAAATACCAGCCTAAAACAACCATCAAACCAGCTAAACCAGGTTTAATATGCTTTTTTTTTTTTTCTTAAACAGAGTAGAAAGTTAACCAACGAATGGCTTACTTATGGTTTGATAGTATTTATGAAAGTATAAAAGTGAAACATTTTTATATTTAACAGTATTTTAACAGAAAAATGTAGTGCAACAGTCTGGTTCCAGAAGTAAAAATCCCATAAACTCCGAGGTTGCCTATCGATGGAATATGTTTTTGCTGAAGCCATTAGTCTGCGTAATAATTTTTTTTTTTTTATACTGTTAAAAAGTGGATTTCCTGTTGTAGAACTACACTACCCATTATTCTAAGGGGGAAATCCACCAATCAGAGAAATGCGGCAAACAGATTGTGTCAAAAGAGCTCTGCAGCGACCGCCCACTGCCATGATGCACTGACTGCCACAATCGAGTCTCCCTACGCTCTAAAAGTACAAATATATTTGTATACAGTATATATGAATATTTTGCAATATACATTAAATACATTGATTACATAGTTATAATCAACAACTTTATATCAAGAGTTTTGTATTTTTCATCATTTTTAAAATGGATGGACAGATTTATCGGCCACTGATATTTATCGGCCAATTAATGACCAAATTAAAACAATTGGCAAGTATGAAAATGTATATATATTAAAAAAACTATGGTTTTATTTATTTATAATTTATTATCATCACACTTTGTAAAAACTATCTGAATGCAAATGCACAATCCAGAAATAATGATTGCCACTTAATGTAGAAGGGTTGGCACTCCAAAAAACATATTAATAATTAGATAATTAAATTAGTAATATAACATTTTTATTCTTTCTTGTTCTCACATTAACGAGGAAAAAACATTGTTACGTGACACTTGTGAAAGCGGCACTTACCCATACATGATGAGGTAAAACCAGCAAACTCTGACTTCTGAGACATTGATGTTGTATCCACTAAAGCTGCACGATTGATTAAGTTAAGTTTATAATAGCAGTAAATAAAGTTTTGTGCGATTACAAAAGCATGAAAGGCTGCGTTTAAAAATGGACTGCAATCGGCTCTTTAGCTAGCGATTTGGTCAGCATTGTGTAAGCAAGCGGCGCCCTCTAGCGATCTGTACAACATTTTCCATTATCCATTACACCACTAAAGAATTTAAAAGGGCATTTGTTCTTTTGGTAACTTTTTTTTTTTTTTAATTATTGATGTGGTTGATATTTCCCTGGAATTGCCCAACATATTATTTCTGCATAATATAAATGTTTTATGTTCTATTATTTACAGTACAGACATGTAAAATGTGAGTTCTGTTGTTTTGAACTGCAAAACTGTTTTAGAAGCATGCTAAATATCATGCTATGATATTTTGTTATTTTTCTTTTCTTTTCCTTTTTCTTTTTTTACAATGGAAATTATTTAATGTTAGAACTAAAGCTTGTGTAATTCTTAAAACACAATTCCTGAGCAAAACAATGATCTGATGACAAAATAAGGTAAGTGGTAAAATATCGGTATCGGCCAGTAGTTATTTGTTAAAATCAGTATTGGTATTAGCCAGAAATTTTCATATGGTGCATCCCAAGTTTTTTAATTCGATTACATCATTCGCAATGCTTCATGGGATTGTAGTTCATTTCCTCATTTAAGATGTTAAGCACCTTGTACCTTTGTCTTTTTATCCTATTTTAAAATATTTTTGTTTGCTACAAATTAAGTTTGTAATGTTGTGATTCACCTCAGAGCTGGTTGGTTTGGTTCATGGCTTAGAACTTTCAATAAACTTTCAATAAACTTTTCAATAAAATTACCTCCGGAACCAAGGCTGCTGAAAACGTAGGTAGCCAGAATTGGACACATTAAAGTGTCCTGTTTTTATTCAAATATAAGGATTTTCTGGTAAACAAAAAACAATAAACAAACAAAAGATTTTTTATGTGTTGTGTGGGTGAAGGTATGTATCCACAGCCAACAGTGTGTGTTTATGTTGATTGTTGTGCATGTGTGTCTCCATCCATCCATCACCTCTAGCTAAGCACTCTCATGTCCCACTTTTAATGTGATCTGCTCAGTATGAAAAATTAATTGTCATATGTTTGGCCGCGAATCATCAAGGTGTTCTTTCCTGGTCGCAATGCACTCCTCTCCGGTGGCTATTTGAACAGCTGGTGGATGTTAGACAGCAGATTGTGTTACTTACATCAGACACTGATGGCTGCATAACCCAGAGTGCAATCTGTCTCATCTCAGACTCTTGGGGTACCGTGACCAACTGTGGGCATAGCTTCGGGTTTGTTTGTTTTGTTTGTGGATTTGCTTCAGTGTCATTTTGGCCTTACCCTTATGAAAACTAGGAAACAGCTGTCTACCTTAAAATAGGTTGGGAGCCATAGAGTTTGTGGCCAACTGCAAAACCAATTCTGATAATGTTTACTCACCCTCATGTTGTTCCAAACCCATTCCAGTGGCTTTATTTTTTATGGTAATAAAAATAATATAGAGGGTAATATATGATATAGAAACTTAGCAAGTGGCAAGTGGAGTCATGCCAGATAAATTTCAGTCACATTGGCAACACTACAGTGCTGCCCATGCCGTTGAATGCTGTTTGATTAACAGCTGTTGCCCTATAAAAGGATAACCATTATTTGCATCAAGCAGAGCTTTCAACAGCACAAGTTTTCTTTTTGACACAGTAGCAGTATTGCGTTTTGTAAGCATATTTTACAGTCATCAATCAATGGTGTAATCTGCATTGACAGAGTTGCTTGTGCTATGGAATTTTTTGGAGGTTGCTTTGATTTGATGGAGACTGTAGTGAATCTAAAGCGATGTGAGAACACAACTCAGACTCGCAATACAACGGCATACAGATGAAATTATACTTAGTGAGAAACATGATACCAAAACGCAATGAATACCAGTCAAAACTATGTTTTTACATTTTTTAAACAACATTTGATTGCCTGTGCAAAACATGCTATCATGATTCTAAGGGTGTGGTTACTTAGGTGTTTAAGGTTATTGTAAGAGTGTTGTTGTGTGGTAGCAAGGGTGATCTGAGTGGTTACCAGGGCTTTGTTATGCAATTGCTAAGGTGTTCTGAGTGGTTGTTAGCCTGGGTGTTGCTATGCGATTGCTGAGGTGTTCTAAGTTATTTATACAGTGCCATGCAGTTGCTAGGGTGTTCTGAGTGGTTGCCAGTGGGTTGCTATGTAGTTGCTAAGGTGTTGTAAGTGGTTGTTAGGGCATAGCTTTTGCTATGGTTTACGGCCCACGTGCCACATGGTTTAATCTGGTGGGTCCTCATTTATTCGAGCAGTGTTTTTTCATTGGATATTTGAGTTATCTTGCATTGGGAACTAACATGCCTCCACAAACGTTTAACATGCTCAGGGTTACCAGATTACCAGGCTCCCATTTAGGATTTATAGGGCTGTTGCACTGGCAATAGTTTACCACCGTGGTGGTTAGGGGCCACTGGTGGATGATTAGGTGGTTGAAGGGTGGGAGAGGGAGTGGTTGTAAATTACACATTTATTGTGCATCATACTTGAAAAGTGCAGAATTGAACACAAAATGAATATTAAACACTTTATTGGGGTACAAAATACCCCAATAAATAAATAAACAAAACATTTAGCATTGGTTTACCATTTCTCTCTGTTATTGGACTATACCGTCGATTTGACAAGTAAGTAAGGATTATATTCTAGATGTCAGATTCTGATAATATTGTGAAACTCAAATATTCAACAGCTGGACAATAACAAAATAGTTCAGTCCTACCTTATTTTTTGCATGTTATTATGTTTCCAGCTGCACGTAATACACGTCCAGAACGCGGTGTTAATCTCGTCAACGAAATTACACACAAATGTTTGAGGTGTTCTTTGATTCCGATCACCTATGTGTCTTATATACTGATCAGCCACAACATTAAAAACACTGACAGGTGAAGGGAATAACATGTATTGTCTTGTTACAATGGCACCTGCCAAGGGGTGTGATATATTGGGCAGCAAGTGAACAGTCAGTCGAACCCAAAGAAGAGCTACTGTAGCACAAACTGCTGAAAAACGTAATGCTGGCCATGATAGAAAGGTGTCAGAACACACAGTGCACCGTAGCTCACTGCGTATGGGGCTGCGTAGTCGGAGACCCATGTTGACACCTGTCCACCGTCGAAAGTGCCTATAATGGGGATGTAAGTGTCAGAATTGGACCATGGAGCAATGGAAGAAGGTGGCCCGGTCTGATGAATCCTGTTTTCTTTTAGATCACGTGGACAGCTGGGTGCATGTGCATCATTTACCAGGGGAAGAGATGGCAGCAGGACGCACTACGGGAATAAGGCAGGCTGGCGGAGGCAGTGTGATGCTGTGGGCAAGGTTCTGCTGGGAAACCTTGGGTCCTGACATTCATGTGGATGTTAGTTTGACACATACCACCTACTAAAATTTGTTGCAGACCATGTACACCCCTTCATGGCAATGGTTGTCCCTGATGACAGTGGCCTCTTTTAGCAGGATATTGCACCCTGCCACACTGCAAAAATTGTTCAGGAATGGTTTGAGGAATATGACAGGAAGAGTTCAAGGTGTTGAATTGGCCTCCAAATTCCCCAGATCTCAATCTAATTGAGCATTTATGGGATGTGCTGGATCAACAAGTCCGATCCATGGAAGCCCCACCTTGCAACTTACAGGACTTCAAGACATTAGCAGCAGATCCTTCATGGCAGATACCACAGGACACCTTCAGAGGTCTTGTGGAGTCCATGCCTCACGGGTCAGAGCTGTTTTGGTGGCACGAGGGGGATCTACACGATATTAGGCAGGTGGTTTTAATGTTGTGGCTGATCTGTGTATATCTATAGGCCTAGGTCTAGCCTATATCTGAGCCTAGTCAGCTAATATTATAGCTTAAATCTGTGAATCAATGAAGTCAGCAAATGCACAATGGAGCTTGAGTTCTAGATAGAGTGCATAAACGGATGCAAGCCCTTTCTTTCATGTTGTTTGTTGACATGATATCAGGAATAAACTCTCCTGTGAGTGAGTTATTGAAGCGATTTCGAGATTGCAACTTCAGTCGGGAATGAAAGGACATGTAGTTGTTACACCTAGTTGTGCCCTGCATTCCAAATGGGATAAATCATCCTCCGAAGGGAAAACAATCATGATAGTCAAGTTTTACGATCGCTTCTAATAGAATTTCCAATAAAAATGGCCATTATTTTTGACCCCACACTTTTTAGCCCTCCTAAGCTCTCACAGTGGATGGTAACGTCTTCGAAGGGAATAGGGCATAGGGATGAACATTTTTGAATGGGCCACACCCATGGTATGAGTTTGGCTTGAGTTGCACACTAAATGCGTTTCAACCATTACCATAACAATGCACTCTGTAGTGCAAAATCAAGACGTCTGAACATTAATACGCCCCTGTGATAACAGAATCCACAACACAGATACTAAAGATCTAATACTTCATCATAGTCATTAAATTACGTTATTTCAGGAATTTATTTAAAGTTTTGTAAGGTCTTTTATGTAAGTTGATATGCTTACATCACGTGTAAAACCATGGTGGGGCAGTTGTCATGGTTATTCTAGCACCCCTAGATATTTATACTATATTGGAAAATATTCCACCTAATGTTATAATTATTTTGTCTGATCTGGCAAGATCTCGCTTTTCCCTTTGAACTAACTTGGCAATCTCTTTGTGAAAAGTGTTATACGGTCACTCTGTGTCCATTCTTGAGGCTGCTTGTGCTGTCTGGTGCTACTAAGTTTGCAGGCAAACCTTCTCAGTCATGAACTTATATAGAAATAGAAATATAGATCTCTGCATCTTTGATACACGGAGGGTTAATAATTGACACGCGAGCAAAAGCAGGTGAGCGACGAATGGGTATAGTTGTGTAATTTAGAAATGTTGAAGTTCCTCACACCTGTATTTTAATCTAACTCTTGCAGTAATCATTTATCTTATATAAATATACAGTAGAGAAGAAGTTATTAGCACAAAGGTCTTTTCACTACATGTTGAGAATAAAAGTTTGGTTTAACTCGTTTTGTGTGTCCAAAGATGAGATCATGAATCCATATGCCATTAAATATGGTCTCTTTTAATACCCTTTCTGTTTTTTACAGTCAGCTGTTGATTAAAAGCAACAAATAAGAGAAACAGTACAATACGAATTATGCAATAAACTATAAAAATGTAACAAATATATATATATATATATTAGGGCTGTTAATCGATACTTTTTTTTATCTAATTAATTAAATGGTGTCCCGATTAATTAATCGCGATTAATCACATATACAAATATTTGCTGAAAAAGACCCTCATATAACAATAACTCAATATATAATGAGTATACATATATCTATCAATATATAATTATACATAGTTATCTTTAAATATTAAAAAATTATTATTTATTTTGTTCTTTTGTTTTTTAGATAATTAAAATTCTTTACATTCCTGTAGCAGAAGAGTTAATCATTGATAAGACAATACAAAAAGTGGCTTTAGAATACAATGTATTGTTTACTTCCATATTATTGATCAGAAGTCAATCATTGACACACAGTTCACAGCAATCCATTTCACAAGTGAATTTGAGGAGATTTATTATGAGGGCTTGTTTAAGGGCCCGTGTTGCGTCATAAACATAAAATGTTAGGTCACTGTGTCAAGTTAAATATAGTTTAATACTCAATCTTTAAACACATCATGAAATCCCTAAGATCGCATTTGCATTCCTTCGAGTGTTTTGAAAGCAAGCATGTAATGCATGTTTGTGTTGTTCTGCCTACTGAAGTGTTTTCTTCACTGTATAAACTGTGCGTTGCTTATACAGCTGAAATTTCACTTACTGCCCTCTGGAGTAAACAGGTGGAACTACAAGCTTGCGTTTCTCAGGAATCTTCCTTATTATGGTCCGTGGGCATGCGATTTAATTGCGTAAAAATTTTTAACACGTAATTTTTTGTAATATTAAATCGCACTGAATTAACGTGTTATGTCGAGAGCCCTATTATATATATTTAACATAGTATGCAATTTCAAGAGATTAGCTTTGGAATTTTTCCAAAGCTAAAATGTGACCAATTCCAGGTGAAACTAATGATACAATATAATTGTATTTACTATTTTCGAATTATACTTAGAAGGGTTGTCTAGAAGGTTCCTTTATAATTCAGATTATTAGCTATGTGGTAGTAAAGGCGTTATGAGTGGTTGCCAGGGAGTTGCTGTGTAGATGCTAGGGTGTTCTGAGTGGTTGTAAGGGCATTTCTATGTGGTTGCTAGGGTGTTCTGGGTGGTTACCAAGGCATTGTTATGCAGTTGCTAATGTGTTCTGGGTTGTTGCCAGGGCATTGTTTGTGGTTGCTAAAGTGTTTTGAATTGTTGTTTACATTTTGTTATGCAGTTGCAAGGATGTTCTTAGTGGTTTTTAGAGTGTTGCTATCTGGTTACTAAGGTGTTCTTAGTGATTGTTAATGCATTGCTATATGGTTGCTGGGGTGTTTTGAGCAGTTGCCAGGGTTGATGCTATTTGGTTGCTAAGAGATTTTGAGTGGTTCTAGGCACATTGCTATGTGGTTGCTTCACGGTTGCTAGGGTGTTCTCAGTGGTTGCCAGGGCATTGCTATGTAATTGCTAAGGTGTTTTTTTGTGTTTTTTTATGTGGTAGCAAGAGTGTTTTAGGAGGTTGCCTGTGCGCTGCTATGCAGTTGCTAAGATGCTAATATATTCTAAGTGTTTTTGCACACTGTTATATTGTGTATTCTGGGCGGTTACTAGGGCAATGCTATGTGGTTGCTAAAGTTTTATGGATGGTTGTCAGGGTGTTGCTATGCGGCTGATAATGTATTCAAAGTGTCTGCTTTGCAATTCCTAGGGTGTACTGTGTGGATATTAGGGCATTGCTATGTGGTTGCCGGTGTTCCTTGTGGTCTTTAGCTCATGGTAAAGTAGCTGCTACGGCTTTCTAACTTCTGAGTGGCTTTTGTCATGTTGCTATGTGGTAAGGTACTTAGAGTCATTTGTGGAGTGCTACTTTGTGGTAGCTAGTGTGTTTTGGGTGATTTCTGACTTGACTGACCCCAAGTCAAAAGAGCACACCCACAAGTTTCTATGATAAGTTTCTATGGTTCTAGATATGCCTGAAGTCCCTCCTTTAATGTAAGTCTATGTCATTTATTTATTTATATTACATAGAAATATGTAATATAATGATACTTGCCTTCAAGGGCATAGATTTGACTTGAAAATTGGTGGGGTTGCAGTGTGCATTGGTGGGGGGTACTTGCTTGTTTTACTTTTGTTTAGTTTTTTCCCCTTTTTCTCCCCAATTAGGAATTCCCAATGCACTCTAAGTCCTCGTAGAGGCGTAGTGACTCGCCTCAATTTGGGTGGTGGAGGATGAATCTCCGTCTGGGTGCATTGCCGCGGATACATAGCGTGTGTGGAGGCTTCACACCATCCACCTCGGCATCCACACACAACTCAACACACGCCCCACCGAGAACTCTACCTTCCCTAGTAACCGGGCCAATTTGGTTGCTTAGGAGACCTGACTGGAGTCAGTCAGCATCCCCTGGATTTGAACTCACGAACTCCAGGGGTGGTAGTCAGTGTCTTTACTCGCTGAGCTACCCAGGCCCCAGTACTTGCTTGTTTTGATTATTGGGGGGTTACCTCCTCCCTTCCTCCCCCAGAATCTATGCCCTTGCTTGCCTAACCAAAGGACACCATTAAGGCAAGGCCATCTCTCCTTAAGCTATTAACTTCCAAGCTTTAAAATTGCTGTCACGTTCTTTGACGCAACCTAATAAATGAACACTTCTCCGAGCTTGTAACCCTCTTCAATGTGGTTCAGAATAATGACAACATGCTAATATGCCTCTTACAATCAATTCTTTGTTCAACTTTTTAAAATGTTCAACTTTAAAAGAGTATTTTCTCTTGTGCGTTTGATTTGCAAATCAAATTCCAGCCATTAGAATGCAAAGAATTCTTTGACAGTTCAATGACTGTCTAATGACAGTTTTTGCAAACGGAGACAGCTAGTAGATTGTGATTCATTTTCTGACAGGGATATCTTCTAGAATCATCACCCGAATTTTTTTTTTGACGTGCAACTGCGGATGATGACGCAGGAATTCTATTGCACTTTATAATACATCCTTTCATTTGTGCTACTGCTTGCGATGCAAATTACTGAAACCATTCACTCATGTATTTGTATCATTTTGATGATTCTTTATTACGAGCTGGGGTTTTAAATATGAAAACAAATTACCCTCTGACAATGACTTCCAATTTGTAGAATCTTTTAGTACAGTGAGATTAATTGAACAACCTCTACTCAATCAGAGATGCATATGAGCCATATTGTGTCCTTAGCTCCATTTTTGAAACTGGAATAAAATCATAATGGTTATGAGTAAAATATAAAGTGAGAAGTGAAGATTCTCTTCATTGCATCTCTTGAAACATTTGCACATTTTATTGCTCTTTCATAGTTCAGGAGACATAAAGAAATAATTCACCCAAGAATGATGTTAGTCTCAGTCATCATTCACCTACATCGCATCCTTTTTCCAAACTATGAAAGTGAATGGTGATTGAAGCCAATATTTCATCTCCTTTAGTGTTTCACAGAAAAACAACATGAGAGTGAGTAAATGATGACAGGTTTGCTCTCCATTTAATCTCTTTGTCTAGGAGAAACAATTGAGATGTTAAAGAGATCTCATTTTTTTTTTTAACATTTTTATGAGTTGGAGGGTTTTAGTGTATGTCTGTCAACACTGTAACTCAGACAAATAAACAAACAGATTTGTTGGTGCTGCCTTCAACAGGCAGACACATTAAAACCCACGGCTGCTCTCTGCCAGGTTAGTAATTGCTCTTTTTATGGTGGTAATTATTTCCTCTAAGGTGCACACTGTTGCACAATGCAATTATACATGTGCCACTATCAGAGTGCTTGAGATGGTTGGGGTTTTCATTTGTGTTAGTGTGAAATAAGAAGTGTGTGTCTGTTCGGAATGAGAGAGTGAGGAGTTCATACTGAAGAGAGAGAGAGAGAGATTACTTAAAGGGATAGTTCATTTATTCACCCTCTTGTCATTGCCATCCCACAGTTAAGTGCTGTTAGATCACACTTGAGCTACTGATTTAGAGTAACTTTGGATAATCTGTATGGGTTGATATTTTTTGAAAGCATTTGTTGTGGCTGTACCACTAGAAGTCTGTCATCTGAAAATAATAACAACAATAACAGCCAATAATGTCATGCTTCCTTACACATAATTTCCTGCTAATCACAGTTGAGTTTGTTATGCTTTAGTGAAAAGTTGCACATATTTCTTACAGCAGAATAAACAAAATACATTTACAAGAGCTCTGATAGCACAGTTTAAAATACAACACAGGCAATTTACAATAAATACATGAAAGCCAATCAGTTTTATATTTATGCATTTGGGAGACACTTTTATCCAAAGCAACTTACAGTGCATTTATTATAGGGACAATCCCCCCCAGAGCAACCTGGAGTTAAGTGCCTTATTCAAGGGCCCAACAGTGGCAGCTTGGTGGTGCTGGGGCTTGAACCCATGACCTTCTAGTCAATAACCCTGAGCCTCAACCACTGAGCCACCACTGTCAGTTCTATATCAGTCAGTTCTATATCAGTATGATTATATTTTCAAATTCTACATGAATGATATCTAAATAGCGTTTAATATTTTTCATCTATTTATTATTAATTGTTGTAAAATAGTAATACTATATGCACACCTGTGACCGGACATCAAATAAATGAATGTGTAACATATAATTAAATATATATCATATTTACAAAAAATTATAAATGATAAATATATCATATTTTTAATATATATAAAAATATATATATATATAAAAAAAAATATATATATATATATACACACACAGTGGCAAGAAAAAATATGCGAACACTTTAGAATTACATGTATGTATATATATATATATATATATATATATATATATATATATATATATATATATATATATATATATATATATATTTGTCTAAAAATGTGGTATGATCTTCATATAAGTTATTTCATGACACAAAAAAGTTTGTATTGTTCTTGTACATATTGAATACATCATTCAAACATTCACAGTTTAGGTTAGAAAAGTATGTGAACCCCTAGGCTAACGATGTCCTTAGAGTCAGGAGTTGGCAAAGAGCTAGGTGTGGGTTAGAGCTACTTTGACTTCTAAAAAGCACTCAAACATTTCGAGTTTGCTATTCACAAGAAGCATCGGCTGACATGGACCATGCTTTGCAAAAAATAAATCTCAGAAGTCCTATGATCAAGAATTGTTGCTTTGCATGAAGCTATAAATGGTTACAAAGTTATCTCAAAGAGCTTAGATTTTCATCTGTCCAGAGTTAAACACATTTTCTGTAAATGGAGACGATTTAGTACTGTGGCTACTCTCCCTAGAAGTGGCCATCCAGCCAAGATGACTCAAAGGGCACACAGCAAAATGCTCAATGAGGTAAAAAAGGACCCTAGAGTGACAGCTAAAGACTTGAAGGAATCATTGTTCTGAGTCTAATATATGGAAAACATTAAACAGGTATGTGTCCATGGCAGGACACCACAAAGGAAGCCACTGTTTTCCAACAAAATCATTGCTGTGAGCCTCAAGTTTGCCAAATACCACCTTGACATTCCACAATGCTACTGGTAAAATGATTTTGGACTAATAAATCTAAGGTTGAATTGTTTGGGAAGAACACGCAGCACTACGTATGGAGTAAAAAGGGCACAACATTCCAACATGAAAACATTATCCCAATGATGAAGTAAGGTGGACAGATCTGCTTCAAGGCCTGGACCACCTGCCATTGAGAACAAAATTAATTTAAACCTTTATCAAGATATCTTGTGGAGTGGTGGTGGCGTAGTGGGCTAAAGCACTAAACTGTTAAGCAGAAGGTTGCTGATTCGATCCCCACAGCCACCACCATTGTGTCCTCGAGCAAGACACTTAACTCCAGGTTGCTCCGGGGGGATTGTCCCTGTAATAAGTGCACTGTAAGTCGCTTTGGATAAAAGTGTCTGCCAAATGCGTAAATGTAAATGTAAATATCTTACAGGATAATGTCAGGTTGGCTGTGCTCCAGCTGAATCACAGAAAAAGTTGGGCTATGCAGCAGGACAATGACCCTAAACATCAAAGTAAATCCACTTAGAATGGTTTCAAAAAAGAAAATCCACCTTTTGGAGAGCCCAGACCTTAACCCAATAGAAATGCTGTGGAATGATCTCAAGAGAGCAGTTCACATCAAACATCTGAATAAGAAAATGGCTGAACTAAAGCAGTTCTATAAGGAAGAATGGTCCAAAATTCCTTCTGAACGTTGTGCAGGTCTAACCTTACATTTTCCACAGTACTGTGAATGTTTAAGTGGATGTGTTCAATAAAGACACGAAGGATTATAACTGTTTGTGCGTTGTTAGCTTTAGCACATTGTTGTTTGTCTATACTTGTGACGTTGATGAAGATGAGATCACATTTGATGACTAATTAACGCAGAAAACCAGCTAATTCCAAAGGTTTCACATACTTTTTCTTTCCACTGTATATATCTATATAAATTGAATTGTATTAATATTAAATATATAATTAATGTTCATTATGTACAATATAACTGACAGTAACAATAATGAAGTACAGTATAGAACTAAGTGGAATAACCATTTATTGCAATTACTATTAATAATAATTAAATCATCTGGTATCTTATCCATTTGATTTCATTGGTATCCATATCATAATGCAGTTTCTTCTATATTATTAAAGCAATAAGCCACAACATGCAGTTTGTTACAGTGATTTTACCATATAATATGTAACCAGAATAATACAACATAATATGTATGTATTATATTTGACCATATAATATGTAATATTAATAGTTTCCACTGTAAACTTTGACCAATAATCCTGATGTGAGTCGCTCTGTCATCTCAAATCTTCTGTGTGCTCATTGGTTTTATTGACAATCAGCAGCAGATTGTTATTGTGGCACCAGTTTGTCAGTTCCGCCACCTTTTGCCTTTTCATCATTGTGATTGATTAGCTCAATTACCATGCTTTCTTCAGGAATTTGGTAGCTTGGCTGTTGCCGTGTGTTGCAGAACAGTTGCAAGTGAGCAGAGTGAACAAGTAGGATTAAGAAAGCAGCATTTAGGAGAATCAAAGTTTAAATTTACTCTCATAAGAATTATGTTTTATTGCTCATCTTAACATTTTACACTTAACTAACTAACTATTGCACAATACAGTAATTTAAGCTTTGCAGACAAAAATTGCTGCCTGGGACAATCTTACAGTTATTATATAGAAATATGGATGATCCATTGTTTTAGCCCAGATAAAAAGACCTAATTTATAAAGATATGTGTAGAATTATCCTAAATATGAACATATTGCTCTAACAAACAATTGGTAAGGGCACACAAGAGTTTTGTCTGCACAAGGTTATTTGTTTCCTAAATCCACCCCGCTTTAATTGCAAATAATCTTGCATGCACATTTTGTGTAATGTGCAGTTGACGAAAAAGAAAGTGAGCTGTTACAGCGTTGCTTTTCATCAGCTTCTGCATGGATATTTCTAAATGTAAGAAAAACTTAAAGACAACATGCACTGGCATTCCAAAAAAAATAAAAATAATAATGTTTGGTCCCACTTTATATTAGGTATCTTTAACTACTATGCACTAACCTTAACATACAATACAATGTAGTTATTGTTTAACTACATGTTGTTCTGCAAAATTCTCACAAGTTTCACATTTGCTGCTACTGAGGTTGAGGAGTATGGTTAAGGTTTAGTGTCAGGATAGGGTTAGGTTTAGGAGTAAGGTTAATAGTGTAATTAAATATTGGTACTTTAAATGTAAGTACAATGCAACAACACACCTGTACATAATAAACACATATCAAATGCATAAAAGGATAGTTCACCCAAAAATGAAATTCAATCATTGTTTACTCACCCCTGTGTTGATAAAACCCCATATGACTTTCTTTCTTTTTCTTAACACAAATGGAGAAATTGTGAAAAAATGTTGTGTCAATGGTGTCATTAAATGGCAGTTTATAGTGACCACATTTTCAAGCTTCAAAAGAATGCAAAAGTATAATTCAGAAGACTCATTTAATTATTCCATGAGACTCATGCTTGTTATGAAAGCATACGAGAAGGCTTGGTGAGAAACAAACCAAAATCGAATGTATTATTTAGTGACAAATTTCAAGCTAAAATTTGTTTAGTTTATCTAAAAATAGTTCCTTCACAGCGATAGCGACAACACAGCTGCACATAACACAGAGAACAGAACTTACTAAACAGGTCTGAAGAGTTTGTAGTTGAAGAATTGATGCATTTCTATGCCCAGCCTTATTTTTTGGAAAGTTTTTGAACTGGTGCCAGTTCACAGTTGAGTTACCCGCGCGATGCCGAAAGTAGAAAATAAACGATGAATAGAATGTACCGTCGGTCGTCACTGCTCGTTAGGACAAAGACTCTGATTAACAGAGAAAATATATACCTTTTATCGTGTGCCGTTTACCTTCAGGTAATTTACCTGCCTGTAGCCACCTCTATGTTTCTGTTTGATATCCGTATACTCTGTTCAAAAAAATAAGGCTGAGCATTGAAATGCATCAGTTCTTTGACTACAAACTCCTTAGACAAGTTCTTTCTCTGCGTTGTGTTCTGTTGTCTCTATCAATGTGGAGGACTTGTTTTTAAATAAACAAAATGGGTTTTCTTTCATTTCTGGTGGGAGTAAATAATGACTGAATTTTTATTTATGGATAAACTAATCCTTTAAGTACATAGTAGTTAAAGACACCAAATATAAAATGGGTCCATAAGGTTTTTAGTAGATGTTGTATGCCAAAGAACATTTTGACATTTTCTGCATTATGTCTGTAAAATAATCAGTACAAATTATTTTGGCTATAATCATGTTTTCTGTACAACAATTCACATAGACTGCTGCGCCATTATTTAATTTGTATTGTTTAATCTAGTCCAGATAAACTCACTCTGGAAAAATACATAAAAACAAAACTGTTTGGCGGGCATAAAGAGTGCGATTTTAGCATTTTTTCCCCATCGTTGGACGAAATCATATTAAAATCGCATGGTCAAAATGTTCTCACAACTTGTGAGAGGCATTAAGAGTGATCCAAGCAGTATATGGCCTCTTGATCATATTGAAAAATGTGGGACATTTCAGCTTGAATTCATGAAGTGGATGAGGTTAAACAAGCCGATTTGATGAGTCGGCCGAAGGTGACCAATTAGGAAGCAGCGAAAACCACAGAAGAGGGATGACGAAGCAGCATGTGTTCATTTACAGACAGTTTTCCCATGTCGCTTTGTGAAGTGTTACTGATTATATGCAGGTATATTGATATTACATTTACCTATGCAGCAATTTCATTAGTTTTATTACCAAAAGAAATTGTACCATATATGAGACAGATGTCCAGCACCAAACCAGCACTGAGCAGCATGAAGATTTAATGTAGCTTTAAACGGCTGTATTTTAGCAAGTAGACGGTATCATTCTCAGATCCGTCTTTGTTGTAAGATGACTAGAGAGCGAGCCAGTGTCAGTGAGGAGAGAAATGACCGGTCTTTCTGCAAGCATATAAAAATCAAACATCCTCGCTTTATCACTACCCTAACCATGGAAATGTCACTCCATACTTAACGTTCATTTATGCTTTCTTTGAATGTCACACTAGTGGTTTTCTTGAAGGAAATCAGTACAATAACATTGAGCGTGAAATGTTGAAAGTACCCGAAACATCGGAGTCACCCATCTATGTTTTCAATACAAGTAACATCTACTGTCATGACCAAATACTGTTAGTTTTATCCTTTCAACATTTTTGAGCATATTTTTGGCTAGCTGAAAGCTTTATTGGCATGGTGTTTTGAACCGAAAAATGGACATAAAAAGTAATGCATTTGTGTTGTTTTTAGGTGTTTGTGAAAGTACGTTGCTTGTTATTTCCTTTATAAGTTAGTAATAGTCAGCAGTCTTTGCCATATGGTGTGTGTGCTTCCCAGCTGTGATTTTGTTTTTTGTATTCTGTCTCCTTGCCTTTTCAAGGTTACATCTGTGTTTTAAGTTAAGTATTTTTAAAATAAGATAATGCAAAAAAATATTTTTTGTAGAGATAAAGTGGATGATAAGTAGCCTTTGTCTGGTTCTCATCCATTAAGTGAGCTCAAATTCTGATTGAAATGGGTTTAACCTGTGAGCCCAGTCATACACACTTCTCTCTGATGCAGTGCATACTAAATAAATATGTCTAGTGTGCTGTGCATACTATAAAAACATGATGTTCCCTTAATGTTCCTTGTATGAAGTGCATACTAAAAATGCTTTGAATGTTTCCTAAATGCTCCTAGTATGATGTGCATACTAAAAATACTTTGAATGTTTCATAAATGCTTCTAGAATGCAGTGCATACTAAAATAGTTTGAATGTTCCCTAAATGTCCGTAGTGTGCAGTGCATACTAAAAATGCTTTGAATGTTCCCTAAATGTTCCTAGTGTGCAGTGCATACTAAACATGCTTTTGAATGTTACATAAATGTTTCTAGTGTGTAGTACATACTAAAGAAACATGCTTTGAGAGTTCCCTGAATGTTCCTAGTGTACTTTGAATGTTTCCTAAATGTTATTAGTATGCAGTGCATATTAAAAATGCTTTGAATGTTCCCTAAATGTTCCAAGTGTGCAGTGCATACTAAAGAAACATGCTTTGAAGGTTCCATAAATGTTTCTAGTGTGCTTTGAATGTTTAAATGGTTCTAGTATCCAGTGCATTGCAAAGAAACATGCTTTGAATGGTTACTAAATGTTCTCAGTATACAGTGAACACCAAAGAAACATGCTTTGAATGGTTACTAAATGTTCTCAGTATACAGTGAACACTAAAGAAACATGCTTTGAATGTTCCCTAAATGTTCCTAGTGGATGTTGTGTGTACCCTAGATGTTTATAGTATGCATACTGAAGATGAATACATAGAATGTTTCTTAAATGTAACTAGTATGCAATGCATAATGCAGAAAGATGCTTTAAATGTTTTCCAAATGATCCTAGAATGCTGTGAATACTACAGAAATATGCTTCAAACAGCCTCTAAATGTCCCTGGTATGCAGTGTACTTTGATGAACATCCCTAGATGCTCATAATTTGAATGTTTAGAATGTTTCCTAAATGTTCTTAGTGCGCAGTACATACTTATTACATATACCTTGAATGCTCTCTAAATGACCCTAATATACTGTGCATACTTAAGGAACATGTGTAATGTTCCAAGTGCATCCTAAAAAGACATTCTTGAAATATTCACTATATGTTTCTAGTATCCAATGCATTGCAAAGAAGCATGCATTGAACGATCAATAAATGTTCCTAGTATACTAAACAGACATGCTTTGAATTGTTCCTAATATGCACTGCATACTAAAGAAACATACTTTTTTCAATATTCCCCAAATGCTTCTAGCATTGAATCTTAAAGGAGATTTTACTTGTCTTCACTCAACGAATGATTTTTTTCAGTGTAGAGTATTGCTATTCATCTTTTGTAAAGCCTGAAAAATATTGTCTTTTACAAAGAAAACAAAACATAATATCTCACTTACAGCGTGTGGAGACGCCAGTGTGTATTTAATTCGCTCTGTGTCGGCTAGCATTCTCTGACCAGATAATGGCCCGATTCCCTATCTGCTACCATAACCTCATTTTGCAAGATCCAGTCTTGCAGGTGAATCTCTTGCATCTCTCTCAGAGTAGTTTGGGGGCAGCTCACATCTATATTTATCATCCCTTCCTCTCGTTTTGAACACTCCAACACTTAGTTATCGTAATTCATCCTGAGATTTGCCCAGCACTTCCCAATTAACCCATCTACCCTGTCTCTGTGACCTCATCAGTGACAACGTTATTCTAGCACGCTTGCTAGGGCCCCGTGAAAAACACAGTGTGTGACTGACAGACTGAGAAAAAGAGTGTGTGAGGCTATTATAGATTATATGATACTATCAGTTTACACACATACGTTATCTTGGTCCCTGTTTTTCAGAAAAGAGCATTGGTATCAACATAGATTTAAATGTTTTTGGTTAATGCTCTTTGGAGTTTTAAATAAAGAAAACCTACCTACCTCCCCTAAACCTTAAACCCAAATGAGCAAATGTGACAAGGAAAATGCATTGGCTGAAGCAACCACGTCATTTTGTGTTGCTTCTATTATATTGTCAGCTCACATGTCGACTCTTCAGGACACGTACCCCAGTCCTTTACATCGCAAGTGCAACGCTTATTAGTTGAGCTACAGCGCAATTTGATCTTACTCTTGATCTTACTTACTAAGCTTGTAAATGTAGTTGATTATAACCTTTATTTTACCAGGTTTTACCAATTTAATGCAAACGTTAAAATGTATTAACTTACAAGTCATGTGTTATAGTAAAAGTGTTTAGATAAACTTTGTAGAAACACTTTGAATTCAAATGCACAATCCAGAAATAATGAAAGCCACAGAATGTAGAAAGTTTGGCACTCCAAAGAACACGTAATATTCTATTTTAATTCTTTCTCGTTCCCACATTATTGAGGAAAAACCGTCATGACACTTATGAAAGCGACACGTACCTATACACAGGGGTCTAAAGTAACAAATTACAAATACTCACGTTACTGTAATTAACTACTTTTTCTCAAAAATACTTTTACTTTTAAATGAGTACATTTTAAGTGCTGTAACTGTACTTTTACTGCGCTATTTTCCCACCATCTGTGTTCGCTACTTCCCTGTCCTGAATTTATTTTTATCCATCAGCTTGATTGGCTACCAGAGTCTCGTGACTCCCATCGAATCAAATCACACATAAAAAACTTGAACAGCAGCTGCAGATCTGGCGCCATCAACTGAACATCACGGCCGCACCTGAAAGGGATTTTCGCAGTGAAAAATGCCAATCGCTTGATCGTGTCATGTGAGTTTAACATGCCCAATCCATATAAAATCATTAATCCTGTCTCTAATTTAAAGAAACATCTCAAGGTAAATAACATTTTTCTACTTTCTAGATTTTGTGTCTATAACGTAGCACGTAATTGAACTCAGTGATCTATCACTGAGATTATTGGGCTGCTGTGAGAGATTAATGCAATGTTATCAATTGGGCTGGTCAATAAAATGATCTACATGTTTATTGGAAAAAAGAGAAATGTTCTCGATCAAACATTTGAGTAGCGAACTATATTTAGCCTGTGTTCTACATCTAGAAAAGGGGTGTTCATTACGTCGATCGCGATCTACCAGTCGGTTGCAAAGGCAATGCTGGTAGATCGCACAAAATTTAAATGTGTTTTCGTTAAATGTCTTTTAGTTTTTGTCTGACTTGAACTTGACGAGTAAATTTTGACCAGGCGAGATTTGTGTTTAGTCAGTTGCCATGACAACTAGGTTCGGGCCTTCCAAGGGCTTCTGAGAACAGAGCGCGAAATTGCGAAGCTAGCAGTGTTTGAGACTAGCTACCAGCAGCTAATGCCCGGATATACAAAACTGTCTGATTCCATTCAGTGCAAGTCATCAGAATAAGGTAAATGCCCTGGATATTGTAATCTATTGTGCTGTAGGTGTTTTGGGTTTAGTGTTAAAACTGAATGATATCAACATTGAACATTATTAAAAAAAGATTAATTCCATGTAGGGATATATGCAGTAGTCCCAACAAGCATTTAAAAAAAAAAAAATGAAACTGTGTTTTTTGTTAGTTGGTAGATCTTATTGAGTTGGCCATTTAAAAGTAGATCATCATGCAAAAATTGTGAGCACACCTAACATAGAATATAGATTAACATGGCAGAGCTGCATCTTCCACCAAATAATTACAAATCCAGTGTTTGGAAACACTTTGGGTTTTATAAGAGAGATGGAGATTTTGATAAACACATGCCGTTTGTAAAATATGTCATGCTGCTACAGGCAGTACAACTAATTTAACAACAGACTTGAAGGGCCGACACGAAGTTACAGAACTTCATTGTTTATCCCTGAGCATCCTTAAATAGTTTCACTGTTAAATGTGTGAACAGTTAAAAGTGTAACTGGAGACAGAACAGGAAAAGAACATCTGGTTTTATTTCATCTTTTTTTTTTTTTGCACTACAAAGGCCTTTTTGTGAAAGGACCATGCGTTAGAAATCAGAAGGCACTTAAGTTAATTTATGATTTGCTGTCTGTCTGAACCAAAGAAATAAAAGCAAACTATCTGTAGCCTACCATATTGAATTGCATAGCATCATATTTTTCCGATGCACTGCATCGTAATAGGGTAACATTCTCTCATGCTATCCCTGATTTGTATGACTTTCTTTCTTCAGAACACAAATGAAGATTTTCAGAAGAATATTTCAGTACTGTAGATCCATACAATGCAAGTAAATGGTGACCAGAACCCTGAAGCTCCATAAAAAGCACATAAAAGCAGCATAAAAGTAATATATACAACTACAGTGGTTTAATCCATGACTTCAGAATTGATATGATAAGTGTGGGTGAGAAACAGATCAATATTTAAGTAATTATTTGCTATAAATTCTTCTCTCTGCCCAGTAGGTGGCGATATGCATGAAGAAAGTGAAGGTTTGACTTGAGGTTTGGGTATGGCCGGAGAGTTAATTATATACAGTATGCATTCATTTTGACTGAGTAGTATCATTTACAACTAAACAACTTGCTTTTGGCGCCACTCTGTGGACATTTCACTGGGAAACTGGAGCTCTTGAGCTCACACGCATCCATATGTGCCACTACACTTCCTGATTTGGCCACTGGGGACAGTGATTTGAATTTCAGGAAGCACAGACCAATTTCAGAAACAAAATTTTCAACCTTCTTATGCCGGATTCACAGTGTGATCAGTCTGATTGAGGACGTTTGAAATGAACACCCCAATAAATTTAGCATATTCTTTATTTTGCGGGGTCTAGTATTGTTCTTGGCTTAGAAGGTCAGGTATTGGTCTGGATTTATGTCTTGTATAGTCTGGTCTCAACACTAATAGATAGTAAATATACATGTATGAATGTGTGTTATATATACTAAACATTTGGCCAGGTTGTCACATGAATTTGCTCTGTGTGTGTAAATTAGCATTGCCATAGTACACCTGTAATGTTAATATGTAGACTGCTCATTTTGATATTCATTTTGATGAATGAGTCACATATGTGTCATTACTCATCTAAATGCCCTTGAAGGTCTTATTCCAACTTGTGCTGTCGTATTGTATGTAAATTCATCTGGTTTATTTAAAGATCTGTGTGTGTTGGGTGAGAGAAAAAGCATCATTGGAGTTAAAATGAGGAACGTCTGTACTGTCTGTAGAAAAACTGCATAGAAAACATAAACTTGCAATTATTGCCTATTATTATTTTTAAGATTATAAGATTAGTCTATAGTAATTAGGTCTGGGTATTGATAGATTTTACTGATAGGATACAGATTCACAAGCTTTCGTTTTGTTTTCGATTCCAATTAATTTGGGCATATTTTAGTTATAATGTCCATTTTGCTTACATATAAAAGAAATTAGAATTCTAACTGTGCACATTACAAATATAGTAATTGTACAGATCTTATTTTATGATTATTTTGTTCATCATTTGTCACATTTTAGCTTTTTAAAAATATGTATTCCATCAATAAATATGGTCTTAAAATTGCATATATTATATTGCATATGCTGGGCAGATTACTTCTATTCTGAATTGTTATCGGGTACTGATTACAAATTACATGACAAAATTTCAATCAGTAAGGTAATCTTGTCGATCATTTTTAAGTAAACTAATCCGATTACTTTTGGATTACTTTCAATCTAACTCTTTTATTTGATATCACTTGCATTTGAGTAGGATCATCTTGAACCATTTTAACATAAAAATACAAAGAGGAAAGAAAAATATAATCCATTCTTTATTGCTATCAAAAAGAGCCTCACAAATAACGCTCCTTATGACATTGTATTAAACTGCATTAAACATTACACTGATACATCAAGTTCATTTTAAGCACATTTTTTTTCTAAGGTTTTATTTCAATTTCCACATTAATTAACATTAATTGCCCATATAGTTTGGGACCAGGTTTGGACTCTTCCACTTGCCATATGATTGATATGCCTGATGAAGAGTTGACTTGAACTACTTGAACACTAAGTGGGGATATTTGAAAGCTGCTTCTAATGGTGGGTCATATTGTGCCAACCGTTAATAAGCCCCAGCAAGCCCAAAAAATGCAGACTGAATACTGAAAATAATGCTAAAAATGAATACTGACTGCCCAAGTTTGTAAGCAACTTTCTGAAAAAACAATCCAAAAGTTGCTTAAAATAAGTGGAGTTGGCAACTCAAATCAGTGTGCAATTTCACAACCAAACGTATATCGTTGGAAGGCTGATTTAGAGTGAAAATGAGAAAAATTATGGCGATCATTAAATTATGAACAATTTACACGTAGTCTTCCATAAAATTCCATTTTCCATAAAAAAGGAACTGTAGTCTGACTAGGAGTATTCTAAAATGTAATTTAATCCAATTAAAGTACTTGATGTTTGTAATCTTATTACATAATCAAGGTTGCATGTAATCCGTTACTACCCAACACTGTGCATTTATACAGTATACATGTACAGAGTTGGGGTGTGAGAATGTGTTGGTACAGTACATGTATGTATACATATACACATATACAGTAAATATATATATATATATATATATATATATATATATATATATATATATATAGTACAAATAATGCAAGATATATATATATATATATATATATCTTGCATTATTTGTACTATTCGCAAGTATTTACATTGATATGTAGATCAAGTGCTAAAATGACACTGTCTTTTCTGTGCCTCACAGAAGTGTTTTGGTTGCGTGCACATTGATAAGAGTGTTGAATGGCTCCTTTACAACATCCATGATATAGGTGATTAGAATTAAATGCTTCTTTAGTTGTTTTTGATCAGCAATTGACTAAAGAAAGGGTATTAAAAGAGACATTATTCAATGACAAATGGGTTGTGCGGATCTCTTCTTTGGACACATTCCTACATGGAGTGAATCAACCAGCAGTAAAAAGATCTTCTGTGTTGAACTTCTTCGCCACTATACTACTCATTTACTGGCGAGTGAAATCTGAATATTTTCCAGCCAGTGGCAAATCACATATTGTGAAATTCGGTTGCATATGCAAGTGATTTACTTGCATTGTAGAGGGTTGCACATAGAGTAAAATATCAATCTTGGGATTTTAATAATTAATATTGGGATCTTTCAAATGGAGATCGTGATTAATCTGAACATTTATATTTTTTACCCAGCTCTAAATGTAATTATAAGCAGCTGCTTATAAAAACAATAGAAGTCTATGGTGTGTCCCCAATTAGCAAAGTTAACGTGTGTGTGTGTGTGTGTGTGTGTGTGTGTGTGTGTGTGTGTGTGTGTGTGTGTGTGTGAATACAGTTGGCAGTAGTGTTGGATCAGACTGAGATAATAAGATATTTATCACAGGAAGTGATAAAATAAAAAGATAAAAGTGTAATCACAACTGCCTCTGTCTTCTTATCATATGTCCCGCTTTCTTAAGTCATCACCCACATTCCTCTATCCCCCTATCGGTCTCTTCCTCCATCCCCTTCCCCCCTACAGTGAGATAAGAGAGAGATCGTTGAACACGTATAGAGAAAAAATGGACCATAGATAGAGTGCGAATGGAACAGAGAGAAATGGAGATCTCCGGAGAGAGAGAGAGAGAGAGAGCATACAGCCACCCGGCTGTCTTTTATTCAATTACACTCGCTCACGAGCATCGGCAGCACGGAGCTGATAAGATAGAGGTGGAAAAGGCCTTGTTAACATGGATCTTGCACTGCCGAGGTTGTTGTCCCTGTAACTGCTCAACTGCCCCCTCGTACACCCACCCGGTCCCACCTCCAGTGACCGCCCACGACCACCTTGTTGTTCTTGATAAATGTTGCACCTCTTGTGAGGCGGAGCGCTCGTGTTGGCCCGTACTTGGCCTCGGCGACTTGGTCAGGCTGTGCTGTGTGGCGATAAGACCAGAAAGAGAGAGAGAGAGAGAGAGAGAAGGAGAGAAGTTAGCCAGCTGTAAATCTGTGGTCAACATACAGTACTAAGCAAGCTTTAATAAAATGCACTTGCATGCTTTGTACTGCACTGCAATTTGTTGCTACTGAAGTGTAGTGACAAGACATAAACACTATGCATGTTAACATGATTTTAGTTTGATAAAATTACTTGTAACCTTTTCTGTGTAAAGTTATCAAAATGTACAACTTTATTGCCATGATGATGTAATGCTGTCAGCCCTTTAAATTATTGTAAATAAAGACGGTTTAAAAAAATTTACAGCTCAAATAAAAAAAGTCCTTTTGTGTTCTACACAAGAAAGAAAGTCATACGGGTGAGTAAATAATTACTGAAAATTCCTTTAAATGGTGATTTTAGCTTGTTCCACCTAAGGGGTCATGACCTTGGACACCTGCATTCAACTAAGTTATACAGTATAATAATTATGACAATCTATTCCATTAATATTCCATTCATTGTGCTATATTTAGCTGTGTCCCATGTTAATGCATGTATTTCCCTCATTAAAGAAAATGGAAAACTGTAAATAAAGATGTAACATCACTTGGATGCTTTCTACAGCATGGCGATAATTATATTCATATGTATTTTTCTCATTTGTCATGCTCAATAATTTAACTCTGTTAGACATATTTTCTTTAATTATAAGGGTTTCAAAACTTTTGACCGGTGGTGTGTATATAATATATATATATGTTTAGTTATCTCTCTGAAATTATTTACAAATGTATATAACAATGAGTATATACAGTATATATATATATATACAAAAGGTCAGCGAGAAAACTAAATTCAAAGAGGAAAATAAAAATTAGAGAAAAATAAATTACAGAGAGAGGGGGAAAAACACAACATTAAAACCACCTGCCTAATATTGATAAGGTCCCCCTCGTGCTGCCAACACAGCACCAACCCACATCTCAGAATACCATTCTGAGATTATATTCTTCTCAACACAATTGTACAGAGCGGTTATCTGAGTTACCATAGACTTTGTCAGTTCGAACTAGTCTCTCATCAACAAGACATTTCCATCCACAGAACTGTCGCTCACTGGATGTTTTTTGCTTTTGGCACCATTGTGAGTAAATTCTAGAGACTGTTGTGTGTGAAAATCTACAGAAATACTCAAACCCGCCCATCTGGTACCAACAATCATTCCACAGTCCAAATCACTGAGATTTGAAATTTGTCCCCATTCTGATGATTGGTGTGAACATTAACTGTCTCTAGAGTTTACTCAGAATGGTGCCAAAAAGCAAAAAACATCCAGTGAGCGGCAGTTCTGTGGATGGAAACACCTTGTTGATGAGAGAGGTCAACAGAGAATGGCCAGACTGGTTCGAACTGACAAAGTCTATGGTAACACAGATAACCGTTCTGTGCAATTGTGGTGAGAAGAATAGGTTTGGTGCTGTTTTGGTGGCACGAGGGGGACCTACACAATATTAGGCAGGTGGTTTTAATGTTGTGGCTGAATATATATATATATACTGTATACAGTACTGTGCAAAAGTATTAGGCGCATTATATTTTTTTTTCACAAAAACATTTCTATTATATATTCTGCTTTTAGTTTATCAGTAGGAAATATCAATTTTAGATTTCAACACTGCCTTTGCAAATAGAACTGAATTAAAGAAGAACAAGAAGTCCCAAAACAGATACAGTATTATAGCCCCCACAGAGCCCGGATCTCAAAATCATCGAGTCAGTCTGGGATTACATGAAGAGACAGAAGCAATTCAGACAGCCGAAATAGACAGAAGAACTGTGGAGAATTCTCCAAGAAGCTTGGAACATCCTTTTTGCCAACAACCAAGAAAAACGGTGCCCAGGTGTAGCAAGGAGAACTGGTGCTTTATTAAATGCAAAGGTGGTCTCAACAAATTTTGATTTAGCTCTTTTTTTATGTTTACTGGACTTTGTATGAAGTTAATTGATAAATGAAAACTTTTTATGGCATTATTTTTGAAGACATTCTTATTATCCAACATTATTTACATGTGCCAGACCCTATACTGTACCCTATTTATGGAAACAGCCTTCTGGTGTTGAATAGAAACAAACGTTGCACTCTTACCCCAGGAATTAGCTGTGTGGGGCAAAGTAGACATCTTCCAATATAAAAACATAAAAGCGTTTAAGTGTACGAGAGCATGGTTGTTAATGCGCTGCCACTTTAGTGTGCTCACAAAGGGTATCATTAACTCTAATATGTACAGTAGATTTAAAACACAACACTGATGAAACAAGTGTACTTAGCAGTTATTTATTACTCTGTAGCTGGCAGTGTAACACAATAAATGCAGATGATATTAGATTTGTTTATGTGGATAAATGATCAATAGCTCTGTTACAGAAATTGTCATGGCGAAACACAATACATGCCTTCACAGCTAGGTGGTACAGTAGAGGCGCTGTGATTAATATAAGACATCAACACTTAAAGGGACAGTTCGCCCAAAAATGACAATTCTGTTACCATTTTTTCACCCTCATGTTGTTTCAAACAAATTTTTGGGTGAACTGTCCTTTTAACGGTAATCAGCCGTCTAAAGGCATCTTAGATGGATTATCTAAATTGTTTGATATTGTTATAGTATTCAAACAAGCCCATATTTATGTTCCATACTATTACTCATACTTGGGGTCAGGGATTTGAACAAACACTTATCCTCATGCCACCCCACGTCCACATGCATAGACGTTGTATTTTGGCTTCACTATATGCATTGCATAATTAAAATGAATTTAAACCATCTGAATACTGTTCACAAGACTCTAGACTGTCATTTTAAGGGTTAAACCTCTGCCGCACCAGATCATGTGATACAACATCATGTTGAAGCGCTCCTACGGCTGCAGCGCCACCAAAATGCCTCTGGTACTAAATCTCTTTAAGCTTTTTCATTGAACCCTGGTTGGTTGTAAAGAGCAGTGTTTAGTTTAGTTTGATATGTAGCTTTTTGTTTTTTTTGCATATCAGCGCCCTGATAAACATGATGTCCACATATGAGGAATTTGGGACATTATTCCCTCAAAAGTAGAAAAAAACATAATTTATTTTGCATAACTTTCAACATGAACACATCTGTGGATCATTTGTCTTTATTTGAATATACATTTTGTTATATTTTGTTTTGTTATAACTGTGCAATGCAATTCTATTCATTATCATTAGTAAATGCATTCCTATTAATATGCATTTTTACATTGAGAATCATTGGGTTCATCCAAAAGCTGAAACATGTTGCTTTCAGAGGGTCTATATGGAGTTAGGATGAAAATAAGTTGCATTTCAAACTGTTCTGAGATCAGTGTAGACAGACAGCACACTGGAGGTTAAGTCATTCACTCTACAGGGAGCAAGGGAGCATCCTATAGCTTTCTATTTTAAGAGTGCATTCACTCCTAAAATCTGGTTAAAAGTTCAGTTTCAGGCTGCAGATGATGTTTGGACCACTCGACATGTTTGGCAGACATGTGACGATGATAATCAGTACATAGATTCAGAATTGTATAATGCAACATTGTATTTTAACATGGTTGGCAGTGATTGGATGATGCAGGACATTACTTTGAATAAGAATGATTTATTTAGCTTTACAGAAAAGCAGCTGTAATGTCTGTAACATCTCAAAAATATGAATAACAAACACTTCTGGAAATATATAGCTTACTGTATATCTCTTTAGCTTAGTGCTATTTAAAATTTCACAATGTAGCCCCACAGTCCACATATGTGGACATAAATGTATTATTTAATTTGTTTTGTTTGTTTATTAGCTGCTACTAGTTACAAATCAAAAAGGGAAACAAAAAATGCACACAGCATTCACGTGGGTGTCACAGGAGGTTAAAGGAGAAACCGCTGATTATTTTGTAAACTTTTGCTACTGATTGAAGATCAGAGTTTGTTTACATATGAGAATAAGATTTGCCAGAAGTAATCTGGTCCTGGATCTCAGGCCCCCTCTGTGTTTCTTTTCTCTCCCAAGCAATAATGACCGAATCATCTGCAGGGATGCTGTCATATTGTGGGCCGTAATTGTAATCCTCAGAGCCAATGAAAGAGCTTGTTATGTTTGTTAATTAAAACCGCAATCAAATTTCTTCAACCGTCTACAAAAGGAATGTTCAGTGCAGTTCAATTCAGTCACACCTACAATGCACAAACACAGGGGAGAAGAGAATGGAGGGGTGTAACTGTGTAGTCACTTGACTATTGTGGTTGCAGTTGTTGTTGTTGTTGTTTTATAGCTAGTTGATTAAATGGGTTGCATGAGGGGCGTCTGTTTGTTTTGAACATAGAGTTAGAGGAAAACTGCGAAATTGTGTATTCTGCCTTGAGTGCCTTCTAAGAAAAGTCATTTTAGACCAGAAATAAAATAGTATTTAAAAAGATTTTGTGTTGACTTTTAGTATGTTAATATACCAAACTAACCTGAAGTACACAATTGTGCATTAAATGTAACATAAAACTGTTTGTATTCCCTTGTTAAAGATAATATATGTTTTTACTGTATTTATAATGTAAAAATGTTTGTTTAGAAGTTTAGTTTCTTTTAGGATGCTGCCTTAGAATGTGGCTGCCTATGTAGACAGTAAACAGCTCACTAGGTTGTGGAAGAGTGTTATAGTGTTTATACCTGCATGCATTTAAATGTAAATGTGTGTGTGTGCGTTATACATTGTGTATGTGTGTTTCTTTCGCCACAAATCTGTCTGCCTCAATGGGGAAACCCAATACACACATACATGTACACAACTTGTCACCTTTGATAACCCCTGCCCCAGCAGATGACCTTTGTTTGTTGTCCTCATACTCCGCTCACTATTCACAGATCTGTTATATAATAACATACATGTGTGTGACAGTCCTGCTAATAGTCGATGGCAAACGATGTGTACTACTGTAGTCTTTGTCTTGTTCGTTAATGTCCTATATTACAATCAAAACCCTTTAGAACAAACCAATCCACCTCTCTTAGGCTATGGGAACTCACAGGACGTTCTACACAACAGGCTCGAATGCCCGTGACAAATAAACAGACATTTTAAATTCATAACAGGAAAGATTAACAATAATCTCATTCACCGAAAATATGGTTTTTAATATTGTCAGCACGGTCATCACATTGTGATCATTTCTGTTAAGAATTATGGAATAAGTTTGGCATTTTAGTTTAGGTTATAGATGCAGCTTGAACTGAGGACAAACAAAAAATGGCTCCAGTGTACAACACAAATATTCAGTTTTGTCAACTCCTTTAGAATTTTCAGAATAGTGTGAAAACAGAAAAAAAAAAGAATTCTAGAATGTATTTGATCACTTTTTTTCTGAACACCCTTATTAGATAATTACAGACTCTTGTAGGATGGATCAAATAAAAATAGCATGCTTTAAGTGTGACTGATGGAAAATGTTTGGAAAAAAGCATTTTAATAAAAACCTGTTCCTTTGCATCGGTGCTGGACTGGCAATCTGGCATACCGGGCATTTTCCCGGTGGGCCGACACACTTTGGGGCCGATCAGGGGCGGACTGGCCAGCAGGAGAACCGGGTGGGTCAGTGGGCCGGCCGCGAAATGTGCCGAATGGGCCGCAATATGCAAAAATGAGCCGCCGCGTTATGCAGAACAGAGCACAAAACGGCGCCGCGATATGCAGAAAAGGACAGCGAACCCCCCGACCCCCCCGCAGCTCAACAACTTTTGTATCAACAATTGCTCAAGCAACTTCCTTATTATGGTCCGGAGATATAATTAATTGCGTAATTTTTTTTTTAGATCATTAATCGCACTGAATTAATATGTTCAATCAACAGCCCTACTAAATATATATGCATCTTCACCTTTCTTTGTGACATTTCACTTTAAGATTTCGCTTGTTTTGTGATAATTTTTTGGAAATGTTCAATGAGTTCACTTCTTTTGTGCTCTTTCTCAGACAATATCTCCTATTGTCTTTTTCAAACAACTACGGTGTGTGTACTTGGTATGCATTTGTAATCTAGAGTATGTGTGTGTATCTGTGCATGAATGGCTCCACTCTTGTTTCGAGCAAATATGAAAATGAGGCTCTGCAAACAGTGAATGAAAAGGTTTGTGCAATGATAACTGATGATGATAATTGCTTTTTGCATTGTTAATATATGTTTGTGCATGCATTTAAGTGTGTGCATAGACATAGACATCCATACAAAACACAGTACAGCATTGAAGGATAAATTATTTCCTGACCTTATCTTTAAGTACATACTGTACAAATCAAATTCCATATAGATTAAAACATCAGTTACTATAATTACAATGTATCAAATGGGCAATAATTCTAAATGGACAAATGGTTGTTACTTTCACATAATGTTGTGTACAGCATAACTCATTTGTCTGCTGTTTACTCGCTGTAGAACGGTAAAGTCTCCATGGAGCTGATGGTGTCTTTATGCAGCTCTGTGATAAGGGTTGGCTGTGTGTGTGTGTGTGTGTGTGTGTGTGTGTGTGTGTGTGTGTGTGTGTGTGTGAGTGTGCGTGTGTGTGTGTTTGCATATTTCCCATGCAATTTATCTTTTTACATAACCTATACCGGCCTCATAATTTTTGAATACAGTGGCAAAATATATAGAACAAAATGAAAAAGAACCAATATTGTAATGGCAAAATCTTACTTTTACAGTTAAAAGCTGACAGTCAGACCATAAAACAATCCTGTAACATGTTGCAGGCATTATGGTATTGTGTTTTTGCTGTTTATTTAAAAGTTCAGAGAGAATGCATTGACATGAAATGCTGTTTGCAACCTGTTTTACTTCTGTTTTACCTGAAATCTGATGAAATAAAATATTCAACTACAAAAATAGTTGAGCAGGAAAGTTGTTTCATGTTACTTAAAAAAATAAATAAATAATAATAATAATAATAAAAAAAATAAATATATATATATATATATATATATATATATATATATATATATATATATATATATATATATAATATAAAATATAATGTATATTTTTTTTGTTAAAGAAAATATAAATTTTCACTGTCATTTTTAATTAATAACAAAATATTTTTTTCATTTATTTATTTTAAAACATACTTTAAATGTATTTAAATGTATTTTATTTCAATATTTTATGTAGCCAAAAAATTAATAAAATACTACTAATAAAAAAATATGTTTTTAGAAATAAAAACCATGAATTACCTTATTCATACTTTTTACTTGGAATGAAAAATTTTAATTTGGAGTGAAATAACATATACTGTCTTAATATTTTACAGTAATGTTCTATTTTTTAACATGAATGCATTATATATTATGAACAAGTAATAAACACATTGTTATTACACCATTTATTATATTTCTTTATTATGTTAATTTATGAAAATATAATTGTTCACGTTAGTTCATAGTGCATGAACTATAGTAAATATATACAACTTTTAATTTTTAAAATGTATAAGTGTCAGGTGTGGTGAAGAGAACACAATCACAGATCATTCAGTTTCCAAAACTGTATTAATAAACAGAATAAAAAAATCTTGCACAAACTTGGCCAAAAACAACCATCAATAAATGCCCCAAAACACAGCAAAAGCAGGAACAAACAAAACCGGCCCACAGTGGGCAAAACTAGACAAGAAATCAAACTAAGAAAAACAAAACAAAACCAGGAGAGCAAAACAGACTGACAAACAGAATCTGATGAAACAATCAAAAGACAGTAATACCAAATAATAGACCAAGCAGGAAACGTGAAGGAATGAAAAAGCACAGGACGGAGAACACAAGGAGAATATAAAGGGAAGGAAATAACGAGGGTAACAAGAAGAGTCAGGTGAAACTGATAAACAGATTGAGGCAAACGAGGGGGCGGTGTTTCACTCAAGACTGAACAGACATGAGTGCACATGGCAATGAAGAAACCAACAAGGCCAAGTGAACTCAAACAAAACATGAGTGTCAGGACCCAGCCAAAAAACCCTTGAAACAAGACCAAAAAAGTGGCATGATCCTGACAATATGTTGAAATTAACATGAACTAAAATTAATACATGCTTTAAAACAGGGGCAGTACTAGGGTCAGTGGACATTCAGGGCTTAGCCCAGACCTCTGGTGATATGAGGCCATACTTTGATGAAATATTGGAATATAATAATAAAATATAAACTTTAATACAGTGAAAAAGATAGCATAACATATATATATATATATATATAACATATTCCAACATTCTTTTGAATGTCCATGTACTAAAATAAAATATTTGATTGCTGACCCTTTATGCTAAATCACTTGCACCTTTATTAGCAGCTGACACATAAGTGCCAGCTTTACATTCTGCTTCCTACGGATCTCGATCTGGATGAAAGCATTGGGAATTTTTGGTGCAAATCTTCTGTATATTTGCACTTTCGTTTGGGCATTGTTTCCACTCAGCTGTCATTTGCTGCTACTGTCAACCAACTGTTTGATGCCGAACAGAACAGCGCTTTGCACGTTTGCAGAGAGATTAACAGGCAGGAATTTGGACAATCGTTGCTGCAAGCCTCTTATAATCGACCAATTGTGTGTGAGATGGCAGGTCTTACAAGAGGGGTTAAAGCAATGCAAATATGCACACATAATGAAGTATTAGACCAGATGCACATCATAATGCAACTAAAGCCGAATCCCGGACATTTTCACAAATATAGAAGTCCCGGCCGGATGCCTTTTTAAGGTCAGAAAAAGAGGATGTCTGGTCACTCTACTTTATAATAAAAAATCTGAATACATCATTGATGTGTCATCTATATAGTAAACTAAAAAAGTATCTCAAACATTTGTCTCAGATACGCTCAAAGATCAGAAACAGTATGCTTTTAACATCTATACTTAAAAACAAGATTAATAAAAAACACTATTTTGTCCCTTTTGGCTTTCCGTAGTTTGACACACTTAGGCTGTGTCTCCTTTGGAGGGCTCCAGGCAGTTGGCATTCGTCAACTGCATACATCATCAAGGTTGTTTCAGAAAAGTGAGTAGGGCACTTCAAATGCAGCCTTCAAATACAACCTTCTTTCATGGGAATTCGGAGGATGCATGAGGTGTATCCTTCGTGGGCACTCACATCCCACAATTCTTTGCTTCAACGGAAATGTTTAAAAAAAAAATAACAACGCCAATTTGCCCGTAAATATGATGTTCAAAATCAAGTAATGTTAATTCCCAAGTTGAAGTACCTCAGTAGATGGGTGCAGAGTATATAATACTCAAAGTTCAAAGGACACGTCCTACCTAGCACACAGCCTTTGAAATGAGACACAGCTAATGTGTATGGCTGTATACAGTTTTCATTGGTGGTAAGTTAATTTACAAGAAAGTAGTTTGTAAACAGGCTAAATAGATACAAGAGATGAATAATAATAGCTAGATCGCCTAAAGTTTGCTATGTTTATTGCATCGTTAGCAAATTCCTTGAATACATCTGTATATATTACTCCATGTTTTCAGGGTTACATATCTACATTTTTGGAACTCACTGCATCTGGATGGACCAACTCAACGCCTCAAGCTCTCTTGCATGCGTACACAAAGGCCACATGAGAGCTGGAAATCAGCTCCCGACAAGACAGCTCATGGGTAATGAATTGAGTCTGTATTTGGTGTTGTTAATACCATAGAAAGACAGGAATCATTAATTTATATACAGTATATTACCCTAACATTAAAATGTAATGTTAAAGGAGACCTGTTATACTCCTTTTTACAAGATGTAATATAAGTCTCAGGTGTCCCCAGAATGTGTCTGTGACGTTTCAGCTCAAAATACCTCACGGATCATATATTATACCATGTTATAAATGCCTCTTTTTGGGTGGAATCAAAAACATGCTGATTTTTGTGTGTGTCTCTTTAAATGCAAATGAGCTGCTGCTCCTGCTCCCTTTCTGGAAGAGGGCTGTCTTTACAGCTCGTGCTTCAGATACTACAGCAACAACAAATCAGAACCAACTGACAGCGTAAATACCGGCGTTCAGCCATATATGTATGTAAATATATAAGTATATCTGGTCTCTGTTAATACAATCAGAGACAATGGTAACTTTAGCTGCATTAGCACATTTGGAAAGGCGATTTGCAAATATTCACAAAATATAAAGTGCGATACGTACATCCAATCGTGCTTTATATTGACACTCATTAACAAAGCAGTCTGGTGTAAAATGATTTCCACAATTATTTTTTTGGGGCACATTTCCTTCAAAAACAAAACTTGTCCACTGCGTCTTCAGTGGCTCTGATGCCGGGAGTACATGAAGACTCTTATGTTCAATTTTACAGCCAACAACACAACACTTATGATGAGACATTATTCATCTCACTGTATCTGCTCCAACGTGGAAAACAATGTCAGCCTGTGTGTAGATCACTCAGGGGAGGATCTATGATAACAGGGTAGAGTCCGTCACCAGTCGTGGGCGAGGCCTGACCTAACGTGACGTCACTTCAGAGCAGAAACAAAAACCATTCATTTTGACACACTGTTTTTGATTAATAGAAATATAAGAAAGGAGTGGGTGGACGTTTAACATTGTAGGGTGGTTGTGTACACACACTGCCGACTCACATTTACGTACAAACACCATGTAGAAGTGAATTTCTTCTACATGAAGAAATTCACGTAGAATTCCCCCCTGGAATCTACACCCCTGGTAGTTGGTATTGCTGTTAACATGTGTATATTTGTCCCAAAACTGGTTCTTTACCTCTATCTTTATTTATTTCTTTGTTTGTTGTTGCTGTGAGCATGTGGTTTGGGGTCAGTATTATGTAACCTTATGGCGCACTTACTGTGGCACAGCTATTAACCTCAGATTAACCTCAGACAGCAGAGGTCAGAGACTGCAGGGGTGGCTCGTCCTACAGGTGATACAGGTGGCTACCTAGGGCCCCGATAAGCCTGAGGGAGCCCCGTGAACACGGTCAAAGTAAATAAACAAATCATCAGATTAAGAAACATTGATTACTTTTATTTTGACATTCTCAGCAGTCCAATGGCTTCTAGAATCGGCAAGAAGAAAAGCTAAGCAGTGCACACTAATCTGCATAATTTTTTCTTAATGCAAAGCACTGGTGGGAACTAGAGCGCGGCTTCTTTTCACAGTATTATTAGACAGGAAGGAATTCAGACTCTGCTGATTTAAAGATGCAAAAAAAACTCACATAGAGTGAAAATATGAGCAATTAATCTGCAAAATATCCAAGCCATCTCATCTGCAAAGATGTCTGTCTCTAAAAAGGTATGTGTTTATACTTTACATTTGTTTACAAATATATATTTAGAGGTGTTGTGTTTATAGGCCCTATTTAAAACATGTAATTTTATTTAAGTATACATTATACCTTATACATTGCTGTAGTTACCTTATTTTGTTTTAACTTTTTTTCACTTTTGCGCACATTCTGGCCAACTTTTTGTTTTAATTGATTTTGGTGCTCTAAATAAACATTTACACAGTTATGTGGGTCGAAATGGAATTGCAAGCATTGTCAGCAGCGACTTATACAATTAAAACTATCTAAAACTATTTTAAACAACATTTTCTTATTTTGTGTTACTTTAATGGGTAACACTTATGGTTGTATGTGTTATCATTAACAACAATGAACAATACTTAATCTTGGTTAATGTGAATTTCTACATATACTAGTCCAGTTTTAACATTAAACATTTTACAAGTTAACATTAGTTAATACAATATGAACTAGCATAAACAAACAATAAACAGTTGTATTTTTATTAGCCAAGATGAATAAATGCTGGAAAATTGTTTTATGCATAGTTAAGGATACCTAATGCAAACATAATTGTAAAATGTTACCCAGTAATTATCCTCATATTAATATATTAATATGTCCTCATATTAATTGAGACACTAGTTTATTTGTACTTCTAGAAAAAAGTTGAAAAATGATCGAAATAAGGCGATAAAATGGTGACTTGTCTCAAGCACTTAAAATACACATATTCCCTTAAGCATGCATGTACATTTTAACATAAAATCTTGGAAAACGTGGTTTATTCCCTGCTCTATTCTTATCTAACCACCATCAACATATTTGACAAATTTCAATCAGGCTTTAGGTCACTGCATAGTACTGAGACTGCACTATTAAAGGTGACCAATGATATTGATTCTGGCAACAGGACCATTTTAATCCTTCTTGACCTCAGTGGAGCATTTGACATGATCACTCCGTTCTTTACATTGTCTTGAGAAGGTGATTGGCATCCAGGGAGTTGCATTAAACTGGTTTTCCTCGTATCTTAAGGATAGAACCTTTTCTATCAGTATTGATAATCACTTTTCTTCCCCAACACTGATCACATGTGGCGTTCCACAAGGCTCCATTTTGGGTCCCCTGCTTCTTTCTCTTTATATGCTTCCTTTAGGCTCTAACTTTCAGAAGTACAGTGTAGCTTATCATTGTTATGCTGATAACACACAATTTTACCTTCCTGTCAGGTCTAACGACTGTTATTCCATCAGTAATCTCATCTCCTGTCTTGAGGAATTGAAATTATGGATATCTGAAAACTTCCTCATGCTTAATGAGGATAAAACTGAGGTCATTACTTTTGGTTCTTCATTATGTATCGCTGACATTTAAAATCAGTTAGGTAAAGCAGATAAATGCCGTTGTTAAAGGAAGCTATTTTCATCTAAGGTCCATTGCTAAATTAAAACAGTTTCTCTCACAGAAGGACTTGGAAATAGTCATTCATGCTCTTATTACATCCCGGCTGGATTACTGCAACGCCTTATATGTGGGTCTGTCTCAATCTTCTTTTTCATGTCTGCAAGTAGTCCAAAATGCAGCAGCTAGACTTCTAACGGGTACCAAGAAAAGAGAGCATATTACCCCTGTTCTCGCTGCCCTACATTGGTTTCCAGTTAGCTACAGAGTTAAATTCAAGGTTCTGCTGTATGTTTATAAGGCCTTGCATGGTCTAGCCCCTCAGTATATTGCTGATTTACTACATTCTGCATCTAGGTCTCTTCTATTGTCAAATCATTACTCTCTGTTCCTCGCTCCCGTTTGAAAAGCAAATGTGATCGGGCGTTTGTAGTTGCGGCCCCCAAGTTGTGGACTGCACTCCCATTTGTTGTTAGGTCTTCTTCCTCATTGCCCACATTTAAATCTAGATTGAAGACACATTTTTTCTCTTTAGCCTATAATGTTGTTTGAGAATTATAGGAGTTTTATGTGTAGGTTTTATAATGTTTTATTAGGTTATTCTTTTTAATATTTTAAATAAACTTGAACTTGAATCATGTAGATTATATAAAATATTTGTCATCTACTGAGCTATAGAGTATAGTGCTTCTTTTTTTGTGTTTTCAATTAAACAAATCTACTCCACGTTTGCAGTGGTTCTATGGATGTTTTAAAGTTATGACAATTTTCACACCTTGGGGCCCATTTTCATGATTTCGCCAAGGGGTCCACAAACCCACGGGCTGGCACTGAGCAACTGACAGCAGCTGACGGGCATCAAACACCCGCACAATTCAGATTGATGAAATAGATATATTTTTAGTTATCTCTCTCTTTATCATTATCTAAAATATAATTTCATAAGCTTGATCTTAGATGTAGCTAACAAGTGAGTAGCATTTTGACCCCAAAGTATATCTGAGAAAATCCAGTTATTTTTGCATTTTGTGATTATTGCACTTCTTGCACAGTAACAACACTAAACACACTGACCGATCGTGAGGTTTCCAAAACGTAAACTCTACCTTGGTGTTTATATGGCCTTCACTAAATACATTAGATTCCCTAGAGACTGTAAGAGAGTAAAGTGCGATATAGTTATCCAGGAGTTTGAGACTCCAGAGGAGTTGAAACAGGATTTGTTTTATTGAGGTCTGTGATGCAATTGCGGGGAGTTGGCAGTAAAGCAGCCATGAAATTGGTGGATGGATCAGATGTGAATCAGAGCGCAAGAGCAGAGGAATAGAGAGGTGAGGAGAGAAAACCTACTGGCTGAAGGTTGCATGGGATTAGAGGACTTCTGGGCTCTGGAGAGCCAGTCTGAGAGCCAATTTTATTCTCTGCTAACTCGATCGAAGAGAAAGCCACCGGAGCCTTGTTGTGTTTCGTAAGGTAGAAAGAGAGAGAGAGGGCAAGAGGGAAACAGATGGATTCATATGTTCATTTGAGTGATCAATAGACTGGAAAGGAAAGAGGGATAAATACACTTTGCAGAGAGTACAAAGAGAAAGTGCTCAGTTATGTTTCATTCAAGGGTTAGTTCACCCAGAAATGAAAATTCTTCTCATCATTTACTCATCCTCATCCATCCAGATGTGTATGACTTCCTTTCTTCTGCATAAAAATACAAAGATTTTTAGAAGAATATTTCAGCTCTGTAGGTCCATACAATGCAAGGGAATGGTGTCCAGAACTTTCAAGCTCTGAAAAATCACATAAAGGCAGCATAAAATAATCCATACCACTCCAGTGGTTAAATCTATGATCTATGAAATTCTATGAAAGTGAAAGAGGAGATTTATAATAAAACAGGAATGTTAAATGTTGATCTGTTTCTCACCCACGCCTATTATATCGCTTCTAAAGACAGATGGAAAGGAAGTAATGGAAAGGAGGAGGCGAGAACCGGCTTGACAATATAAATACTATTTTAATTATAAACTTAACCAAAAAGACAAACACACACACACACAGGTGTCGGACAGCTTTCCGTAAATCTCTCTCTCTCTTGCACTGCCGTCTTCGGTCAGCCTTTATCCCTCTCGATGGCTAATTAGCCTTATTAGGGCCTGGGTGTGCGGAATCACTACCCGGCCCCGCCCTCTGCCCTGCCACAACAGAATTAACCACTGGAGTTGTATGGATTATTTTTATGATGACTTAATGTGATTTTTTTAGTTTAAAGGTCTGGTCACCATTCACTTGCATTGTATGGACCTACAGAGATGAAATATTCTTCTAAACATCTTTGTTTGTGTTCTGCTGAAGAAAGAAAGTCATACACATCTGGGATGGCATGACGGTGAGTAAATTGTTAGATCATTTTCCTTTTTGTTTGAACTAACCCTTTAAAGGCCAGTTTGAGATGTCATTGAGATCTCTTCTGAAACTCTAGAGGAGACATGTGAGATTACTTGGGTCTGTTTTCTCAGAAAGAAATCACATGGTCTCCATTTAGTCCTATGGCTATCCGAGGGAAACAATTGAGGTATTAAATTAATCTCTTATCTATTATAAAAAATCTATTATATTAATCTAATTTGTGAGTTTTCTTTCATATGTGGGAAAAGAAAGGAAGAAAAGGATAAAGAAACATTAAAAAAGCAGACTGCGATTAAAAGAGAAAGTTTAAAAGCATCAATAATACATTTACAGGGACAAAAAAAAATAGTATAATTTTCCTCTTTTAAATTTCAAAGACACACACTCCTGCACAAACATGTCAAGAGCCATTCATAGCTACTTGAGCTGGATTGAAAAACATTACTGAAGTTTATCAGAGGAAAACTTTTTATTGAAGCAACATATATAAAATAAGCAGTGGGCTATTATTGTTACTATGGCAGCTACATGCTAGCATCATACTCGAGCAAAGTAAATCAAGTTAATTGGTTGGTATCTCTAATTTCCACACACTCATGCAAAAATACACACAAACATACACATATCCGCACACACTTGCGCTGGACTTTATCAGCCCAAAGTCCAACAATTACTGTTGCAATACTTCAGAATCTTTCTAATGCAAGCTGTACATTGAAAACTGTTGACTTATAAAGCAATGTAAAGTAGTTTTAAGCAACATGATTACACTGGAAATTGACATGTTGCTTCCAAAAGTTCATATACCCTGAAATCAACCCCATACTGCTGAATTACTGATAAGCACCATCTACAATCAATGCATCAATTCAAGTGTGATTACATTTCCAACAGCGCTACTGAGCCTTGGGTTCTGATACCGTGGAAACCTCGCATTCACACAAATAATGGTGAGCGCGATTCTGAGGTTGCAATTTCGCTCTAAAATATGCATTGACTATATTAAATCATTTACAACTAAAAATACAAGTCGCCTGTGGCACACCTCTGCGGACATTTCACCCAGAAACTGGAGCTCACATGTGCCCATATGGTCAACATCACTTTCAGCTTTGGCCACTGGGGGCAGTGGTTTGATTTTTGGTAATTCAACCTACTGTGTTGCAAGTGACACGCATTTGGTTTTCATCCATTGAAAATGTGTAAAATGTAACAATTTACAGATGGAGCTACATTGAGAGCCCTATATCTAGACTGATCTCAGAGTGAAATTGTAAACAGTAGTCTGTGTTTACCAAAATTCAAAACACTGCCCCAAGTGGCCAAAGCGGTAAATGTTATTATGCGAATGAGTGCATGTGAGCTCCATTTTCTTGTGTAATGTCCACCGAGTGGGCACCAAAAGTGAGTTGTACAGTTGCTTTTAGCTCTACAGGATGTAATACAGTGAAGAGGGATGCATATTTTATAAAATGTACCTCCAACCCAAACCACAAGCCTAAACCTAACCATCAGTGTAGTAAAAAAAAGCAATGTTAGAGGTAAAAATACAACGTACAATTGCACTCGCCACTATTTATGCAAACATAGTTAGTTCCTGGTTTCAATGTGAGATACGAACCCGGGTCTCCCACGCTGTTAATGCAATATGCTTCCGTTCATGCCAAAGGGGAATGTAAATGATCTTAATCCGATGCAAAAATGTCTGATTCTAGATGTTGCTTGTCTAACCAGATCAGATGGGAAGACAACATGTTGTTTCCTACAATTCCAGTAACCTAGGATCGGCCACATAGAGCTGTTCAGGTTGTAGTCCAATAACCAAGAATAACATTCATCATGGGTTCCCTCTGGATTTTCCTATGGGTTTTTATAATGGGTTTTTTCAACCTATGAGTAAAGTAATGACGAATAAGACTTCTAGGTTCACCAACAGTTGACATCACGGCTGAACAGCTCTATTATACTGACTCACTGACAAGTGCCATCCCCTACAAGACATTCTTGCATCGCTTGCAGCATGTTTACCTTCCCTTGTGGTGCGACGCACATTGCGTTAGCAGAGCAGGAGACCAAGATTTGCATCCTGCATTGAAACCAGGAAGTTATCATGTTCATATAATCAGTGGTGAGCGCAATCAGGAGGTTGTATTTTTATCCCTAACATTACATTTTTACTCCACTGATGGTTAGGTTTAGGTTTGGGGTGTTCAGTTTATTATTAACATGTATTACTCTTCACTGTATTACAGCCTGTACATCTGAAAACAACTCACCTCACAACTCACTTTTGGCACACCTCTGTGGACATTATATGTGGAAACTAACAACACTTACTGCTTTTGCCACACGGGGCAGTGTTTCATATTACGATAAGCACAGACAGATTTTAGATAAAGTAAAATCAATCTACGCTTTCAGATTTTACTGTGAGATCTAGATTTTCAGTGAGTTGGCATAATGTGGCCAATCCTAGGATACTGGAAATATCGGAAACAACATGCAGACTTCCTGTGTTTTCATGTTGCCATATCTCTGGGATTTGTCCATATAAGGCATTAAAAATAAAGATACCAAAAGGAAAGTTTATTCCGAGCCACAATCTAAAAGGATATTAAGATATCTTTAATACTTCTGGAAGCATTCAAACTTTGAAAAAAATTTAACTTTTCCCCAAAATTTTGGACCATTTTTGGGCTTGTAACAGAGCATTTGAGTCTGTATAGTAGTGAGTTTGTATTTGTGAGTGTGTGTTTGTGAGTTTGTGAGGTGGTCAGTCTGCAGTGTCATTTTTCACTCTACTGATTTATTATTTGCCCTCATCAGAATTCCCCTCTTGTCAAGCGTTAAAGTGGGAGAAAGAATTGACTGTCATTTCTTAATTGATAAACTCAGCCTCTCTCAGCTCACCATGAGCAAGACTGGCTGCCAATCAATATGCATTGTGCCTCTGCTCAGATGAAGGTATGTTTAGATACATCTGATAAAACCCTGCGTGTGTGTGTGTGTGTGTGTGTGTGTGTGTGTACTTGTGACATTAAAGCTGTATTTACAGATTAACACTTCAACATGATCACACAGGAAGTCGGCCTAGGACTGACAACAGTGTGCCGACTCACTGACATGCCCTATCTCCCATCGGACATATTTGTAATGGCTCAAAAACAATTATTTTCCCTCATGGCTCGACTGGTATTACTTTGCCTCAGTTGCATGGGAGACCACAGTTCAATCCCCAATCAAACGAGGAAGTTATCACGTTTGTATAAAAAATCACGAGTATGATAAGGAGGTTGCATTTTTGTCCCTAACATTGCATTTTGTCTCTGCTAATAGTTAGGGTTAGATTTGGGTTTTGGGAAGGTCACACGACGCCATGCGTGGAGCAGATGTGTAAGCGTCGAGCTCTGCACATTTTGCTAGTTTTTTTTATTATTTTCATGTTATAATCAGGTGAGATTTGATACACCCAGTTAAATATTTGTTCTTTGAGGTAAACAAGGCAAAGAATTCAAAATCCTTGGGCTCTGGAGAAATAAAAAGACACTTACTTGCTCAAGATGAAACATCAGATGGGGCTGAAGACCAGGGACTCGATTTGGATGGCACGGCCGGGGAAATCCAGAGTCAACTGTCCAACATGTCTGTGATGCTGACGAAGGTTATTGCTGACTTGGAGGATCTTGCTGTAATACTTTAATCTGTTTTGAATACTATTCTGATGTTAGTGAAACTTTGTAATATGGGACTTTTTGTACCACTGTCTCCTTGATTTGTTGTGTTTTCCTCTTTTGTAAGTCGCTTTGGATAAAAGCATCTGCCAAATGAATAAATGTAAATGTAATACGGCGATCAATTACGGCGATGGGAACAAAATTCTCTGAGTTGGTTACAAGAGTGGCAGATGTTGAGAAATGGATTGATAATCTGGAGTCATCGGAAAGGGAATTATCCACTAATTTGCTCGTGACCAAAATAGACGTGGACAATTTTTGTGAAAAACTGGAAAGTCTCGAAAATAGGAGCCGAAGAAACAATATACAGATTGTTGAAATACCTGAGAATGAAGAAGGCAGAGATATGGTGACTTTAATATAATTAATATAAAGAATAAAATTTCTACTTCAAGAAACGTTTGCATTGACGGAGGATCATTTTGCACTGGGTTACCAGCCAGATTGAGAGTGGATCCTGGGGATGGCCGCAAAATATCTACATGCCCACACATAGGATGTCTTTTATAGCCGATGCCGATATAGCGGCTACACACATTCAAGGTGGAGGGGGACATCCATCCCTCCAAACTCTCCTGCAGAAAGGAAAGCACTGATCTGACTACATATCTCTGGGGGTCTTCGCATCGGGAAGAACACCAATTAGCAAACAGACACCACTTCAGATCAACAGGCACCTCATTAAGGGGGCCCTGGCCTGAGTGACCGTGTCTACCACCCCGGGTGGTAGGCCACTTAAGTCTTCCGTATTCCATCTAAGGGCCAGACATAGAGATTCCAGAGGTCCTGTCATGGGTGCCAGATGGTGCCCCGTCCCTGAGAAAGAAGGTCCTTCCTCAGGGGAATTCTGAGCTGTCGCGAGGAGCATGAGGTCCGAGAACCAAGTCCTGGGGGGGCCAATAAGGGGCCACAAAGAGGATCTGCTCCTTGTCCTCCCTGACTTTGCACAATGTCTGTGCAAGTAGGCTCACTGGGGGAAAATGCACACTTGCATAGCCCTAGGGGCCAGCTGTGTGCCAGGCATCTGTGCCAAGGGAAGACAGTGGGAGGATTCTGGGTAAGCGAACAGGTCTACCTGTGCTTGGCTGAACGTACACTGTGCTGTTGAGGTGGCCCGGGATGTGAGTGGCTCGCAGCGACTTCAGCCAGCGCTGACTCCAGCAGAGGAGACGAAGGGCGAGTTGTGACATTTGACAAGAGTGTAGGCCGTGTTGGCAGTTGATGTATGCAATCATCGCTGTGTTGACCGTCAGGACCAACACATGCTTGCCCCGGATCAATGGCAATAGCCTCCTCAGGGCAAGTAGTACCAGCAACATCTTGTGGCAGTTGATGTGCCAACACAGTTGTGGGCCGGTCCAAGGGCCAGTGACTGTGTGTCCTTTGCACACGTTGCCCCAGCCATGCTGGGAGGCATCTGTCGTAACCACAATGTGCCAGGAGACCTGGCCTAGGGGAACACCTGCCCGTAGGAATGCTAGGTCTGACCAGGGGCTGAACAGACAGCAACAAGCCTGTGTGACGAGAACAGCGGTGCGTGCAGTGGCGCCATGTTCGTCTCTCGACTCGGGTGACCGTCGCTGAGGATACCATATGCCCCAGGAGCCTCTGAATGGATTTCATTGGGACCGTTGTATTCTATTGAGTGCATGCAGACAGTTCAGCACTGACACCCTGTGCTCGTTGGTGAGGTGCGCTGTCATTGAGAGTCTAACTCCATACTGAGAAAAGAGATGCTCTGAACTGGGAAGAGTTTGCTCTTTTCCCAGTTGACCCGAAGCCCCAGCCTGCTGATCATGATAAAGATGAGATAATTTTATTTCCAATTAATGCAGAAAAGCAGCTATTTCCAAAGGGTTCACATACTTTTTTCTTACCCCTGTATATGTGTGTGCATGTGCGATTTAAGTACATGTTATCAAGCATGCACTCTGCATGTGTTTTGGAATTATCATCAGCGTCATGTGTGTGAGGATTTTTACGGGGAGTTGCTGAATGCTAATAATTGTTAGTGTATTGCCAGGAAAAAATCTGACAGATTTCCGATAGTTAAAAGATATTTTGGAGTGGATAAATATGGAAGCATTTTAAAATCCTGGCATGTGCCCATAGAGAGCCCACTAGTCTAATTGATGGACATTGGACATTTGCCACACAGCCAAACTGCTTTAGAGCCGCTGTGCATTGGAAGGACACAACATTTAATAAACAATGCAAATAAACAATGCATCTCCTCCTATATAGGAATGTCACTTTGTGCCTATGCCCATGATCAGGCAACAAAATATCAGCATCAGGTCAAAATGCACATAATTGACACCATGGAATATATGACCTTAAAGAAAGAATTAATAATTTATTCACCCTCATGTCATTCCAAACTCTCATGATGTTATTTCTTACAGAGAATGCAATAGGAATTGGGACAATGTTTACACTATTCTTTTCCAAACTATGAATTTAAAGCTTCAAAAAGGACTAAAAAGCACCATAAAAGGATCTTAAAAGTTGCCCATGTGATTTGTGTGCAATATTCCAAGTTTTCTTAAGTCTTGTGGGACCTTTGTGTGAGGAACAGAACAACATTTAAGTTGAGTTTAAATTCACTGGAAATCTTTGATGTTAGAGAAATGTAAAGGTATTGTGTGTAATATTTACAATGATAGAATACTTTCTCCTATCCCAGCTTAATATGCAGAGATAACTGTAGGACACTCATAAGTTGTTACTCCTTGAAAAGTGTAACAATGTGGCTCTTTGGTGCTTTCAAACATTCCGACATAGCAGGATAGACTCAACCAATGGCGTGATTTTAGGGTGGGACTATCTGTTTGTTCAACCAAAGGCAGGTGGAGGGACTATTCGGTAAAAGTGTTTAAAATTTTTTTTTTGTAATTCCACGCAGATATTACACACTTCATCTTTAAATTAAATGAATAAAAGCTATGCGCATTACATTCTTTGCAAGCCGAAATAAACAGAAGCACAGTGGGACCGTTTATGTGTTTACATAAATGTGTTCTAATTATACTGTGGATACATGTGTAATTATACGGATATCAGTTTTGCTAATTGTTGATTTTGTGTCTGTTTCAAGAGGTCTCTAGTGTCTCCTGGTCACACGCTCACATCACGCAGTGCACATGGTGTGTATAATGTGACCAGCTCAGTCTCAGTTAGCATGTGTGCCATACTGTCCTACGGGACTGTGAGAAGCATCTGCAGACACATCACTGTGAAGAGCAGACCAGAAACGGGATATGTGACACAGAGAGAGGCATAGTATGCAGCACAGGTAATAATTGAGGTATTTACACAAGTTACTTAATGTACAATTAAATATATATTTTAAAAGTAAATAATAAATATGTCAATTACACATTAAGTTTAGTAAATTAAACAAATGTTCTGCTTTGCCTTTGTCAAATATTATTGAAATATCAATTAATAAATATCACTGTAAGTTATTTTTTACAATTATTTTAACATTAACATTAGTATACTACTTTTAAATTATTATAGTAATGATAATATTATAAAAATTTTAATAATAATATTAAATTATTTCATTATAGCCTGATAATATATAATTATTATTATCATTAATAATAATAATATTGAATTATTTTAACATTAACATTAGTATAATCATTTAAAATTATTTTAATAATTATAGTACTATAACATTTAATTATAATAATATATTATTTATTTAATAATAGCCTGATAACATTTAGATATTAATAATAATAATCATAATAATAAATTAGCTATAAGTAAATGTATTTCTTTGCGTTTGCAAATATTACTGAGATACCAAATAATAAATGTCACTCTAAATGTAAATTATTTCAAAATGAACATTGCTATACTGATTTTAAATGATTACAATAATTGTAACATTATACTCATTTAAATAATATTATTTAAAATATATAATAGGCAAAATATATGAATTGTTATTATTATATAGGGTTATAATATATTATAATTATTACTTTAACTTCATCAAAAATATTATTGAAATATCAAATAATAAATATCACTGCAAAATATAATAAAATATAAATAAATATAATTGTAATGTTATAATCATTTAAATATTAATTTTAAACATTATATATAAACAGTAAATAAAAAAACGTAAAATTATTTTAAAAAGTATAAAACATGTCTAGCAATATGATAAGACCCATATTACATAAATTGATTTATGTTCAATTTATATATTTTTTGCACCAATTAAAATAGTTGAGTGAAATAGTAAAACCTTTATTACTTGTTGTCTGTTTAAGTTTGCCACATGAATAAAGAATGCATTTAAAGCATTAAAGCATCAACTGATCATATGCATATATCAGTTATTTTACAACTTTGAACGTTGCTCATCCACTCAGATTTTAAATCATAAACTGTTTCATAAAATGTTTTACTAACTTGACATGGCAAGCTTTTCAGACACGCTCTACTGCCTAGTTCCATAAACGTATTAGTTTACTCGTCTTTTAAATAGATTACACATGTATATAGATAAACTAAGACTAACACAAGCCTGCAAATGGTCTTTTACTGACATTTGCCCAACCTTTTGTTGATTTACATCTGGAACTGCCTTGTTTTTTTTGTTTTTTCAACCTCATGAACTGTCATGTTTTCTGTTGTTTTCTTGCAATGGGATTTCACTGTCAGGGTTTGTTTACCATGATGTCTGAAGCTGCAGTGCATAGTCTGCAAGAGAGTGACATGACAAGGTGAAACAAAACTACCGGTAGAATGCTCCTGTTATTATCAACAAAGCATTTTACATTGTGATGTGTTATGATTCTGTACAAACAATAAGTGGTAAAATCATTGTAATAATGCATCAGAAAAGTCCATACTATTTGTGTCATGCAGAATTACATCTTCTGAATGCATACTATAGGTTTTGGTCAGAAACAACACAGAATGGAAGTAATTATTTTAGTTAAAACATTTATTATTTATTTATTTTAATATTTCTTAGTAATCGTCAATATTTTCACTGAAGAAAACGACTTAAATGCCTGGTTGAAAATGTAACACTTTACAAGAAGGTTCCATTTCGTAACATTAGTGAATTACATTTGTTAACATGAACCAAAAATGAGCAATAGTTTACTAAATGTCTTAATCTTGGTCAATGTTAATTTCAACATTAGCTAATACATTTTGAAAATTAAAAGTTGTATATGTTAACATCATTTAATGCAATATGAACTTACACAAACTAACAATTAACAACTGTGTTTTTATCATTTACAAAATTTAAAATCAACAAATACTGTTTAAAAATATGTTTTATTGTTAATTCATGATACCTAATGCATAAACGAATCCTAACAAATGGAACCTGATATTGTAAAGTGTTACCAATTAAGTTCACTAAGTCACGTGATGAGAGGCGCTGATTGACGGTCTCAGACGCGGAGACAAATGAGATTCGTCCTCCGTCACCTGGATTGAGGCGAGTCACTTCACTACCACGAGGACTTAGAGCGCATTGGGAATTGGGCGTTCCAAATTGGGGAGAAAAAAATAAAGAACCATGAAAATGCCCCGGGTAACAGAACAGAACAATGGCATATTGAATGATTTTTAAGTCATAATTAAGTCTGGCAAACTTGCCGCAAATGCATCACTTGTTTTTTTTCATATGCAAATGAGCTTGCGATTCGCCGCAGATGTTTGCAGCTCTTCACCGGTAGTGCTGAACCTCCGGCAAACCTTTGGCGACAATGAAGAGTGTGCCGGAAAGCTCATTTCCATGTGTAGATTTCTGAGTGGCGAATATGTTTTAAAAAAATAATCAAAGTTTTATGTTTTAAAGTGAGGCACTATCAGCTGTCATTGTATTGAAAAAATAATTAAAATACCTTCTTTTGTGTTTGGCATAAAAAAAAGTAATATGGGTGTGGAGCAACACAAGAGTGAGTAAATGATGACAGAATTTTCACCTTTGGGTAAACTATCCTTTATAATCAGCTTTAAAACCGAAACTAAACAACTAGCGCTAAAACAAGCTAGCTGCATTTAGAAAAAGGAATAAAAAAGCTATTATTCACTACAAAAACCATACTCTCATCCGCCATGTAGAAAATCTACGTCTCCTCCCAAATCGAGTATCAAAATAATCTTCATGTTTCCTAGTCATAATTGCAACTTGAGGGCATTCATGTACAACTTTCAAGTAGGAAACTTGAATTTATAATAATCGACCCTTTGCTAACCCCCTATTTTTATATAATCTGCTTAAAACTACACAACATGCGTTACTCTTGAGACTCTTGTTGAAATAAAGCAAATGCTTTTCAGAGAAATCGTGAAACGCAAAAGTTGCTAAGATAAGATTTGTCAGAAACGCATTAAAGGTAGGACTTAGCGAAGGTTCAGTTCCAATAGCACATGAGTGCAGCGTTAGAGTTTGATTTTATAGTCTATTTAGCCATAAAGTGTAAGTTTGTTTGTGTGTGCATGTGGTAGAGCAGCCCTTATCTCATAGTAACCTCATTAAGAACTTATCAATGGTTTAAAGCTAATTAAGATGCAATTTAAAGTGACAGGCTAATGCTAGGCTAATCAGGAACTGTATGCAGCTTACACAGCAAACGATTGACACATACATGAAATTCACATTATACAAATACACACTCACATATGAACAATGTAATAATTCACAACACATTCATAATTTTAGCACATGCTCATACACTGATTTACAGTATTTATATATATACACATAGACATTCTTATAAGCATCCTTTCTTTTAACCCACATACATACATACACAAAGTATCAAGTACCAAATGGTCAGTGAACTTCTAATTTTCTCTGTAAACCCACTCATTGACCCGAACACCAGCCAGCCCCCCCGAACTCAACAGTCCTCAATAAAACCCTGCATGCAATCTCAGATCCTCCTCAGTACAAGTCCACAGACTGTATTTAAATGCCATATTTCAGTGACTAGCATTAATCAAACCAGAACTTCTGGTCAGTGTGAACCTCCTCCAAATCCAAACAGACGGGTCATTTGTACTTGTTGAACTGAAACCCACTCAAGGGACATTGAATGTCACTTTTGTTCAATCAATGTAAGCGCAGCGTAGTTCTAGCGGGAAGATTAGCAGCTCTACATCATTGCACCATTAGCTGGGTAATTCCCAGCCAATCACATGTAAGCCGTTGCTTTACAAGTCTGCTCACAAGCTATCACATTGTTGTTTTAGTGTGCTAACACAGCAACCTCCACCACCCCACCACCACAGGTTGAATCCCGTCCTGCATGGGGGTAGGCTCCTCGCCCCTGCCTCCTATCTCCGGCAGGATATGACGGTTCCGAGTACAACTTCTTCGGACCGCCAGACGGGGCCTACACCAAAGAGAGACATTACTTTTCTGTTTTATATTCATCAAATAAATGTCATCTTAAATGTCACTCAAGTCTGCAACTCTAACTGATAGAAACATTATGATGTTCCATTTATAAATACATTAAGGCAAGAGTGAACTTTTTATGATTAAAAAAAAACAACTATTATTATGAAGGTATATTTTAATAAAAATGTTAAACTTTTTCCTTAGGACAAGGGTATTGCCTCATGTGTTATAAACATCATACATTTTTACAGTATATCTGTTACAAAATGTGTTGGCCCAAGGCCACTTTGACAGAAGAGACTGTTATAGAAAAAAATTCATTTATAGATTTTCACAGCAGTCACTGAGAAAGACTGTACAGAAAACACAAAAGAAATTAGCCAAACATGTGTGTAGACTTTGTGATCAGAATTTCTGTTAATCAAATTAGTGTTCAAAGTACTAATTATTTCATAGATTCTGAATATTGCTTGTGTTAAGCTTGTGATTTTGGTAAGTGCTTGCTTGTTTTATGAGCTATGTGCATCAGACTTTGGGGCGATTTGTGGACATGCCATTTGTGGGAAACTGGGAATTATGGACTTTGGGTGGCACTATGTAGAGCAGGGTCTGAAATTAACACCTTCCAAGCGCTAAATGCATGTCAATTTTCTATTTGTCTGGTGAATTTCAAAGGGCCTTTTCCTTTCTATCAATGAGCGTGTTTACATGCACTTTCTTTGACCAATTATGCTTAATAATAATGCATTATTTGCATGCGGTCATGTAAATGCAATAAACTGTGTACTTTTATCAGTGTAAAGGCCATAAACGGCTTATGAATAACCCGATCGACACAGGTAGATTTTTGCCCATTACGGCGATTTTATGTGCCACCATGTAAACACCCAGTGTTCTTACCAGCTCATTCAATGTGCACACGTGTTAAGCGCATGCCTCTTCACGGTTTGATGTCATAAGTAGAGAATTACTCGATTATTTCAAACTTCATGTAAACACAGATTAATTGCCATGTCAGATTTTTTTTAATGCATAAAAATGTATGCATACATTATTGTGTGGAAATTGCAGTAACTTGCAAAAGACAACTTCTCACTTTGAGCACACAAATACGTGTGTCGTTTATTTTGTATGAAAAAACACCAGAAACAAATGGCGCTGGCAAGCGTCCTACGTCATCACCCATACAGAACATTTAAATGGACAACGATCCCTGTACAGTTATGAGGAAAAACGCTAAGAACAAAGTACTGCATTTATCACCAACAATGTATAGAAATACATTTAACACAAGGTGAATTATGTATGTCACAGTCACTACACACGTCCCCCCAGAATTCACCGTATCCGAAGAACCAAACTGTCAACGGGGAGGTGGGCGTATCAACCGACCACAACGACTGCGCTGTACTGGAGGTTGAGGAGACCTCACTGCAGCCGGTGTCCCGTCATGACCCGGGTGTGGGGCATGGAGTGTAGGAGGTTTAGGAGCAAGGGGTGGAGGCAGAGCAGGAGGCCGTCCGCGGCGTGGGGGCTGGGCCAGGTCGATGGGCCTGGCCACGTCCAAATGAGCCGGTTTGAGGCGGTCGATAGAAAGTCGCTCCGGTTTGCCGCCCCTGTCCACCACAAAATGTTTGTCCCCTGTCTCCAGAACCCGGAATGGGCCCTCATAGGGCAGACGTAGCGAATGAAGATGTAGTCAGCCGTCTGAAGTCCAGCGGGGATGTGTGACTGAGGGAGGCCGTGACGTGAAGTTGGAACAGGTGCGAAAAGCCGTGCATTGTCCAGTAGAGTAGACCGCTGGAAAGTAGCAGACCAGGGAACAGTGGCACTAGGGACAAACTCCCCCGGTACCCGCAGTGGCTGTCCATAAACAAGCTCCGCGGATGAGGACTGAAGGTCCTCCTTTGGCGCAGTCCTGATGCCCAGCAACACCCATGGGAGCTTGTCGACCCAGTTGCTGTCTTTGAGGCTGGCATGCAGGGCAGCCTTCATTGACCTATGAAAACATTCACAGAGTCCATTAGCCTGCGGGTGATATGCGGTCGTGCAGTGGAGTTTCACTCCGAGGCTCTGTGCGACAGCGTCCCACAGCTCAGACGTGAACTGCGCACCTTGGTCAGAGGATATGTCCGAAGGAGTGCCGAAACGGGCAACCCAGGTGCCAATAAATGCCCGTGTCATCTCGACAGACGCCATTGACGTCAAAGGCACAACCTCGGGCCAGCGGGTGGTCCTGTCAACCATGGTGAACAGATATGTGAAACTGTGAGAGGAGAGCAGAGGACCGACCAGGTCCACGTTTACATGATCAAAACGTCTCTCCGGAACCGGGAACAAACCTAACGGTGGCGGTGGACTTTGGCTCGTTGGCACTCAACACAGATGTTAGCCCAATCCCTAACGTCCTTCTTGAGGCCGTGCCAAACAAACTTAGCTGCAACCAGTCTCTGTGACGCTTTCGAACCTGGGTGGGAGAGACCATGGATGGCGTCAAAAACTTGTCGTCTCCATCCCGAGGGAACAACTAGCCGAGCACTACCTGTGGAGATGTCACACAGGAGCGTGGTGCCGGCATCGCCAAAAACCACATCCTCGATCTGCAGACCTGTAGTCGAGGTCCTCAGGAGTTGCACGTCCAGGTCTGTGGCCTGAGTGGCTGCCATGCGGTTGTAATCCAAGCCCAGGTGGACTGCCCCCGCCACAACCCGTGATAGGCAGTCAGCCACGTGGTTGGTCTTACCAGCAACGTGCTGCAAGTCCGTGGTGAACTCCGAAATATAGGACAGATGACGTTGCTGGCGGGCGGACCACGGTTCAGCCACCTTGGCCATGGCAAAAGTCAACGGCTTGTGGTCCACAAACGCAGTGAAGTGTCGGCCTTCCAGCAGGGAATGAAAGTGTCGGATGGCGAGGTAGGGACCCAGCAGCTCCTGGTCGAAAGTGCTGTACTTCCGCTCACAGGGGCGCAGCTGACGGCTAAAGAAAGCCAGCGGCTGCCAGGCACCGCCTACCCACTGCTTGTAGACAGCACCGACAGCATAGTCTGAGGCATCTGAGGTGATGGCGATGGGGGCTGTTGGAGAAGGATGCGCCAGCATGGTGGCGTTCGCTAGGGCTGCCTTAGTGGTGGCAAAAGCCGTCTCTACTCTCAGTCCAGTCCACAACGTGCTGTGGTTTACCTTTCAAGGCCTCGTGCAAAGGCCGCATGAGCAGAGCAGCTTGAGGGATGAAGCAGTGGTAAAAATTCACCATGCCGAGGAACTCTTGCAGGGATTTGACAGTGAGCGGGCGTGGGAACTGTGTGACTGCCTCCACCTTTGATGGGAGAGGGACCGCCCCGTCCTTAGTGACTCTGTGTCCAAGGAAGTCAATGGTGGAGAGGCCGAACTGGCACTTGGCGGGGTTTACAATCAATCCATGTTGGCTAAGCCGCTCAAAAAGGGTTTGGAGGTGCGCCAGGTGCTGAGACTTGGACGTGCTCGCTACTAGAATGTCATCCAAGTACACAAAAAGAAAAGGCAGGTCCCGTAAAACAGAGTCCATGAGGCGTTCAAAAGTTGGGGCGGCGTTTTTAAGGCCGAACGGCATGCACAGGAACTCAAACAGACCAAACGGCGTAATCACTGCCGTTTTGGGGCTGTCCAGTGGATGTACCGGCACCTGATGATATCCACGAACAAGGTCCACCTTGGAAAAAATCACCTTGCCAGACAGGTGTGCTGAAAAATCCTGTATGTTCGGAACTGGGCATCGGTCAGGCGCCGTTGCCTCATTAAGGTACCGGTAGTCGCCACACGGGCGCCAGCCGCCACCAGGTTTGGGGACGATGTGGAGGGGTGATGCCCATGGGCTGTCGGATTGGCGAACTATTCCCAGGTGTTCCATGTTCGCAAACTAAGCCTTTGCAACGGCAAGCTTGGTTGGGTCGAGGTGCCGAGTGCGGGCGTAGACGGGAGGACCAGTGGTGGCAAGATGATGCTCCACACCATGCTTCACGGCAGATGCAGAGAAAGTGGGCTGAGTGAGGTCTGGGAAACTGGCAAGCAGACGGTGGAAATCATCAGAAGCTGAAAGCATGCTAGACAGCCGTATGGAGTCGGTCCCGCTGAGCGTCCATGTATAAGAGCAAAACGTGACAGCGTCACTCAGACGGCGATTCTTTACATCCACCAACAGTCCACGTGCACACAAAAAATCAGCGCCGAGGAGGGGAACGGCAACCTTTGCGATAACAAAGTTCCAGCCGAAGTGTTGTCCTCCTCAACACAATTCGATGTACCTCGTTCCATATGTGCGGATGGGGCTACCATTGGCAGCTTGCATAGGGGTGCCGTGGCTGTCGGTCACCATGTCCAAACGGGATGCAGGCAGGATGCACCTCTGTTCTCCTGTGTCGCACAGAAAATGCCGTCCAGAGATGCTGTCGTGGATGAAAAGCAGCCTGCCTATGCGGCCGACGCTCATGGCCACTACTGAGCGCCGGCCCCGGCGTTTCCCGACCCGCTGAAACTGCATGGTGAGCGACATTTGTTAGCCTTGGTTCCAAACTTAGCATGGTAGAAACACAAGCCTGGAAGTTGTTGTGGGCCAGAAGACAACTGCCGCCGAGAAGTGTTTGCCGCGACGAAGGTGGAGTCGTCACGTGTCACCGAAGCGATGTGCGCAGGAAAAAGCGCGTCCGCACAATGTCCGTGACTCGCCAGGAAAAATTTATCAGCTTCCTCAGCCAGTCTCCGACAGTCAGTGATTGTGGTGTTGGCTAATGCAGCTCTCACTTGTGAAGGCAGCTGACGCAGGAAAATCTGGATGAACAGAAAATTGGGTCTGTGCTCTCCCAAAAGATCCAGCATGCGGTCCATGAGCTCGGACGGTTTGCTGTCACCCAGTCCTTGAAGGGAGAAAAGCCTGCCAGCTCTCTCAGCATCCGACAGTCCGAACGTTTTCAACAGGTGGGCTTTGAGTGCTGCATACTTCTCGTTTTCCGGAGGATGTGTTAGAAGGCTCACCACTCTGGATGCCGTTGAATTACCGAGAGCCGACACTACGTAGTAGTATTTTGTTGTATCCGCGGTGATCTCACGCAGCGCGAACTGCGCTTCAGTCTGTGCGAACCATGCCGATGCAGACGATTCCCAGAATTCGGGGAGTTTGAGGGTGACAGCGTTTGCAGTCATGGTTGTGTTGTGTCACTGGATACGTCCAGCAGACTAATGTCGGGGTCACCAGTGTGGAAATTGCAGTAACTTGCAAAAGACAACTTCTCACTTTGAGGACACAAATACGTGTGTCGTTTATTTTGTATGAAAAAACACCAGAAACAAATGGCGCTGGCAAGCGTCCTACGTCATCACCCATACAGAACATTTAAAGGGACCACGATCCCTGAACAGTTATGAGGAAAAACGCTAAGAACAAAGTACTGCATTTATCACCAACAATGTATAGAACTACATTTAACACAAGGTGAATTATGTATGTCACCGTCACTACAATTGTTTATTTGTCTCTCTTGTCTGTCATATCCACTTTTAAAATGCTAAATTCAAAATGTGAATTACAGCAATAATAATAATAATTAAAAACTTGCCGGCAAGAAATTTACAAAGCCACCATGTAACCCATTTTCCACCTTGTACCAATGTATAAATGATATTAGTCCATGCTAATTGCAGCCTATGAAATATGTTGAGTATATGTTACAGGATTATTCAACCTATAAGTAGGTGAAGTTATTTTCACTGTATGTCAGTACAGATTGTGTTTTTCCTTCTTGCCTTCTTCCATTCATCTTCCCCTTTGTTTTTCACCATTAATCAGTTTTTCTTACTGTCGTGCAAGCACACACACACACAAACACACGCACACACATGCACCCACACACACAAACACACACACACTCAAACACATACACACCTACTCTGCTGAAGCACGCATGAAAGAGGATTTCCTGAAGACCAAAGAGAGCCATTACCCAGGGGTCATTAGGCCTCAAGTAGAGCATGTCAGCGCTGTAACTCTATCTGTGTGTGTGTGCATGTATGCGTGTGTTCATAACACACATTTGCATGAACTCCACTAAATGCAGGCAAGCTTTTGGAAGTGTATTTGCTTGAAGGGCATGCTAGAGTCGAAAATCTGTTAATATATCCTATTGATTTCTCCAATACAAAACACTCCCTCTGTTCCTTTAAAGCATCCATATTTTCATTGCTCATGCAATATTCAGAGTCCTGTCTGTAACCGTCATTTTTACAGTTGCATGTGGTCATAGGAGTTGTGAAATGAAATATTCAAAATGCACAAATGCTATCATATTGGTATATGTGAATTTGCATTATTTATCTAAGAAGCCTTTCACAAGGAATAAAACAAAATGCAGGTTTCACGAAACTCAATTTTTAAAAGTCAATCTGTTTTTAACTCTTGAGGGAAGATTATTGACGGATATTGATTACTGACACACATCACAGTCATTTGCATTACATAAATAAATATGGAATGAGAAAACAAATTTGTTCACAGATGTTTTCTTTCTTAAAATAAAGTATTGGGTAGGTGGCTAGCTAAAATTTTATGTCTGTATTGTTTCAATTTGAAATTCTGTTTGTTGGTTGATGGAGCCAAGTCGTACATTATCTTACGATCTCAGCATCTTGTACAAATTATTTCGAGTTGTCACAAGGCTATGTTGGTATTATCCAGAAGGCATGCAATACATTTCAGAATTGACACAACAGGACACAAAAGCTTTTGTTAATCGGTCAAGCAAGAATGTAATCTATATCGGCCGATGCTGATGATCTGAAAACAGCCTATTTGATATATTGTTCTATAACTATGTAACGGGGTTCTATGCATGTGGACAAGGAGGAAGAGTCTTGTTATTGGTTCATGTTTAATAGTCTTGTTATCTTGTTTATAGTTCTGTCTGTTGATTGGTTATCTTGTTACCCATGTCATGTATATAAGCCCTTGTGTTTACCATTGTCCTTGTCTAGTATTGATGAATGTGAATGTGACGTTGTTGTTTTTGTTCAAGTGAAGCCAAGTCTAGTTTTATGTCAAGTCTTTTGTTCACGTTTAGATTTATGGTTATTGGATATCAATTTGATTAATAAAAGACATGAAATCAAAACATGAACAAAAACACATCTAAACATGACAATATGTGCATCAAGGGTACATGCATTACAAGGCTTATATATCAGTAAATAGTATCCAGTGTGGTCTTGTAAAGCTGTGTTCAACATACAGCAGCATTGTGGGTGTCTGCACTTTAGTGGAGCGAGAAGTCTGTTGTCTGGGTCATTTTTCTCTATAGCCGAACATGGAGCTCTATGGACAAAGAAAGAGAGAGGAAAAATGGATAAAGAGAGTACAACTGAGATAAGACAACTGTGTGCGTGGGCTGCTGGTCTCTGTGTGTAGTGGTTATTTTAGTATTAGTAACCTATCTGAGAGACAGGAACCATGGTATGATTAATGCCTCTCCAAGCATGTCCAACTTGCCTGTGTGTGTGTGTGTGTGTCAGTGCATGCATGTGTTTATGTATCCAGGTGCGTGAGCCGCCCCCTCGGCACTGCCTCGGGCCATCTCGGATTAACACTACACATTTCTACATCTTTTTCGTGATCACTATCTGATCGCTAGTGACAGGCTCTTTCACCACTCACAGGCTCGCAGACTGGTTGGGATCGATTTGAGTTTGAACCCATTTGGCCTTGTGTTTTACTTCTTGCCCATTTTTTTAGCTTGCCCTCCCTTCCATCTCTTCTAAGGCAGAATGTTCTGTCAGCATTCTCGATTAGGGGCAGAATGATTTCTGGAGACCTGTTCTTACCTTTTTCTTTACTTTTATGTCTTATTCAGGAAAGAACAACCCCAAATGAGATCTCTTTCAAGGAATATTCTGGGTTCAGTACTAGTTAAGCGTAATAAACAGCATTTTTTAGTATAAAGTTTATTAACACAAACATATAAGTGAATGGGGTCGATTCCGTAAACATTAAAATACCCACTGTTTCAAAAGTATAGCCACATGAAGTAAACAATATGTATGTTAATATAATTTTAGTGTGATATAATCGCTTACTAACCTTACCTGCATAAAGTTATATACAATTTTGAAACTTTGTTGCCATGACGACATAACACTGCAAACACTCAGAGAGGGATAAAGGCAGACTGGAAGCTGCAGTGCAACAGAGAGGGAGATTTACAGACACATTGTGTGTTTGCCTTTTTGTTTTCAGTTTTATATTAAACTATTATTTATATTGTCAAGCCAGTTCTTGTATCCTCTTTTCCATTAATCCCTTTACAGTTTCCTTTCTTTGTATTTAACAAGATAGCTTTTGAAAGCAGGCTAAACCGCATGTCAATCACTCTCACCTGTCTCCCATAGTTTGTGCTCACTTCTGGTTTGTGTTTGGTTTCGTTGAAGCATTTATTTTTTGGCAGCATCACAATTACCAGCTCCAATCCTGGACACATGTAACAGGCACTGTATAAAGCAGCACATACACCTTTCAAATTAAAAATGATTCTGATTATTTTGTGTAAAATTAAATCTGTCAATCTGAGTCACATTTCGTCTGCAAACATTGTGTGATCTTCGACTGTTGTAGGTTCAGCAGACAACGGGAAGCGCAAAGAAGGAAATCCATTGGCAAATGGATGAGGAAAAGCAACTGCCAAATACTAATGCCAACTATTAATGTACTCATTTATTGCTACATTTAATGACATAAACATGAAATAAATATGATTTAGTAATGCACAATTGTATTGTTAAATATAATGACATTTTTAAACATTAATTAAATAAACACATTAAAATGTGCCTTTTTATTTGACCATTTATTTGACTTATTTATTCAGGTATTTATTTTCAAATTAATAGTTTGATAAATGATTCCTTCATTCTTTTTAATTGGCACTCTTGGGCTTCAGCTGGATTGATAAATGGTAAAAGAAAAGGAAAAGTCAAACAATAAAGAAAAGGAATTGGCAACTGCTTTTTTAAAAGGTGCATTTAAAATGACTTATTAATGTGCTGTTTTATTGCTAAATATATGTAAATTTTAAAACATGAATTAAATAAACACATTTAAATGTGTCTATTTATTTGTCCATTTATAAATTGTATTATTTATTCACATTTTTATTTTATAATTAATAGATTGATCATTTATTCCTTCATTCTTTTGTAAATGACACTCCTGGGCTTCCATATAAAACCGGTACTGTCTCATTAACAAAACCGGCATTTCTGTAAAGAGTGTCTGTAAATGAGTACATGTTAACGAGTGAGACTCGAATGGCTTTATCTCATCTGTGCAATGTGTGATTAGAATTAAAAGTTTATTTTTTATTGTTTTTGATCAACAACTGATAATAAAGAACAAAAAGTATATTCATATTTTTACCCACCCCTAACTGTGGTGACATATTTGCAAAACATTATGTGGTTCTGTACATGTATCACAGCAGTTCAGAGGTGAAATGTCCACTGTGTGGTGCTAAAAGAGAGTAACATATAAGGTTTTTAAGGTTAATGCTCTATTGAGTTTTAAATCAAAAAACCAACCTCCCTACCCTAAATCTTAAACCTAAACCTTACCGATAGTGTCAGAAAAAGCAAATGTGAGATGAAAAATGCAACCGTGCCATTTTGTAGTTCTTCTATGACACTTTTGGCTCACGAGTCGACTCGTCAAGACTCGAACTCTGGTACTTTGCATCGCAAGTACAATTCTCTATCAGTTGAGCTACTGTGCAATCAAATTGCCAACAAGCTTGTAAATGTAGCGGCTTCTGTAATGCAAACATTAAAATGTATTGCCTTAAAGTCATGCGCTATATTAAAAGTGTTTAGATGCCATAAAATAACATTGTGTAATGAACAGAGTGAAAAGTGTTTATGAACCAATAATATTCATTTTTACTTATGATTTGCATGAAAGTGAATAAAAGCCATTTTTAGCAGATCTTGTGACGCAACTGACGCAATATCTACGATTCACATAATTCAAATGTTGGTTGCCAGGTTGCCTATTTGAAGAAACATCTGAGACAAACTAGATCCTTAATGAAACATAACAGAGAACTCCATGAATGGCATCCACGAATGAGCAACATCTGAGCAATCACATTTTCCTCTGGGCTTTGTCTTTCTCTCTTTTTCTGTCTTTTCCCCCATTCCTCATCACAATGTAAGACTCAATTAGGGAGAACAGAGGATCTACAGCAATGCCAAACACACTCCATTGGTCTCCTCTATGCTCAGTTAAGCTGCTTGTGTGTCAGGCCTGTCTGTAGAGGAAGAAGGATCACTGCCTATTTCTCATTTTCACCATTGGCCACTTCCCAGGAATCAATACTTTTCTGATGGTTGGCTGAATTCGGAAGGGGTTCCTCATTACTGTTTCACTAAGGGGCTGATGCTTAATGTGTCTAGGCTGAACAAGCTGCCTTATTGTTAATGTTATTCCAGAAAAACATTACACATACAGTTATAATTATACTGAGACACAATGACAGTCTAGTTTGGGTAATTTCAGATTAAACAAGTTTTTAATACCTGCACAAATGTGAAAAAGCTTCCACCTCAACAAAAAGCAAAAATTGCTTGATGTGGTACTTTCATATACGATACTCAATGATTACCATATATAGTAATAGTTCTACCAATAAAACATGGTAATACCATGGCACTGTGTAAAGAACAAACTAATACCAAGGTACATTCTTGTGGGTAAAAAACATGGGATTTCCATAGTACATGCCCCAAGAACATGGTAATTTCACTGTTTTACCATAGCATTTTTGTTACCACAGTACACTTTATTTTTATTTATTTAGGTTAATTATTTTGTAGAATCAATGGGCAGTATTAATACAAATTTTACTTAATGTAATCTAGTAGTTTTAAATGTTATGTTTACAAAAATGATCATTCTGCCCAATGTTTCTCTCAGCTGTCTGAACAATGAGCAAACTTTTAGATACTTCATTTACTTCCAAATTGATTACTGGATTTGGCTGTTCTGTTCTGATCTCTCTGTTATATCCTGAACAAGTGCATAAAGATTCAGTCCTAAGTACTCACCTATTTTGAAAGTATTTACATTGAGTTTACATTTATTGGTAGGACAAAAATGGTACTGTCTCTTTAAGGATGGTGGCAGACAGTTCAACGAGCATCTTTTGGTTCAGTGCACTTTCACCAGACAAGTCACACAATTTCTTTACTGCATCTGTGCTATATGTGATTAGATTGTATGTTTCTTTGTCATTTTTGATTAACAACTGACTGTAAAGAACAGAACAAATACAGACATTATTCAGTGAAAGTGGAGCATGCTGATAGCATCTTTTGTGTTTTTAATGACACACATTACATGGAAGAAATGCTCCATTTTAATTTTAAGCACTTTTAAACCCTTTTCAACAAAACAAAAAGGCAATTTTATGACCTTGTGTAAATCCTGTCAATAGTGTAGAAAAAGTAACAGAGAGATTTTGATGCTGTTTGACAGGTGATTTCATCTATTATATTGAGTATTGCCACAATAAGGTTTCGCTACATTTTAAAAATCGATATAGTATTGTGAATAATACTATTGTATATGATACCTTATGTAATACAGGGTTGGGGAGTAACGAAATACATGTAACGGGATTACGTATTTAAAATACAAAAAAGAAGTAACTGTATTCCACTACAGTTACAATTTAAATCATAAAATTTACAATTACATTCAAAAAGTATTTTGATTACTGAAGAGATTACTTTGCATTTTATTGTCATTTGTTTCATTTAATATTTAGTCCTTTCAGATGGAAAATATTTATACATATAAATGATGCGAACCAAAGTGCATTTGAACAGCGGTGAAACACTTTCTTATGATGTGTTACATTCATACGAGCAGACAGAGAAGTACGTTTGAAGTAAGTTTGGAGCAGAAGAAATAGAAATAAACCGTGTGTAAATTGTTAGCTTTATGCTAAGCTAAAATGCTATTTCTAGCCATTTTACATGCACATGTTACCAAACACGATCATATTTGTTTATCGAGAAAATTCACGTTGAATCAAAGAAAATTCAAGAAAATTCACGTTGAATCAAATTCTTGATTCATTTTTTTATTGTTTTCCTGTAAAAATATCTAAAAATCCTAAAAACAAGATCAGTTTGATTTATCTTGTTTTAGAAACAACACTGCATCAGATATTTATTTTTTTCAGAGAATGTATTTTTAACATGTATTTTGTCTTACTGTACTGGCAGAGTTTTTATAGTCAAAACAAGTGAAAAAAATCTCCCAGGGCTGAAGAAATAATCCAAAGTATTTAGATTACATTACTGACCTTGAGTAATCTAACAGAATACATTACAAATTACATTTTACAGCATGTATTCTGTAATCTGTAGTGGAATACATTTTTAAAAGTAACCCTCCCAACCCTGTATAATACTATCTAAAGAGAAGTCAGATTTTAAGTGAGTCCGATTTCAGCATTTTATCCCTTACAACTGTACTGTATCAAAATCTTCCCCTCTACTGTAGCTCTAAATCTTAAATTGACGTTTCTGCCTATTCAAACTCAGTGCAAAATGGTTACAAGACGATTCGTTACAGCATTTGGCATTACTGACATCATACCTGGTATTATGGATTTTCCCATGATATGCTTAAATATACACAAACACGAAAAAGAGGTGGAGGGGATTATTTGCAGCAAAAAATGCAAATGTTTTGGTTCCCGTCTTACATATTGTATAGCTTTAGCAAACTTTGAATATAGCACACAGATCATATGGTACTTTTATGCTTCTTTTCTGTTTCTTTTTGAGCTTGGCAGCTTCTGTCCCCATTCACTTTCATTTTAAGGAAAAGTGCAGCATCAATATCTACTTCTGTGTTGCAGAGAAGAATGTCATAAGAGTTTGGAACGACATGAGGGTGAGTAACTAATGACAGAATTTTCACTTTAAAATGGGTAATTATCAGAGTTGGGTATAATCCGATTACAAAGTACTTAGTTACAATAACCTAATTACTTTTTAGCCTAAAAGTAGTGTAACACATTTACATTTTAAATTGTTGTAATCACATTAGAGTTCCTGTTGCTACAATGAAGTGACAATTAACATAATCTGATTACAAATTTATATTAATAATTAGTATTTTGATTACTTTTTTGAGTATCTTACACAACACTGGTATTTATTTAATCTTATGTGACCACATGCGTGGACACTGTATATTGACTTATGCTATACACATAATGCATTTAAACCTTCAGTATACAGTTCAACTTTGGATGCACAAAGTCATATTACAAAACAACATGGTGCCGACCATTGTCGGCTGTTTTTCTTTGAGAGAAATGTCAACATAACTACATCGAGTAAGAAACCTAATTAAGATTTTATATTGAAATCTGTTTGAGTCAAAAGATTAGAGTCTCTAGTTTCATCCAATATGCAATTTTTTTCCTAAAAAATCCTACACTTACTGTGCATTATTACATTATTACAATCAATAGGTTCATCCAAAAGCTGAAAAATTTTGCTTTCAGAGGCTTTATATTGAGTTAGGATGAAAATAAGGTGTATTTCAAATTGTGATTTGATGATGCCGGTTATAACATTGAATCAGAATTAATTATGCTAATTTCTGATGTAATGTCTGTAACGTCTCAAAAACATGAACAACCAACAATCCTGGAAATGTAATAAACAATTTGATTTTAAAAAATCTGACTTTCTATTTTATTCACTTGCTCTCTATATATATATTTGCATGTTTATTTGCTTATAAAAATAAAAAAGGTAAATCAAAAAGGCACAAAGCAGTCATGCTCGGGTCTCAGGTGGTTAAAGATAAAACATAATTCCTAAATAATTTTCATAAGATGTTGCACTAAAATGCAATCAGTCAAGTGCTTATCACATTTTCCAATAAACTGTCATTGTATAATCAAGTTACTTTAGCAGTCTAACTTAAACAACTACGTAAATTGTCACTCTAGTGTTCACTCCACCTTTTTTCATGTGTGAAAACTTGTTGCAACAACCAAAAATCTTCCAAACAATTAAATGTATAATTACAAACAAACACAGCAGGGAACTGAAAATGAATGGAAAGGAATTTACCAGACGCTGACAACGTAAATCATGATGAAATTATCAATCATGCCAAAAACACATGGGAAATAAGACAAAACAGAGTGTGTATTAATGTGTGAGAAAGCGAGAGAGGCTGACACCATGTTTTGTCTGCTCTGATCAATATTGAGTCAAAGGCACCGCAGACACCATGTTTGAGGAAGAGGCAGTGTGTCGTTTGCCCCTCTCTGATCTTACTGTGAGATAACATCCACATGATGCAGCAGACCTGAAGGACAGTATGTTTCACACTCTAACTAGTATAGACAACAAGAGAATCAAGGAACACGTGAATCTAAGAATTCTCACAACATTAAATGAATTACTGCTTTATGGTTATCGTCCACAAAAAACAAAGCATGCGTATGTGTATCTGTGAACGTTCACCTGTTGGAACATTCATGCATTGATTGAAAAGTCAAACAATGCAGTAATTTAGGGGCTTGTTGATGGTGAGTGATTCAAATAAGGGTAGAAAATCTTGGCAGACAGTTTTAGGGGAAAGTAGACACTAGTAATATTGAAGAGATGCCATAGACCCACAGAGGGGCTAAATGTGAGGGTAAGACTATATTATAATTCACATTTGGTTGGACAATTACAAAACTCTGAAGCCATGTTGCTGTAGTTACAGCGTTTCGGCATTGCATGGCAGCAAACGCCTTGTATATATTCATAAATAGAAATTACATACAGGGGCTCTAAAATGGAACTAATTATTTTAAAAGACTAGAACAGTATTATCATGGCACATGCCAAACACACATGGTATTAATGTATTAATGGACAAAGTCTGTTTGCATTTGGTGAGAAGGGATGTAAAAAAGACTAGCATGGTACTATCCTTGTACATGTGCCCCCGTCTGTTGCTTTCCCATTACACGCTCAGTTTGATACACGAGAGAGTGCATGAGAGAGAGAGAGAGAGATTCACCTTCACCACACAAACTGCCCCTCTCTCCCCACACACATCCAGATCAACAGTTCTATTCATTGCATTCAGGAGCGCCTTTCCCAATTGGAAATGGAAATTCAAAGAAAGCAAACTCCAAGAAACGTACACTTCTCAACATCTAAGAGAGGAGTTAAAGGCTTTTAAAGAAGAATACAGCATCACAATAGGACTGCAAGAGATGAAAATAAAAAAATCTCCTAAAAGACAACAATATTTTGAATGAAAAAGTGTCTGAACTGAGAAAAGACCTGATGGAAAAAGACACTCTTATTCATAGCATTAATGAAAAACTGGAAAAACTTGTACACTTTATCAGAACCACTGATAAAGTGCATTTCAGTTGCTCATCCACACACTCACAGGGTGGGCACACTGAATTTGAAACACATTGCGGCCAACGGCCCAACATTTCGGACCATAATAAACATAAATAATATAATTCACGCCTCTCAGAGGGCTGACGGCACATCCACTGTTTGTTTACCTAGTCATTCATGTTTAATTTACCTAGTCATTCATGTTTTTCCTCAGCTTCAAATGTAAAGTTTATTCCTAACTGAGATTTAAAAAAGAGTTAAAAGTATTGGAGTAACAGGATTAAAGTTAGTTCAGATTTAATTTAAATCAGGATCAAATCGATGGTTAAAATGTAACCCTGATTATTTTTAAACAAGGTTAAAAATTTGGTGCAACACAATTATATAAACCTTGATTAAATCTAAATTTAAGATTAATCCTTGTTGCTGCAACCCTTCCACAGACAGACAATGAGGAAACTGCTACAGAGAACAGTCAGGAGACCAGCAAAAGCACTGTCACACAGCCAGCTCAGTGCAGTCCTCCTGAAACACAAAACCATCAAACCCCTCACCACAGCCTAAAGCACTCTCGGAAACCTCAAGTCTGGAAACTACAACCACCAAAAACAGCAATTCTTATAGACTCAAATGGTAAGTTCTTGCACCACCAAAAGCACTTCCCTAAACACATGGTTGGCAAATTCTGGTGCCCCACAACAAACAGAGCACTCCAAATAATCTGTCCGTCCAAACTGCACAAGCCACAGAACATCATCATCCACACAGGAACCAACAACCTCTATACCCAAAGGGAAAGAGTTGCAGAATGTGTCATTAGAGTGGCTAAGAAGACTCACAGGGAATTCCTGCAGCCAACATCACCATCTCAACCCTGCTACACAGGAAGGACTACCCTGCTGATCTGATCAATGGCGTCAACCAGAAGATAACAACTACATGTTCCAACGTTGCCATCACCCAAGTCTAACGACTGAGGATTTATATGACCATGTGCACCCAAGCCAGGAGAGTGTAAGTGTATTTGCTAAAAACCTAAAAGATTCATCATTTGGCAGACATTCCCAATTTGCACTCTCACAACATCGATGTACAAGTTCCAACAGTCAGCGCAGTAACCAACATTCAACTGCACAAAGGGGACCACAAACCAGACACACTCCAGTATGAAGAGAGGAACCAACAAGACCACAACACACTGTAGCCCAACCAAACACCACTCAGCCCAGCTCCAGTCAACCTACAAACATTGACCCTCACACACAACAGCAGGAGGCATCTGACAGAACAGTACAGCCTTTCCCGCATTCACAGCATCTCACTTATGCTGACATAGTGAAGGGCAAAATATACACTGACTCTTCAGACATTAAAGAGGTGAGACAACTTCTACATCTCGTCTGTAGAATACTGGGGTGAGCCATCCTGGACCACCAACTTTATTTCACAATAACTTCTTTCACTATAAGCTCTTGGAATATTCAAGACCTCTACTCCCTAATCTTAGGGGCCAAGACTTTAAAATCAGAGTTTCTGAAAAAACATTCATAACCAGGACATCATTATTCTGCAAGAAATTTGGTGCAGATCAGATGTGGACAGTCAACGCCCTTTAGGATACAGGGATATTGTATTGTCATCACTTAAAAACTGTAACGTGAAACACAGAAGAGACTCTGGTGGGATCATAATTTGGTACAAAGAGACCTATCAATCATGAAAAAAGACTCAACACATGCTTGGCTTAAACTCAAAAAATGTATCATAGACTGTGATAAGGACCTTTACATCCGTGCAGCCTACAAAACTCAAAACTCACAAAAATCATTGTGATCAGCTTCAGATGAAAACCAGCCAATTCCAGGCCCAGGGGAATGTAATATTATGTGGGGACCTAGATGCAAGGAAAGGCTCAGAATTGGACATTATAGATACCCATGGAAATAACCACATACTGAAAGCCAAAACGCATCTAGCCTGGGCCTGTATATGCATAATTGTAGGATCTGAGGGGACTCTTTAGGTAGAGTCACATACTGCTCAGCTCTTGGGGCTAGTGTAGTCGACTATGCCATTACAGACATGGACCCCTCCTACATAAGTGCATTCACTGTCAGACCACAGTCTTCCTTATCAGACCACTGTCAAATTAATGTGTTCCTAAAGGAAATTCAATACCATAGAACAGACCAAGAGTCTAGCAACCTGTTCGAACTAAACCAACATACAAATGGTCCCCACAATGTGAGTATGAATTCCTAAGTACAATTAGCTCCAAAGAAATTTCCAACCTAATCAATAGATTTCAAATAAAACAGTTCATGGCTAACGAGATTGACGTAAATTCCGCAGTACAGTGAATAAATGATATTTATCAAAGGTGCACAATCAAAGCAAACCTACTCCTTACAAACAAGAAAACTTAGCTAAAAACTGGGGATGAAATTTGGTTTGATAAAGAATGTAAAGAAACTACTCACACAGTTCTCCAACCAAAAACACAGAGAGACACACAAAGCTGAAACAAGACAAAATTATTGTGAAGCACTCAAAGATTATAAAAATACAACATGGCACAAAAAGCAACAACATCTAAATCATGCTCTTAATGAAATTAAAGCATCAATTAATGATAATCAGTTATTTTTGTGTGAGATGAATTGGGCACTCAGGTTTAATTTTGCCCCAGACTCTGTATTTTGGGCCATAAGGCGGTCATCGATGTTGAGAATAGACACATAAAGAGTTGGGTACTAACCAATGTAATGATCGCCAGACATATTCTTTTTAGGGGGTGGAGGTCGTCTGGAGCACCCTAATTTCAGGAGTGGTGCTCAGAGATGGGGAGGGTGTTGAAGAAGGGTCATTTAGAAGACTAGGGAAATTAAATTTGTTTGTGTATAAATGGGGTGGATATCTGTTATTGCTGGATGTGTGATTTTAAATATATATATTATATATTATCTTTTTGTGCCTATAATCATGTACGACCACTGGGATGTTTTTGGGGGCCAGGGTGGGATTGGGGATTGGGAAGGTGAGGAGAGATAGTGGGGGTTAAATGTTGATGTTGTATATATAAGTTTAGTGAAGCAATAAAAAAAATTGTTAATCAGAACAATGATAATCAGTTCAAGGAAAAATGGAACAGTCTGAATAAACAACACGGCCAGGACATAGCCATACAAAATGGAACATTATAGAAAGACTATTTTAAAAACGTATTCAAAGATATTTCTCCAGAAAAACTCACACCTGACCAAAAAAACAAGCAAAATAAGCTGAATCCATTGGAATCTACAATAAAAAAATAAACAAAACCCTTATCAGATTAGCAAAGAAGAATTGACAGATGCACTTAAGGAACTAAAACCCAGAAAGGCATGTGCCTTTGACAACTTTAGAACAGAAATGCTGAAGCATATCCCTGCAGTAATGCAGGAGGCCTGGTTAAAATTGTTCAATCTGGTTCTGAAAACTGGCTACTTTCCTGATACCCGGAGTATGGGCTTAATACACCCATTACATAAGAGTGGAGACAAATTCGACCCAATAACTACCGAGGCAATTGTGTGAACAGTAATCTGGGGAAGACATACTGTTGTATCCTGAACACCCAGATACAGGCCTTCCTTACCAAGCACAATGTCTAGAGTAAGAGTCAGATTCGATTCCTACCAAACCACTGCACCACCAACCACATTCACATGCTCCAAACGATAGTCAATCAGCACATTCATGAAAAAAGCAAAGGCAAAATGTATGCATGTTTTGTTGATTTTAAAAAAAAAAAGCATTTGATTCAATTTGGCATGATGGTCTATATTCTAAAATTCGACAATCTGGCACTGGGGGTAAAATGTACAACACAATCAAATCTATGTATTCGGAAAACAGGTGCAGAGTTATAATTGGCAATAAAAGAACAGAATTCTTCACTCAAGGGTGTGGAGAGAGACAGGGCTGCAGTTTGAGTCCAACTTTTTCATTAATGTGTTAGCAGTGCTACTTCAACAATCTGCAACACCTGGTCATACTCTAAATAATTCTGAAGTTAAATTTCTTCTCTATGCAAGTGATCTGGTGCTGCTGTCAGCTACTGCACAAGGGCTACAGCAGCACCTGGATCTGCTGCAGAAATACTGTCAGAACTGGGCCCTGACAGTCAATTTGAAAAAACATTTTTAAAAATTATGATCTGCCAGAAAAGAGCCAGATTACAGGAAACGTCTAGGTTACTGTTGCAACCTCCATTCCCTGATGGAGGGAACGAGACATTGTGTTGAATGAAGCGACATTAGGGGACTTTCTGAAGGCCTCGGTTACCTCTGAACTTGAGAAAAGGCCAATGAGAATTTGGCAGACAGAATTTGCATGTCCCTCCCCCCAGACATACAGGTATAAAGTGAGGGAATCATGCATCTGTTCATTCAGGTTTTGCACTGAGGAGCCAAGAATAAGGTTCGGCCATTGCAGTGGCTCGGTTCAGTGTCTTGGCTGGGGGGACACAACATAGGTTACAACAGTAACCTAGACGTTCTCATCTGTCGCTCACTTCAAAGTTGTGTTGAAAGAATCGACACTAGGGGTCCCTATTCAATCACGCCATGCACTGAACCGTGTACATGAGCTGCTGAAGCAGGTGCGGGCAGGCAGTTGCATGCCAAAGCAACAGGCTGCATCAGACTGCACGTACCCTTCCCCAACGCCCCATAAAAATCGTCATAAACTTTTTAGGTTCCCGGCATCCCAAAGGGGGGGGAACAAAATGACATGCCAAACATGTAAGCCAGCCACGCCTTTTCTTTCTCACATAGAGTTAAAGCAGGGCCATTTTAACACTATCACACGCATCGGGGAAGGCGTTCTTTTCCAACTCCTATTCTTTCAGGGGGAAAAGGCCCCACGGAGGCTATGCACCATAGATCCAACAGCAAGGCTCTACAGAGGTGAGTGGAACAGTAGTGATCTCAGCTCGCTGATCGCACAACCACTCGGCTCCGAAGAAGAAATCTGAATGAACAGATGCATGATTGCAAATTCTGTCTGCCAAATTCTCATTGGCCTTTTCTCAAGTTTAGAGGTAACCGAGGCCTTCAAGAAAGTCCCCTAGTGTCGCTTCATTCGACACAACATCAAAGTGAGCGACAGACGGGGAACCAGATGCACATTCACTCTGAGAAACACTGCAATAGAACACACCTTACACTATGACTAACTTGGTCTAAAAATCAGTGCTTCAAGGGGTTTTGGTCTGACAGTGAATGCAAAAGAGAAAGCTAGAAGAGCATTGTATGATATTTAGGGCAAATTTACCCGAATAGACATTCCTGTAACAATTTGGTGTAAAATCTTTGATAGTATTATTATGCCTATTGCTTTGTACGAATATGAGGTTTCGGGTCCACTCTGTATGGCAGATTACTCTAGATGGGACAAACACCCCATAGAATCCATTTGTATGGAATACATTTTGGACGCACCTACATTCAATTTCCCCTACCACACAGCAATATGAAGCCTAAAACCAGTCCCCTTTGTCAGCTGGCTCTGAAACTCACAAACCCACTAACAACTAAAAAACACTTGTTTCAGACCAGCACTGCTGAACAAAACCAAATCAGAATAAACCAAATCATAAAAGAAAGCAAAAACTCATATTTGGACCACTGGGAAAATTAATGTAAAAACTAAAGCAAATTGGAATGTTATCGGACACTAAACAGAAAGTATAATCTAGCAGAATATCTCCACACTGTAAGAGATCCAAAACAGAGACGGATCCTCAACAAATACAGACTCAGGGTTCACAGTCTGGCCAGTCTTAGAAAAAGGCAGACACATACAAAAATGGCTTCCAAAGGAAGAACAAGTCTGTGCTCACTGTGACACTGGTTAGGTCAAGACAGAGACACACATTCTCCTTCACAGTGAGAAATTTAGAGGTGAGAGAGAAATACCTTTACAAACTCTCAAACCTTATGCCACATTTTTCCAGTTCAGCAGAAACAGATCAAAGGCAGGTTTTACTGGGGGAGTACAATCAGAATCCAATCACTGTTTTAATGTACTTCATTCACAGTATTTATTTTGTTTTATTATTGTTCATAATGTCTTCTTAACTGCTTATTTTATTTTATATTGTATAGTGTTTTTATTTGATTTTATTAATTACCTGGCACCTTATTTTAATTCCATTTTTATTGTTATTTGTTACTGTTTTATTATTGTTATTTTTCTTGTCATAATCTATTTTTGTGTTAATGCTTTGGCAATGTTGTATTTAAACACAATTATGCTAATAAAGTAGCCTTCTTTAAAATGTAAACTTGAAAAATTGAGAGAGAGAGAGAGAGAGAGAGAGAGAGAGAGAGCGCGCGAGAGAGGGGAGAGAGAGAGAGAGAGAGAGCGAGAGAGAGAGCAAATAAGACTCAACAGCAGCAGCAGTAACAGCGCCAGTGGCAGCAGCATCTCAGCGCATCTACGCGTCTCCGTCCCAACTGCCTTTTCTCGTGCCAGTCTTTCCCCTCAGCCCCGTTACCGATTGAGATTTTACAGCGCCTTTGGATCTTTGGCCATTCGCACCGAGAGCTCGCGCTTCAACCGCATTCGACGGACTACCTTCCGTTTATACCCCAGTTTCTTGAATTTTTTTATGGAAAATGGCGATATTTCCTCAGTCCACCAGTGTGTTCTGCCTCCTCGCCGTCCAAACTGTGCTGCTCCTCAGCGTCTCTTCACCGGGAATGGCAACGCTCCGGTTTCCTCAGCACTACACGTAAGTACCGTAGGAAACGGGAGCGCGTAATGCGGACGGGTGGCTCTTTGGCGGGAAACGCCGCGTTTTCAGAGCGTCCTAGTTTCGTGAGACGCTAAATATTATTTCCGTTGTGCGCGAACGGCTTTGCGTTGACAGTTTACCTCAGTGTCGCTTCTCGCGCATCGGTCTTATTTCCTGTCAGCGTTCATATTTATTGCGTTCTGAACAATTATTTACAATTGCCAAGGAGGCCAGCCGTTCAATTACTGATTAACGGAGGTGTAACAGGAGAACGGCAATACTTGGTGCTTCACCATGGACAAATTTGAAGTTGTATAGTTCCTGTTTTTGCTGTCATATTACCGAGCGTGGATACAGTAACGGCGGGAGAGTCTTCCACCCGTTTGAACGTTGCTACTTTTTGACAGATGACTGACGCAAGTACACGGACGCGTTCTTAACGCGTCGAATTGAACGTACTTTTAGCCGACACTGTCATTGGACTGCCTATCAGAGGGTTTCCACAGTTATGAAAAAGCTGAAAATATGCGAGAATTATGAAAATGTGATTTCCAGTTCTAGTCGTATACATTTATGCTCATCACTAAAACATTTCATTAGCTAGGAATAATCCCGAAGAGCTGGCAATGTTAAGGAAATTATTTAGACACAGGTGTGGAAACACTAGATTAAAAGTAGGGTTTATTGGTTTTGGTTATCGGTAGTGAAATTGTAGTCTTGAAAGCTACTTTAAAGTTTAAAGTCTCGTCCAATTCAATACTCAGACAGTGACACGTTTGATTTTGATTATTGGTAATAGCCAAAGTAACTGCAGAGAAGAAAATTTGGTCAGAATCAGAATGAGCTTTATTGCCAAGTATGCTTACACATACAATGAATTTGTCATGGTGACAGAAGCTTCCAGTGCACAAATAATAATAATAAAAACTAAAATAGAATAAATATAAAAAGTGAATAGATAATATAAGTATATATAGAAATACACAATAAGACTACACACACACACACACACACTCAAGTACACTCACACACGTACAAATACAAATCTGTTATACATGCAAGGGAATGTAATTGGAGAAGGGGTAGGATATGTTGGATGAATATAAATAGACTAAACTGTGTATTGCACATAATCATTGCTCAGTGGGGCAGTTTTAAGAGTTTATGAGATGGATATAGCCATTTTAACGGTTTGCCTCAGATGTTTATCCTAAAATGCAAAAAAAAAAAAGAAGAAAAATGCAACAATTGGTGAAATATAGTAAGTATATAGAGCTATAAAATGGTTGTTGACAGCATAGCTTAGACAGTTTTTGGGAGTATTAAATGTGAAACATTTGAGTTCATACCGAGAGCTCTGACTTTTGCAGACTTTAGTATATAGGCAAATCTGAGCACAGTTTGAGACATTGTTGAGGTCTCTTCTGAAACTCTAGAGGAGATTTGTGAGATAAACTCTTTTTCTCAGGAGAAAAATCTCCATTTGATCTCCTTTTAATCTCATTGCTGTCGACAATAAAACATTGAGATGTTAATGAGATCTCCTACACAAAAATAAAATAAAAATACTTTTAAGATTTACTTAATTTACAAGTTTTTGCACAGTTTCTCTAAATACATTTTAATGGTATAAAATTAAGTAAAATCTACTTATCTTAATGACATAATATTGATTAAGTGAGTGAGTAAATTTAACCTAAACATTACAGTTAAATCTGATGTAAATGGTACTTAAATTAACTAATATTTTATTAGAACTTTACACATTTTTATCTTTTTTTATAAAGATGTTTAATCATATACCAGCTGACATAGAGAAGCGTAATTCATGCTATATAGTCTATTAGACAACATCACCTTGCATTACTGGCAATAGAAACAAGATGTAGAGCTGTGCAACACCTGGTGCACAAAACATGATGACGGTAACAGTCATCGGGAAATTTTGAGTAGAAAATTAACTTTAAACTTCACAAAACAGGAAGTTAACAAACGTAACAACAAAATCAACAATAAAAATGGTCTAAATACTCACAAACAGTGAAACCGTGCAACCTCATTAATTATTTAAGCCCAGTGCATGATAGCAACACAACTTCAAAAAATTAAGTAAAAGATACTTATTTTATTTACCAGTGAAATCTACTCAAATTAGCGAGTAAATATGACAAGGTTTTCTACGTTAGGATCAATACATGATGACGCATTGTAAAGATAACAAACAATCATAAATAATAGCATTCATTTTAACATGTTAGAATTGAGTAAACATTTTAAATGTACTTAATATTTTTAAGTTCATGCATTTTCCAATGATATGTGATTGTTCTTTCCTGTGGGTGTCAATCAATTTGTATCTCTTGTATTGTTAATATAGTATAAATGCCCACCTTATTTTCTCCAAAAAAAAAGCTGTAGTAGATACCTTTTGCATGACCGAGTCTCTAAATGATTTCATACTGTGCACACTCCCATTCATGAAGTTTACAAGCGGTTTAAAGTCTCATTGTAAGTGCAGCGTATAAACAGCATGGAACCCTCAATTCCGTATTTGCCTTTCGGGGATGTAAAGCATCTGCTTTTTGGATTGTAGCGTATACTCTTGCTCCACCAGATCCTTTTCCAAGCGAGAGTGTTGGGTCCATGCCAGATTTGGACTCGTATGGGGCAGAGGCTGGATTTGTCCTCTCAGTGCCCACACATGTCAGTCCTTAGTGGATTAGCTCGTCTCTCACGCTGTATGAAATCATGGAAATTTGATGCTGTTTATGTAAGGTTTTATGTAATATGAGACAAAGATGTGTGTGGCGTTATTGTTTACCACTGCCATTTAAAAAACATATTTTTATGTTCTATTATATTCATTATTTTATTTCTAATATAAATAGATTTGAAAAGATAGTGATACAAATTTGACATGCATTCAAAAGTCAAATTGGTTTGATTCAAATTTCAGTCTCTCATGTGATTTAACTCTCATGTTATCGTTTGCCCGGTATTTGATCTTGGCTCTTAATTTCAAATGTCAACGAAAAGGGTGTATAATTCCATGCTTAGCACAACTTTAATGAACCTATAGACCTTTAAAAATATTTCAGCCTTCCTCTGGAACAAGAATGATATCATGCATTTTAAAGGATTGCTTTAATTCACAAACAGCTCAGCATGTGTAATATGTCAACCTTGATAACGCACAGAGGTGTTGCAGAAGAAAACAGGCTGTCTGGATAGTCTAATACGGCTAAATAGTACATCATTCTGTTTTTCAACCCTTGTATGATTAATAACTAATAATCTTATGGTGATAAATAGTATCTTTTATGCTCTCCGTTTGTGTGTTTTCTGCTTTGAGGGTCTACAGTACTCAGAGAGATTTTTAACGCTTATTTTATGCGGTGCTTTAAGCCTTGAGGCCTAACCATCTTTACTAAACCCAGTCAGTTAGCAAGCATCTAGAAGGATTCAACAAAGGCAAGGAAATCAATCAATAAAGTAACGTAAGCAAATCTACTTTCGTCCCTGCTTAACTTCTTGTAAGTAATGATAGACAATGTGCTGTGTAATGCAAACGTTCAAATGTATCGCCTTACAAGTAATGCGCTATAGTAAAAGTATTTGGATATCAAACGTAAGATAGCATTGTGTGAAGAACAGGGTGAAAATTAAGAGTTCATTTCATTTGTTGTAGCTCCTCTACTCCATTTCATCGCCGTTATTTCACCAGGAAATCATGTACTGTGGGACCAGGTTGCCAACACTAGCTGTGTCTGAAATCTCTCAATTATTCACTCATTCACTATTTCCTATATAGTGGAAGTCTGTGAGTGCACCATATGGCAAGAAGTGAACGAAATGAGTGAATTTGGAAAGCATCGGAAAGATTTGGAGAGCATCGGAAAGATGACACTGAAATAACTTTGTTATATGTACTTTTATCATACATGTAGTATAATAATAATCATAATAACAACAATAATACTTGTTATTCTTATAAAATGGTATATAGGCTACAATAAACCTTCAGTCGGTTTGTCATGTTTAATATACTGTATGTTTTTATAATTATTAAAATAATAATACTGATAAAAACTGCCAACAAGAACAGAAACATTTGAACAAGCGAACATTATTTTATTTATTTATAATTTTTTAGCATCTTGAAACTCTCCCATCCAAACTGGGCAGCATTTCTGAGCGATGAGAATGAATGACATGTGTGCATATTACCGTCACGCGTCTATAATACAGTACTAAAGTTATTAATTACAACATCCATTGATTTTAGATGAATACATACATGTGATTATCGAATATTTGAATAATTTCTACTGTGTACAGTCTTTTGAGTGTAATATCACCTCAGTGAATTAGTGAAGAAATAAGTGCATTCAATAGTTTTTTCCTCATTTAAAGTGTTTAACTCCTGAAGACGTGAATTATAATTTTGCAATAAATGTAGGAAATTGTGACCACTCACAATAAAATTAAGACCCAACTCTTATCAGTAACCTTATAAAAGCTGTTTTATTCTACATGGAGAGGGCCCACACATGTTAGAATCACATGACCAGCCGAATACTACTTGCTTAATCTCAGTAACCGTCCTGTTATTTGACACTTTCACTCATTGATTAGAGTATCATGGCTGACACTAAATACTAAGATGGAAAAAATACATTCTACAATGGCATCTGAAACGGAAAACTATTGATTGTAAATGATGCTGCATCCAAGCCACGAGGTGTCAGTGTAATGTGCAGAGTGCACTATAGAATATTTGAATAATTTCTATAATAATTTTATATTTTATATATTTTATTATTATTATTATTTATTAAAAAGTGCACACAGTAACTTTTGTCTTTTTGTCATATATATATATATATATATATATATATATATATATATATATATATATATATTAAATAAATAAAATAAAATAACCATATCAAATATATTTTCAATATTGTATAAATAAATCATTAGATAAAAACTGTTAAAACTTTCTGTATGATTTTGGATCACTCTATTTTATAATGTAATTTTTCAAATCATAACACACAAATAAAATGGAAAGGAAAGAAGGAAGCTGTAAACTGGCATCTCTCGTGCTCCCTCTCTCTCTCACACTCATCCAGTCACGCTCTCTCTCTGCGCACGTCGATGGTCTTCGCTTTGGATTATGGGTAAAATAGCGTTGGCGATTGTACATTGACTGTACACTCAAAATCAGAGTGCATTGTGGGTAAGAATGAGTGAAATAATTTAGGGAACGAGATGTAGGGAATATAACAATTAAAATAATACATTATTAATCATTTATTTGGAAGAAAAGTTACAACAGAGTGATGGTTACACAATAAACAAATTAATAAACATTACTGTGCTATGAAATCGGTTCATTATAAACAACTTGAGATGAGCATACAATTACCACCTTGTACCTATAGCGGCTTTTAGATCTGATTAAACAGGCTTCTTGCGAAATAACCGGACCTTCTTTCTGATCTTACAGATATGACTTAAACATGCAAGGAGGAATGAAGTATGCCTGCGATTTCACGCCAAATCTGACCCGATAGCTCAAAATAAAAATCATTATTGTAGACTTACCATAGTGAATCGGGGTAATCTTGTACCTATAGTGGCTTTTAGATCTGATTAAACAGGCTTCTTGTGACACAGCCGGAAAGGAAAGAAGGAAGCTGTAAACTGGCGTCTCTCGTGCTCCCTTTCTCTCTCACTCATTTTACATCGACTACACTCAAAATCAGAGTGCATTGTGGGTAAGAATGAGTGAAAAAAATTTAGGGAACATGATGTAGGGAACGAATTCGGACACCACTACTAAATGGCTGACACCCAAAATATTGCACTATATAATGGATAGCGGGCAATTTCGGACACAGCTACAGAGTTGCTGCCTGTGTAGAGCATTCCAAATCTGCCACTTAGGAGGTTCCATTTCAGTTGGGAATTGGGATGCTGCATTAGAAGTTATTTGCCATTGTGAGCAGCTCACTATGTTTTGGAACAAAATCTAAATGTCAAGGTCTTGAAAATACACTGTGATTTATAATCAGCAACCACTGAGATGGATGCTTGCCTATTGATTTGGTCATATATAGGTCAACTCAGAATTCTCTTTTCAGAAAACATTTAAAGATATTTTGTGCAAGATAGTCAGTGTAGTGCGCCGGTTAATGGCTAAATGACTCAGCATTTAAATAATTAATTCAGAGAAGAAAGTAACCTCTGCCTAATAGCACAAACCAAGTCCTCCATCTTCATTCATCCAGTTGTCCTCATCAACCTCTTATTCGTTCTGATTTAGAGGTCACTTTTGGGTTTTCCAGCTGATCCATGAATGAGGGTTAGAGCTACAATTGCGTTTACAAATAGTTAATGGAAAGTGAAGTGTCTAATCGCTGAGCCACTGGTGTATTCAAACATTATGGCAAAAAATAATTACTGTTTTCACAAGGGATTCCCTGAACACCCCCTCTGTCTGCCATTGGTTATTTAGACAGATAGTCCAACCTAAAAATCATGTCAACAATATTGGACATTTTTATTCGTTTTCTGAAACGTAATGCTGCAGATTAGTAGTCTGGGGATTCAGTGACTTTAAAGGGACATGGATATTTCTTAATAACAAAGTAACTATTATGAGAGTATAAAATATATGCCTCATTTACAAAGTTCATTACTGATGCAGTTTTGGAGATAATAAAGCCACAAGGATTAAACCAAGATGCATGTCGATGTTGCATTAAATGTTAAATTCAGGAAAGCAATACATTATTTGTTACTGTAAGCTGGGCACCAAAAAAAAATATATGTACATATAATTTATTTGGCACTTCTCAGTTGGAGTTTTGCTTGTTATTGTAGTGCGCTCTCCATGGTGCTGAAAGCCATGTGTACATCTGCACTAGGAACTGCAAATGTGAATGTTGCAAAGAGAATGTGTTTCATACAAATGAAAAGCAAAGTTTTTCGAGAATATCCTTAGGGATGCAATACTACTCCAAAAACAAACAAACAAAAAAGTACTTATGATGATTATAACTGTATCAGAACCAGTATGTGCAACTTATGGAGACAAAAGTTCACTGTAAAAAACGACTAGTAAGATTTACTTAATGTTATAGCATTAAAATTGACTAAGTAAAATATACTTAAAACTATGTAACACTTGACCCTTTAACGGTTGAAGCATAAAAATGCAAGTTACTTGCAGAGGAACACTTTGCGTCAGTTGCGATTTCTCTTCTGGCGGATTAATCTCATGGTTTGAGGACTCGGAGTTTACCTGCAGTGCGAAGTCATGACGAAACATTTTCATGTTGATATCATGATGTAATTCACTTGAAAATGTATAATCGATATATTAGTTACTTTGAGGAAGATAAACTACACTCTTAATTATATTTTTATATGATTATTAAAGCATTTTATCCACTAGACAATACACATTAATGTTTGTATTCTACTACACATATCAATTTAATAGTTGAAACTCGTGAAATGGCTGATATAAGTCCAACATTATTTTTATATTACAATCTACAGCCTCAGTGGACAATGCAAGTGTCATGATTCACTGTTGTCTGCCTTGTGTTTTGCCTCTGTCATCTGTTCCTCCCGGACTACGCTTCCCATAATCCCCTGCTCTGATCACTTCCAGCTGTTCCCTATTGTTCTAACCTGTGTTCCATTCCCTCATTAGAAAGTCTGTATTTAATGCCCTTATTTCTTCTGTTCAGTACTGGTCAGTTGTTTATGTATTTTGACCCCCTGTTTTTGATCCAGTCCCATTGTTCATGCTTTCTCTGTTCCAGTGTTTTTCCCATTGTGGATGTTTCCTTTGTTCCTGTGTTTACCCCGTTAATCTGTACTTTGTTTATTTTAGTAAATACTTCTAAGTTGCGTTTAGATCCTGCTCCTGTAACCTCCTTACTTGTAACAGCAAGTGAACCATCATACTACAATGGTAGGTCTATGCACTAAAAATAATAAGACTGTAATATAAAAACACAAAATTAGGATTTTGGATTAGGATTGACATAATGCATGCTATGTAGTCTATAAGACAACATCACTTTGCATTACAGGCGATAGAATCATGATACAGAGCTGCACACGCAAACCTCAAAACGTGCACAAAACACGATGATGGTAACAACCAACCGGAGTCAAATCTCCAAACCCCAGTTGACAGAACGCCCCTCTTCTTTTCTGGTGGCACGTGGGGACACTCCTCCAGCCCTGGCAGCGGCCCTACCACTTCAGGTGGTCGGGAGTTGCTTCCCACCTCCCCATGTGGACTGCAGTCTTCTCTCGACCCCTCCGCATTTCTGGGGGAATGACAGGGCACTCCTCCGCCCCTGGCAGGGGCTCCATCGCTCCATGCAAACGGGGAGTCCAGTCCCCACTCGCCCGCGGACGGTGGCCATTCCCCACATCTGGGTGGTCTGGCTACTCCGTCACCCGGTGGATGGCAGCGGCGCTCCCCGGGGTGGACGGCAGTGTCGAGGACTCTGCAACGGGCATCCCTCCTCCTTCCCGTATTTCGGCACCAATGTAAGGGGGTTAAGGGAAAGGAGGAGGCAAGAACCAGCTTAACAATATAAATAATATTTTATTAAATAAAGACACACACAAACACATACAGTGCAGCTGCACATAATTTTCTCTTGAACTGACATCACCGCCACCTTTATCCCCGTGCATAAGTTTTAAGGTTGGTGCTCTATCAAATTTTAAATTAAAAAAAACCTACCTATCCTTAACCTTAAACCTAACTGATACACTGTAAAAAAAAATGTGTTCACTCAGCTTAAGCAAGTTGTCTCTTTGCTTTGACTCAGTCAAGTTACATTAACAAAAATATTAATTTCTTTTAACTTCAGAAGTTTTGTCAAGACAAGTAAATAATCCATTGATAAAACTATTTTTAGCAATCTGGATTTAACAGGTTTTGTTCAAATAACTTTGATATTGTGACACATAAGACTACCCAGAATGCATTGCCGCACCTAAAGTTTTGATATTTAAGTTCTGATTAAATAACTTTATGAACTCCATCAAAGACTGGACATTCAAAAGTTTGAACGGGAGGCATAGAGTTTCAATACAAAGCTCAGTAATGGTGACACTCAACAAACACCATTAAGTAAAATGTAAGCTATTAACATCACCACACAACTACAGTATTAACTAACAGTAATGACAAAGAAAAAGCACAAATAAAGTCCACAAATGAACACTAACCTCATTATTTATTCATGCTGCAATGCATACTGGGAGCTGGCAAATCTTAGCTTTTTCAGTCAACTTTGTTAAGTGAGTTGAAATGGCAAGTATGATTGTTAATCCAACTTAAGTACAAGTGAATAGAATCAAAACTTAACAAATTAAGCTGGCATGAAATTTTAGTTGTGTCAACTCAAAAAAGCTAGTTAAGCAAAACCTTAAAATCATCATTTTTTGTATTTTAAAAAGAAAATGGGAGATGAAAATCCCAACCACGTCATTTTGTGGTGCTTCTATGACACATTCGGCTTACTTGTCCACTCACGGGCCCTTCAGAACTCCTTTATCAGTTGAGCTACCGCATGAATCATACTCAAACTACTTGTAAATGTAGCTGGTTATTTAATACAAACAGTGAAATATACCCCCTTACAAGTCACGCACTTTAGTAAACGTGTTTTGATGTCATAAAATAGAATTGTGTGATAAACAATCACACAATGCCGTTTTACTTTTGTTTTTTGTGTAAGTGAAAAAAAGTAAATGTTGTTGTAGCACCTGGAAGCTGCAATGATACGTACAACGCGAGTGGTATTCCAGACATACTTCATGCGGGGATGTGGATATTACATGACTTAAAAACAACAACTGAGAAATTAATCTACTCAGATTTTGTAGCACAAGGAACAACTATCCTGGTACACAGTATATAGCACTTACCATTGTGCAGTGCCGTCCTACTTGTGGTTCTCAGCCATTCTTTTAAATTCAGTGTTCTGAACATGATGTCTCTTCAGCCCCTGAGTGATTATGTTATTGTAAAGTGTCCTGTCATTCCGTACTTTAGAATCTTGCCAGAAATAGTCAGTCATCCAGGTATTTCTCGCATACAGTTTTATGATTACTGTGGATTCGGACATACTACTCCATTGCCATACTATTTTTGGCATGCTATATAGTAGGGAAGTATGGATATTCGGATGCAGGGATAGAGACTTGAGGCTCAGAACCCCTTAGCAACTGCCAAAGAACACCCTAGCAACCAAATGGAACACCCTAGCAATGCCTTAAAAAAACAATCCATAACACCTTTCAAAGCATGGCAAGGTTTCACATTTTCTTCATTAAATGTAAAAACCTAGTTAATTATTATACAATATATAGCTTGGAACTGTCTCTAAATGAACTGCTTGCATACTGGATGCAGTGCATAGGAGACACCATACAGTACGTAAGAAAACATGGTGAGTTGTTGCTGATGTATAATTTGTAATTATTGCCATTAAATGTTAATTGGAGTTTCTCTTTATCGTGTCTACTTTTTAGACATTGTGACTTACGTTATCGCTAATCTCTCCTTCCGTGTCATTCAAACAAAGCTGACATTTCACGTTGACATGTCTTATTCTGTGCTATCATTAAATGACAAATGACCATGTCTGTCTGCTGATAAAAGAGATAGACAGGGAGAGGATTGTGTTTTTTTACCGGCTGAGTGAAACAACGATAATAGAGAGAAAATATGTGAATTGGGATAGTTGTGGGTGTTTTAAGGCTTGCTCGGAATTGAATAAAGTTGTGAATGTGTTTGACTGAGCCATTACAGCGGTCTTAGTTTATAATTTCTTAGTGGTTTTCACCCAGCTAAGTGTAATTTGAGATGTTGGTACTAAAAGCCCCTTAAGCTTTTAGTGTGAATACATGCATGTGTGTATTCAACAGTTAGTCCATTAACTGGCCACCTTCACAAAGCAGCACAATATGGTTTTCATTCCTGTTTGGAGTGCTCAATACGGGTCTGTTCATTCATACATAGTTCAGTTAAAGAACATTCTGTAACTAAGGTTGACAGGAGTCACAACCAAATTTTAATTGTGAGTTTGCCTGATGTCCATCATGCTATTGACATATGCAATAGTTATTGTGGACCCAAAATGTATTTGAAACTTAAGTCACACTTATTTAACACTCATTTACACATCTTTCAGAAAAATTGTTTGTAATGAAAATTATTTGAACTTGTGGGAAACAGATTTCATGTATGCACTAAAAATAACCTTGGGGCTAGATGGTTTCAAATTGACTAGATGAAAAATTGAGGTCTAACATTATTTGTTTGCTGTCACCACTTGGTTTGATATTTTGTTATCTCTTCAAACATTTCAAACATGCAGTAAATGCGCGCTGCCCAGGTTGCTGTGTTGCCCTCAATCATTAATACTAGGGCTGTCTAACTTTCTCAGGTTATGAAAAATGGCAGAAAATATGTGTACTGTGTGGTTGTAGAGTGAGGGAAAAAAAAAGAGTTTGGGCACTTAGGGAATAATTAACTACAGTGGCAAGAAAGAGTATGTGTAATTACCTTATTTAAGTTACAATAGTGAACAAACACAAAATGTTTAGTAGATTGGAAAAAGTATGTGAACCCCTAGTTTATTGACGCCAACAAAAGCTAATGAGTCAGGAGTTGGCAAACCTGGCATCCAATTAATGAAGCAAAAATGAATGGTTGGGTTAGAGCTACTCTGACTTATAAAAAAGCACTCAAACATTTTGAGTTTGCTATTCACAAGAAGCTTCTGCTGACCTGGACCATGACCATGCCTCACAAAAAGAAATCTCAGAAGACCTACAATCAAGAATTTATGCAGAGCAACCAACTGGAAAGGGCTTTATCTCAAAGAACTTAGATTTTCACATATTAGACAAACTGTTTATAAATGGAGATGATTTAGTACTGTGGATACTTTCCTTAGAATTTGCCGTCCAGCCAAGATGACTCAAAGCGCACACCGCAGAATGCCTAATGAGGTAAAAAAGTGCCCAGTCAGAGCCCAGACCTTAACCTTATAGAGACGCTGTGGAATGACCTCAAGAGAGCCGTTTACACCAGACATCCTAAGAAAATGGCTGAACTGAAGCAGTTCTGTAAGGTTGAGGTTATTGCTGCCAAATGAGGATCAGCCAGTTATTAAATCCAAGGTTTCACTTTTTTTTAAGCAGCACTGTGAAAGTTTAATGGGATGTGTTCAATAAAGAGATGCATGATTATAACTGTGTGTATGTTGTTAGCTTAAGCACATTGTGTTTTGTCTATACTTGTGACTTTGATGAAGATAAGATCACATTTGATGACAAATTAATGCAGAAAACCATTAATTGGTTGAAGAAAAAATAAAAAAGGCCTTTGCCCTTGGCAAAGTTACATCCACAATCTGGTTTGTCTGGAGTGTTGTGTGTGTGGTTGCCAGGGTGTTGCATGATGTGATACAAAACTATTCTGAGTGGTTTTAGTGCATTGCTCTCTGGTTGCTTTGGTTTTCTGGGTGGTTGCTATGGTGCTTGTTCAAGTCAGAACCAAACCAAGTTTCTATGATGCAGCTCGGGGCCCTCCTACAATGTAAGTTTATGCATTGAGATAGATGGGTGTACTTTGTTGTGAGTGGTTATCTAATATCTTGTGTTGAAGACAGCATCATCGTACCATCCCCCTCTTTCCCGGCTGAATGTTTTTGTGTTAAGAGCTTTTGGAGCTGTGTGCAGAGATATACAGCCCTGAACTTCAGACGTTTGATCGCTTCATTCAGTGTTTGGCTCAGCTAGCTGTGTTGTTGCTGCTTAGGGAGGCACTTCTGTCAGAACCGGCGTTTTTTTATAATTCGGCTCCTTAAACAGTCACTCTTACCTGCCAACAACAGAGCAACCCACTGCCAGAGGGAGAGGAAGAGAGGATTGAAGAAGTGATTAAAGTCAACATGAAATCACAATAGACCCTATTTACTTTATAAAACACATTCCTGGCCTTATTGTGCATGATTTATCTGTGCATATTATTTCAAAAGAAAGATACATTTTTGTCTTTGTACTCTTCAAACTGCAATAATTTGTTTGCCCGATGTCATCCATAACAGAAAATATTCAAATCCAGGGCGTCCTGAGTGAATCCAGTCAGGCTTCTTAAGCAACCAATTGGCCGGTTGCTTGGATGGGTAGAGGTCATGTTGGGTTAACCTCCTCGTGATCGCTATAATGTTGTTCTCGCTCTCGGTGGGGCACATGGTAGTTGTGCATGGATGCCGCAGAGAATAGCGTGAAGCCTCCACACATGCTACATCTCTGCGGTAACGCGCACAACAAGCCATGTGATAAGATGCACAGAAGAAGATGCACAGTCTTCTTCCTCTGTCACCCGGATTGAGGCGAGTCATTACGCCACCACGAGGACCAAGAGCGCATTTGGAATTGGGCATACCAAATTGGGGAGAAAATAAAAAAAGAGAAAAAAACAAAGAACAGAAAATATGTTAATTAATAACCAAATAGCTATTTAGACATTGTTTTAGGCTGCTTTTGAAAATGTTGCTAATCACTAACGCAGTAATTCATGGCAGTTAACATTATTGTTCTGTCAACGTCTAGGTTGCGGCAATAATAAAATAACAAAAGATTTGAAAAATAAGATTGAGGGGATGACAGTGACCTTTAGCCTTCACATCCCAGCTTCACATACCTGTCAAGAAAATGTCCAAATCATAATACAAGAAATTCTAATAAATAAGTAATTAAAATATAGCAAATAAAATTCATTTAGGACCATTAAGATTATTTTTTGCATTCTGACATTATTCTATTGAAAATAATATTAAAAATGTTGGTGTGCTTGGCTGAGGAACCACTGGTGTGAAGCATGTAGGATTATGACTGAACGCCTCTAAATATGAATCCCCCTAAACATAATGATACCGCAGCACCGCAGGACTCCAATTGGCCCGGGATAGTCGGCCTGTGAGAGATCAAGGCACTGCGGTATCATTATGTTTAGGGGGGATTCCGTCATAATCCCACAGATGGTAGCTTCGCACCAGTGGCTCCTCAGCCAAGCATACGCACCAAATGTCTGAACCTGCAGTTCCTCTCATACTGAGCAGGATTACTATTGAAACAACACATCATCAGTAGGGTAAAACTAACCTCACGATGGTCTAAATAAAATCGAGGGTTAATTTTGGACCATTAAGGTTATTTTTTGCATTCTTACATTAGTCTATCAAAAATAATGTCTTAATATTAAAAATCTTAAGGGAATATTCTGGGTTCAATACAAGTTAAGCTCAATCGACAGCATTTGTGGCATAATGTTGATTGATTTGATTGATTGATTACTCGTCCATCCTTTTCTTTAAAAAAGCAAACATTTAGGTTACAGTGAGGCATTTACAATGAAAGCAAATGGGGCCAATTTTTTGAGGGTTTAAAGACAGAAATGTGAAGCTTATAATTTTATAAACGCACTTACATAAATTCTTCTGTTAAAACGAATGTATTATTTGAGCTTGACAAATTACATCATCATGTTTGTTGACATCGTCATGGCAACGAAGTTGTAAAATTGGCTATAACTTTACACAGAAAACTCTATGCTTTTTTTGGGGGTGGCTGTGGCTCAGGTGGTAGAGCGGGTCTGCTGCTAATTGCAGGGTTGGTGGTTCGAATCCTGGCCCACACGACTCCACATGCCGAAATGTCCTTGGGCAAGACACTGAACACCAAGTTGCTCCCAATGGCAGGCTAGCTCCTTGGTGTATGAATGTGTGTGTGAATGGGTGATTGGGACACAGTGTAAAGCTTTGGTAACCTCTGAGGTTAGAAAAAAGTGCTATATAAGTGCAGACCATTTACCATTACTTTTGAAACGGTGAGTATTTTAATGTTTATAGATTGGCCCCGGTTTATAGATATTCACTTCCATTGTAAGTGCCTCACTGGAACCCAGTTTATAGCTTTTTTTAAAGAAAACAACAGACAAGTTTGATTTTTATATTGCCACAAAATGCTTAACTTAACTTGAATTGAACCCAGAATATTTCTTTAATGAGCCTAAAAATAGGTTTCATTTTCTATATGTAAAATATAAATGTTAAAAACACATAAATTATATGCTAATAAAATTGCTGGGCTCAGTCATTCTTATTAAGTAAATAAGATGCTCACTTAGTAAAGCACACCCACACATGCTTTACATGCTTACACAGATAAGGGTTATTTCTGACCCCGGGCTGTGTTTGCAAATCTCTGACCATTAGACTTGAGCAGATAAAACTGTTATAGTGTTTCTGTGACACTGCTGAAACACCCTCTGTAATGTTTTCTGTCAGTTTCACACTACATTTTAAAGGGATAGTAAATATAATAATAAAAGGAAAAGTAAATATTCTGAAATGTACTCAATGTCATATTCCAAATCTGACTTTATTTCTTCTGTGGAACACAAAAAAAGGTGTTTATAAGAATATTAGGGACTCAGTTGCCATTTACTTTTTTGTGAAATATAGAAAAAAAATGCAATGAAAGTGAATGTAAATAATATCATTGTACCTGTAGAATGACAATAAAGAGCTTGACTTGAATGGTGCCTAACACGCTTGTGTTCCACGTAAGAAAGAAAGCTGATAACGTAATATAGTTTCATTTGTGGTGTTGTTTGTGTTTTTGGTCAAAAAGTGGGCACTATGTCACAAAAAATGTTTACGCTTAAAATGTTCAAGTCTCCGAATACACAAGTCAGGCATATGGGGTATCATTTGAAAGCTTGGAAAGCTTTGGACTTTTCATAGATAAATCTCACTTCTGCATTTATGTTACATAAAATAACCGAAATAAGGCCTTTACTTGTCTGTGAGTTAGGCTTGCCACCGGAGTTACCGGTTATACTCGGTAACATGCTTATATAAAGGGGACCTGGGTAGCTCAGCAAGTATTGATGCTGACTGTTTTTGCAAAGGGGGGGGGGGGATCTCAGCTTTCTAATGATATCTAGATTGAGCTTGTAGTCCACTCAGAGGCCGAGATATTCAATGAAACAATGGGGGTGGTGCATGAACTGAAAATTAGACTGAATGTCTATGGACGAGAACATCTGTGAGATCTAAAATGCGTTAGGGCATCACCTACATTTCAGATCGGCATTCTGTGAAGGAAGGTGATAGAGATAGCCATTTAGTGGAATAAAATACTTTTGGAGGGAGCTAGAGTGAAAAGAACCAGAATTACATGCTTACAAATTTAGGACAACATTTTTTTAAATGGTTCGTCATAAGATTGTAAACAACTGCAATGTTATTTGTGAATAATTTGAGTCCGTTGTTTAATTTGGGGAGGTTTCTGGAAAAATTGACACATTTCTGGCAGTTAGCCCACAATATGTGTAAATAGTGAGCTTTTTAATTTGAGAGTGAAATATTGCAGGCGGCAGCCCAAAAATGCCCTAGAGTTGAAGAGTTGAAGCAAATAGCTAATTCTATGTATTATTTGTTTACTACTATTTTTTTTATATCAAGATAGTGAAAAACTCTATAATTTCAAACTTTCATGTAAACACAGTTTTCTAGCATTGTCTGGATTTTATAATAAGTAGATTTGTTTTTCCCAGCATTTTACAAGTTCTCTTGATTTCAAAGAAACTTTTTCTTTTGTTTCCCTTCAGAAATATTTAGAATCTTAGTGTGAGGGCTCCCGGGGCATTCAATGGCACTGACCTGGCTATACGATCTAAAAGCCAGACACAAATTACATTAATTATAAAAGCAATCAAATTAATTGCCCATACTCCAGCAGTAACAAACAGACCATCAAGGCTACATCAGTTTGAGCTCCTGAGTTTTATGATATGGAATCATTCTCAAATGCTAATACCTCCTACTAGAACTCCAGCAGTACATCTAAAAATACATTGTTCCTACTTTCTGGCCATATGTTTTGATTTTTGGGAGATTACTTTAAATGACTTTACAGTAAAACTTAAAGTAAACTTTAATTCAACATATTTTTAAGCACTATAATACAGTTATAATACAATGTTAATGCTAACCTAGTCAATGTTAGTTATTGACTAAATCCCAATTTGCATATAAAAAGAAGTACTGCACTGGCAATGTTAAAGTACATCCTTGCTGGTTTCCAATGGTTTGGTCTGGTTTGATGGTTTTCAAGTGGTGTCAGGCACTTAGGTTGGAAGACAAGCTAGCTGACCAGCTAAACCATCTGAAGACCAGCTTGTTCTGCTGGCAGAGCAACTAAACCATCTTAAACCAGCCAAGACAAGCAAATCACCTTTGACTTTCAGCAGAGATACTTTCAAGTACTCCAGTTCATAATACAACATGATTAAAACATTTGAAATACACTAATCCTAATCGTGCAAATTATATTGGATAGAAATATATATGAATTGGGATTAATCTGTTATTATTTTGATTGGCACTTATTCATACTGATCTTATTTAATGCTGTCTTTCTATAATAGGATGATTCACTGGGCCGGTCGTATAGAGAAAGAGTTGGAGAAGGTGCTTCAACTGGTCACCGGAGGTCAACAGATGAAAGGAGTAAGTTAAGCTTTTAATTTTTTGAATGTGTAATCTGTAATCACTCCGCATTGATGCTCCTAACAAAAATGCCATGGTACTGTTTAATGAGTTGCCATTGTATGTTTTTATGGTATAAGGGCCATTTGTAAAAAAAAAAAAGCTTTAGGATGATTCATGTTGGCTTGTCCAGTTGCAGTGCTTCAGGGACATTTTTTTTTCTTAAGTACATCATTGCTTGTACTCAAATTAACTTAAGCTACAACCCCAATTCCAAACAAGTTGGGACAGTATGAAAAATGCTAATAAAAGCAAAAAGGAGTGATTTGTAAATTATATTTACCCTTTGCTATATTAATATATATACTCGTATATACTATACTAATATATATTATACTCGTGGCTACCCAGGATGCATTGTTTAAGGTCTGATTAAAGAATTTTATGAACACTAGCAAAGGCTGGACATTAGGGATGGGTCGATCAATAGTAAAGTTATATCAAGAATATCGATCCTCACATAAAAAATATTGATTCAGATTTTTTTTTTAGATTACATGAATATTAATGCATCTTATAAGGAAAAAAAATTCTTACAATTAACCATAGTTTTACTACTGCATTACTGTAGTATCCATATGGTAATTTAGTTTCAGTAATAGTAACCGTATAATTATATCAATAATTTATCAACGAAATTTGTAAAAATTCAATTCAGTAGAGGTATTGGTATTGATATCAGTGATATTGGCCTAAAAGTACTTGGTATTGGATCGTAAATAAAATAAGTGTTATCGCTCATTCCTACTGGACAACCAGAAGTTTGAACGGGAATCACTATTTTCATTACAAAGCTCAGTAATGGTGACACTCAACAAACACCATTAAGTAAAATGTAAGCTATTAACATCACCACACAACTACAGTATTAACTAACAGTAATGACAAAGAAAAAAAAACACAAATAAAGTCAAAAAATCACAAATAAATTAGCCTTCAACACTAACCTCATTATTTATTCATGCCACAATGCATGCTGGGAGCTGGCAAATCTTTGCTTTTTTCAGTCAGTTTGAAAAATTGTTGGAAAATATGATTGTTAATCCAACTTACATGTGTAATGACTGAGGCAGCGAAGGCAGACGAGGAGGTGCGGATCCAAATGCAGTTACTTTATTGAATGATCAAATAAACAAATAAACACAAAGGAAAAACCCACAATGGGGAAACAGGAAACTTAAACACAGAGAACTATCAAATAAACAAATAAACACAAAGGAAAAACCCACAATGGGGAAACAGGAAACTTAAACACAGAGAACTCGGGCAGGGAAAACATACCATGCTAACAACACTCAACGATTGACAGAGGGGAGTGAAAACAACCGGGTTAAAATACATGGACAAGGGAAAACGAATCGGTTAACTTACGTAACCTCGGTTCTCTCTAGAAGAGGGAACGAGTATTGCGTAAGCTAGCTTACGCTACGGGAAAGATTCATCTTTTCTGAGATATTGAAGCCAAAAAATTATCCTTAATTTTGTATCCATTGTCAACGCAGTGCAGCAACTGCATACCTTGAGCGGGCTAGCTAGCGAGCTCATAGGTTGCTCTGCGGCAACTGCTGCAGCCTATAGACGAACTTGAGTGAACTTGCGTCCAATGACAGGCGCCCGCGCCGTCACTGCATCAAAGCCCGCCAAAATGGGCGTGGCTAGAGTGCATATAAGCGTAAGTTCGTAGGCTGGAACCCTGGTTTTCATTGAATGAAGCGAAAATCGCTCGTGGCGCGAGCACATCCGGCTACGCAATACTCGTTCCCTCTTCTAGAGAGAACCGAGGTAACCGATTCGTTCTCTTACGAGAGGTTCTCTCGTATTGCGTAAGCTAGCTTACGCTACGGGAACCCATTGTTAACGCCGTGCGCACCAAGCATCCACTGCATGAGCCCCGGGGGTGGGGGGACCCGGGGGAGCCCTTGTGAGTGGGGAAATAATATTTGGCCGGCATGAGTGCGGGCCAGTGTGTGTGTGTAATACATAAGCACATAGTGGGAAGGAAAAGACAGAGCGGTGGTGCCAGTCTGTGTGGAATGTGTCCCATCAGTGCAGCTCACCAGGGGAGCTGTAGCGTATTAAACCACTAGTAGTTTTGCCTGCAGGGCGGGCACTTCCAGATTGTAAAATCTGACAAAGGTGGAGGGGGAAGCCCAGCCCGCTGCCACACATATGTCGTGAATGGAAATCCCGCTGGACCATGCCCACGAGGAGGCCATGCCTCTAGTGGAGTGAGCCCTAATGCCTAACGGGCATGGTAGGTCCTTTGACGCGTACGCGGCAGCAATAGCGTCCACTATCCATCTAGACAGTGTCTGTTGTGAGGCGGCGAAACCCTTGGTGCGCCCTCCGAACAAAACGAAAAGCTGCTCAGAGCGTCTGAATGAGGCGGAGCGCGCAGTATACAATCTCAGTGCTCTGACTGGGCAAAGGAGATTGGCGTCGCGTTCGCTATCGGATGCTGGCAGCGCAGATAGGGAAATGATTTGTGCTCTGAAAGGAGTACCGATCACCTTGGGGACATAGCCGTGTCTAGGCTTTAAAATGACCTTGGTGTCACTTGGTCCAAACTCAAGACATGCAGCGCTGACAGACAGCGCGTGAAGGTCTCCCACACGTTTAACTGATGACAGGGCAGTCAGAAAAACGGTTTTGAGTGAAAGGTATTTCAAATCCACGGATTGAAGCGGTTCGAAAGGGGGGCTTTCATAGCTTCGAGAACTACGGAAAGATCCCAGATAGGAACCGATGGGGGGCGCGGGGGGTTCATCCTTCTAGCTCCCCTGAGGAAGCGGATGACCAGCTCGTTTTTCCCAGTGACTGGCCGTGCAGGGGTTCAGCGAACGCCGCGATGGCCGCCACGTACACTTTGAGCGTGGATGGGGATCTGCCCTTATCCAGCAGCTCTTGTAAAAACACGAGCAGCGACGACACCCCACATGTCCGTGGGTCCAGGTCTCTGTCGGTTCACCATTTTGAAAACACAGACCATTTGGACGCACAGAGTCTTCTCGTGGAAAGTGTATGATAGTGTTTATTACTCCTTCTGGCAAAGCGACGGGTAGTCGTTGATCACCCATGCGTGCAGCGCCCAGCGCTCTGGGTGGGGATGCCAGATCGTGCCGCGAGCTTGAGAGAGGAGATCTGCTCTCACTGGAATGGGCCACGGGGCTGTCAGTGACAGCCGCGTAGGCTCCGGGAACCATGTCTGATTCTCCCAGCGCGGGGCTATGAGGAGCACCGAGTGACGTGTTTCCCTGATCCTCTGCATTACCTGTGGCAATAGCGAGACGGGAGGGAAGGCGTAAAGCGGGCGGTTGGGCCAGTCCTGGGTCAGCGCGTCCTCGCTTTTCGAGAAAAATACTGGGCAGTGAGAGTTCTCTTCAAAGAGGGCTATCTCTGCTCTGCCGAATATACTCCATAACTTCTGGAATGTTTGAGTGTGCAGGGACCATTCCCCTGGGGAAATATTGTCTCTGGACAGTCTGTCTGGGCCGTCGTTCAGGTGGCCTGGCACGTGCGTCGCCCTCAGCGAGCGCAGGTGGCACTGGGACCAACTCAGTATGCGTTTTGTCAGATGGAAGAGGTTCCTGGATCTGACACTGCCCTGACGGTTTAGATAGGATACCACAGATCTGTTGTCCGAATGGACCAGGACGTGGTGACCCTGAATGACCGGGAAGAAGCGCACGAGCGCGTACTCGACCGCTATCATTTCCAGACAATTTATGTGAAGGAGCTTTTGATACCATTCGGCCACTGCCCAGGGCTGCAGAGCTGAGATACAGGTCTGAGTCACTCTGATCGGCTGGCGGCCCGTGGCCCAAGCCCGGCGAGACGAGCGGGTGTTTAGCCAATGCTGAAGCGGGCGCATGCACAGTAAGCCCAGCTGAAGTACTGCTGCGGCTGAAGCCATGTAACCTAGCATTCTCTGAAATTTTTTCAGAGGCGTGAGGCTGTTCATCTGAAAGGATGCGGCTAGTCACTGAACACGGCGCGCGCTGTGTAGATAAGCGAGCCGTCATCGCCATGGAGTCTAGTTCTATTCCAAGGAAGGAAATTGCCTGACTGGGCTGTAGTGAGCTCTTGGTCCAATTGACTGCAAGGCCCAAACTGTTCAGATGACTGAGGAGAACTGTCCTGTAAGACAGAAGCTCCGTATGTGACTGTGCCAAAATCAGCCAATCGTCCAAATAGTTCAGAATTCGCAAGCCCTGACTCCGCAGGGGTGTGAGCACCGCATTCATGCACTTCGTGAAAGTACGGGGTGCTAAAGACAGGCTGAACGGAAGGACGGTGTATTGATAAACCTGGCCATCGAAGGCGAATCTCAAGAATGGCCTGTGACAGGGATTTATCTGAATCTGAAAGTAGGCATTCAGATCAAGAGAAATAAACCAGTCCCCCTGGCACACATGCGCGAGGAGTTTCCTGATTGTAAGCATTTTGAACGGTCTTTTTGCGAGCACCTTGTTCAAAACCCTGAGATCTAATATTGGTCTGAGGCCGCCGTCTTTCTTGGGGACAAGAAAATAACGGCTGTAAAACCCTGACTCGCTCAGAGAAGGTGGCACTCTTTCTATGGCCCTTTTGCACAGAAGGTTTGCTATTTCTGAACGAAGCATGCAGGCTGCTTCCGTGTTCACAGTAGTTCCGAGCCGCGCTCTGAAGCGGGGAGGGCGGCGATCGAACTGTAGCAAATAGCCCTGTTTTATTGTGCTTAACACCCATTTGGAAATCCCTGGGATAGCTTTCCACGCTTTGAAGCGTAACGCTAGAGGGTGAATGGCCAAGTCGCCCTGATTGCCGCACACAGCGAGCTGAACAGAATGTGTGAGCGCGCTTACTGTGCTTATGCATGACTGCTCGCAGGCAGCAGGGACAGGCTGTTCTGTGAGTGACTTCCCGATTGAGGTGAATGGGGAAAGAGTCACATCTGTGAAGTGATGCGCGAGCATAGTCACGGGCATGGGACTTACATACAGAGAGGTGTTTGCTGGCCGTGTGACAGAGCGGGCAGAGAAGGGCGCGCGCACGGATTCGTGGGCGCGTTTATTGACTCTAATACTCGAGCTGGCTGTGCCTGCTTTATGTGAGTGGGCTCTGATAGGGACACGGGAAGTGTAATGCTTGTGTGTAGGGGTGAACACTGGATTGTGGGCACATTTTCTACACATAAGGCATGTTTGCTTTTCACAAAATTTCTTTTGTTCGCCGTGAAAACGGCATTTGAGTGCAGGCAAGCGGGCAGTATCACCGGCTTGTTGGCTGCTGAATCCACCACTGCAGTAGCCTGAGAGAAGGGGACTGACAGGGGGCGAAGCTTTGACGGTGGTCCGGCCGCGGCAGGACTGAGCCGTCGTTTCCTTAACAAAGCTAGGAGGACTTCGGTTGCTCAGGTTTCAGCGCAATCTTAGGCCGAGGCCCGCAGGGGGGCGGCGGTCTGCGGCGGCTGTCTGAGCGCGTTCTAGGGCGGCCGCCCTGTCGACGCTGAGAAGTCTGGCTTTGTTGGGCTGGGCGCTGTGAAGAGGCTCATGCAGGAGGCTGGTCACGTGGGCGGCCTGCAGAGGAGCTAGCGCGACGAGGCAGGAAGAGATTCATGGCTTGGGTGGCTTTCTGGACTTCCGAAAAACGGTCAACAATGCCACTCACCGCGGAACCGAAGAAATCCGAGGGAGAGAGCGGCGCGTTGAGGAACGTGGAGCGCTCAGCTTCTCCCATATCGGCTAGTGTTAGCCATAGGTGTCTCTCGGTCACAGTCAGCGCGGCCATGCACATCCCTAGGGCTTGAGCTGCAGCTTTGGTGGCGCGAAGGGCGAGATCCGTCGCGCTCCTTAGATCTGAAACAGCCTCTGGGTGCCTGCCTTTTTCATCCCATTCTCGGAGAATGTCCGCTTGGAGGATCTGTAAAACGGCCATGGAATGCAGAGCAGATGCGACTTGGCCGGCGGCGGCATAGGCGCGGCCAACACAGGCGGAAGTAGTTCTGCAGGCCTTAGACGGGAGCACTGGCTTAGACCGCCATCTCGCGGAGGGCGGGCAAAGGTGTGCTGCTACCGAATCCTCGACCGGGGGGATGGAAGAGTAGCCCCTCTCGGTGGCGCCGTCCACCAGAGCAAGAGAGGTGGAGACGTGGGATCGGTTCCTGGCTAAGAGAGGCGCGTTCCACGATTTAGAGAGCTCGGCGTGGAGTTCCGGCAGGAAGGGCGCGGCCCGGGCCGCGGGCGCCGCGCGCCGACGGCTCTGAAGAAAGCAGCCATCGAGTCTGTTGGGAGCCTGCTCAGAGGGCGGTGACCATTCGAGCCCGAGGCAGTCGACGGCCTGTGTGAGGAGGCGCGTTAGTTCTTCCTCGACTCCGGCGCGGGTCCTGCTGGATTCCTGGGCCGAGGAGGAGGCTTGGGAGCCTGACCACTCCTCGCTGTCCGACGCCATGATGGAACAGCAGCCCTTATCCTCCGCCCCGTCATCCGAGATGGCAACAGTGCGGCCGCTCGGTGGCAACTGCGCGTCCCGGGGGGGCGGGGAGGGTGAAAGCGAGGCTCGAGGGAGAGGCTCCGGCGAGGTAGTCGCTTCTAACACCGGTTCCGGCAGCCTTTGGGAGCGTCGCTTCTTTCTGCGCGGCGAAACGAAAAGGCGGCGCGGCGGCTTCGGTTTTGAGTGCTTCGAGTCGAGCCCGCAGGGTCAACATCGGAAGCTCCTCGCAGAGGTCGCATCCGCCGTCAGCGAGGGCGAGCTCTGCATGTTCCAGTCCCAGGCAGAGAGCGCAGATGAGGTGGCAGTCTCCGGCGCTGAGAGGGGCGCGGCATGAGGCGCAGGTGGTGCGAGGCATCTTAAAAAAGACGCTCGTTGCTCTTTTTGTGAAGTTCGCTGAGGAACTTGCTTGCTCTAAAAAGGATACGTCGCCGGATGGCGTAGCTCGCAGGATGGCTGAATGTGGCGAAGACGGCCGGCTTCTTCGAGCACTGTCCAAGCTTGCTAGATGCCCCTCGAACGGCGACGCGGCTTCTGCAGTTCAGAGATGCGAAGAGCTTCGCTGAATTGATGAAAATCAGGGTTCCAGCCTACGAACTTACGCTTATATGCACTCTAGGCACGGCCATTTTGGCGGGCTTTGATGCAGTGACGGCGCGGGTGCCTGTCATTGGACGCAAGTTCACTCAAGTTCGTCTATAGGCTGCAGCAGTTGCCGCAGAGCAACCTATGAGCTCGCTAGCTAGCCCGCTCAAGGTATGCAGTTGCTGCACTGCGTTGACAATGGATACAAAATTAAGGATAATTTTTTGGCTTCAATATCTCAGAAAAGATGAATCTTTCCCGTAGCGTAAGCTAGCTTACGCAATACGAGAGAACCTCTCACAAGAGAATGGGAGCCAATGAACAAACAGAACTCAAACAAGATGATAAGGTGATAAACAGAAACCAAAGGGAAACTTAACGAGGGCAGGTGAAAACAATGAACAGTGAACACGAGGGCTGACAGGAAGACTATGGAGGTACAAGTGTGACAAAAGTGAAAACTAAGGAATAACAAAAGTGACAAAAATGACAAACAAAGGGCAACAGTGAGACAAGACAAGGTATACGTAACAACATGTAAGTACAAGATAATAGAATCAAAACATAACAAGTTAAGTTGGCATGAAATTTTTGTTGACAACTAAAAAAATCTAGTTGATACAACTATACATTAAAATCAGTTTTTACAAAAAAAACAAATGGTGGTAATAGTGGAAGATATTATTTCCACCCGACCCTGGTCCAAATATGGAAGATTTCTTCCATATTTAAATGTGCATTGCATTCTTTAAATTTTTTTTTAACTTGTAAAATGATAGTTATACACTATCATCAGATATTAATATAATAAAATATATATATTATGATATATATACAGTATGACACACAATGCCGGAATGCCATGCTGGAGCGTTGTGGCGAGGTGCTGGAGCATGCACTATAATTTGCGTGGTCTTGTATAAAACCTGATGAACCATTATTTCCATCATGATGTTAGAAATTTCCAAAGAGAATTTTGTGTGCGTCAATGTAAGCAAGAAATTCTGAGTTATATGTGTACATTTGATTGGTAACTAAGATATTACATAGAATCTTAAATATTTCTTCATTTTAAAGTTTGTTTTTTTTTTTTTACCTGTTTAAATTTTTTTTACTTTATGTTTTTTCCCCCAACTTGAATTGATAAAAAAAATTCTAGATTATAGTCTTATACTTTTGCATGGAGCCCCTTAGAGGACAGGGCAGGATTGTTTTACTGAAATAGTTTTGCATGTCATCACAATACATTTTGTATTCCTTTGGAATACATTTACCTTGGTTTTACTATGGTAATCATAATTTAACCTGATATTTATAGTAAAATTATAGATATAATACAGGAAAATGAAAACTGTGATAATAAAAAAAATCGTATTATTATTTTTATTATGGTGTGATATGAGTTCCGAAGCGATCATCTGTGTTCCGCAACTGCTTTCGGGTCCTTGAATAACGTATAACGTGTGAGTAAGGGCAGCCGGTGGACTTTTTGGTGCCTTCTTAGGGTAAGATTGTGCCCCACAAGGAAGTTGGTGCCTTACGCAAACTGCATAGTCTGCTTATAGGTAGCGGTGGTACTGATTGTTAGTGAACACAAATCTTTTTGCGTGGGAATTTAAACTATTTAGAGGGCACGCAAAATGTATTGTGATGAAACTCAAAACTATTGCAAATTCACGCAAACTATTTTGAGGGCACCAACACATATTGTGAGGGAATGCAAAATATTGCGATGTCACGAAAAACTTATTGCGAGGGAACGCAAACTATTGCGAGGGCACGCAAACTATTGCGAGAGCACACAAACTATTGCGAGGGCACGCAAACTATTGCGAGAGCACGCAAACTATTGCGAGGGCACGCAAACTATTGCAGGGCACGCAAAACTATTGGGAGGGCACGCAAACTATTGTGAGGGCACGCAAACTATTGGGAGGGCACGCAAACTATTGCAGGGCACGCAAAACTATTGGGAGGGCACGCAAACTATTGTGAGGGCACGCAAACTATTGCGAGGGCATGCAAAACTATTGGGAGGGCACGCAAAACTATTGCAGGGCACGCAAACTATTGCAGGGCACGCAAAATTATTGCAGGGCACGCAAACTATTGCAGGGCACGCAAAACTATTGCGAGGGCACGCAAACTATTGCAGGGCACGCAAACTATTGCAGGGCATGCAAAACTATTGCAGGGCATACAAACTATTGCAGGGCACGCAAACTATTGCAGGGCACGCAAACTATTGCAGGGCATGCAAAACTATTGCGAGGGCACGCAAACTATTGCAGGGCACGCAAACTATTGCAGGGCACGCAAAACTATTGCGAGGGCACGCAAATTATTGCAGGGCACGCAAAACTATTGCGAGGGCACGCAAAACTATTGGAGGGCACGCAAAACTATTGCAGGGCACGCAAAACTATTGGAGGGCACTCAAAACTATTGCAGGGCATGCAAAACTATTGCGAGGGCACGCAAACTATTGCAGGGCACACAAAACTATTGCAGGGCAAGCAAAACTATTGGAGGGCACGCAAAAATATTGCGAGGGCACGCAAAACTTTTGCAGGGCACGCAAAACTATTGGAGGGCACTCAAAACTATTGCAGGGCATGCAAAACGTATTGTAAGGGGAATGCAAATCGTGAGCCAACGCAAAACTGTTTCAGAAAAAAATTCCCTCCCTGTCCTCTAAAGGGCTCTGTACTTTTGGACACCAGTGTAAATATATTAATATTTCAATATATGTTAAATGATTTCAAGTAAATAATGTATCTCTGGATTTTTTTTATTTTTCAATACAAGCTATAGCACTTTTTTGTTTCTTTGCCAGCTTTAAAACTTATTCTGTTTGCATACACACCAGAGTAACTGATAGGGGGGTTCTGAGTTGTTTGTGAGTGAAAATAAATTTTTATATGTTCGTCAGCATATGTGTGTCTTTTCAAAAATCAGTTTGGGACACATTGAATGCATGCAAGTCTGTGTTTGCAAACTCAATATCTGGAGGTTGCTGAGTCTGTGGTCTGAGCGTGTGTGTGAGTGAGCAGCGAGTGTGCGAAAGCGCATTTATCTCTGGCCCAAACAGGAGTCGTCACAGGGAGTGCTAAATGGCCCAGCATGTGCAGAAAAACCATTTTCTAAATGGATGCCTTTCCTATATGTGCGTCTGATACAAATCTTCACTGGGCTACGGCGGCCCACTAACAAGATTGCCTCACTATTCGTCTCTCTTTCCTCATCATGCCCAATTTATTCCGATATTTGTTTAGAATTAATTCTAAACATTTTTACACTTTTTTTTGCTTCTCAAAGTTATTTTGAAGTAAGTAAATAGAATGGACCAGCTGTATTCAGTGTGCAACAGTCTTGAAAATGTTGGGTCTTTCGCTAGGAAAATGACAGGTGGGTTGGAAATGTTTGGGATAAAGAGAGGGAAATGTGGAGAGAAACTTTGCTACCTAGATACAACTTAAACACTGAAGGCTAGGGTATACTGTGTTTTTCTGTGTGCCATTCCAACTCGCACATGTCTTTTGTTAATTGTAATTCATCTCTGATTTGTTCATCATCTGCACTTTTGAAATCTAAAGCAATAAGGGCAATAAATGCTAATTATTTCCTAATATTTATTTCTCAAAAGTAAGATTTGTTTATGAAACCATTAAGAAAGCAGAATCGTTAAGAGGAATCGTAACTGGACACATTATATTCCTTCCAGTTTCAATCGCTCTCGAGGTTCTGACCGCACAGGGAAATGCTAGTCTCAGAGTTTGCACTTATAGACGACCTGCTGCTTCATTAATAAAAAAAATACATAAATAGATGAATACAAATATTGATACATGGATCTAAAATATTTATTCAATATTGTGAGAAAAAGTATTGCAATATATTGATATATGATTGTATCGATGGAGCTAGTACTGCCGCTCCCTATAAGAACCACTGCCCCCCTATACTGTGGGGCAGTGGTGGCTCAGTGGTTGAGGCTCAGGGTTACTGACCAGAAGGTCAGGGGTTCAAGCCCCAGCACCACCAAGTTGCCACTGTTGGGCCCTTGAGCAAGGCACTTAACTCCAGATTGCTCCGGGGGGATTGTCCCTGTAATAAGTGCACTGTAAGTCGCTTTGGATAAAAGCGTCTGCCAAATGCATAAATGTAAATGTAAATGTAAGAAGACTACGCAGTCTGCGTAGGGCACCAACTCCCTAGGGGGGGGCACTATCTTACCCTATGAGTGCACCAGAAAGTCCACCGGCTGCCCTTACTCGCATGTTATATGTTATTCAAGGACCCGAAAGTAGTTGTGGAACACAGATGATCGCTTCGCGCTCATATCACGTGAACCACCCCCTGTCCACCTGGAACTCTCTGTAGGGCATCAATTTGGTCAGCGGCGGCCCTGGAATCGTGTGCTAGTGTGTGCATGTATTCGCACCTCAGTATGGTAAGAGAGACTAATATATTGGAAAACGTTACGTACTTGGCTCATTAACAGAATTTCAGAGTATGAAAAGTATTTGGACCAGTGTCTCCACCACTACAGAATCTCCAACGCCACAGCAAAAGATGAAACTCAAGTTGTGAGATTGCAGTCTGAATTGATTGTGATGAGATAAAATTAGCATGTGCCACTAAATAACACAAAAACAACACATCTTTCTATTTCATTGTGTAAAGCTGAATGATCCATCAAAATAAAACTGAAATTAAGATTTGACCTTATGTAAATATTAAGCTGCAAAGGGCTGTGATGTGATTTAATCAAATAGACTGCATGAGATGCTCGTGCACAGCTCTGTTCTGAGTGAGCACACCTGAGGCGGTTCTGTGCTCGCTCCATGAATTTCATCTCTTGCACAAAATAAAAGACGTCTTGCGTTGGTGTCGGTTTAGTAAGGTGTGCTGACCATATTATATGTACAGCATATGTACCAGGTTTTTGTATACAGAAGAGGAGGTGAGATCATCTCGAAGGTTTAACTTTGTAAAAGTTTATTAAATTATTAGAGAAATATTACTTGGGTATAATAATAATAATAATATAGTTGTTATGAGTTATTATAATACAATTGTAGGCTTAATATGATTCTGTAATTTCTCAATGTAGTAATAATAACCATTATTATTATTATTATTTTGATTATTATTATTATCAGGGCATGAAATTTGGCATGGATAACGTTTCGTGCTTGGCTCATTAATAGAATTTCAGAGTATGAAAAGTATTTGGACCAGTGTTTCCGCCACTACAGAATCGCAAATATTGTATCAATCCCGCATGTTCCATGTTCATGATGCAGGGAATTTCTGCACTATTTAAGTAACTTTTAACATGTAGCTGAGAACAGGTAAACCAATCCATACAGATGAACAAATCAAATCAATAATCTTGTATTTGTATCAAACTGTAATTCCACATCTGCACATATAAATAATCTCTTCCGCGTCTCTCCCCCTCTCTCCCTTGTACATTTTTTCAGCTGCTCATGAGCGCTTGTTGATTTCAGGGTTAGCGTGCACAGTGAGGACGCGCATATTTACTGAATTTAAAACGTTACAGATCTGCTGTATAAACCTGTTGTACCACATGTCTGTAAGCGAGTGATGCATTAAAACTATCGCTCTTGTTTATAATCAACAAACCTGTCAACATTGCACGTGTACGCACCCAGGAAGGGACGGGTTTAGTTTACTTAGTTTTGTTGTGGCCACGTCATATTTACTCATGGGAACATGATAATATACTGTGGCCACTAGATATTATGTTGAGGGAACGACATTCTTTTCACATGCCTCCATTTCTGAGACAGTCAATCCGTGCATCTTATCAGGTGGCTCATTGTGCATGACACCACTGAGACTCACAGCATGTGGAGGCTCATGCTACTTTCCGCACGATCCATGCACAAATTCCCACGTGCCCCACTGAGAGCGAGAACTCTTAATCGCGATCACGAGGAGGTTACCCCATGCGACTCTACCCTCCCTTGCAACCGGGCCAATTTGGTTGCCAAGGAGACATGGCTGGAGTCACACAGCACGCAAAAATGGAGATGATTAATGAAATAACATTTTATTTTGAATTATGAATGGCATACAAAGATGTGTGGTCACTGATGTTTAGATGGTTAAGTAAAAGCCATCTAAAATGCATTCGGAAAATTATGGAAAATGCAAGTGAATGAGACTGTTGGATTTGTCCCGGACGCCTCCACAGATAGGAAAATGGCATAATGCAAAAAAAGAAGATATTGTCTACGATGGAGTCAACGTTGCCGCCCTAACATAATGCCAGCAGTTCAGTAGTGGTTCATCTTCCATGGATTGCATTTTCCAAATATTGTGTGTGCATCCAGCATTATATGTAGGTGTCCGTGAGCATTTAAATGATACATGATAAATCCGACAGTTTCATTGAAACTTGCACATTTTCATCTGCAAAGCCCATACATTTTAGAATGCGTTTTAAATGGCTTTCACTTAAGCATGTCTTAAAGCTTTGAAGGATATCTTATTCATAATTTAAAATAAAATATTATTTCATTAATCATTTCCATTTTTGCTGTTTGTTCATGACGCATAGGTCTTTATTTAGCTCTTTACATCACTGTAAAAAAAGATGTAAAAAAAGATTCTCGTTTTTCTCGTTATTTCGTGGCCACATCTTTTTTACGAGAAAAGGATGTCGTTCCCTCATTATAATATCTAATGGCCACAACATATCACGTTCCTTTGAGTTAATATGACATGGCCATGACAAAACGAAGTGAAATGAACCCGTCCCTTCCCAGGCACCGTAAAAGTACGTGATGTTGGAGCGATCTAATTTTTCCGCCTTTCATACCGTGGCGCTCCATCATAAAAACATTTATGTGCAGCCAGAACTGCTCAGCTGCAGGGTGAAAAGAAACCCTTAAACAACTATTAGGCTACATCTCGTCTCCATAGACCAGTTTTAATAAATATGTAATAATCATAACCAGTAATGATAGTCATTTTAATACTATAATATTAATAATATACATTAAATGAAAATATTATGATCAATCTATATTTAACATATTATATAAGGTTCTCTCAGGATTTCATTTGTTAAAATTAGAATTTTTATTTTAACTGTTGAGTATTTGACTAAAGTAAAATAGAACAGACACTGAAAGCACTTCTGTGTTTCTCTTTCTCTATCTGTTTCTATTTTTGTTTCTCTCTTACTCTCTGTCTTTATTCAGTGATGTTAGATAAGCAGCCGTACATCTTTACTCCTACACACACACTCTGACTCCCTAGCAAACTACACCTACTTCAGCAGCAGCGATATAAATAGAACACACACGCGTGCGCACACACACAAGCACACACACACTGACTCATATGGCCACTTCCCTGCTGCAACACTGGGCGTCTCTTCAAGATTATGACGACTTGTGTTGCGACAGTCATCTACATATTTTATAGCCTGTCCTTAGTTTATCTTTTTTTCCTCTCCTATCTCTGGAACAATTGTGTGTGTTTGTTTTGTGTTTGGTCACTTGGACTTTTGTATGTGTGAGAAATAGAGAAAAGACAGAGCTGAATACTCATATTCTTTGATACAGAAAAAACCCAACAACTATTGATATATTGTATCTAGATTGATTTAGAAGTATGTATATTGGTACTATATTTCCTTAAATAAGCAATCCAGCTAAAGAATAGTGGTAAAACTTTACAATAAGGTTGTACACATTTGTATTTGTTAACACTATAGAAAACATATACTAATACATGTTTTATATTAAAAGTTGTATATTTTTCCATTAGTTAATGCAATATGAACTATCACAAACAAATAACGATCCTTTTTACATGCACACCAATACTCTGATTACTCTCTGAAATTATAAAAAAAAATCAGGCAAGAAATACATGTTTTCATGACATTTGAAATAATCGCGTTATTCTCTACATTTGACGTCAAACCGCGAAGAGGCATGCGCTCCACACGTGTGCACATTGGATGAGCCGGTAAGAAAACAGGGTTTTTACATGACACATGAAACTGGCGTAATGGCCAAAAATCTACCCATGTCGATCGGGTTATTCAGAAGCCATTTATGGCCTTTACACAATAAAGAATTACAGTTTATTTCGTTTACTCGACTGCACACGTTGTCGGATTATTATTGTTACGTTCCTGTGTTGTCTGCCCCATGTTTCACTTGTCTGTCTAAAAACTACACTTCCCACAATTCCCTGATCTCATCATTGCATCATTGTTCTCACCTGTGTCTCGTTTAGTCTTCATTGTGTCTGTGTATTTAAACCCTGTTGTTTTCCTTTTCCCTTGTCGTTCGTTTATCGTTGCATGTTCGCTTCTCTTGTTCCTCTGGTTCTCTGTGTTCGTTCGAGGTTTCCCTGCCCTTCATGGATGTTTTCCCCAACCTGTGTATATATTTATATTTATGCATTTGGCAGACGCTTTTATCCAAAGCGACTTACAGTGCAGTTATTACTGGTACAATCCCCCCGGAGCAACCTGGAGTTAAGTGCCTTGCTCAAGGGCCCAACAGTGGCATCTTGGTGGTGCTGGGGCTTGAACCCCTGACCTTCTGGTCAGTAACCCTGAGCCTCAACCACTGAGCCACCACGTGGACTTTTCATTTGTTCCTGAGTTTGTTTATGTCTTTATCTGTCTCATGCTTGCCAAATAAAGCCGCTTTTGGATCCGCACTTCCTGTCTGCCTCTTCCTCACATCATTACAATTATGCATAATTGGTAAGAACGTGCATGTAAACGTGCTCCATGAAGGATAGTGTTTTGATAAATGAAGATGAATAAATGATGCAAATGTTTTGCTCACTAATGCTATTACCTAATATTATAAAGAAAAATCTTTTTGTGAAGTGTTACTAGAATACTATTAAAGCTATAGGTTAAATGATTACCCAAAGGTTACCCAAATGTAACACTGACAAATTAACACAAATAAAGTCAGAGTAAGAAAGTGAGAGAGAGAGAGATTGATTGTAATTTGCATTATACCGCTGCAAGAAAAAGTATGTGAACCCTTTGGAATAAGCAGGTTTTCGTCATTAATTGATCATAAATTGTGATCTAATCTTCATCAAAGTCGCAAGTATAGACACACACAATGTTCTTAAGATAACAACACACAAACAATTATAATATTTCATTTATTTACTGAACACATCTCATTAAACATTCACAGTGCTGTGAAAAATGTAATTGAACCCTCGGATCCCTTTGGCAGGAATAACCTCAACCAAGAGGTTTCCTGTTGCTGCGGATTAGACCTGCATAGCGTTCAGAAAGAATTTTAGAAACTTTTTCCTTACAAAACTGATTCAACTCATGCCATATTCTGAGGTCATTTCAAAACATCTATATTGGGTTAAGGTCAGGGCTCTGACTGGGACACTCCAAAAGATGGATTTTCTTTTTTTTTAAGATTCTGTTGGGGATTTACTTTGATGTTCAGGATCATTGTCCTACTGCATCACTCAACTTATACTGAGCTTCAGCTGGCGCACAGCCACCCTGACAATATCCTGTAGGGTATCTTGATGAACTTAGGACTTCATTTTTTCCTCAATGATGGCAGGCGGTCCAGGCCCCAAAGCAGCAAAGCAGTCCCAAATCACGATGCTCCATCCACCATACTTCACTGTTGGGATAATGTTTTCATGTTGGTATGTTGTGCCATTTTTGCACCATATGTAGTGCTGCGTGTTCCTCCCAAACAATTTAACCTTAGTTTCATCAGTCCACAAATAATTTTCCCAGTAGTGTTGTGGAGTTTCAAGGCAGTCTTTGGCAAACTTAAGGCACAAAGCAGTTTTTGTTGGAAAGAAACTGCTTCCTTCGTGGTGTCCTGCCATGGACACCATGCCTGTTTAATATTTTCCAGATATTAGACTCAGAGATGTTAACCAGTTCCAATGATTCCTTCAAGTCTTTAGCTGTCAATGTAGGGTTCTATTTTACCTCATTAGGCATTCTGCGGTGTGCCTTTGAGTCACTTTGGCTGGACGGCCACTTCTAGGGAGAGTAGCCACAGTACTAAATCTTCTCCATTTATAGACAATTTGTTTAACTGTGGTCAGATTAATATCTAAGCTCTTCGAGATATCTTTGTAACCCATCCCAGCTTTTTGCAAAGCAATAATTCTTGATCGTAGGTCTTTTTTGTGAGGCATAGTCCACGTCAACAGATGCTTCTTTTGAATACCAAAGTCAATGTAGCTCTAACCCACACCTCCAATCTTGTTTTACTTGTTTTTCTATTACTTGGATGCCAGGTTTCCCAACTCCTGTCTCTAATTAGCCAAGGGGGTTCACATACTTTTTACAACCTACTGTTTGAATGATGTATTCAATATGTACATGAACAGTATAGTAATTTGTGTGTTAGTAGTGAAAACATATTTTGTTTATTCATTATTGTCATCATATAACTTGTTGAATTCAAACCAGAATTGGTGACAAATTTATACATAAATGCAGGTAATTTACATACTTTTTATTGCCAATGTAGTTACATAAAAGGTTCCACTGGAACACACATACTGATTAAATGTATACATTGAATGCATTGTAATTCATTTTGGATACATACACAATTTGTGTAGGTTTTATGTCAATAGGTTACCTTAACAGTAGGTTGAATTTAAAATCCATCTGTGCTCACTGAAATTCGATATGCTGCCCCCAGTGTCCAAAGTGGTAAGTGTTGTTGGGTGTATTGGCACGTGTGAGCTCCATATTCCGGGTGAAATGTCCACAGAGCGGCACTTAAAGGGAGTTGTGAAAAATGTCTGATGGGAGATGCAGCTTCAGTGATTCTGTATAATGTGGCCGAATTCCAATGGTAGTGGAAGTCTCGAAAACAATATGTCAACGTCTCGTATAATTATGTTGGTTGCCAACATTGGTTGTGCTAAAGGTTTATCTGGGCCTTGCTCTGCTATGTTCAGCCTTTATATATTGATACAGTAGTAGTCTGTGCATATACTGAAGCAGCAAAACCTCAAAAAAGAATGTCACTTCAGTCAACTTTTTAAAACGTCTTTGTCTTAGTCAAGTTATGCAAAATCAAGTTATTAGATCAAGCCAACCTCTTCTGTTCTTGTAGCCAGCAGATAGAGTTATAGATTACATAACTAGATGAAAGTCAGTAATCATATTGAAATTATGTGAACTGTCGATAATGGCTCTAGAAAGCTGATGTCCTTGACCTCTGCCTGCTTTTTTCTTGAGGCTTTGCATTATTCAAACTGACGGGTCAAAATACTGTTGATGCCTCAAAAGAAATACTGCACAGAACATTACAAGTTTGCTATCTTGATTCATTGTTTTATCTTACTATCATGTATTCTGTGATGAATTCCATTTAATTGGTGATAATGAGTGCATCAAACTGTAGCTATGTTCTAAAACCAATTAATATGCCTACCTAGGCAGCATATTAAGTAGGGATGCACCAACAGAAAATGTGTGTGCAGATACTGTATCCGATTATTGAGAACAACATCTGCTGATGCTGATATAGATAGTTTGGTGGTTCTGTCTTTTTATGATACCTTGTATCAAATATAACTGATAATTAATTACAAAACTTTTAAAATAATTTCATGGAACAGTTCACCCAAAAATGAGAATTCTCTCATCATTTACTCACCCTCATGCCATCCCAAATATGTATGACTTTCTTTCTTCTGCATGACAAAAATGAAGATTTTTAGAAGAATATCTGAGTTCTGTAGGTCCATACAATGCAAGTGAATGGTGGCTAGAACTTTGAAGGTCTAAAAAGCATATAAAGCATAAAAGTAATCCATACGACTCCAGTGGTCAAATCCATGTCTTCAGAAGCTACAGTAAACATTATGATAGATGTGGGTGATAAACAGATCAATATTTAAGTCCTTTTTTACTATACATTCTCATCTCTGCCCAGTAGGTGGCGATATGCACGAATAATTTGAATTGCCAAAAAAAAAAAAAGAAGAAAAATGTGAAAGTGAATGTGGAAGTGGAGATTTATAGTAAAAAAGGAATCAATATCACAATAATGTTTTGAGTAAGTTGATGGGTTCCAAACGACTCCAGTGGTTTAATCCGTGTCTTTTGAAGCGATACGATTGCTTTGGCTGAGAAACAAACCAAAGTCCGTATTCACTTTAAATCTTGACAATCCAACACTGTATTGTATGGACAAAAATAGCTGCTTCAGGAGACGGTCCACGGTCTCTTCTCACATCATAAAGTTATTTCAAAACTCAAATCATTATTTCATGTTCATTTATGAAGTAGATTATCTGTAGACGATGCTTTATAACAAAACAGTTCACAAGTCAGTTTTTATATTAATATCAATTACATTTTTACATTTATATTTAAATCACATTTTAATGTGTACGTATACATTTTTCAACTACAGGTTTTGTTTATTCTGCAAAATATGCTTTGTATTCAATAAATATTTGCTTGTTTATCTCTAAAGCGCACTTGATTTTTGTTCTTGCCCATCAAATTTGGTGTTATGGTGCCTTAGATATCAGTCAGAAACCAGTTTCTTTTAGAGGTAGCTTCATACAAAACCACTGCCTGTTTTGGCATTGACTGACTGGCAGCTGTCTTTGGTATTAGACAAAGCTGTTGTGTGTGGGAGCTACGTATATTGGACAGAGGTTTTATATGTTGTTCAAACCAGGGGTGGACTGCAGGGAAGAGAAATTGGCCCATGATTTTACCCAAAAGGGTTTCTTTTCTTTTCTGCATATCACTGCCCCCTTCGGCATATCACAGCGCCATTTTGTGGCCCGTTCTGCTTAACGCGGCGGCTCATTTCAGCTTAGTCCAGGTTCTCCCGATGGCTAGTCCGCCCCTTATCGGCCCCAAAGTGCGTCTGCCCACCGGGAAAATGCCTGGCATGCCAGATTACCAATCCAGCCCTGGTTCAAACACATACAGACTATCCGCACATACATGTAGAAACATCACACACACACACACTTGTGGACATTGCTGTTACATCAGAGACTACAAGTGTAGCTGCTAATCAGCTGTTTGGTTTAATTAAGTTTCTGATTACTGTAAATAGCAATTAGTACTGAAGTTAGTTTAAAGGTAAAACACAGCGTCCACCTAAACACAGTGAAATTACCTCAACTCACCTAACATGTGCACATCCTCTCCTCTTTTTTGCCTGCCAAAAGAAAATGCACAGGAGATTTCCTTTTCACAAATGTGTTTGTCAATGTATTGATCTATTTTCCCTCTCAAATTCAAACCAGAGGAAAAATAAAATCACAAAAGATCTCAAACTTGCTCATGGCACATTTTATCCTTCAGTAGTGATATCCTAAAGAACCAGATGAACCAGGCTCACCAATTCGTGTGTATAGGTGTATGTGCATGGATGTGCACAGTGTGTCATGTTACTCTCAGTTTAAGCGTGTGTGTGTGTGCCTTTTGGTAATTGTATTCAACTTTCATATCTCAAGTTGTAATAATTTGTTTTATTAAATTGTACGAGCTGGTTTAAATAACATACTGTGATGAGGAGGAGGGCAGGGGCGTGACTATGCATGCCGGCCCTCAATCAGGCTAATCAGCCCCTCTCCTCAGCTGATTGGGGGCCGGGCATGTATAGTCACACCCCAGCCCTTTCCTCCTCCTCATCACACATACTCGTTTTTAAAATAGTTTTATTATCTTCCCTGAGGTCAACTGATAATGTTAGTAAAGTTTTTTTGCACCAAAACAGTCATAATTTAGTAATATATGATAATTTCCCACCCTGTCTCCAGCCCTCTTTCTGAACCGCTCGGTTTTGGCATAAGCGCCTCCTTAAATCTTCTGATTGGCTTACATTGTGCAGCCCATCTAAAAAAGCCATATTTGAAACTCAATAGTTTCAACAACATTATATGTTAACATTATATGTTGTAAACAACATTATAAAACTATATTTCAGGGTTTACACATAACACACATCCAACACATTACATCTGAATATATTAAACTGTTCACTCAAGCAGCACCATAAACTATCAAACAGTCATGACATTTGAAATACTCATGAATGGAACTGTTTACTTACTGTTTTGCATCGGGTCCAATAGTGTTTTGACTGCCCCATCCTTCAATAACAGTTTCTTTGCAAAGCTTGAATCATGTTATGACTGGTTCACAAGCAATCCATGCTGACATGAGCCAAAAAAACATCCAAGCCACTTAAATACGCTGAAGACACATCCAGTTTCCAGGATAATCGTGCACTGAGGTGCACATTGCCGGAAACGCATCCAAACGGTCAAAAGACGTGCATGTTTACAAACACCAACAATTAAAAACAGCGCAGATGGATGCGAGAACAATTCCAGGATGTGTTTGTGCTCAAAACAGTAAGAGCAGCTTAGCTGATGAAACCGAATGTAACCGCGTCTTTAAAAAGAGGTGCGAAATACATGACAACGATCAAAGACGTCTGTCTAGTGTATGTTTATATACAAAAATAACTCAGAAAAGTCTAGATGTGTCCCATTTGGTGTTCAGGAATAGTTAGGCCACACTAGGCCACACATTTTTCTCTGTAAACGAACTTAGCACCAGTGGTCGGGCCCAATGGTGCGATGACGTAAGGTAGGTGATGTTGTTGCTGCAGAGGTGGACATGAATTACTGAGCCCCCTAGTAACGTAGGGAAGCCACAGAAGTAGATAACAGGGCGTTTGTGCAGCTTGGTTTCAATAAATGCTTTTATTGCATTGGGGATAAAGTTTTGAGTTCTGAAATTTATAGTATGTTTTTATGGTAGAATTACCTCTTATATGTCAAAATATCAAGGACATTTTGATTCCACATGACATGACCCCTTTAACAAAAAATGTACAACTTTTAAAAATAAACATGTCAACGAATAATGTCATTACAGTTTTTGTAAGTAACATTTTCTTTTTTTAAAGTTGAACCCCTTATCCAAACCCAAACCCTACCTAACCATGATTTTAATAAAATCACTGTGTACGACAGAAGAAAGAGAAACATCTGGAAGTTTAAATCCAAACCTAAACCTAACCATACCGTTTAATCCCTTCCCAAACCCTAAACCTAAATGATGATTATATTGAAAAATTACTTTTGCGTACCACGTGAGAAATCCTGGTTTCCTAGTTTCATGGTTTGGATACGTCAACTGTGGCGCCATCTTGGAACGGTCAACAAGGAGAGCTGTTTCAACTGGTTTGAATGCAAGTGAATGGAGGAGATGCCTCAGACTAAGCGCCATGCTCAGACCGCTGCATAAACTGCTTTTGTGTGGAAACAGGATGTGTTCCATAGCTGCTAATAAGGTATCTACGTATGAATATCTAAGCAGAGGAGGCTTACGTCACGCAAGAGGCAGTTTGAATTTCACCCTCATCAACGGTCTGGTCAGAAGCGAAGATTTTTAGTAAAAAAAAGTTTTAAATATTGATCTATTTCTTACGCACACCTAGTGTTTCGCTTCAGAAGACATTAATTAAGATGGCTATACGTGCTTTTTGGAACGTAAGAATTTGGCACCCATTCACTTGTATTTTATGGACCTACAAAGCTGAAATATTTTTCTAAAAATCTTGTTCTGCTGAAGAAAGACATCTGGGATGGTGAGAGAATGAAGAGACAATTGTTGGATTTGAGGCTAGCTTAAATTTGATGCCTGTATGATATCGATTTGAAATTATGTTTGTTGATTTGTCTCTATGGGAATAAAAGACGTACCTTTCTTTTCATATGAGCCAAGTCATACAATATCTTTTGATTTCGCCATCTCGTTCAAATTACTACAGGTTCTCAAGAGACTACTATATGTTGGTTTATTCTTCCAGCACTCTACAATTTCACTTACTGTATATCTTTGTACATCTAAAGCCTTTCACTAGTCTATTTGACACTGCTATTCAGGTCATTATATTTAGGATAGGAATCACAGACAATGTTAATTTTATTTCCCTGTTTTTTTCTAATAGACTGCAGTGAGATTTAATGGAGATGAAATTCCTTCAGTTTCAGATCTTAAACATGTCTTAAACTGTGTTCATATTTACCAATATATAATATTTTTACCAAAGTCTTGAGTAAAAATAGTCAGAGATTTATTTTTGTTTCTTTGAGCAGTGCAGTTTTCCTCTGGTTTTGTGGTCTTTACCAAACAGATAGTTTTACTAACGTGTAGAAATGTTCTGAAACATTTCATAAATGTGTCTTTGGCTTAAATACAGAATGAGAAAGAGAGAAACAGAAAGATACAGTCCTCTGCGTTTCCTTAAGTGGAGAGAATATGGTGTATTGTCTGAAAATCAGATTATCCATCTCCCTGCCAAACTGAAGCGTTGGTGTTTTTACAGTGCTTGTAAGGCAATACTGTGTTGATATTTCTCAAGCATTCGATCTGTCGTCTTTTTCCTCTCCCAAATTTTGCGCAATTAATTCAACTCAAATTGATTTATGCACAGACTCCATTCATAGTGGTGCTCCGTTTTTGTTTTTCATAGACTTTATGGTTTTTAGAAAATGTAATATTACAATTTTATAATCTTCCATTGACTTTAAAATTGTTTAAGTACAATTTTGAAATGTGTAGAATGTTTGCAATTCACAGTCTTGCAGACAATGATGACCTAATTTTAATATTAGCAAACTGAATTGCAATTGTTCTTGTTTCTTAAATTATTTTGCATAGTGGATTGTGATTTGTCTTCCTTCTTGTGTTTATTTGTATAGTGAATTAGAGAGGCATACATTGTATTTTATGGCCATTCAGGTGGCAGTACTTCCTGGTGGATAAAAAGCATTCTAGTGAAATCAAAACATCCAATGGGTGAAGACTCCGAATACTACTAGCCCTATTCCAATTAGCATAACTATATCACTCAGACAACTTCATTATCATAGAGTCCACAACTATGGCAATGCATTTACATTTGTTATTTGGGGTACCTAGAGCCATCACAGGCAAAAAAAGGCTCAAGACCTAGTTAGCATGAGAAACTTGTCTTCATACACATACACTCTTGGTCAAATGGACAAACAGGATGCCCGCCATTGGTAGAATCACAGAATCACAATTCTGAATACCTTGAAAGTTCAATACAATGTGCATCACTTTAGTTTTCCATGTTATATGAAAGGCAGTAGACCGCCTGATCTTATAATTACACTTAAAGGAATAGTTCACCCAAAAATGAAAATTTGCTGATAATTTACTCACCCTCAGATGTATCTGAGTTTCTTTCTTCATCAAAACAGAATTTAAAATTTTTAGAATTTCATTTCAGACGACCTCCTCTAAATAATGCAAGTGAATGTCCTCCATTTTTTGATGGTCCAAAATGCATATTTAGGGTGCACCAAAATAATCCACGCGACTGCAGTCGACAAACTACAAATGGGGCGGCTGTGGCTCAGGTGCTAGAGTGGGTTGTCCACTAATCGCAGGGTTGGCAGTTCGATTCCCGGCCCACACAACTCCACATGCCGAAGTGTCCTTGGGCAAGACACTGAACCCCAAGTTGCTCGCAATGGCAGGCTAGCGCCTTGGATGGCAGCTCTACCGTCATTGGTGTGTGATTGTGTGTGTGAATGGGTGAATGAGACGCAGTGTAAAGCGCTTTGAATACCGCTAAGGTTAAAAAGGTGCTATACTATAAGTGCAGACCATTTACCAAATGTTTGCTTCATGCACCTCTGTGACGCAAGCTTGTTGGTAAGTTCACGCGTTATGTGGAGGAGACAAGAGAAACTTGCTAAGACCAAGTCAAACCAAAACAATATATTTTGTATTAATTTCCAATTAATAACAAAAAAAAAACATTACTGCAGTAAATAGCATCCTTTATTTTGGAGCAATGCCGTTGCGTTATTTACTTGTGCTTTTTCTTTAGTAGAAATATATAGACTATACTAGTTGTAGTTAGTGAAACCAAGTGCGAGAGCATTTACTGAGATTTACAGGGTTTACTCAGTGAGATCAATGGTACAGGTGATATCACACAGAAGAGAAACTTCACAAACTTATTTATGCAGGCAGTGATGAGCGAGTGAATTAGAAATTGGGTGATGAAGAGAGGAGCGCTGAGGGAGGTGCAGAGCCCCAGGGAGGTGTGACAATGACAAAGTTTTCACACATACCTGAGTTCGCTGGAAAAACAGCATGGGCACAGCCGATTAATTAAGATATCGACCCTTTGTTTCTTTCGATGGTCTCACAATGTTCACTGCGCACCCTCAAATAATTGAGAGAATGTAGGTGTGCACTGATATTCAGGTTCAGCGCGATAAGCCAGAGATTCAATCGGTCATGATTATGTATAAGCAATCGATGAAAAGCTAATACTTTCCCCGGCGTGCATTTTCTTTGGGGTTCCTGAAGGTTGAAGCATCCAGGATACACACGCCAAATGACCGTTTTGAACAATACAAATCTACAGAAAAGACAATTACATGAGCATGCGTCACAGAGATGTACAGAAGCAAATATTTGTCGTTAAAAAGTATATAAGTATTTCAACCGTAAACCAATCGTTTGCATTCAGAAGAACCTTATTTGTCAACTGGAGTCATGTGGATTATTTTGATGCATCCTAAATATGCATTTTGGACCGTCAAAAAATGGAGTACACTCACTTGCATTGTTTAAAGGAGACGACCTGAAATGAAAACCTAAAAATCTTAAATTCTATATTGATGAAGAAAAAACTTGTCATCTTGGATGGCCTGAGGGTGAGCAAATTAATCACAATTAATCACAATTATTCACATATATCAATATTTAGCTGAGAATGACTTTCATTCAATACAAAAAGTAACCCTATTATCAGCCATCTTCCATCTGAGGTATTTACAATTGTTCGTTCTATCTACTCATGCTACAGATGGATACTTTAGGAGAGGCTCACTTTGTGTTACATCTCTAGTCGTAAATGCTATGTTTTTAGGACGCTCTGTCAAGTTAAGTGTAATTTGAAACACTGTAAAATGTTCATTGAGATACCTGAATTCTGTTGTGTTCTGTCCAGCTTTCTTTGAATGTAAAAGTGTGTTAGTGGAAAGCTATGCTGCCTTATACAAGCCATATCAAGATGGTATATCAACCTTGAATTGGCCTGATAGTAGGAACATTAATAGATAGTAATATTAATGACGTAAGGTAGTAATAGTAAAGTGACATAATGACGTATGGATGATTGATATAAGCCAGCGAAAATCCGATCCGACAGCTCAAAATACAAATACTTTTTACAGGTTTACTGTAGCAAATCGGGGTAAGGTAAGGACATGTTTTGAACACTGATTGTTTATATACGCAATCAGTCATAGCAATTTGTTAATTTTTAACCAAATAATCTTACATAAGTTGTGTTTTTAGCTGTTGATGTTTACTGTACATGTTACTGTCGTATAAGATATTTTAAAGCTAATGAAAACTATTTTTTATATTATTATTTTAGATATTTTGTGATATTTTACATATTGTTTTATTTATATTCTGTGTTCAATTACACACTTTGATCCACACTTAACACACAATTTGCTATAATATAATTCTGATTGAATAAGCCTCTGTTTAGCTAAATAATAAGTTAAAGTTTTTTAAGATTTAATACGATTTTTTTCACTAAGCCAAAAATTGGACTTTTTGCCTATGTAGAACACAACTTTGAGATCCAATTTAAAATGTCATTTTGAATGTTTTAAGGATTCAGATTCATGCAGTGTCCCACCGGAGGTGCTCATACCATAGTTTGAGATCCAATCTTCTAGATAATTCCTCTGTGTTTGCATCTCATTTCTCTGCTTTATGCTGCATCTGACTTTCTTTTCCCCACCTCAACGATGAGCACAGGCAGGAAAGATGCCGATCTGACTGAAAGGACATGGCAGCTCGCAGGGAATGATGGGATATGTGCATTCGGATGCATTCAGCTGTATTCAGATCAGTGTTCTGGCTCCTATTGTCTGTGCATCTTCTTGTGAAATCTTAGAACGCCCTCTCAATCCATTGTTATGCTCCTAAAGCCGAATGCTTATCCATCCTTCCTTTTGAAGCACCGTCCCACACCTCTTTCTCCTGCGCTTTCTCACTTGTATTTGTTTATTCACACCTTCTCCTCTTGACTCTCCAATGGACTGGTCCAGATACATTCTACATAGTCTCTCTCTCCAACACATGCATACACAAACTCTTAAAGCTGGCTTTGGTTCTGATCTGTGCTTCTGGCCCTTCTCCCAGGGTTCTGTTGTTTGATGGGATTTGAGCTTTGGCATTAAAATTGCAATATCTCTTTCTCTCTCTATCACTCACTCACTCACTCACTCACTCACACACTCACACACTCACACACACACACAGTATATACACTAACTGAACTATAATCAAAATGATTGCTATAAGGAACTCTGTACATGTATACAGACTTATAAAAGCTAAATTGGACAGATGCAGGCACATCCAATGCACAGCAGCCCACATGCACACACACTATAGAGATACAATTGCTCAAACGCTCTATGCTGGCATGTACAGTAATGTAGATGCATTTATGAATGTGAGAGGAATTGGAATAAAGGTTTTCTGCCTTGCCCACTTCTCATATGATGAGAGAAGGTTTTTTTTTTACTATGCCCTTGTTTCCTGTAAACCTACACAAGCACATTTTAATCTGCTCTTCCAACAGCAATAATTGCCATTGAGGTGTGCATATGTCTGTGTGCCTTTAAGCATTTTTTATATGCAAGAGTGAGTTATGTCTTTTTAGTGACCTCCCTGGCTAAACAGTGGGGAAAGAATCTTCTGGAGTGACGGATCCAGCCGCCAAAAGCTCCCACATCAACTTCACCACATGCATCCTCCATTGCCTGGAGAAGAGGAATACGTGCGAGAGGATGCCATACGCCATCGCCATGCTAAAAAAAAAAAAAAAAACTCTTCTGTTGGGTTTAGTAATGGGGAATGTGGTAGGATGTACAGAACAATAAATTGTGGGTGGTCGATAAACCAGTTGCAGACCAGAGCAGCCCGGTGGAAACTCACGTTGTCCCAGATGACAACATACCTGTGCTGCTCTACTCCACTCCTCTGCTCAGCTGGAATGAGGATAGAATGTGGTGAGAATGGCAGTGTTGTAGGGCCAAGGTTGGCATGGTGATGAGGACGCCTTGATATTCCCTCCACTTTGTCCAGGGACATTCTCAATGGCACGGTGGACAATAATGTTCCGTCCCTGTCCACCTCTTTTGGCTAGGTTGCAGCCAGCCTCAATGTATATATAAACATGCTGAATAGCAGTGGCATCCAGCTCCAAGTCTCTCTGAAACAGACAAGACAATGTGAAATAGACCTAGAGCAGTCTATATGGTGAAGCACAATACACTAGAATACAGTACTGTAATGCTTCTATACAGTGCTGATATGACAGTAAATTCACAATATAATACTTACACATATTCATAGCGCGGTTCTTTAACCCTCTGAGTTTTGCTCAAATGGCACCATGTAGCCCTGTTTCAACCAGATTTGGTTGCACTGTAATACATGGTCCAATGTAGGTCCAAAGCCCACCTTGTGAATATCATTGAATATGGAGTTCTCTTACGAGAGGTTCTCTCGTATTGCGTAAGCTAGCTTACGCTACGGGAAAGATTCATCTTTTCTGAGATATTGAAGCCAAAAAATTATCCTTAATTTTGTATCCATTGTCAACGCAGTGCAGCAGCTGCATACCTTGAGCGGGCTAGCTAGCGAGCTCATTGGTTGCTCTGCGGCAACTGCTGCAGCCTATAGACGAACTTGAGTGAACTCGCGTCCAATGACAGGCTCCCGCGCCGTCACTGTATCAAAGCCCGACAGAATGGGCATGGCTAGAGTGCATATAAGCGTAAGTTCGTAGGCTGGAACTCTGATATTCATCTATTCAGCGAAGCTCTTCACATCTCTGAACTGCAGAAGCCGCGTCGCCGTTCGAGGGGCATCTAGCAAGCTTGGACAGCGCTCGAAGAAGCCGGCCGTCTTCGCCACCTTCAGCCATCCTGCGAGCTACGCCATCCGGCGACGTATCCTTTTTAGAGCAAGCTAGTTCCTCAGCGAACTTCACAAAAAGAGCAACGAGCGTCTTTTTAAAGATGCCTCGCACCACCTGCGCCTCATGCTGCGCCCCTCTCAGCGCCGGAGACTGCCACCTCATCTGCGCTCTCTGCCTGGGACTGGAACATGCAGAGCTCGCCCTCGCTGATGGCGGATGCGACCTCTGCGAGGAGCTTCCGATGTCGACCCTGCGGGCTCGACTCGAAGCACTCAAAACCGAAGCCGCCGCGCCGCCTTTCGTTTCGCCGCGCAGAAAGAAGTGCCGCTCCCAAAGGCTGCCGGAACCGGTGTTAGAAGCGACTACCTCGCCGGAGCCTCTCCCTCGAGCCTCGCTTTCACCCTCCCCGCCCCCCCGGGACGCGCAGTTGCCACAGAGCGGCCGCACTGTTGCCATCTCGGATGACGAGGCGGAGGATAAGGGCTGCTGTTCCATCATGGCTTCGGACAGCGAGGAGTGGTCAGGCTCCCAAGCCTCCTCCTCGGCCCAGGAATCCAGCAGGACCCGCGCCGGAGTCGAGGAAGAACTAACGCGCCTCCTCACACAGGCCGTCGACTGCCTCGGGCTTGAGTGGTCACCGCCCTCTGAGCAGGCTCCCAACAGACTCGACGGCTGCTTTCTTCAGAGCTGTCGCCGCGTGGCGCCCTCGGCCCGGGCCGCTCCCTTCCTTCCGGAACTCCACGCCGAGCTCTCTAAATCGTGGAACGCGCCTCTCTCGGCCAGGAACCGATCCCATGTCTCCACCTCTCTCACTTCGGTGGATGGCGCCACCGAGAGGGGCTACTCTTCCATCCCTCCGGTCGAGGATTTGGTAGCAGCACACCTTTGCCCGCCCTCCGCGAGATGACGGTCTAAGCCAGTGCTCCCGTCTAAGGCCTGCAGAACTACTTCCGCCTGTGTTGGCCGCGCCTATGCCGTCGCCGGCCAAGCCGCATCTGCTCTGCATTCCATGGCCGTTTTACAGATCCTCCAAGCGGACCTTCTTCGAGAGTGGGATGAGAAAGGCAGGCACCCAGAGGCTATTTCAGATCTAAGGAGCGCGACGGATCTCGCCCTTCGCGCCACCAAAGCTGCAGCTCAAGCCCTAGGGAAGTGCATGGCCGCGCTGACTGTGACCGAGAGACACCTATGGTTAACGCTAGCCGACATGGGAGAAGCTGAACGCTCCACGTTCCTCAACGCGCCGCTCTCTCCGTCCGGTCTCTTCTGTTCCGCGGTGAGTGGCATTGTTGACCGTTTCTCGGAAGTCCAGAAAGCCACCCAAGCCATGAATCTCTTCTTGCCTCGTCGCGCTAGCTCCTCTGCAGGCCGCCCACGTGACCAGCCTCCTACACGAGCCTCTTCACAGCGCCCAGCTCAGCAAAGCCAGACTTCTCAGCGTCGACAGGGCGGCCGCCCTAGAACGCGCTCAGATGGCCGCCGCAGACCGCCGCCCCCCCGCGGGCCTCGGCCTAAGATTGCGCTGAAACCTGAGCAACTGCCCGCTTTACGCCTTCCCTCCCGTTTCGCTATTGCCACAGGTAATGCAGAGGATCAGGGAAACGCGTCACTCGGTGCTCCTCATAGCCCCGCGCTGGGAGACATGGTTCCCGGAGCTTACGCAGCTGTCACTGACAGCCCTGTGGCCCATTCCAGTGAGAGCAGATCTCCTCTCTCAAGCTCGCGGCACGATCTGGCATCCCCACCCAGAGCTGGGCGCTGCACGCGTGGGTGATCAACGACTACCCGTCGCTCTCCCAGAAGGGGTAATAAACACTATCATACACGCTAGAGCCCCTTCCACGAGAAGACTCTATGCGTCCAAATGGTCTGTGTTTTCAAAATTGTGCACCGACAGAGACCTGGACCCACGGACATGTGGGGTGTCGTCGCTGCTCGTGTTTTTACAAGAGCTGCTGGATAAGGGCAGATCCCCATCCACGCTCAAAGTTTACGTGGCGGCCATCGCGGCGTTCGCTGAACCCCTGCACGGCCAGTCACTGGGAAAAACGAGCTGGTCATCCGCTTCATCAGGGGAGCTAGAAGGATGAACCCCCGCACCCCCAACGGTTCCTATCTGGGATCTTTCCGTAGTTCTCGAAGCTATGTAAGCCCCCCTTTCGAACCGCTTCAATCCGTGGATTTGAAATACCTTTCACTCAAAACCGTTTTTCTAACTGCCCTGTCATCAGTTAAAGGTGTGGGAGACCTTCACGCGCTGTCTGTCAGCACTGCGTGTCTTGAGTTTGGACCAAGTGACTCCAAGGTCATTTTAAAGCCTAGACACGGCTATGTCCCCAAGGTGATCGGTACTCCTTTCAGAGCACAAATCATTTCCCTATCGGCGCTGCCAGCATCCGATAGCGAACGCGACGCCAATCTCCTTTGCCCAGTCAGAGCACTGAGATTGTATACTGCGCGCTCCGCCTCATTCAGACACTCTGAGCAGCTTTTCGTTTCGTTCGGAGGGCGCACCAAAGGTTTCGCCGCCTGGAAACAGACACTGTCTAGATGGATAGTGGACGCTATTGCTGCCGCGTACGCGTCAAAAGACCTACCATGCCCGTTAGGCATTAGGGCTCACTCCACTAGAGGCATGGCCTCCTCGTGGGCATGGTCCAGCGGGATTTCCATTCACGACATATGTGTGGCAGCGGGCTGGGCTTCCCCCTCCACCTTTGTCAGATTTTACAATCTGGAAATGCCCGCCCTGCAGGCAAAACTACTAGCGGTTTAATACGCTACAGCTCCCCTGGTGAGCTGCACTGACGGGACACATTCCACACAGACCGGCACCGCCGCTCTGTCTTTCCCTTCCCACTATGTGCTTATGTATTACACACACACTGGCCCGCACTCTTGCCGGCCAAATATTATTCCCCCACTCACAAGGGCTCCCCCGGGTCCCCCCACCCCCGGGGCTCATGCAGTGGATGCTTGGCGCGCACGGCGTTGACAATGGGTTCCCGTAGCGTAAGCTAGCTTACGCAATACGAGAGAACCTCTTGTAAGAGAACAAATCGATACCTAACGTAACCTCGGTTCTCTCTAGATGAGGGAACGAGTATTGCGTAGCCGGCGTGCTCGCGCCACGAGCGATTTTCGCTTCATTCAATGAAAACCAGGGTTCCAGCCTACGAACTTACGCTTATATGCACTCTAGCCACGCCCATTCTGGCGGGCTTTGATACAGTGATGGCGCGGGCGCCTGTCATTGGACGCGAGTTCACTCAAGTTCGTCTATAGGCTGCAGCAGTTGCCGCAGAGCAACCAATGAGCTCGCTAGCTAGCCCGCTCAAGGTATGCAGCTGCTGCACTGCGTTGACAATGGATACAAAATTAAGGATAATTTTTTGGCTTCAATATCTCAGAAAAGATGAATCTTTCCCGTAGCGTAAGCTAGCTTAAGCAATACTCGTTCCCTCATCTAGAGAGAACCGAGGTTACGTTAGGTTTATTCGTTTTCTGCAATTATGCGATTCTGGATTTCTCATAGTCTAATGGTATTATTTACCACCACCATGTTCACAATTGCAGTGTCCTGTTCTGGTCTGAACACCAGTGTCTTCCACCATTGCCTGGCCATCTCAGTTCTGCTGATGATCCACAAATATGATATGAGTGGCTACAGTAAGCTAAAATAATCTCTTTTTCAATAGAAAATGACATTACTGTAACACTGGCCAACAATCCCTGAGTAACAAGCCTACTGATATGTCTATAGTATTCATACATAACGAGCATAGTGTAGATGGTGGGTAACTTACTGGTTTTAATTTCTGAATGTACGGATGATAGATGCAACCGTGTTGTGGCTCAGGTTGGGCTGAACTCTCTGCCCAGCCTCTCTCACTCAATCCATGGTTGAGCACATGGTCAACCAATGTGGCCCCAATCTCATCTGAGACAACTGTCCTTCCTCATCCTCCTCTTACTCTCATTCCTGCACCTCTAGCTCTTGCTTCACTTTTGACTTGCATTTTCCTCAAACACAAGAGCTCATCTGTGGACATTTGTAGTGCTAAATCTCTGATTTCTAAGTTAACAATTCAGTAACTAGTGTTTACACCTGTGAGGAGTGGGTGTAGCCAATTGGTGTATAGAGCTTGGCATTGTGATTTTGCGTTGCTTTCGAAAAGATTTTAATTTTGAATGCTGTGCCTAACGTAGAGAACTGTGTGTTTTTTTTTTTTGCATAAAGTGTAATATAGAATTGAAGTGTAAAGCAGGAATTGTGCTTGCAATTTTGCAGACTTGGTTTAGGGATTTGGTACATGAGTTTCAGATTTCGGTGATTGTGTTTCAAGTTCCAATTTTATCATTTAAACAACTGTGAAAAACTGTAAATAGTTCAGGACACTCTGGGCTGTCAGTAGAGGGTTAAACCTTCGAAGCACAGAGTTATGTGACAAAACAACATGATGCCGATCACAGCAGAGTTTGTCTTTGGGACCAAAACTATGGCAACAAAACTACATCTGGTAAGAAACCTAATTAAGTTTTTATATAAAAAAACAGTTTGAGTCAAAAAATTAGAGTCTCTAGTTGTATCCGATATGCCATTTTAAAAATGTTAGCGATTATTGCAAAACGCCACACTGCTAAACAAAACGTGCACTATAGTGGACAATAGTGCTAGTTTTCATTAGAAATCCTATATTTACTGTGCATTTTCACATTGAGAAAAAAATGCTTTCAGAAGCTTTATATTGAGATAGGATGAAAATTAGGTGCATTTCGAACTGTCCTGAGACCAGTGCAGACAGACAGCACACTGGAGTTTAAATCATTCACTAAACAGGGAGCAAGGGATTATCCTATAGCTTTCAATGCTTTCAAGTGCATTCACTCCTCTGACCGGAAGTTCAGTTTCAGGCTGCAGATGATGTTCGGACCACTCAACATGTTTGTCAGACATGGATCAATGGTAATAGATTCAGAATTGATAATGTACAATTTTATTTTCACATGGTTGGCAGTGATTGGATGTTGGCCATTACTTTGAATCAGAATTATGTATGCATGTGTGGACATAAATTGAGGAAAACGTTTTGCTCTAGAATTATTATTATTTTTGGTTTGCATGTTTATTAGGTGCTAGTAGTTACAAATCAAAAAAGGAAATGGAAAATACACATAGCAGTCATGCTCGGGTCTCAGGAGGAGATTAAGGAACGAAGTGAGGGATATAGCACTTGACATGGAGAGAGCAGTGTAGTGTGTATGTAGCATCCGTGTGTGTGTGTGTGTGTGTGTGTGTCCATGTGTGTGTGCATGGCAATGGTCGGCACTCGCAGCTCATTTCACACACAGCTGAGACTTCAAAGGCAGCCGACATTAACCCTGTGTGGCAAAACCCTGCGTGAAACCGCATTTCCCGCCTTGCCTTGCTCTCCATCGTCTCCCTTCAGACCCACATTCTTATTGAAATGACCTGGTGTGTGCCTCGTCGGTCCAAGAGATAAAACTTCAAACGAGTACATGCACGAATGCGTGACGAGTCCAGGAGCTATCCGTGGCCAGGTGTATATGAAGTCGGCACCTTGCCTCAGGTGTAACTGTAATCAGAATGGTTCTGCAATCTGTGCTGATGAGATTGGGGAACTCTCTCGGTATTCTAAAGCTTGTGATGCACTACATAATTTTTAGGATCTTTATTTAGTTATCAGAACAGTCTCACGCATTCAGACGTTTGGCTATCAGCATAAAGTCTGGTCCACTTCGCAGCTTACTCTGGCCAAAAAAGGCCTGACCACTTAAAGTGAAAATATACTTTGGTTTTCTGCCACATACGCCTGCCTTGACAAACACAAAGCTGTCATTGTGAGGTCAAATGTGTATACTTTAAAATGCTGAGTACTCAATTGTGCACAAGACGGAATGGCGTGCAGAAAATGAAGCATACCCCAGCCTTATGCTCTACAAGCAAGTCTGAAAGCTGTCAGACCTCTATTAGTTAAAGTTTGTGATGTTTTAGATGAATGCTGTAGAAATCAGCCAGTTAATTTAACTGAGCATCTAAGATAAGTAATTGTGAGAGTCCTGATGATCACTCTCTGACAATTAGTCTGATTATAATGATCTTCACGACGACACCAGGATGCTAATGATGGTCTCAAAACTGTGTACTAATGATGATGATTAAAATGTATGATATTGTTGATATAATCTCTATGATGACCTAATGATGATATATACTGCACATATAGACTTGCTTAGCCAGAGTTTTGACTGAGCATAAAGTCTGGTCCACATTGCAGTGTATTCTGGCCAAAAGCATCCTACTTAGACAGGAAGAGACCATCTGGCTGACATGTAACTGGAATAAACACATTTCACATTTTTACGTGATATTTAAGGCCAGATAAACTTGATCTTAAAATAAGCTCAAGGAAATCTTGTTTGCAACATGTTTGACTTCCTTTTTACCATAGTGCACCAATGTACATGTGACAAACGCAACAATTCTATTATACTATTAAGTGTTTCAATCAAAACTCATAAATATATTTCTAAGATTCAATGACATGAAGCTTGCCGTCTTTGCCAAATCCAGCAATTAGTTCAGAGTTTTGAATTCAATGACAGTAGGTAGAATGTTCTGTGACTCTACCCTCCCTAGCAACCAGGCCAATTTTGGTTGCTTAGGAGACTTGGCTGGAGTCACTCAGCACACCCTGGATTTGAACTCGCTGAGCTACCAGGCCCCCATGCTGTAAGTGTTTTTGGGTGTGCACGTGTGAGCTTCATTTTCAGTTTAAAATGTCCAGAAGTGGCACCTAAACAATTAGTATTTTTAGTTTTAAATGATATAATACAGTGAACTTACCTATACCTCAACCCTAAATATAATTGTCTGTAATTAACATGTTTTGTTTCAGAGCAAAATGCAACCTACGAATCATGGTTATCATTGTTTATATGAATGCGATTACTTCCTGGTTCCCACATCTCGGAGGTTACTTGTGGAAAACGCTATCATTAACGAAAAAAAAGATATATATATATATATATATATATATATATATATGCCCTGATGGGGATGCCGCTTGTCAGTAATTCAGCAGTATGGGGTTGATTTCAGTGTACATGAACTTACGAAAGCAGCAAATGTCGATTTCCTGTTAGATCATGTTGATTAATTCTTTGTAAAGCCAGCGAGTCAGAAAACATTCTTGCCATTTTAGTGTGCAGTGTGCATCAAAAACCCTTTCTGAATTTGAAAAATCTAGAAATTAGTTTATTCCTCCCCTCCTGGAACTAGAAATGGTTTGATCTTTTGAGTATAAAATAGTGTTGTTGATGTAGTGTATTATAGATTTGTCACTTCTATAAACTCAGAGTGTGTTTTGTGCTGTATTGCAGGGTTTTTGTCTTGTGATAAATGATGCATCTTTAGCTGGTCTGTTCTTTTATGGGTGTTTGAAGCTGGACAGGGATAAAGCCATTTGTATTGGACTGGATTTGACCCAGAAAGAGGATGATAAAAAAGATGGGAACACAGTATGATTGAGCGATATAATAGTGATTATGTGAGGGCATGTCTGCCTGTTTTTACAGTTGTTGTTGTATTTAGTTATTTGTGATTTAGCAGATGCTGTCTCTCTGAAAGAGAACTACAGTGCACTTAGGGACTTATGGGAAGAGTAACCTGGGGTTAAGTGCATTGATTAAGGGCACAATTACTGCAGGAAACTCTCCAGTACATTAAATGCCCTTTCCAGTGTTTTGGACCTTTAATGTTCACTATGCTAGAGCTTTCAACACTAAGCTACCACCAGCTGACCAAGCCAACTTTATACCAGTTATGTTGCTGCTGGGTTAATATCACGAAGAAATTACTAATAAAAAAAACAGAAAGATATTTTTTCTTAATTTGGGCAATTTAGCACATTGTCCTTCACAAAGTGGACACAATGATTTTTAATTTATTAATTAAAATCAACATAAATTCAATTGTATCGGACACTTCACTGTGTGTATCACTCTGCTTGTGTTCCTGCCGTTCTAAACTAAAGTGTAAGAGCAGTGCAGATCTGTTAAGAGCAACTGTATGTGTGTCTCTTTGTGTAATTTTTTGACATTACATATGTTAACCAGCAGGTGGTGCAAAAGATCATTGTTGGTGTAATACAAGCCAGTTGATGAAGTGAAATGAATCCGTGTCAGTCATTATTTACATACAACAGCACTCTGTGATCGGCTGTACTACTACTACACTACTAAAGCTAGGAAATAGCTTTAAATAGTTTTAAACTGCTTTAAACGAACAACTTCAGCTTTATGGCTCATCACAGCTGGGAGACAAAACAGACTGATTAATTACACAACTCAAGGCACTTACCTCTTATCTGACTTTCTACATTGGATAGGATGTGCTGTTTAAAATGGTGGAGAAGATTGCTGTTTCTATAGTGAATGACTCTTACGCACCGGCTACCACGATATAGATTGAAATACTTCCGCTTGGATGGCTATTTTTCCACTGAGAAAGCTGATCTTCAGAAAGCTGACAGCATCTCTGCTTGGGAGTGGCAACAGGTGATCAAACACGCTCAATCTCTCTCTCTCTCTCTCTCTCTCTCTCTCTCACACACACACACACACACACACACACACACGCACCTCCTTGTTTATCGAATTACTTATTAGAAACAGCACAAGCCCTGATACTATTTCTGAAGTGACATTTGGATGCAAGGCTTGGATGCATCATTTGGTTTGAACCAGCAATGGCAGATTCTGATACTTCACGTAAGAAACTAGTTCCATGCACAAATGAGTTTTTTTATGTACTAATTTTTTCCTAAATTAAAACAATTTACATGTTCATTGAACTGTTGTAAACAAGCAATATCACACTCACAATCATGCTATATGGCCCTAAATCAGCACTGCTGTGATTACCTGCAGCCTCGCGCCTGTGTCCGAATCATAGGAGTGCTGATGTAGGGCCATATAGCACGATTGTGAGTGTGATATTGCTTATATATTATATTATTAGAATGTGCATGTCTTAAACATGATTCTATAGCAGCCACTGATAATCCCAAGGTTTTAAACGACTAAATCCTACATGTGTGTTTCATCAGAGACAACCAGTGAGACATTAGTGCTCTAATTAACAGCTTTTAGTCATGGCTGCCTGGATGACCCCATTTAGCTCAGTGCTGTGAATTGTTAACACTGTAAACTGCCACTTCAGTTATTTTTTTAATATACCAGATTTAAACAAACACTTGTCACATGGTTGCATGTTATAGCCTATGATATTTGTCTGGAATGGGATAATAAAGTTGAAGTGCTGTGGGCATGAAAAGACTTTGCCAACCGTAAAAGTTATGAATGGGGATTGAAATGTAAGCTAAATTTAATTTGTGAGTAGTGGTTGACCGGTATGGGTTTTTTAATGGCCGATGCCGATATCCAGTGAGCAGGTTGGCCGATATATCACACAATTTAATATAGCAAATAACATAAAATAAAAAATAAAAAATAAAAAACTTATTTAGCACTATATTTGCTACATTTCAAACAAAACTTTAACTTTGTGAAAAACAATCTAAAAAAATATATTCAATGGTAGATAGCTGTTTCTTCTGAGTTCTGTTTAGTCATCAAATTTTAGTAATTTATTTGCACATGAAAAAATTGTTAATATATTATGAAGGAAATAACAGTACACACAGTAGTCCAGCAACCATGGGTGGCATGTCCATGTTAACAATCACATTTTCTCCAAAAATACTGAATCAAACCAATTGTACATACAGTGTATAGTGAATAAGACATTTACTCATAACAAATGAGAAGTGCATTTACTTTGAAGTTGCACTTACATGTTTGTGCAGATCCAGCATGAGCCTCAATCTCCTGATAGTTTAAATGGCCTGGATCGCCTGCTTGGATTGTCACAGACTGACCGTCATGATTTGTGTATCAGAGGAACTTTTGATCCTGATCCTGAAGTTTTGATTCTGGCTTATGGAATACACACTTCAGAGGAAGATATTAGATGAGTGCTCGATGGGAAGTAAATTTTCATGAATTTCGTGAATTACATCTGTTTAAATGAGATATCTGCAAATTTGCAAACAGTATATAATATAAGTTTTATTGATGATTGCCTTTTATCATTGGAAAAGAAAGTTAGAAGTTACAGGGAACTGCTGAGGAGAGGCTGATAGAATATGTGCTTTAGAGGTAAATAAATAAGTGCTCCACAGGATGCTGAAGTTGTGTGTTACATCTGTTTAAACAAGATATGCACATATTTGCAGACGGTATATGATATTAATTTTATTGATATTTGCATTTTTCTCTTTAGACAAGACAGTTCAAGTTACAGGGAACTGTTGAGGTGAGAGAGGGAGAATGAAACAGACGAGCACTTTAACGTTATGTGCTCAAACGCATCTGCTCTGATATGCGGACAATTTAAATGGCACTGTGTTGCACACCGGTCTATTATTGTAGTAACACGATGGCACGTAACAAGAAAATGAACCGTGACTGGTCGTTTACATGTCTCAGTATCTTCACATGCAAGCAGATTCTCAGCACCCTCAAGAAACAAATCGGCTAAACAGGAAAATGTATTGGCCTCTGACATGTCAGTCGACCACTGTTTGTAAGTGCTTTAATGTTATACAGATATGAGCATATTAACTGAGCTTAGGCCTGAAATGGTACGCTCTCTGTACAGATCAAAGGAGTAATGATGGGTTACTTGAGTGTGCCCCTATTAAGTTTTCTGTGTAAGTACATGAAGCTAAAATTGGCTCTTAGTCTTATACTGAGCATCTCAGAGATAAGATGAAAATTGGCTTTCAGCTCCATTTAAAATTCATGTGAATGGTCTCAAGATAAAAATGTGTACCGTTTGCTGCATTATAGGATCTGAACAAACACCTTACTCTAAATATTAAACAATGGCATGCAACTCATCCAGCTCTGTTTGTTCTACATACATAAATGATACCTCAAATCATGTGGCTTGTTTAGAAGTGTGCTATTACTTTTTGGAGTTCAATAAAACAGGCGTTCAAATCCCATACTTGCTGTGAATGAGGGACCTGAGCCATATGTAGAAACCAGACTATCATAGATGTTGCGTCCGAAATCACGCACGGTCAGAGTATGTACTGCTTTTGATGAAGAACTCTCTTCTTGGCCGGTAAAAAGTACATTCTTTAGTAGAGGTAGACCGATAAATCGGTTTTACAGATTAATCGGTGCCCATAGTTGCTTTTTGGAACTCGGAAAAAAAACAAAAATTTTTGCAAGAAAAACATATTTTTGCCGATAACTGATTAATTTAAACCAACAATCGGCACTGATTAATTTGATTTTAATTCCAACACGTTCATCTGTGGCAGGCCCTGAAGGATTCTACAGTCATATGAAAATGGCTGGCCAGTACTATAACGATGTTTACTAAAAACTATTGGCCAATACCAAGGCTAATATTTTCAACTTGCCTTATTTTGTCATCAGATCACTGGATTGCTCAGAAATTACATTTAAAAAATGTACAAAGACATACAAAAGCTTTTTATTGTTCTAACTATAAATAATTTCCATTGAACATGGATTGGCTGTGTCGACAGGCCAAACAATTTAAGAGAGCCACAATGTAAGATCAATAGAAAATAAAAAGATTAAAAATATTTGTAAAATAACTAAATATCATAGGATGATGATTGATGTGAAAAAAGGTTATTTTGTACTTCTATTTTTGCAGTTCAAAGCAACAAAAATGTTTTTGTTTTTTTTTACTGTATGTAATAGAACATCACAATTTCATAATATGTTAATGTTAACACAATTCTATTGTGGTGTAATGGAGAATGGAAAATGCCTTCCAGTCCGCTAGAGGGTGCCGCTTGCTTACACAATGCTGACTGAAGTGCTGATTGCAGTCTATTTTTAAATGCAGCCTTAAGTTTACGTAAATGTGTAAGACCATATTAACTCAATCAATACCATACCAATGTCTATGATGTCAATGTTTGCTGGTTCCAAAGCGTTTTGGATGGGTTTACCTCAACACAAATATGTACGTGCTGCTTACACAATGCACGTTTGTAATGATGGTATGTGTATATGTAATTCTATTAAATTCAATATTACATGTACTTAGGAGTGCCAACCCTTCTACATTTTGTGGTTATCATTATTTCTGGATTGTGCACCTTTCTGGGGACTTGGCATGGATCAAACGCATATTTTGAGATTTTCTTGATATCGTTTTACGGGTGTTTTTCCATTCACCGCCATTGTTTCCTCTTGCTGATGGTCACAAATATGGCGGCTGTGGGGAAATAGTGACGTCTGTAGCTGTTTCGAAGGCTACGATCTTTGAAGGCTGCAGTATACCGAGCGTCCTCCTTTTAACAAGCCTCATTTAAACGAGACTGCCTTCGTAGTACAAACAGAACTTATCATGGTTGCTATGACAGCACGCCACTCTTTGTCTGCTATTTGTGGTAACATGCGTGAGCGCTTTGAGTGACAAGGGAATAAAGTTCCTTTGGAAGGGAATGTATGGAGGTATATTTTAGGAGAGTTATAACGATGTAGAGAGAAAAGAAATTAAATATTACAGGTGTACTTTTAGTCTATAAACTTTATTTTAATTATATTATTATTATTATTACTATAATGACACATAGTATATACTCTACGCCCGTCAACTTGTGCTGGAACATCATATTTACAGGCAAATTGGCATTTGTTTTTAGACAAATAATGTTAATTTCCATTGAAGCAAGAAATTGCACCTCATGCATCCTCTGAATTCCCGTGAAAGAAGTTTACATTCGAAGGCTGCATTCAGAGTGTCCTACTCGCTTTTCTGAAACGAGACGCCCTCGGTGACGTATGCTGCCGACAAATGTGACCTCCGGAGGACGCAGCCTTCCAAACAAGACACAGCCAATGAAACGGGTCAATAGTCCCTGGCAGTAAACAGTAAATAGAATGTTGCTATGGGTGCTGTGGAGTGATACAAATAAAAGTTAAGCGAAAAGCACAGCTGTTGACCAATCAGCATCCAGGACCGGAACTATCCATTTTATAAGTTGTAGTATGTTAAGCTGGTGTAAAACATCTGCGCACTCCTCAGTTAATATACTTTACGTCATGGCTTGTTGCGCAGTAACACTGTGTATGAGCAGGTTCTGTGTTTGCATACAGTTCCTGGTTATACTTGTTTTAGGCTCTTCTTTTCTCTTCTCCTTCTTTCCAGTCTTTTTTCTTTTTCTTTCCTTCTACATGTTCTGTCTCACAGCTGTGGTGAATTCCTTGTTATTTTTTCTCGGAGGTGGTGTGAATTCTCTCATAGGTTGCCTCTTTCTGTCAAGTCTTTTGTCCTACTGCAGTTATCATAGTGATGGAAATAAAAGACACAAAAGAGCCAATATGATTTTCAGTGGGCAGAATTTCAATGTCTTTGTTCATTTTTAATGTGTCTGACAGACAAGACAGAAAGAGAAAAACATACAGGAGAGAAAAGACAGATTTGTTTTGTAAAATGTTAACATGCGAGATGTATCTTTTGCATTATGGGCCACGCATGTTAACACCCATCTCTCTCGCTCTCTCTCTCTCTCTCTCTCTCTCTCTCTCTCTCCCTCTCTCCCAGGCAGGGTAAGTTTAGTGAATTTGTAGAATTTGTGACAGCAGAAAATTGTATTGACTGTAAAAAGGATCAGAGACACAACAGTGTCTGGCTTTTCACTTAATTTTTAAAGTTCACTGTTAGTTTAAAGGAATATTCCTGGTTCAGTACACAGAAGATGTACTGAACCAAAATGTATTTAAAGTAATGCATTTACAATGGATGTCTATGGGGCAAGGCTTTCTGGTGGGTTTAAAAGCAGAAATGTGCAGCTGGTATTTTTAAGCATCTACATAAAATTTTACAAACTTTTGTCTTATTTGAGCTGTGAAGTGGTCTATAAAATCATCCTTTTAGTGGTGGGTGTCATGTCTAGATGTGTTTTCTGGTCTTTTATTTTGAAAAGTTTGTTCCTGTTTCCTAGTGATGTGATGTCCTGTTTTCCCTCCATGTTTATGTGTCTTGTTTTCATTGGTTCTTAGTCTTGTTATTGGTTTTATGTAATTGGTTTATTCTAATTGTCTTATCTTTTTGAGTTCTGTTTGTTCATTGGCTTATGTTTCCCCATGTCCATGTATTTAAGCCCTCATGTTTGCCATTGTACTTTGTCGAGAATTGTTTCTGTAGCTTTGAGTCTAGTCTAGTCTAGTCTAGTCTAGTCTAGTCTAGTCTAGTCTAGTCTAGTCTAGTCTAGTCTAGTCTAGTCTAGTCTAGTCTAGTAATAGTCAAGTTGATGTTTGTTATGTTTCACGTGTGGATTTATTGTTGTTAGATTTCACTATTGTAGGTTCACCTGGGTTCTTACATCATCGACTTCATCTGCTCCTGTGTCATTGCCTGTCAGCAATGTTACAGTGGGACTACTTTTCTAGGTGGATGAACTTCTGATTAAGCTATGCTGACATAGTTCTTGTGTTCATACATTTCTCCATGTATCCTTTCGTGAAAGGTATGAAGGTTACCGCATTTAGAAGTTAAGTACTGAAGTACTTTCGAAACAATGTGCATTTTAATGTTTATCTTGATGCAATGCCTTTCCCCATAGACTTCCATTGTAAGTCCATTAGTGTATGCGCATATTTTAATGAAATGAAGGATGAGACAATTTCTCTTTCTACGGTAATCAACAGCATTTCAGCGATACTGATATAGCTTACTTTCATTGAACCTGGAACATTCCTCTAAAAAGTTCTCATGGATTTTCTGTTGGTTTTAAGTGTTAATGTGTTTTTGCATGTGTTTGGTTTGTTTGCTATTTGTGGTTGTGATTTGTCAGTTTGACACAGAGATGCAACATGTTTGCAGAGATCCTTTTGTCACCTAGTAGTTAGTTAATCACCCCATGTTTCCATATACCTTTTAAAAATCTATTACAGCAATAAGACTGACATTTTAAAGGATTCATTTTCTACAAACAAAAATGTATACATTTTTTCTGTTGATTTTTGGGGTAAATATGACCTGCACATTTCTTCACCCTACTGCAACCTTTCATATAGGAATAAAAATCAGTTATTAATGGTCAAATTAAACACAAGGGTAACCGTCCACATCTAAGAAGACTTGTGGATATTTAGGGTCATACACAAAGACGTGCAACAAATATGTATAATTATTCTAGATATAAATGGTAATTTTGCTTCTCACCAGCTTTGTTTGCATATTGTGACATTTCAAAAAAGTTCCCTAAGCAGGCAACAAGTTGTGGATAATTTTGTTTTGTCAGTGTGTCCCAGTAGTCACCTGGGTAATTCTCTCTCAGCCTTTTCTGCTGTTTATCAACTCCAATCCTATAATTTCATCCCACTTTGATATTAAAGAAATAACCAATTAGGTAGCTATTAAATTCTCCAAACACAAAAAGCAGATATCTTTTAATCCTTTAAGCCCAGCACGCCAGTGGGTAAGTTAATTTTTTTTTTTATCAAAATATTAATAACTACAGTCTTGACCAACAGAAAATAGGTATTGTTTTAAAGCTAAGCTGTATTTTAAAATGGATGTAGGCATTATGATCAAACCTGAACAAGTGCTTAGAAATTTGCAGACTACAACCAGCCTCTTTGTTCTACTCATAGACACAAATATTGCGAGTATATGTCTTTGACATACAAGTTTCATGTGAACAGGTGTTGCTCATATGCTGTGTTTTTGCTTATAACGTCACGAAATATAAACAGAACATAAAATATCACATACCATTACTAAGAGGTGACTATCTTTCATAATGAGCCCACACACATAGTAATCGGATGCATAAATCATTATATAACCCACACAAAGTACAATGTGCACACAGCATTTAGGTAAAGCATCTTGCTTTCTGGCTATAAACACGTTAGCTTTCCTGGATCAGATGACATAATTGGAAATGCTGTATCGTCATGGAACACTAAAACATGTCAGATTGGATACAGATTGCTCCAACCATTGGTAATAGTCCTCCATATTTGTGCTATTGAGTCATGTGATCAATCACTCTAATTACATTGACCACCAGGAGATGTTGCCAAGGACATTGCACAGACTCAATGATGAAATTTGTGTCACAAATGGCACAGAATGGAACTCATTCTATTAAATCTCATAACTAAAATCATGTCTGCATGCTATGCATACCTTTAGTCATTCTTGTGTTTGCATGTGTAATTAGTTCTTATGTACAATTATTAGGTTTTATTTGTTTGGAGAGGCATTTGGACACTTGGAGACGTTTTTGGACACTAGGATAAATTATATTTGTAATGCTATAACTTTTTTCATATTAACATAAAAATGTTACTCAGTTACGTGTGAAATTATTGGGAACAAAAAAAAACAGTTTTTCTTTTTAGCCACTTTATTTACACCCTGAGGTAAATTCTTAAAAAAAAAAATTTTTCAGCAGTTTCTTAGGCTGCTAGTCTCAGAATTTATCATAATTTATATCATAAAAAAAAGTTTTCATATTCTAAATGATACCAAACATTTTACACTTTTTTTAATTTTGGGTATGCCACTGAAACTAAAAATCTTTAAAAAGAGTTTAAAGGGTTAAATGACATAAGCGTAGATAAAATGTTGTACCATGATGTGTACAATTTTACTTTATAAAGTTACTTCAAAATATAAATAATAGGCATATATCATATGAGATACACACACACATATATATAGATATATACACACACACACACACACACACTACCGGTCAAAAGTTTTGAAACACTTACTCATTCTATTATTATATATATATATATATATATATATATATATATATTATTTTTTATCATATTTTTGAATAATATTTAAGTCATCGATACTGTGGAATAACATAAATGTAACTATTGGAATTATGTTATGACTAAAAAAAAAAATCCAAAATAAATCAAAACTTTGTTATATTTTAGCATCTTCAAAGTAGTCACCCTTTGCCTAGAATTTGCAGAAATGAACTCTTGACATTTTCTCAGTCAACTTCTTTAGGTGTCAACCTGAGATGCATTTTAAACAGTATTGAAGGAGTTCCCATCTATGTTGGGCACTTCGTGGCTGCTTTTCTTAATTAACTGATCCAAGACATCAATTTCAAAAACTCTTATTTATTAATAAAATATGTGTTTTTTTAATTAACTAAATAAATTTTTTGGCACAATTATATTTTTGTCTACAAATCTAATTTCAAACATTTAAGCATATGTCTTCAGATCAAAATATTTTTAAGATCTAGAGAAACATTTCAGTCAAGTGTTTCAAAACTTTTGACCGGTAGTGTAATATATATATATATATATATATATATATATATATATATATATATATATATATATATATACATACATATATACACTCTGACAGCTCTCACAAGGCAAGGTAGAAATCAAAGCTTTCATAAAAGCACTTCTGGCACAGGTAAGACATTTTAGATTACACATTTGAAGCAGAGGGAATATCTAGAAATAGCAGTTTGTAAAAATCCCCCACGAAAAGAAATGGTTGTGCATTTGAGAAGAACCCCGGGGTTATAATCCACTAGAACGTTTCCTTGATAGCAGTGCAAAGAAATGTGTATTGATATTGGTCACATTGCAAATGAGTTTGTTTTAATGGTTTTCGTTTGTGCTCTCTAAGTGGCTTTAATTCATTCTGACACTGAATATAAAGACCTAGTCAGCACTGAAGCACTCAGTGAATTAATATTACCATGCATCATCTTTCACAACTGTCCCCACCAAGTGTGCATTTGTACAGACCACTGTTTATTTTTCTATGTTGCAACAGATGCCGGTTGTAGATGAGATAGGGGTGTTTCTAAATGGTATGATCCCTCCCTTTGCTATGGTGCGACGAGCGCAGCATTAATCTTCGCCGGTTGGACAGAGGGAAATTAATGATCATTTACACTGATGACATAATCGGGCTTTACGCAGTCCTCCGATACTAAATTACCATCTTTGTTCCACGTAAATCTCACTCTCTCTCTCCCTCTCTCTCTCTCTTTCTGTCTCATTCTCAATCTTTGCTCGTTTCCTGGTCGTTTGCCGTTATCATTCATTAAGTGGCTGGTCTCCATGGCAACGGTGGTTTGGAGATGGCCTGGTAGGGTGTAAACTGGCCCCTTAGTCCAGAATGGTGAAATTACCTTGTCTCGCTGCAAGGGTTTGCCTGCCTGTGTGCTCTGGTTTATATGTGAAGATATGCATTAAAGTTAGTGTTTGCGTGTGTGAGCAAGATTTAAAGCTAAATTTCACCCCAAATAAAAATTCTGTCATCGTGTATTCACCCTCATGTCGTTCCAAAACACATATGACATTCTTTCTTTCTTCCTTTCTTGCATGGAACACAAAAGGTGATGTAAGTCAGAATGTCCTGGCTGGTGTTTTTCATTTAATGGAAGTTAATAAGGACTGGGATGTGTTTGTGGTCCTTTTAATTATGGTGCAATATGATGATCGACAATATCGGGAAATGGCAAAACCATGGATCTGGGAAGTCACCAAAAGTTGTTGAATTTTGGGGTGGTCTTCACTGTCCTTTTCTGCATGTCGCGGCGCCATATTGTGGTCAGTTCTGCATAATGCGGCGGCTCATTTTAGCTTATTGCGGCCCATTTGTCCCATTCGGCTCGGTTCTCCTGATGGCCAGTCCGCCCCTGATCGGCCCCAAAGTGCATCGGCCCACTGGGAAAATGCCCGGTATGCCAGATTACCAGTCCAGCCCTGAATACAAAACACATTCACCATGAACATAAAATTGAGTTATATTTCTTTAGGCAGTATTAACTGTATTACCAAAATGCAATACAAACACAAATTCAATAAGAACACACATTTGGAAGCATTATTTTGAGAACACAAGGAAATTTAATTATTATATTTATAATTTTCTTCAGTTATTAATCTGTAGACTATTAGTGATTTTCCACCTGTTGTCATTGATGGTGGCTTGCGTGATGGCTAATGGAGACGTTGGAGACTGTAAATGTTTAAATAAGGTGGTTAAATAGGAATTTTTTATCACTTTGTTTTTTTATTGCTTTTTTTACGTTTAGTTTAAAGTGCAATTTTAATTAAGAAATGTATTTTGTTCATGTTTCTTGTGTTTCAATACATGAATTAAATTTAAAAAATAAAATTAATTAATTAATAAAAATTAACCGAACCTCGGCAGGGTGGTTGATGATGTAATTGGATATTGCTTTTATTCACTTTCACACAAATTACGATTAAAACGCCAGATTGTTAGTTCATAAACATAAAAATTTGTTAATGCAAACTATTTGATGGTAAATTCCACTGAAAAGGGGCATTTATCTGCAATGTGCTCTCCTTGCATTATGAACATTGCACATTAAATATGGAACATGACACACATTCGCTGAATCAATGTTAGCGAATATTTAACAGGCATATTTATTGAAAACAATTGAATGACTAGTGCAGGACCAATAGAGCAACCCAACCTGTTCTAAGTGGAATTCACCAAGTAAAAGTTATTAAAAGAGTCAGGACATTGGTGAAAATAATTAACCTGTAGACTAAGCCAATTCGACAAAAGAAACAAAATGCGCTGAAAAGTTGCTTGTATTCACGACGTGCAGTTGTGCATTAACTATTGATCTAATATGAAAGAACGTTAACCAATAACAGTTACAATGTAATAAAAAAGTAGCCATAGGATAGAAGAAATAGGCCTGTGATGCAGCCTAAAATAAAGCTAATATATTCTAAACATGACTTGTACACAGAATAAAGATAATTCAATCCATTAAGCAGTCGGCACCTCGTTGAAAATAGCCTTCATCCCTAACCAGCAGATTAAAAAAAATGGCATCCCTAGCATAAAACAGTAATTTTCTAGGATACATACTCAAAAGCATACATTTTTTTGATGAGCAAATTTAACACGTCGACATCGTCCTGCGAAAGATGGGACTTGACTCACCGGAGGCGGCTATCCTGCACTTGAAAAAATCTGCACAGCGGCAAAATAACATGCAAGCATACACAGATTTAAAGAAGACTCAAATGTAAAAACATCCATAGGGACTTTCAAACGTTTGGAAATCCCGATTACCACACCAACACTGAAGTAATTTCATAACTACTGAGTTTGCTTGTCTTGCGAGAGGACGTTTTCCTGCGTGCACCGCGAGTGAGAGAGGGAAGAAGCATGCGCAGCCTGAGGTGAAATTAAACTTTGTATCTGCTCCAGATAGCCTCTTTTTAAATAACATTTGTATTTTTAATTCTATTAAAAACAAGTCACATTAATATGACAGTAATTTAAGCGCAGCCTCTGTAAAAATATAAAGCCAAACGAAAATATGTAAAAATGTTGATCAGTTTAATGGGGGAAATATTAACTGACCAGTAATTCCAGCGTCGACTAGTCTACTAGTCTCGCACATCTCTAATCGAAACACTCTAGTGCATGACTTGTAAGGCGATACATTTCAATGTTTGCATTTTATAACCAACAACATTTACAAGCTTGATCAAACATGATCAAATTGCGCAATAATGTTGCACTTGATAGTGTCGTACGACTTCTGAAGGGCACGCGAGTCGACGCGTAAGCCGAAAGTGTCATAGGAGCAACACAAAATGACGTGGTTGCTTCTGTAGTTGGTGTTTTTTGGTTAGGTTTAGGTTTAAGGTTTAGGGTAGTGAGGTCTGTTTTGTTGATTTAACACTGTTGATTTTTAGCGCCACAAAGTGGACATTTCACCTTGGAGCTGCTGCGATACGCGTAATGAACCATGTAATGTAATTTTTCAAAAATGTCGCCACAGTCACATAATTTTCATTAGATCAGTCTGTCCATTTCCATTGTATAGAGGACATTTCCATGCACAGGTCATTACTCCATTTGTGTTCCATAGAAGAAAGACAAAGGAACAGCATGAAAATGAGTAAATGATGACAGAATCATTTTTTTTTATCATTCCTTGAAAAAAAATTCAAACGTAACATTTTCGTATGTTTCATGTCCTGTTCAAACACACCTTGTCCTATGTTTATTTTCCTTTAACGGAAACAAAGCCTTATCTGTGAGCACTTCACTTTAAGTGTCCTCTCTTCACGCCTGTCCCTTTTTAAGGGCTTCGAACCTATTGCCGTTTTTACATGGGTGGCACGTCCCTTTAATTACTCTCTCGTTTTGTCTCTGCCACTCTTCTGTTTGCTCTGTCTGCCTCGCCAGGCAGCACGATGAATGTCGTGTGTGTGTTGGGCCGCATCGGTGTGTGTGTAGGTTTATGCATTTGTGCTAAATTTTGGTCACTTGAATATTGAGTGCTGCTTGTTCAAGGGTCACTCTTTATATTAGGTGGCCTTAACTACTATGTACTAATATTAAATACATACAAAACTGTTGTATGTTGTTCTGCAAAATATCCACATTTACTGATACTGAGGTTGAGGTACGGGTAGGTTTAGGAGTAAGGGTAGGGTTAGGGCAAGGGTAAGGGTAGGGTTAGGATAAGGGGTTAGTGTTTCTTAAAGCGACAGTACCGTTTTAGCGCATGTTCAACAGTTCAATATAAATACTTGTAAATAGTATAACGTATGCAATTAAACAATAAACATGTAACTAAAAATAATATTTGAAATGTAATATCTTATTTATTGATGGAATACATGGATTTGTTTATTTTTAAAAAGCCAAAATGTGACCAAAATTGACCATCATTTTTGTAATTTATTTGAAAGTCATAAAAGTTCCCACCATACTGTTATTTCCAGCACATCTTAAATTCTGGATTGTGTTTAATAGAATTCTGTGGTGGAAATGACACTGATGGAAATTACATTTAAAACATTTCTTTTAAATAAAATGGCCAACTTGTCTTGCTATATCATAACTAACATTTTATGAAAACTACTTGTAAATACACACATTTAAATCATATTTACGTTTAATTTTGCATAATGTGGCAAAATTGCAGCATGATTGCAAATATACCCATTAAAAATATTCTGCTCACAAGTGATATTTTCATAGATTTTTCTTTTTCTCCAAATTTCATCTAAAGTATGCTCTTCACTGACACTTTTGTAAACTTGTTTAACAAGTAAACTAACTTTTGAATTTTGAACTTTAGAGGCAAAATTGTTTGGTGTGGTAGAACGGAACTCTAACTTGATATGATAGAAATCATTTTCACACAATACATTTTGAAATGGTTTCTGTTCATTTAACTCTTGTTTAGTTGACTAGTTTTAAAAAATTTAAATAATTTGTATTTTTATAATCGATTTTCATGGTTTAATATTGAAAGTCTGAGTCTGGGACAAGACTAAAACAATACAATATGTATATAGGTATTTGAAAAGTACCAAAAATGCATTTTGAAAACTGACTTGTAAAGTCAGTTTTTATGTGACCTTCATATAGCAAGATGAAACAAGTCGAAATCTGTTCATTTTAAAGGTCCCCTGACATGAAATTTTCACTTTCTGAGGTTTCACTTTTAACATTAATATTAGTTCCCCTAGCCTGTATTTGGTCCCCTCGTGTCTAGAAATTTCAGTCGGTGTAAACCGAGTTTCGGCTATCTTTCTCTGCCTGTGAGAAAATGAGATCTCAGACGGGCTGATCTTGAATCTCCCCCTATATGACGTCATATAGGCTCTGCTTTGCCCGCCCAGAGAATTTGACCCGCCAATGAGAAAACGAGCTAGGAAGTACGAACGCGCGCGCGCGCGCGATTTTAGTTTATCCTCGAGAGATATCATGGCGTGTGACCGATCGAAGCACAAAAGTTGCTCAATAATTGAATGCACAAATGATCACAGAAGTCTTTTTTTACTTCCTTCATCCAATCCCCAGAAGGATCAATGGATAAATTTCATTTACTCGGTCACAGTAGAGCGAAGTTGTGGAGGGCTTTCTCGGTTACCATGGATTTCTAAAAGCTATTGACTGCGTTCGCAGCTCTTTGACGAACGTAGGCTATTTGTAAGAGAAATCCCATCACTTTGAAGGAAAACGACCATCGCGCGAAACATTGCGCTGACAGTTCTCATACGCACTGAATAACAGCTCACGCGCTGCGGTGTTCGCACTTCACGCACGAAATCACTACGGCAGCGACGCGAACAACTCCGAAAGGTAGGTAATTTTTCTTTCTTTTTTTAGGAGAGGTAAAGGTTTTACTGTTGATATTTCTTTAAAGATGTAGATATTAACACTTTAATATCGTCTTATGGTGTGAATGAGTGTGAAAAGATGCGTTCGCAACATCTGAACGACTGCGTGTCTAAGTGCCATTGCAATATATCCAATGTAAACACCCACACTGCACCTTGCCCCGCCTTTCTCCTCCTCATTAGCATTTAAAGCTACAGACACCGAAATGGCACGTCTGAAGGAAAGCTCATTATGGGTTGGCTTGTAGTGGCTATAATTCTGTACCAAGGCTGAATTTTGTAAAAGAGATTTCAGATACAGTACTAGGGACCACTAAGGCCTATATCAAAGCCTACAAAAAGAAGCATGTCAGGGGACCTTTAATAAAGTTGAAGAAACACCAATATATATTTTTGGCAAGCCTTGCTTCAAATTACACCACCATTTTCATGCCATTTTACACCACATATCTGGTAATCAGAAGGTCGCTGGTTCGATCCCCACAGCCACCACCATTGTGTCCTTGAGCAAGACACTTAATCCAGGTTGTTCCGGGGGGATTGTCCCTGTAATAAGTGCACTGTAAGTCGCTTTGGATAAAAGCGTCTGCCAAATGCATAAATGTAAATGTAAATTTAAATACACTAACACTTCGAGAAAATACTTTTTTAGGACTATGTTTTGCTGCATGATTATATATTAAGCATATTATCCTCCTGACCATGCTGATTTAAAAACAAAAAGTTTCAGTAATTAGAGTGAATCTACCGAAAATCACCAAGAATAAACTACAATAAGTTAAACATCTGGACACGGTACAGTAATGAGAATTTGGAGGGAAATTGGTTTTGTTTTATTTCTGTTTTTTTTCCCTTCATTCTTACAACTTTCAACTGAGATGTGCAGTGATAGTTTCATTCTTCATCGTGGACATATGGCTTTGTCCGTCACAACCTCCTATGAACAGCAATCAGAACAGTGCCATTATCAAGTACAAAGTGATCCCCGCAGATCCTCAGCCATCACTTTCGAGTTCTCCCTCGATAGTTTGAGGATTCTACAGTGTGCCCATGGATTTATTTTTGTAGAACACCCACTCCAGCTGAGAGAATCAGCAGTGTAGAATTTCTGTCTGATAGTGGACCAATGCCATTTTGAAATCATTTGGTAACCTTTTTCACTCTTATGAGCTTTAACAACTCTTCTGAACTCCTATAAAATCTCATTCACACTGCACATGAGCAGAATTTGGTTATGAAGGGCTTGTAAACAATATTGTTTATGTTGCAGAAAAGGTCAAACACACTTGTGTGTACAATGATTGGAAAAGCTCACTCCAATTATAGTTTTCAAGAAGTCATTATGCAAGAAGTTCCAAACTTTTTTCTTTGATGACCTTATTAGAGCACCACTATTACTACTGCTCAGATTTAGGGTTAGGGATTCAAAACCTCTAAGTATTATGTCTTGACTATTGACGTGTTGTCTATTAAGTAAAACTACTTATATTTGTTATTATGACATAGATGATTAGTTCCAATCAAATTTCAGGGAGGCATTCAAGCAGGAATCTAGATTAATTAGAGTCCACAAGCTGTAATTTCAGCCGTGCGTTTTTTTTTAAGGCATTTTGAAGATGAAGCCACTTTTTCGATTAAATAAATTGTGGCCGGCTCAATTCTGATTTATCGAATGATTCCTTGTGTGTTAATTACATTCCTCAGGGGGTGTAATGGTGAGCAATTAAGTGCATATCAGACCTGTCGTTTTGCCAGCAGGATGTGCATCTGGAAAGTCTTCATCAAATTCCTCCTCCTCGGCTGTCTACGCTCACAAACTTCCTGTCAAAACCGCGGATCACAGGAATCGCCTTAAAGCAGCTGGCTTCAGTGTCCTTTTTCCCAGTTGAATTTAACAGTATGTGGCCATCAATTAAATAAACTTTTCACGTTTCAAGGATAAAAAGGAGTGCAGAGAGGAAAAGTCTAAATGGAAGGGGATGATTTTGACCTTAATGGGGTGAGATATCATATTTTACCTAATTTTTGCATACTTTCCTTAAAGGAATAGTTCACACAAAAATGAATATTGTTGTCATAATTTACTCATCCTCATGCCATCCCGGCTGTGTATGACTTTCTTTGTTCAGCTGAACACAAACTAAGATTTTTAGAAGAATATCTCAGCTCTTTAGGTCCATACAATGGATGAAAGTGAATGGTGGCATCAAAGCATAGAAATGCAACATAAAACTAATTTGTACGACTAAATTATGTTTATTCTGAAGCGATATGATAAGTGTGGGTGAGAAAAAGATAAATATTTCTTTTTTTTACTTTAAATTCTCTTCCCTGCCCAGTAGGTGGCGATATGCATGGAGAATGCAAAGAGCCAAAATCAAAAGAATAATGTAAAAATGTATAGTGGAAATGTATAGTAAAAAAGGACTTAAATAGTGATCTGTTTCTCACCCACACATATCATATCGCTTCTGAAGACATGGATTAAAGTCTTATGGATTACTTTCATGCTGCCTTTATATGCGTTTTGGGCCTTCAAAGTTCTGGCCACCATTCAATTACATTGTATGGACCTACTGAGCAGAGATATTCTTCTAAAAATCTTTGTTTGTGTTCAGCAGAAGAAAGTCATGCACATCTGGGATGGCATGAGGATGAGTAAATTATAGGAGTTTTCATCTGTGGGTGAACTATCCCTTTAAAGTCAGCATGAAATCAAAATAAACTCTATTTACTTTCTAAATACAAAGAATTATAGAAATAGACGTCTCTTTAATCTTTTCTCAAAACACAATAACTTGCTCCGCCTCTATATTTTATCTCACTGTATATCCTGTTTCAGATTAGGTTAAATTAAAATAGTATTTCATTTTGACTTTAAACTGTCTTTTTCTTATTCAAACTGTACAAATAACCCTTCCCAAATTTCCCAGCTCATCATTAGTTGTCCATGGTGCTGAAAACTGCCTATAACCACCAGTATACATTATTGTTGATGCTGGTCCAGTTCTCTCTTCCCATGCCTCATTGCACAGCTGAATAAATCACTATAAACTGAGTATAATGGCTTCATGTTTGAATGGGCTTCTATAGACTAAGACTGGGACATTTCTATAAGCGAGGGCTAACTTTATTGACTTACCCAGTGCAAGGGCAATGGCTGCATGTTTAGAATTCATTTGACATTTGAGGTGGCAAGGGACTCGTACGGTGACATTTTGCCGCCATTTACAGGACTATGTCCAGCAGAATACAAAGAATAGAGATGTTTTTTAAAGTATTACTGCGATTAGATCAGTCTTTTTGAACGTATTGTCCAAAGACATACTCGTATGTAATTTCACCATAATTTCACAACTCTTTTGGCTGGTGGAAAAAAAATAAAAACAAGAGCAGCAACTGCCCTCATGCTGCGGTCACCTCCTAAAGACATCCAAAACCTTCTTGCACAATTTGTAAGCTTTTCAGATTGAAAAATAAACTATTTGTATTTGCAAAAGAGGCAATAGATTTAAAATAATAACAAATAAAAATCTCTTAGAATATCTCATCAGAGATGAAAGGATATGCCCTTTGCTAAAATGCCCTTTGCTATTCACAATGAAGGAGCCTGAAGCCTTTATTTTGGTCACACATTATAAATACATGTTTGCATATATTCAGTGAAATGTATTTGTTTTCACATATCCCAGCTCAGCTGGGGTCAGAGTGCAGGGTCAGCCATGATACAGCACCCCTGGAGCAGATAGGGTCAAGGGCCTTGCTCAAGGGCCCAACTGTGGCATCTTGGGTTTTGAACCCCCGACCTTCTGGTCAGTAACCCAGAGCCTCAACCACTGAGCCACCACTTTTTTACAATTGTATAATTTGTTTCTATGTTTTAGTATGTTAGGACAAACACCTCAGATAAAGTTGATATTTAAACAAAGCAGCAACTTTGGAGCAGTACCATTTCCCCCCTTGCAAGTCTACTTATGTGTCATGAGGGATGCAAAATGATAAGGTTTTGATTGGGTGATTTGATCATGAGTCGTGGCATTAACTGGTATATTTACTTTTCATTAGCTTGAGGTTTATGACTAATAGTGTTCGGGAACATTTGATTTTGATTCCAGCCTCATCCATTTTTAGTGATGCTATGAGCTGCTGATATCTTAATCTTTAAAGAAGCCAGACTGAATTTTGGGCACCATGCGTACGGCCAATCACAGAACACGCCTCAGTCTTTTGCCCAGAGAAGATTAATGGTGAATCATTGGGGTCTGATCTGTGTTTGTGAGTTCTGGATGAATATGTTTGGTATAATTTAAGTAACTTAATCCAGACTGGATAAAAAAGAAGCTTGAGGATGTTCAGCAATTGAGAACAATCAGAAGCAACATCTCAATGTTTTCTTACTCTTAATCACACTTATTTTTAATTTTAGTTAAACCCTGAGTAAAAGCCCTCCAGCTTTGATCATAAAACATGAGCGAGACAGACAAATGGAGACTTGAGTAGAAACAAAATTTGTACAATTTCAGAAGCAAATGCAAAAGGGACTTGCCCATGCAGTATTGCTAGAATGTTGTTGATGGTTGCTAGGACATTAAAATGGCAATATATATAAATGATGGTAATGGAAATTAAATTTGTTATGTTTTTGAAGGCTAATTTCATAGCTAACATTTTATGTAACCTAAATACACACAATGAATTAATTTTTCCACACGCTTTGCATAATTTGGCAAAATTACAGCTTGATTGGAAATTATGCCCAGTAAAAATAGATAATTACCTTGAATTGTGCTTTTTCAATATCACGTTTTTTTCTCAAGCATGCTCATTACTGACACTTTTGTTGACTTCGTTAACAAATACACTAACTTAAAGTTAATATGGGATAAATTGTTGCGTGTGGTGGAATTGACACAATATTGAAATATTTTTATATTAGCGGCATGCGGTCCATATAAGATGTGAATGCTCTGCATACCCGAGACATTCTAGAGAATGAGTGATGGGATTTTCTTATGAATATTAACATTTATATAAATTTCCATTTGAGGTGTAACATAAAGATTATTTACATAATAAAATGTTGGAAATATTTATGTCACTGCAGGGCTCTACTAGCATTTGCCCCTAAAAATAAATATGTGCGAACTGGAAAAATTATTTACGAGCACAGTGTGCGATTAAAGATTACACACGTAACAACCCCCCTTTTTAAGATATTTGTTTAGAAATTACAAAACCCACATTCCACAAGCGGAGTTTTCTGTGATGACGCGGTCCAGTCAGAGAGAGAGAGGTGAACAATGGAAAAAAGTATCGGTATAGGCAACATTGCATTTTATTTTAAGCGAAAAAGAGATGAGGAGAAAGAGGAATTTGGCGAGGGGTATTCGCAAGGTTCAACTAACGAAGTCTCTTCAGAAGGTTTACCGGAGACGGCTAACGTTAGGGATGCTGAGAGCAAAGCTACCGTGACCACAGCTTCCACTGTAGCCGGTGAAGAGAGAACATATAGATTCAATGCAAATTGTCTCAAAATGTTCCCATGGCTATAGTTCGAAAACAACATCATGTTCTGCAAATATTGTAGAGGGCAGAAACAGGTGGACATCTCGTCCTTCGTGTCAGGAAACCCGCATCTGAAATAGTGATGGTCATTTGCGAACGAGTCGGATCTTGTAGGTGAACGTTGGGAGCCGGCTCGCATATCAGAATCTATTTATACAAATATTTAAAAACAAATTAAGATACGAATAATCAAAAGATTTAAAAATAACGAAAAAAACTAATAAAATAATATAGGCCTAAATGCTCAGGCGCACACATTAGTTCTGACTGTCTTCTCAGACTAAAAGCCTCACCTGTTGTTCCTGTCTATCAGACACGCAGTGTCAACCAATGAACAAAAGATGCGTGAGGGAGGGCGGAGCCAACTTATGTTGTTCAGATTGTATTTGAATTGTTACATTTATATGCAATTTGTTTATATACAGGTGAAACTCGAAAAATTAGAATATTGTGCAAAAGTTCATTAATTTCAGTAATTCAACTTAAAAGGTGAAACTAATATATTATATAGACTCATTACAAGCAAAGTAAGATATTTCAAGCCTTTATTTGATATAATTTTACAGCTTATGAAAACCCCAAATTCAGAATCTCAGAAAATTAGAATATTACATGAAATCAATAAAAAAAAAGGATTTTAAATACAGAAATGTCGGCCCTTTGAAAAGTATAATCATGCATATGTACTCAGTACTTGGTTTGGGCCCCTTTTGCATTAATTACTGCCTCAATGCGGCGTGGCATGGATGCTATCAGCCTGTGGCACTGCTGAGGTGTTATGGAAGACCAAGATGCTTCAATAGCGGCCTTCAGCTCTTCTGCATTGTTTGGTCTCATGTCTCTCATCTTTCTCTTAGCAATGCCCCATAGATTCTCTATGGGGTTCAGGTCAGGCGAGTTTGCTGGCCAATCAAGCACAGTAATACCATGGTCATTGAACCAGGTTTTGGTACTTTTGGCAGTGTGGGCAGGTGCCAAGTCCTGCTGGAAAATGAAGTCAGCATCTCCATAAAGCTTGTCTGCTGAAGGAAGCATGAAGTGCTCTAAAATGTCCCGGTAGACGGCTGCGTTGACTCTGGACTTAATAAAGCACAGTGGACCAACACCAGCCGATGACATGGCTCCCCAAACCAACACAGACTGTGGAAACTTCACACTGGACTTCAAGCATCTTGGATTGTGTGCCTCTCCATTCTTCCTCCAGACTCTGGGACCTTGGTTTCCAAATGAGATGCAAAATTTGCTCTCATCAGAAAAGAGGACTTTGGACCACTGAGCAACAGACCAGTTCTTTTTTTCTTTAGCCCAGGTAAGACGCTTCTGACGTTGTTTGTTGTTCAGGAGCGGCTTGACAAGAGGAATACTGACATTTGAAGCCTCAGTCCACTCCGTGTGAAGCTCCCCCACACATTTGAATGGCCTTTTCCTGACAATCCTCTCCAGGCTACGGTCATCCCTGCTGCTTGTGCACCTTTTTCTTCCACACTTTTCCCTTCCACTTAACTTTCTATTAATGTGCTTTGATACAGCACTTTGAGAACATCCAACTTCTTTTGCAATTACCTTTTGAGGCTTTCCCTCCTTGTGGAGGGTGTCAATGATGGTTTTCTGCACAACTGTCAGGTCAGCAGTCTTCCCCATGATTGTGAATTCAACTGAACCAGACTGAGAGACCATTTAAAGGCTCAGGAACCCTTTGCAGGTGTTTAGCTGATTAGAGTGTGACACTTTGAGCTACAATACTGAACCTTTTCACAATATTCAAATTTTCTGAGATTCTGAATTTGGGGTTTTCATAAGCTGTAAGCCATAATCATCAAAATTATATCAAATAAAGGCTTGAAATTACTTTGCTTGTAATGAGTCTATATAATATATTAGTTTCACCTTTTAAGTTGAATTACTGAACTTAATGAACTTTTGCACGATATTCTAATTTTTCGAGTTTCACCTGTACATTGAAAAGTTATACTTTAAATGCACACGTGAAATAACATCCTTTTTTACATTTATTTCAATTTATTTCAGCATGTGGGATGCTGCAGTTTTGCAAATTATAAATTTTTCTTTGATGTGGTGCATTATACTATTATCAGTATGGCCGCTACCTACATGCATACTACGCAGTTTGCGTAGGGCATCAACTCCCTAGGGGGGCACCATCTTACCCTAGGATGGCACCAGAAAGTCCACCGGCTGCCCTTACTCGTTCGCTATACGTTATTCAAGGACCCGAAAGCAGTTGCGGAACACAGACAATCGCTTCACGCTCATATCACATGTAGGGTATCAATTTGGCCAGCAGTGGCCCTGTCTATTATGCTGTTCAGATTGTATTCGTTTTGAATGGTTAGATTTATATGCACTTTGTTTACATAAAATAAGTTATACTTTAAATGCAAACGTTTAATAGTATTATTTTTCTTAACAAATCAATGCATTTTTAAATAGATTGTGGTTAAGGTAGAGTATAATTACATTTAATAATTTAATTAGAATTGTTTTAACACCAATTATGAAAAGAGCCGGAATGCCCATCTCTAATCTGAAAAGAGATAGTGTAGCGAAACATAACATCTCATGGCGGCATATCCAGTGCTCTGGATGAGACAGGAGAAACCATCAGGCTCTGTGTCAGCAGCCTTGAGGAGGCAAGTGCTGCAGTCTGAGGAGGAGAAGAGGAAGCAGCTGAAAATAAGATAAACATTGCATACTTCATTGTGAAAGAAGAAGAACCTTTCATCAAATTTGGGCCGCTTATCAGACTCCACCACAAAAACTGAGTTTACATGAATCCCACATACGACAATGTGCGGAGATGATCGGTCAAATTGCTGACATAATGAGAAATCGCTGGCTGACCAATAAGTATGCCAGATGTTCAACATACAAAAGCAGCTGGACAACTGATATCCTTTGATTAGTACACGCACACACACACTCATACACGCAGTATAAATATGTATGTAATAAATTGTTTGTTAATAAACTCTGCTCCTAAATTTCTTTGTGTGCTCCTAAATGTTTTCATTTAGGAGCACATGTACTCCTTGGGAAAAAAGTTAGCGTAGAGCCCTGCACTGTCCTCAAATTATCCCATTGCCAAATGACGGTAGTCTTCTGCAATCTGTTCCAGTTAAGATGAGGGATTCAGGCGAGCTGATCCACAAAAGCCAATGCTATGAATCTTTGTCATTGTTCTATATTCTCATTGGTTGGTTGACCAATGTGGGCAATTTCATACACTAGAAAAGCTGTACCTAAATTGCTCGCCCAGGTGGAAAAACAATGTACTGTTGCCAGATTTAGATTACCGAAAATCACCTAAATGCAGTTGATGCAAAATTAACTCTGCTAAATCAAATTAGCGAAAAGTAAACCATAACTATATATTTTCAAAAAATGGGGGAATCCACTGAAAACACATTTCCCCATATTTTTTGACATACTTTAAATACACATTATCTGGCAACATGGATTCAGTAGTTTGCAATTTAATGTATTGGTCGGATTTAATGACCTTGCTCATTTTCAGTATCCTTCTTAGAGGGTAGTGTAAACTTGTGTGGCTTGCTGTCCTGGGCGAAGGGCTCGAGGCTTTACATAAGCTCGAATACCCCCCATAAGATGCCAGCAAAACGGGACAGCCAGCTGTTGTTTAAAGATAGCCAGAGAGCTCACGCTAAAATGTCTGCATTAGTTTGAAAAGAAGTTGTAATTAGAGTATCGATCGATTGGAAGGAGTTCGCTGTTGCATGATTGCCCCGTGTTCCAAATGAAATAAATCACCTGTGCGGGAGAACCAGATTGAAATGCTGGGGAGCGTTGGAATTGATTGGAATTGGAAATGATTATCAAATTATCTGGTGATTGTTCGGATTAAATGACCTTGCTCCTCCCGAACCTAGTTTGTAAAACTCAATTTAAAAACTTAGTTAACAGAAACGTTACATTAGACACATTACGTATCATAACGTAACAAGGCTTTAAGCAGCAGTTGGCAGTTGTAACAGTAGTAGAAAGTACGTCAGTAGAGAGAAAATTTTCGGCTTTGAAAAATATTATTGACTTTTAAGACTTGATTGGCCTGGCTTTGATATCCATTGGAAAGAGGATGCTGCACCAACTGAAGACATCTGACAACTTCTACAATGCGCTGTGCCTGCATTTTGTTTATGTACTTTTCAAATACCTTTTATGTACAAATTTTACAGTTTTAGCTTTCTCACAGACCAAGACTTTCAATACTATTCAATGTTACATTTAATATATTATTGCTATGATTAAAAAATACATTAAAAATACATTAAAATACATTAAAAAATACAAAAATTAAGTTTAAAACTATGTTTTCTAATTAGAAACTGAAAAACATAACCATTTCAATATTTATTGTGTCATTTCGCCAAATTATGCAAAACGTGAAAAAATTATAATTAATTGTGTGCATTAAGGACACATAAATGTAAGCTAGGAATTTAGCTTTATTTAGAATGGGGGGGGGGTCGTTTAATGCATAATATCAGTATCACAACACAGGATGCAATTAGAGAAAATGCTGCTGTAATCTGCCAATTACTTCTGCGTTCCTTGGATAGAGCTGAAAACGTATTAATGTAGAGAAGGTGGAAACAGGAAACCAGCTGTGACACACACACAGGTGCACACAAACACAAATGCACCTACACACACTTCAGGCCATCTTTGATTGAGTTTGACACACAACTCTAACAGCTACAACCTCGAAAACATCCCTAGTGAGCTGATTGTACTGATCGCTTAGGGTGTATGTGTGTGTTGTGGAGCTCATCACGCTAATCACTGCTCTGTTTCCTGCTTTGCTGATGAAGGTCGTCATCTGTCCATCACTCTGAGCACAATCTATCGACTCTGCACGGTAATCTCAATTCCTCCACTGAATAGCTCTATCATGAGTGCCGTCAATAACGATACAGCTCAATCACTTTCGATATTGCTCATACTTCGGGTTAGTGATTTGAACGAACCCCTAAACCTAAGTATTAAACTTTAGTGCATAACACTTCCTGCATCATTTGTGCTACAGACGAGAATGAGACCTCTATTCGTATATGGCTTGTTAGAGGAAAGGTGTGCTGTTACTTTTTGAACTGCGCGGTTACATTTACTTTTGAATGGCAAAATTCTGCAGGATACTAAAGCAGCCTCTAAATATAGCCTGTGAATATTTAATAGCTATGTGCAAAGCACTATGCACAAAGGTTTCATTGCCAAACCAAGCAACTTGGTCAACACTGCAAACTCGTGTCAAATTTAAACCAAACTTGAACCTCAAACTATTTTCACATTGGAAAATTCTGTGCCACAGTTAGTCCATAATAAAGTGGACAGCAGGGCAGTTTAGCAATGCATCTTACAAATAAATGAAGATCCAAAAAGCATTATTTCAGGCGCTGCAAATTTGTGTGATAAAGCTCACCAGACCTCACACAAAAATTCCCATTGAGATGACTGTATTAAGCTTGTGGAAGTTTGCGGTGCAAAGTTAATGGTGACCATGCCTTAATTGATCAGACTTACGATTTTCACTTGGTGGATGATAAAATATGCAAACACCCTGGGCTTTATTTTCATGAGTGTGCAAAGGACAGTGCAATGTGCAAGGACCGTGCACAACATCTTATAAAATTTCAGTGAGAGTGCTAATTCTAAGTGCAATGTTTGTGTTTGCGCTTTCTGTGGGTGTGTGCGGACAAACTGTGGGTGTTTTGTATGTTAATTAAGTTGGGCAAAGCGTAATTTGCTATTTTCCTGAGAAATAGTTCATTGCGCTAAGACGTTTCAAAAACATGTCTTTTTTCAGCGCAAAGTATAAACTCATTTTCAGTTTGAAGATTCCACTAGCAGGTGGTAACAAACTCCAAAAATAAAGTGGAACATCAAATTATCTCCATGACGATCACATTTGTTGCCGTTTTATGAAATAAATATGTATTAGAGCGGGTTGGCACTAATCGCAGGGTTGGCGGTTCGATTCCCGGCTCACAAGACTCCACATGCCGAAGTGTCCTCGGCAAGACATTGAACCCCAAATTGCTCCCTATGGTAGGCTAGCACCTTGCATGGCAGCTCTGCCGTCATTGGTGTGTGTGAATGGGTGAATGAGTTCACAGTGTAAATCGTTTTGAAAACCGCTAAGGTTAAAAATGCCCTATATAAGTGCAGACCATTTACCATTTTTACAGTTGTATTTATAATATAATTTATATTGGTATTTTTCCACCTGTTGTCATAGTGTTTTTAAGTCACTGCAAAAAGGGTCAGCATACCATCATTAAGTTAATTTATAGGTAGTGATACAACTTTGCATTAAGAAAAATTGCCAGAGCAAAATTTACCAGTATTTTCAAAAGGGTCGTGTTCACACATGACTTCTGAACTGGAAATTGTAGGTTATTTTCTGGAAAAGGCTGTATATGTGAACACAACTACTATCATAGAAGTATGCCAGACATTTAACTAGGATGCAGTTAATGGTGCAGTTCATTTGTTGCCTCTTTGTGTTGGTACAACAAGGCGCCATTCCTTAGCTGACCGCAGAGTTCTGGTGGGAACGTAGCTCTGCAGAAATGATTTTAGGTATGCTGAAGCAGACCCAGTGAATGATCTGTATGCCAGTATCAGAGCCTTTAATTTAATGCGTGCATCAACCGGCAGCCAGTGAAGCGAGGCAAGGAGTGGTGTAACATGCGCTCTCTTTGGTTCATTAAAGACCAGACATGCTGCTGCATTCTGGATCAATTGCAGGGGTCTAATTGCACATGCAGGGAGGCCTGCAATGAGAGCGTTACAGTAGTCCAGTCTAGTTATGACCAGTGACTGAACAGTAAGTTGTGTGTCATTGTTCATAGAGGAAGGGTCTTATCTTCCTGGAAACTACATGATCGTGCTGTCTTTGAGATGTGGTCTGTGAAATTGAGTTGTTATCTATGGTTACCTCTAGATTTCTGACCATTTTGGAAGCCGTTACTGTAGATTAACCCAGCTGAACGGTGATGTTGTGTTCAACAGCAGGGTTGGCTGGAAAGACAAGGAGCTCAGTCTTGGCTGGGTTAAGTTGCAGGTGGTTTTCCTTCATCCAGGCCGAGATGTCTGCCAAACAGGCTGAGATTCAAGCAGTTACCATGATGTCGTTGGGCTGGAAAAACAAGTAGAGTTGTGTGTCATCGGTGTAGGAGAAACCATGTGCCTGTATGATGGGTCCCAATGATGTTGTGTATATAGAGAAGAGAAGGTGTCAAAGGCTGCAGAAATATCCAGTAGAATCAGGACAGATGATCAGGAGCCAGCTTTCGCAATGTTTTCGGGGAAAATTCTTGTTAGTAGAGTGTAAAGG